>NC_053440.1:47388545-48588545 GCF_007990345.1 Gossypium hirsutum
TGCTCATGACATCATATAAGGCCAAACAAACATAGATATTTGCATCACAATCACAACTTTCATTTCATGCATCATCATGTACATATCATTACAATCATATAATTCAATCAACAATTTAACATAGATAAGTCATTCATTATAATCCTTTATCTCATAAAAATTATATATCATTAGCAATTATCAACATTAGACGTCCAAATCAAGACAAGACATTTCATTCGTATTCATAATATTATGACTTTATTCATACCTCTACTACTTTCTATTATATTACGTTCATCTTATCAAGTAAGCCACATACACTACATCATATAAGCATTAAGCAAATATGAATATTTATCACATATGTATCATAAACTTTTATTCATACTTTTCTGAACCGAGACTTATCATAATCATAACTTTACTCAAATACCTTCGCCTAACATTGAACATGGTCAGCGCAGCTTGGTTGGAGAGTACCCTCTCTAAATAAGACGTACTCATAACGCGTCGGAAGACATCACACTATCACAGATCAGTGGCATGTATAGCTAAACTTTTACACATGCTAGTTAGTCCGAGAACTGACTAAACCTGCTCTAATACCACTAAATGTAACGCCCCATACCCGGAAACCATCGCCGGAGTCGAGCTTGAGGAGTTACCGAACATAATTTATCAAATTAAGACTTCAAATCTTTTGTTTCTACATTCACAGCTTTCTAGCTACTAGCATCACAGTTACAAGAAAAATCATATCTCGAGTTACGAAACTCGAAATCAAGATCCATAAATTTTCCCTAAATCTAGACTCATATATATATTTAATAATTGTTTTCTAGAATTTTGGTTGGGCCAATTAGTACAGTTTATTAGTTAAAGTCTCCCCTGTTTCAAGGTTCGACTGCTCTGCATCTGTGTATTACGAACCATATATCTCTCTATACAGAATTTAAATGACTATTAGGTTTCTTTCTATTAAACCTAGACTAAATAAGGAATCTGTACCTAAAGAATGACTTCTAATTATTTTTTTACTATTTATTATGAATTTTTAAATCAGAATAGAGATCAGAAATACTCTGCCTTGTTTCACATTTTCAAATATCTCATAAAGTATAATTTATATGCCTGTTTTTTATCCATATGAAAATAGACACATTAAGCTTCAATTTCATAGCTTCTCATCATTTAATTCCATTTATACTATTTTTAGTGATTTTTCAAATTCATGTCATTGTTGCAGCAATATTCTGTTTTAAGGCAAATTTCATCTTTTCATGAGTTGTTATGAACTAAATAACCTATTAAACTTCCATGATATCAAACATGATCTAAATTTAACCATCACCATGACTTATCAATATCAAACATTTTCTCAACCAATCATGGCCATATCATAAAATTATTTACACAAAATAAATATATTGCTATACATGCCATACTTAAGTTTTACAAGCCATTTACCCAGATGAAAGTCCTTTGGATAGTGTGATCGAACCTTCGACCCGTCCCGATTCCCGAGCTGGCTTGTTCAAAACTACAGTAAATAAAGAGGAGGGAGTAAGCATAAATGCTTAGTAAGTTCATATGTAAATAACAAGTAACATAACAATACAAATATACCAAACAACTTTAGCATGGTATCACCAAAACATATATCATATTTCTAAACATCATTCATCATCTTACTACCTTATCGTTGTTGTATCTATTATCAACCCGAGGGTTAAGAACATACCTGTCCAAAGTGTCCATTTCACAACACTTACCAAAACGTCGCTTGCATCTTAAGTGTTCTTTCATTTCACTAGAAATTTCACCCGTTGAACACATCGGAATACAACTCGGATACACGGATAATTTGCGCATAAGTGCCTCACATGTAATCAAGAAATCATGTAACCCACCCCTAAGTGAACTCGGACTCAACTCAACGAGCTCGGATGCCTAGTTACATCTCTCAAACTCGGACTCAACTCAACGAATTCAGACATTCGCATCCATAATTGAACTCGGACTCAACTTAATGAGTTCGGATGCCCAAATATCCTAGTGACATGTCACTTGTATCCTAATCTATTCCTAAGGTTCAAACGGGATTTTCCTCGAACACATCTCCATGCCATCTTCCGTAAAATACCGAAACCAATACTCGGTAGCACTTTATATTTAACAAATAATTCACATAATTTGCATTTTATTCGAAAATAACCACAAAGCATATATTTCATGATAAAAATCATCATATCATAAAATTAACATCAATAACTTAAAAATATCAATTATACTACATTATTTACACATGAACTTACCTCGTATGCGAAAATGGCTACTTTTACCATTTCGTCCACAACTTGGTATTTTCCCCATTTTAGCCCTAATTTTAGTTTTCCTTGCTCTATCATTTAAAATATAGTCTAATTAGGACTCACATTATTCAAATTGACCTAAAATCATATTTTGACAAAATTACAATTTTGCCCCTAAACTTTTGCATATTTACACTTTTGCCCCAAAGCTCGTAAATTAAACTTCAACCTATTTCTTGTGTTTGGAGACATGCTGATCATTTTTCCCTTCTATGGAACATCAAATTCTCACTCTAACATGTACTTATGACTATTAGGTATTTTTACTAATTAAGCCCTTTTGCTAGTTTCACTTAAAGCCGAGTAGTACAAGTTGTCTAACATAATTAAAACCTCATATTCTATCATAAAACACCAAATTACACAAATTTCACCTATGGGTATTTTTCCAAATATGAACCCTAGGTTGAATTATTGCTAGCATAAGCTTAATCGAGCTACTAGGACTTTAAAAACATAAAAATCATTAAAAACGAGGCTAGAACGGACTTCCAATCGAGCTTGGAAGCTTGAAAAACCCTAGCCATGGTTTATCCTTGCTATATTTGGCCATGGGGTTGAAGATGAGAAAAATTGGCTTTTAATTTTGTATTTTAATTCATTTTACCCCTAAATGACCAAAATGCCCTTACTACTAAACTTTCCAAAAATTCCATCCATGTCCAATTTTTGTCCATAGACTTAGAAATTGGTAAAAATTTCTATTTAAGACCTCCTAATTAATATTTCAAAACAATTTCATACTAGAAACTTCTAGAATGCAAGTTTTACAAATTATTCGATTTAGTCCCTAATTTCAATTTAAGCACTTTATGCATAAAATTTCTTCACGAAATTTTCACACAATCATGCAATCATATCATAGACCTCAAAATAATCATAAAACAATTATTTCTATCTCGAATTTTGTGGTCACGAAACTACTATTCCGACTAGGCCCAAAATCAGGATATTACACACTCACCTCCCTTGGGTACGATCCTTGGAGTACTCTCCTACTTTATTGTAAAAATATATTACAACTCAACCCATATAGTTGTGGAAACCATCTTGTCTTTCTATAGTTTATTGAAATATTCACACTCTGGGCGTTAGTACATCCAGAGGCGGTCAAAGATGAAACCTATAGAACTATCACTAAGACAAGAACAATGGGGAAGTTGAAAGTCATAGGTGTAATTTAGGTTTTGGAGACCCTGGGCTCCTAAGCAGTGATTCATCTCAATCTACATGTGTAGTAGAGCTTCTTGATCGACGGTTCAGATAGCTTGGTCACGACCCTTCCTCTGATAGCAATTCTTCTCATGTTAGGAGCAGAATTTAAAAAGAAGAAAGAAGAAAAGAATTACGATTGAGAAAAATCAGAAACTGAATATGAAGGATGTAGAATGGTTTAGCAGAGGAAGATTAGTGTTCTGATTGATTTTGGAAAGGTAATCAATGAAGTAATTGGGTGCCTGTTTTACAGAAGAAAAAAAAAACTTGCATAAGAAAAAACAAACTTGCATAATGTTCAAATTTCCGCTGAAGCTATTGAAATGTGAAAGCATCCAAATAATAGATTCTTAATATCTCTTATTCTATATTTTTCTTAATTTGTTAAATAAGTCATACATTCACTTATTTTATTCTATTTTGATTTTTATTAGTAACTGCTCCTCCATCGAACCAAAACTTCTGGTGGATCGTTCATCCCCTCAATCCAATCGATTTAGCATAAGATACAATTAGTAAATCTAATCTCAATCCTTTCTTTTCTTATGGGAGTCGAATATATGGTCTAATAATTGTGTAATACGTTCTTAAAGGATTTAATCTAGATTTGTACTATGGTTGAATTTGAAAAGCTAAATTGGCCATCAAAATGGCCGAGAAATTCTTTCATAGTTTTCAAATGTACTTTTTTAAACCATTTGCGTAAATCATGACAGGGTTCAAGGTACTACCAGACTTAACTCAAGCATACGCATATAAATCTGGACCATAAAACTTCTTTTAACTTGAAACTTTTCGTTCACATGCTTTATGTCTCTTGAACAGGCTCACGAGGCCCAAAACATACATTAGAAACGGTTCGGGACTAAACTAAAAACTTAAGAAAAACTTGGAAAATTCACGCCTTAGGGCTCCTCATGCCCGTGTGGGTATAGACCATGTGGTCACACACACCCATGTGGTTTGGGACACGCCCATGCCCTTAGTTCGTGTGCAACACTGACTTTTCAGCACGGCCTCGGCACATGCTTGTGTTGCCTACTTGTGTTCAATACTATCTTTTAAGCATGGCTAAGGCACACACCTGTGTGGCCTGCTCGTGTACTACACCAGCCTAAAATTTCAAGTGCAGGGGACACACGGCCATAGCACACACCCATGGGAGTGAGCCGTGTGTCCAATCATGTGGACCCTAATAGGCTATTTCCCAAGCCTTTTGGTCACCCCTTTTTACTTCTTATGCTTAATGGTTACCAATTACAAGATAAAACATAATTATACCCTTGTAAATGATCTTGATAAAACTTATTCCATGGAAATCTCATTTCATTGGTGTCATACATGCAAGGTTATTTCCCATCTAGTATTTATGGGTTTCCATATTATTGTAATTCATTCAAAATTTGGCTCGTTTTGGTAACTCATTGCAAATTATAGCAACCCATCATATAAGAGTATAAACATGCATGGATTTGTAGGTCATAGCCTACTTCGATTGAGCCAATTCCAATGGCCATACACAAAAAGATAGATACATCTTTACATGCCTTCATGTGGCAAATCAAATGACACATATAACAAAATACTCAAAACCCTATACATGCTATTGAACAAAATAGAAATGTCTTTATACCAAAGCTGGGCTAGATGATAGTGTGCTGACTTTCCTACCGTCTTCCAATCCTCACAAGTTCTTGAGCTCTGAAAAAGAATAGGGAAAAAAGAGGGGTAAGCATTTACATGCTTAGTAAGATCGAATAACAGGAAGGTAAACTTACCAAGTAATTAGCATACATCCATAATAGATAAAGAAACCAACAAGTAAGACATGGTTCCCTATCACATGCACTCAACCAAAGAGTTAGTCACAGGACAATGCACCATATAAATTATTGTAGATGAGCTCATCATTTAACAATTCATTTTGTACACGTATTTCATGTTAATCCCATTGAGTGTCTAGGAAATCTCCTTAGAATATTCATTAACCGTCAATTCATAAGGATGATTATATCAGGTGTGCACTCTCGCAAACCTCACATTTTATGGTAGGATTACCAGTCCAGGCTAAATCCCCCATATCGTAAACTCATAAGGTGATGTCGAGATTACCAGTCGAGGCTAAATCCCTTATTTTAACAAACACCTTTACTGAGGTCGGATCTGAATTACCAGTCTAGGATAAATTCAAACCCCGATCAGATTACCCGTACGGGCTAAATCCAAAATGCACATGTATTCTTCGGGAGGCTCAATCATCCAAAGGAACATCCGTCTGGGCTAGATCCTTCTCATAATCGAGATCTACAGATTACCCATCCTGGCTAAACCCTTACTGCAACACATGCAGGATCTCAATTCACATGTTACTTATGGTTATCCATCGAATTCCCTTTTTAACCGCAACCGAGACATTTTCAACAAATCATTATCAAAGATACATTACATGTATTTCTATGCCATCAACCAATGCAAACATCATACATTCATAAATAATATAATTAGGCATATTAGGAGTTCAACTTAAGTTATCCAAACTTACCTGGCAATCATTTTGGAGTAGTGTTTCGGTTATTTCGAAACCTTTCGTTTTCCTCGATCGACCTCCGAAATTTGTTCCTCGGGGTCTATTACAAAAAAATTAAATCATTAACACTCTACATTATACATTCAAGTCTAAATTCCACCCCTGATCTAATTAACCATTTTTCCCCTAACCTTTCACCTTTTTACGATTTAGTCCCTAGGCTCGTATAATGGAATACATGTAATTTCTATCTTACCCAAGCCTAGCCGAACGCTTTCCCCTCTTATGACAGCCTACATTTCCCATTATATTCTCATTTCTACCACACATTTTACAACTTTTACAAAATAGTCCCTATAATGGTTTTTCATGAAAATCACCTAGGAAAATATGTTTAATACACATTCATATTTCATTTCCCTCCATAATCCATCAAAATACAAGTAAATCATGCATGGGTAAATTTTTAAACATGAACCCTAGCATGAAATATGAGTAGAAATGGAGAGAGCAAGCTATCGGGATTTCAAAAATACAAAGAGCATTAAAAACGGGGCTTGGGAGCACTTATTATTAAGCTTGAATTGTGGAAAACCCTAGCTTATGGAGCTCTAGGAATTTTGGCAACTATGGGGAAGAAGATGGCTGATTTTGGCTTTCTTTTTCCCATTTTATTTCTTTAAAATTCCAAATGACCAAAATGCCCTTAAGCTTTTTCTTTAAAATTTCATCCATGTAAGCCTATTTTTGTCCAAAAACTTAGAAATTGGGAAAATTTCTCTCCAAGAGCTTCTAATTTATAATCTAAAGCAATTTCATAAAAATTGCTTCTAGAATTCAAGTTTTAAAATTTATTCAATTTAGTCCTTAATTTCCAATTGGAAACCTTACTCAAAGAATTTCTTTATGAAACTTTAACACATGCATATCCTCATATTCTAGGCCTCATAATAATCATAAAATAAATATTTTGATGTCGGATTTATGATCCTGAAATCACTATTCTGACTAGACCCTATTTTGGGATGTTACAAATCATTTCAAACTAGTGAAATCAAGAAATTTTAGACATCGATGCTTCAATATTTTATTTGTAAAAGTTTGATCGTTGTTCAAAACTTTCGTAATCTCAATCATATTTCATAATCATTTATTCAAAAACTAAAGAACTTAACTATTCATCACTATTTAAAAAATATATTAAATTCATAAAATCAAATGTCTTTAGAAATTTCATTTGTAAGCATTATAAAATTTGAAATTAAGTCTAATTTTATTATGAACATATTTCTCATATTTGCAATGGAAAATGTAATATTTATATACTTTTACGAAAATCACAATGAACCATTTTGCAAAAACCATATTTTGTAACGCCCCAATTTTCAGGAATTTGTGAATGTTGGCATAGGTTTAATTATGTTAGTGGGCCTCTAGAAGGCCCAAGCTTAAGATAGAACCCAACAATTTTAGTTAATTTTTGTTCCATAACAAAAAGGGGGTGAAATTATGAAATAGGACCTATGTGAAAATGTTTGAAAATGCTATATGCTAAATTGAAGTGGCCAAACAAATAGGAGTGCAAAATAGGAGGATTTGCCTGACAAACCTCCCATTTTACATGAAGTGGCCGGCCATCATGTTGTTAAAGACAATATGTGCACTTGATATCCATAATTTATGGTACAAATTGATAAGAATTGATAATGGGTTAGGTAAATGTTCCATGATGGGCATTTCATGTCTTTTGTATTAAAGAACTAAATGGATGAAATATGAAATTTTATTAAAAGAAAAAGGGGTGAAAAGAACAAAGTTTTGTCCATCTTTGTTCATCATAGCCGAAAGTTAGAGAAGAGAAAGGAGAGGAGAAAGCTCTTGAATGTTCGGTCACTTGGGGAAGAAAATTGAAGGTAAGTTCATGGTAGTTGCTTTATTTGATGTTCATGAGTTTCTTAATTCTACCTTAACTCTTGATGTGATAGCCCAAAGTTGACCTAGTCGGGAAGTGGTTTCGGGACCGCTAAACCGAGTCACCAAAATGTTTGAATGTGATACTTATTGTCTAGAATATGTAATTATGAATGTGTGAAAATTTCAAGCTTCAATTTGGTTGATTTCATGTGAATTTAGTTAATAGGACTTATGTGAGAAAATTCTAAAATGTGATAGGTCAATGTGTGAGGACCTATTAGTGCATGTGGACAAAGGGGGGGACTTGCATGTCAAATTTCCCCCCCTACTAGTAGTGGCCGGCCATGATGGGCATGATGCACAAGTGTGCAATTTATTTTATGGAAATTATGGCATGAGTATGGCACAAATAAGATATGTTAATTTGTGTCATAAAATGTTGGGATAAAACAAATAAAATAATAAAAAGGAGTATGGAGAATACAAAAAAAAAATGTGTGTGTAGTTGTTTGTCCCCCCCCATTGCCGTGAGCTAAAGAAGAGAAAGGAGAGAATTTTGTTCATCCTTTTCTCATCTTCATGCTTGCCGAAACTAGAAAGAAAAAAACAAAGAAAAATTTTCTCATCCTTTGGTTCATCCTTGGCCAAAAATTTTAAGGAGGAAAGAAGAAGAAAGGTGAAGAGATTCGGCCATGCATGTAGCTAGGCTAAGGTATGTTTGATGATGTTCCATGAGATGCATGCATGTTTTAGTTGTTAGCTTGAGTTCTACTTGGCCCATGGTCTAAATCTTGCTATGTGATGGAATTGGCACTTGACCATGGATGCATCATTCTTGGTTGGTGTTTGATGTTGTGGTGATGAGGCATGAGGATGAGTTAAGATTCGGCCTAGGTGGAGGTTGTGTTAATGCCATTGCATGCAAAATATGAGGCTTGTTAATGATGCATGTGATGATGGCTTGATGATTCTTGAACCTCCTTTTTAGCATTTTTGTGTGAGCACATATGTGCATTGGTTGCTAAATGGAGAAGAATCGGCTAGCAAGATGTGTGCTAAGGCCGAATGTAACTTTGCATGTTGATGAGCAATGCATGTGTTAAATCGATGAAAGGGGGAGGATGCTTTACTAGTGTGTGTATATGTGTGTATTAAGTGTTGAGATCGACCCCAAAAATAGACATGCATATTCGGCCAAGGGGAAAGAAATTAGCTAATATGTTGTGTTGATGCATGATTTTTGCATGTATGAGACTTTAATGTCTAATGTATAAATATGGGCTAAGTGCCTTGTGTTCATCTTTTTGATGCCTAAATGATGAAATCAATTTATTTGTTTGATTAAGCTCAAGAGCAAAGGGGAAATAAATCCGATAAAGGGAAGGAAAAAGTGGTTGAATAGCTAGCGGAATCGTTCGACAACACCCGAGGTAAGTTCTTGAGTAAGAGAGCTTAAATTACAATGTGATTAATCATGCTCTATGTGTGGCTATTGAGCCGAATGTGCAAGGACGATATGTGCCTTGTGTTTGAGTTTCGCAAATGAAAATGAAATATGAATGTGCATGATTAATTGAATGCTGTCCGGGCTAAGTCCCGAAGGCTTTGTGCTAAGTGAATATATCCGGACTAAGATCCGAAGGCCTTTGTGCGAGATACTAAATCCGGGTTAAGTCCCGAAGGCATTCGTGCGAGTTATTAAATCCGGGTTAAGTCCCGAAGGCATTCGTGCGAGTTGTTAAATCCGGGTTATGTCCCGAAGGCATTGTGTGAGTTACTAAAACCGGGCTATGTCCCGAAGGCATTTGAACGAGGAGCTATATCCGGTTAAATCCCGAAGGTACGTGATTTGGTAATGAATGAGCTTGCTGTAAAATTCCAGCGAATACTCGAAAAACATCCCAATATGGGGATATGTTACGTATGTGTTGAATTTAATCGAGCCCTTACAAATAAATGTTCGCTCAGTTGATAAACGAGCTACCGGCCTTCGGCTAAGTTAGTCTATTGTGTATGTACATAAGGGTTGTGAATGTTGTGAAGCAAGTTTGATATCGGTAAATTGCGTATTATGAAATATTCCATTTAGCTAAATGTGTGTTATTCTTTGTTTATGCTGGAATTTCTTGCTCAAAACTTACTAAGCATAAATTGCTTACTTCGTTCCATTGCTCCTCTGTTTTATAGATTTTTTGGTTCTCCAGCTATCGGACTCGGGATCTTGACGTCGAAGTCGCCCACACTATCAAAGGCTCTTATGGGTACTCTTTTGGTTGAATTTTGATATGGCATGTATAGGACGACCCATTGTTGTTTTTCGAGTACTTTATGTGATGTATAAGTTTTGGATAGCCATGTGAAAATGGCTTATATGTGTTTAAGTATAATGTTATAATCATTTAGTGTGGATATGCTTGACAAGGATTGGCCACGGGGATGGTTAATCACTTTCATAAATTGTGCTATGTATGCAAAAAGGGCTAGTTGAACCATGAAATAGGTAAAGCCTACCTTAAAGGTAGATGCTGACAGCAGCAGTGACGTAGATTTGGAAAATCACTAAAAATAGTAGGAATGGAATTAAATAGTGAATAAATTATGTAAACAAACCTTGAAGAATCTACTTTCATAGGAAAGTAACGAAACAATCATATGGATAGTACAGTAAGAGATATTCGGGTTCTTGTGGAACAGGGCCAGAACAGTTTCTGGATTCCCTGTTCCGCCTTTGGAAATTCACTATAAATTACCAGAGATAATTAGGGGTCATACCATATATGTATGGATTCCTCTCTGAGTCTAGTTTCCATAGAAACAAACGGCATCAGTATTGAAGCTCTGTGCAGAGAGATATCCAAGTCGTAATGGGAAAAGGTCAGTGTAGTCGACCCCTGTAACATGGGAGACTTTGACTAATAAACTGTACTAATTGGCCCACCAAAAATTCTAGAAAAAAATACATAGGTGGGGACATGAGTCTAGTTTCAGGGAAAAATCACCAAACTGATTTTCGAGTTGTGAAACTCAAGATATGATTTTTGAAGCGACTAGTACTCAGACTGGGCAGTGTCTGGAAGGAAATTTTTCAAAGTTTGTTAACATCTCGTGTCCGACTCCGGTGTCGGTCTCGGGTTCGGGGTGTTACATTTTATTGGTATCAGAGCTACGGTTTAGTCGATTCTAGGACTACCGTAATGTTTTGGGTCTAGCTATACATGCCATTTTATGTGATTACTTGATAGTGTGGTGATTTCTGACAATTGTAAATGTGTTTATTTATAGTAATGGATCCCGATCGTGACCGAGAGGTAGCTGATGATCTTGAGAGTGTAGCGCCTGCTCCCGCACAAGGGACAGTGCCGGCAGACTCTCAACCTAATGCTAGTAATCCGAATGATGAAGCTAGACAAGCATTCTATAGCGTGATGAATGATTGGTTTAACCAATACATTCGAACTAATATGGCTGTTCCACAACCTCCATTCCCGACAAATACTACCCCCGCACCTACAATACCACCGGTAACGGACCAAATAAGGTCAAATAAGCCCCCAGTTGACAGAATCCGAAAACATGGGGCTACTGAATTTAAGGCTATGGATAGCGATGATGCCGAGCAAGCTGAATTTTGGCTGGACAACACTATCCGGGTACTCGATGAGCTATCTTGTACACCCGATGAATGCCTAAAGTGTGCTATCTCCTTGCTACGTGATTCTGCCTACTATTGGTGGAGTACTCTGACTTCTATTGTGCCCCGAGAGCAAGTAACTTGGGAGTTTTTCCAAACTGAGTTTCGGAAAAAGTATATCAGTCAGAGATTTGTTGATCAAAAACGGAAGGAATTTCTTGAGCTTAAGCAAGGCTCCATGTCGGTTACTGATTACGAGCGAAAATTTGTTAGACTTAGCAAATACGCTCGGGAATGTGTTTCGTCCGAAGCTATTATGTGTAAACGCTTCGAGGATGGGCTAATGAAGATATAAAAATGTTCGTTGGCGTTCTTGAAATACGAGAGTTCGTGGTACTTGTTGAACGAGCTTGTAAAGCCGAAGAGCTTAGAAAAGAAAAGCAAAGAGTTGATGAGGGAACTGGAGAGTTTCGTAAAAGATCCTCGGGAAGGTCTCTTCAACAGACATCGAAGAGATTTCGAGATGATGCGGGCCAGTTTAGAGGCACTTCGGGCCTTTTTGGACGAGATCGTGATCGACCCCCTGTGGGTACACGAGGACTTCGGTCGCCAGTGTTGGGAATGAACGTCGAGACAGGACGAAATGCCGATATTGCGGTAAATGGCATTCGGGGAGTTGTAGATTTCCTGACCGCTCCTGTTACAAATGCGGATCAGTTGACCACTTATTAAAGATTGCCCGAGGTTGTCGGGACAGAATGCAAATCAGAGTGGGAGACCGGGTGCTACCACTGCTCGAGGTAGACCATCTGGAAATATGGGCAATGCTAGTGGTGGTCAGAGAGGATCTAGAGATGATATAACCAGATCCGAAGCCCGTGCGCCTGCTAGAGCTTATGCTATACGTGCCCGCGAGGATGCTTCTTCGCCTGATGTTATTACCGGTACATTCACTCTCTTTGATACTAATGTAATTGCTTTGATTGACCCCGGTTCTACTCATTCTTACATATGTGAAACCTTAGCATCCAGTAAGACTTTACCTATTGAGTCTACTGAGTTCGTAATTCGGGTGTCAAATCCCTTGGGTCGTTACGTGCTTGTCGACAAAGTGTGTAAGAAATGTCCCCTGGAAATTCGAGGTTCCTGTTTTCCGGCGGACTTGATGCTTTTGCCGTTTGATGAATTTGATGTTATCCTTGGTTTGGATTGGTTGACCGCGTATGATGCGATTGTGAATTGCAAGAGCAAGACTATTGATTTGAGGTGCGCAAATAACGAAGTAGTCCGAATTGAGTCTGCGGACTTGGAGGGGATGCCAGCTGTAATATCAGCAATGTTGGCACAGAAATATGTAAGAAAAGGGTGCGAAGCATACCTTGCGTATGTACTTGGTGACAAAGAATTAGAAAAGAAACCCGAATCTGTGCCGGTGGTTTGTGAATACCCGGATGTTTTTCCGGAAGAATTACCGGGTTTACCACCTGTTCGGGAGGTAGAGTTTGGTATTGAGCTTGTACCTGGGACTACGCCGATTTCGATAGCTCCGTATCGTATGGCACCAACCGAGTTAAAGGAGTTGAAAGCTCAGTTGCAAGAACTGACGGATAGAGGTTTCGCTCGACCAAGTTTCTCACCTTGGGGTGCACCAGTATTGTTCGTGAAAAAGAAGGACGGAACCATGAGGTTGTGCATTGACTATCGTCAGCTGAATAAAGTGACGATAAAGAACAAATATCCGTTGCCGCGCATCGATGATTTGTTCGACCAACTGAAGGGAGCCTCAGTGTTCTCAAAAATAGATTTGAGATCGGGCTATTATCAGTTGCGAATCCGAGATTCAGATATTCCCAAAACTGCCTTCAGAACGAGATATGGTCACTACGAATTCTTAGTGATGCCGTTTGGGCTCACTAATGCCCTGCAGTATTTATGGATTTGATGAATCGGATCTTCAGACCGTATTTGGATCGGTTCGTAGTGGTGTTCATTGATGACATTTTGGTCTATTCAAGAGACGAGACCGAACATGCTGAGCATCTGAGGCTAGTGCTACAAATTTTGCGGGATAAGCAGTTATATGCTAAGTTCAGTAAGTGTGAGTTCTGGTTAAGAGAGGTTAGCTTCTTGGGTCATGTGGTATCCGCGTCGGGTATTCGAGTTGACTCCGAACAAAATTTCAGCCATACTTGACTGGAAACCTCCGAGAAATGTTACTGAAGTTCGGAGCTTTTTGGGGCTCGCCGGTTATTACCGACGATTTGTCAAAGGTTTCTCGATGATAGCCACACCAATGACGAAGCTACTTCAAAAGGATGTTAAGTTCGAGTGGACGGAGAAATGTCAGAAAAGTTTCGACCAACTGAAAACTCATTTGACTGAAGCTCCAATTTTGGTGCAACCCGAATCAGGTAAAGAGTTTGTCATTTATAGTGACGCATCCCTACTTGGGTTGGGTTGCGTATTGATGCAAGAAGGTCGAGTCGTGGCCTATGCGTCGAGACAATTGAAGCCTCACGAGAGGAATTATCCGACCCATGATCTCGAACTAGCTGCCATCGTGTTTGCTTTAAAAATATGGCGACATTATCTGTTTGGTGAGAAGTGCCATGTATTTTCGGATCACAAAAGTCTCAAATATTTGATGACTCAACGAGACTTGAATCTGCGACAAAGACGTTGGCTTGAGTTGTTGAAAGATTACGAGCTTGTCATTGATTATCACCCGGGAAAGGCTAACGTGGTTGCGGACGCCTTAAGCCGGAAGTCATTGTTTGCTTTACGAGCGATGAACGTGCATTTGTCTGTTCTACCAGACAGTGTGTTAGTAGCTGAATTAAAAGCTAAACCATTATTGACTCACCAAATTCGTGAAGCTCAGAAAGTCAATGATGAATTGGTTGCAAAACGGGCTAAGTGTTTTCCGAACGAGGAATCGGAGTTTCAAATTGATGATGATGATTGTTTGAGGTTCAGAAATCGTTTGTGTGTTCCAAGGAATTCGGAACTCATTTCGATGATTCTGAACGAAGCCCATTGTAGCCGAATGTCAATTCACCCGGGGAGTACGAAAATGTACAACGATTTGAAACGTCAATTTTGGTGGCATGGTATGAAACGGGACATCTCTGACTTTGTTTCGAGATGTTTGATATGTCAACAAGTGAAAGCGGAACAACAAGTGCCTTCAGGATTACTCCAGCCGATCATGATACCCGAGTGGAAATGGGATCGAGTCACAATGGACTTTGTGTCCGGACTGCCCTTGTCAGCAAGTAAGAAGGATGCGATATGGGTTGTTGTTGATAGACTGACTAAGTCGGCTCATTTCATCCCCGTACGTACGGATTTTTTATTGGATAAACTAGCTGAATTGTACGTTTATCAAATTGTGAGATTACACGGGGTACCTGTTTCTATCGTGTCGGATAGAGATCCGAGATTCACCTCACGATTTTGGAAGAAATTGCAAGAAGCTCTGGGTACCAAGCTGCATTTTAGCACTGCTTTTCACCCCCAAACCGATGGTCAATCCGAGCGGATAATTCAGATACTTGAGGATATGTTGAGATGTTGCATCCTCGAGTTCAGTAGTTCATGGGAACGGTATTTACCTTTGATTGAATTCGCTTACAACAATAGTTTTCAATCAAGTATTAAGGTGGCACCTTACGAGTCTTTGTACGGTCGTAAATGCCGTACACCATTGTTTTGGACCGAGCTCGGTGAAAGTAAAATTTTCGGAGTTGATTTGATTAAAGATGCTGAACAGAAAGTAAAGGTAATCCGTGAAAGTCTAAAGGTAGCCATGGATCGTCAGAAGTCGTACGCAGATTTGAAACGAAAAGACATCGAGTATCAGGTGGGAGACAAAGTGTTCCTTAAGGTTTCACCTTGGAAAAAGATACTCAGGTTCGGCCGTAAGGGCAAGTTGAGCCCAAGATTCATTGGGCCGTACGAAATCTCCGAACGAGTTGGTCCGGTTGCGTATAGATTGATTTTACCCCCGGAGCTTGAAAAGATTCATGACGTCTTTCATGTTTCGATGCTTCGACGCTATCGATCTGATCCATCGCACATAATTAGCCCATCAGAGGTTGAAATTCAAGTCGACATGAGCTATGAAGAAGAACCGATGCGTATCCTAGCTCGTGAAGTGAAGGAGTTGCGAAACAAAAGAGTTTCGCTAGTAAAGGTGTTATGGCTCAAACACGGGATCGAGGAAGCTACTTGGGAGACCGAGAGCTCGATGAAAGAACGATACCCAAACCTATTTACCGGTAAGATTTTCGGGGACGAAAATTTCTTAAGTGGGAGAGAGTTGTGACAGCCCAAAGTTGACCCTAGTCGGGAAGTGGTTTCGGGACCGCTAAACCGAGTCACCAAAATGTTTGAATGTGATACTTATTGTCTAGAATATGTAATTATGAATGTGTGAAAATTTCAAGCTTCAATTTGGTTGATTTCATGTGAATTTAGTTAATAGGACTTATGTGAGAAAATTCTAAAATGTGATAGGTCAATGTGTGAGGACCTATTAGTGCATGTGGACAAAGGGGGGACTTGCATGTCAAATTTCCCCCCTACTAGTAGTGGCCGGCCATGATGGGCATGATGCACAAGTGTGCAATTTATTTTATGGAAATTATGGCATGGTATGGCACAAATAAGATATGTTAATTTGTGTCATAAAATGTTGGGATAAAACAAATAAAATAATAAAAAGGAGTATGGAGAATACAAAAAAAAAATGTGTGTGTAGTTGTTTGTCCCCCCCATTGCCGTGAGCTAAAGAAGAGAAAGGAGAGAATTTTGTTCATCCTTTTCTCATCTTCATGCTTGCCGAAACTAGAAAGAAAAAACAAAGAAAAATTTTCTCATCCTTTGGTTCATCATTGGCCAAAAATTTTAAGGAGGAAAGAAGAAGAAAGGTGAAGAGATTCGGCCATGCATGTAGCTAGGCTAAGGTATGTTTGATGATGTTCCATGAGATGCATGCATGTTTTAGTTGTTAGCTTGAGTTCTACTTGGCCCATGGTCTAAATCTTGCTATGTGATGGAATTGGCACTTGACCATGGATGCATCATTCTTGGTTGGTGTTTGATGTTGTGGTGATGAGGCATGAGGATGAGTTAAGATTCGGCCTAGGTGGAGGTTGTGTTAATGCCATTGCATGCAAAATATGAGGCTTGTTAATGATGCATGTGATGATGGCTTGATGATTCTTGAACCTCCTTTTTAGCATTTTTGTGTGAGCACATATGTGCATTGGTTGCTAAATGGAGAAGAATCGGCTAGCAAGATGTGTGCTAAGGCCGAATGTAACTTTGCATGTTGATGAGCAATGCATGTGTTAAATCGATGAAAAGGGGGAGGATGCTTTACTAGTGTGTGTATATGTGTGTATTAAGTGTTGAGATCGACCCCAAAAATAGACATGCATATTCGGCCAAGGGGAAAGAAATTAGCTAATATGTTGTGTTGATGCATGATTTTTGCATGTATGAGACTTTAATGTCTAATGTATAAATATGGGCTAAGTGCCTTGTGTTCATCTTTTTGATGCCTAAATGATGAAATCAATTTATTTGTTTGATTAAGCTCAAGAGCAAAGGGGAAATAAATCCGATAAAGGGAAGGAAAAAGTGGTTGAATAGCTAGCGGAATCGTTCGACAACACCCGAGGTAAGTTCTTGAGTAAGAGAGCTTAAATTACAATGTGATTAAATCATGCTCTATGTGTGGCTATTGAGCCGAATGTGCAAGGACGATATGTGCCTTGTGTTTGAGTTTCGCAAATGAAAATGAAATATGAATGTGCATGATTAATTGAATGATGTCCGGGCTAAGTCCCGAAGGCTTTGTGCTAAGTGAATATATCCGGACTAAGATCCGAAGGCCTTTGTGCGAGATACTAAATCCGGGTTAAGTCCCGAAGGCATTCGTGCGAGTTATTAAATCCGGGTTAAGTCCCGAAGGCATTCGTGCGAGTTGTTAAATCCGGGTTATGTCCCGAAGGCATTGTGTGAGTTACTAAAACCGGGCTATGTCCCGAAGGCATTTGAACGAGGAGCTATATCCGGTTAAATCCCGAAGGTACGTGATTTGGTAATGAATGAGCTTGCTGTAAAATTCCAGCGAATACTCGAAAAACATCCCAATATGGGGATATGTTACGTATGTGTTGAATTTAATCGAGCCCTTACAAATAAATGTTCGCTCAGTTGATAAACGAGCTACCGGCCTTCGGCTAAGTTAGTCTATTGTGTATGTACATAAGGGTTGTGAATGTTGTGAAGCAAGTTTGATATCGGTAAATTGCGTATTATGAAATATTCCATTTAGCTAAATGTGTGTTATTCTTTGTTTATGCTGGAATTTCTTGCTCAAAACTTACTAAGCATAAATTGCTTACTTCGTTCCATTGCTCCTCTGTTTTATAGATTTTTTGGTTCTCCAGCTATCGGACTCGGGATCTTGACGTCGAAGTCGCCCACACTATCAAAGGCTCTTATGGGTACTCTTTTGGTTGAATTTTGATATGGCATGTATAGGACGACCCATTGTTGTTTTTCGAGTACTTTATGTGATGTATAAGTTTTGGATAGCCATGTGAAAATGGCTTATATGTGTTTAAGTATAATGTTATAATCATTTAGTGTGGATATGCTTGACAAGGATTGGCCACGGGGATGGTTAATCACTTTCATAAATTGTGCTATGTATGCAAAAAGGGCTAGTTGAACCATGAAATAGGTAAAGCCTACCTTAAAGGTAGATGCTGACAGCAGCAGTGACGTAGATTTGGAAAATCACTAAAAATAGTAGGAATGGAAATAAATAGTGAATAAATTATGTAAACAAACCTTGAAGAATCTACTTTCATAGGAAAGTAACGAAAAATCATTTGGACAGTACAGTAAGAGATATTCGGGTTCTTGTGGAACAGGGCCAGAACAGTTTCTGGATTCCCTGTTCCGCCTTTGGAAATTCACTATAAATTTACCAGAGATAATTAGGGGTCATACCATATATGTATGGATTCCTCTCTGAGTCTAGTTTCCATAGAAACAAGAGGCATCAGTATTGAAGCTCTGTGCAGAGAGATATCCAAGTCGTAATGGGAAAAGGTCAGTGTAGTCGACCCCTGTAACATGGGAGACTTTGACTAATAAACTGTACTAATTGGCCCAACCAAAAATTCTAGAAAAAAATACATAGGTGGGGACATGAGTCTAGTTTTAGGGAAAAATCACCAAACTGATTTTCGAGTTGTGAAACTCAAGATATGATTTTTGAAGCGACTAGTACTCAGACTGGGCAGTGTCTGGAAGGAAATTTTTCAAAGTTTGTTAACATCTCGTGTCCGACTCCGGTGTCGGTCTTGGGTTCGGGGTGTTACACGTGAACGTCTAACGACATCACTGTTGATTCAAGGAGTTTAAGTCACAACATAACATGATTAAAATACTTAAAAATCAGTAGCTAAATAATTTTTTAAACCCCTAATCTAACCATTTAATACAACTCCCAATAAGCAAATTGAAAATCTCGCAAGACCTCGCAACTACCATACTTAAGCTTCCCGATTTGTCAAATTTGAGTGGGTGAAAAATCACGATCGAATTTCCCTCAGTCACATATGATTAAAGCATGATTAGAAGGGGTTTACAAGACCAAGATCTTCCTCGAACTAAATGGAAAATTTGCAAAATTGAGTTATTTTGTAAAGGAAGAATTCAAACTTGAGAACTTGATCTAATTACATCACTTCCTAATTTTTATCTTAACCATTGGGCTATTTCCTTATCTTTGAAATAATTTTTCATTCTATTAAGCTAAAATTTGGGATGGTAGATTTACAATGTTTATGGATTCCTTTAGGAACTAATCCTCTTTTGGGGGATTAGTGAGTGGATGTGTGATTAATTAATTGATATGTAGGGTTTTTTTAGTGGATCAACTATTTGGGATAGAAAGAACTTAAACCCTTGGCTTGAAAACCCTAGGAAGTCATCTAGGTGGGAATTAACCTAAAATTGGTATTGTTTATCTGTGAACCCCTTATCCCAATCCAGTTTTGACTGTGAGGTCGAGAAATAAGTAGCTCTCGCTGACTAGTTAGCTTAGTGAAAGATAGAGAGACCCTGCTAGGATAGCGACTAGTTGATTGAGGGGAAATCTGAAATAGGAATTAGTTAGAGTCACCAAAGCAAGCTAATCCCTTATGCTTAGAATTTGGTGGAGTTTAAACATTAGGTTTTCTTTTGTCACTATTTTTTGCATGTTATTTCTTTCCATAGATTTATAGATAATTTCTCTATTTTATGTAACTATATTACAACTTGACCTGTATACTTTCGGACACCACCTCAATATTATATCTTTAGTTGCAATATTCACACTATAAATGTTAGTACGTCTAGAGGCAGTCAGTGCATCTATGTCTAATCAACACTTCGGTGCTTATTACGGAGTGTTAGGGGATTAATCTGTGTACTCTTACTTGTGTTTGCATCCAATTAATTGGGGATAATTTTGATATTGGAATTGCTGCAATGAATTGATATATTGAGATTATCTATCTCAAGTGTGAATACTCTAATAAAATATAGAAATACGAGGTAGTGCCCATAAGCATACAGGTCAAGTTGTAATATAGTTTTACAACGAAGTAAGTGAGTACTCCGATGATCGTACCCAAGGAAGGCGAGTGCTAGATCAACTCTAACTTAAACAATAAAAGATCTAATTAGTATTTTAAATCAGTTATAGTGTGAGAACATAATAAAAGGCTTTTTTAAGGTTTTTATAATGGAAAAATAACATAACATAAAAGAAATAAAGTTTGAGAGATAAAAGAGTAGAGCGAATCAAATCTTGTTTATGGGTGATCAGCTCGCTTCGGTAATCTCAATCAACTGTCTTCTCGGGTTATTCGTCAATCAACTAGTCGCTACCCTAGTAGGATCTTCTGATCTTCCACTAACATAACGAGTCAGCAAGGACTACTTATCTTCCAACCTCACAGTCTAGACTGGCTTGGGGTGAAGGTGTTCAGGGATAGAAAATACTAATTTTGGGTCCTACCTTGATGACTTCCCGGGGTTGTTAGGCCTAGGATTTATTTCACGTTCTTCCTTTCCTAAATAGCTGGTCCGCTGAATAACCCTACAAAACAGTTAATAAATTATACCTTCACTCACTAATCCCCCGTAGGAGGATTAGTTCCTCATGGCTTTCATAAACAATGTGGAGTTGATGTAAAGAGAAAACATGATAAATGAATTGAAGTGTAGAGTTAAAGAAAATGCTTGATTTGTATTAAAGATGGATAACAAATCCATAGAGTTTGATGATCTCCACAAATCAGATCTCTTGACAAAGAACAACTAAAAGTAAATCCTAAAAACCTAAGAAAGAAAGAAAACTAAACTAAGTTTAAAAGAAAGAATGTAGGCTAATTGAATGATGTATACAACATGTGCCATATAAGCCTATTTATAAATTCTAAGTGGTTGTCGTCCTTAGCCCTAAGTTAGCTGACGTCCTCGAGCTTTAAGTTTGATTGTACAGACCAAAACGCCATTGTTTCTTATTTAATTTTTGTTCCAAAGTCGATGTCGCAACACACAAGGATATGTGTCTTGAAATGGCAATGAATGTACTCCTCTTGACCTATCCTATGGGGTATGTCGCTACACCCTTAGACTGTGTTGTGACATTGAAGGTAGTCTTGAGATTTATTCATTTTGTTCCCTATGTTACGACATTAGACATCTCGGGTTGTGACGTAGCGACCAATATCAGTTTAGTATGCCTTCTAAAGGTCTCCTGCACACTCACAAAGTGCGTTAGCTCACCCTTAGGCCTCACTCGGCCCTTAAGATTAATAAAAGACTCAATTTTCACATTTTATTCACTTATTAAAAACTTAAGAAAACATAATTCAAACCTACTGAAAATACTTGTTTTCAAGCTCCTAAAGTGTTAATAATTAGTTTAATCTACTACACTGAATTACAGCAGATAATTTTTTATCAAATGTAAACCTATAAACCTATTTATAGAACCATGTAACATTGAATCGTCATATTTATGTTGATAATGGTGACTCTGTGTGGTTATTCTAAATTAATGTTAAATTGTATGATTAGATTACTTGAAATAGTTTGAGTTGCTTCAGGAACGTAACTTGACGTGACATGTTGGATCCAATGCCCTAAGTGTATAATTTTCATCTATATAGACATGTAATTTTTTCGAACAAATTGGTTAAATTTATTCATGAATTATATTAATACCCTTTGTATATTTTCCTCATGTGGTTTTTGCATGTAAAGAAAAATAGAAGTAAGTATTAGCTCACTAGTTATCTAATGTTTAAACCAATACTAAGCAGTATTATGTGGTTGAATCTAATACAAAAAGACAACTTATATTAGAAGGTTAACCTAAACATGTCCTTAGTCTAATAAAAAATGAGCAAACTAATTGAAAGACTAATATGTCATCTATCAAGTCCAATTGGGGAGATGCCTTATCTTGGGCATCGGAGCGGATGACTCCCATAAAATAGAGACATAGATGTGTCTGACTGAACTAGGAGTACATTAGACTGGACCCAAGTATAATAGATCCTGTATTTTTTTATAGATTTATTCACCTGTGACGTTCATAGTGTAGCATACCTTAATCTTGAGTGAAAAATGGACTATGTATATGTGACTCGTATACTTTGATGTAAGTAAAAGCTTGAGTTCAAATAGATAAGGAACTAAAAATCGGTAACATTAGGTATATGACTTTTGCAGTATGTAGTATCATTCACAATAGTGGAATTCATAGCTCGAGATATGGTTAAACAATATCCTCTCATTGGCATTACATGATAAATGAAAAGTAAACGTGGCCACGGGTCATTTTCTTTCTGATGAATGACTTGATTACTATTTGATAGTAATTGAATTTTTATGAATCAAGATGTAATGGTTACCATGAGATAAAATATGATCATATTGGGAGAACAGATTTATCCCAAAAAGATTAAAGCTATCCTATGAGGGTAACACACTTATGACAAGGTCATTGGATGAGAACTGATCAAGTTTCTTTTGTAATGGTATGTTATTAGGGAGAGCTCAGTCATGATACTATAATGGAATGACTTCGTGGCAAAATGAGTTTATAATCAATAGGCAAAAAGCTAGAACTTAATTATAAATCATTTGGACTCTAATTACATATGTCCAATCGATCTCTCCGTTAGCTCATTGAAATCAGAAATGAATTACATATTGAATCAAATGAACAGAAATGAATAGAAATGGTAAAGTTGGAGAAGTGGGAAACATTCGCAAATGAATGTTCTTTTCTCACTAAGTATGAAAATGACCCGAGAATTAATTTATGGTTTAATAAATTAATTAATTAATTAATTAAAGTTTGAAAATGGAATTAAATTGATTGGTCATTGAGAACCAGTTGGATGTAGAAATATTTAATATGTTTTCTTATAGACTCTTTTATGGTAAAGTTGTCACACATGAATTTCTTTTAAGGACTCAAATATATAGGAGCCCGAGGAGTTAATTGAGCAAAGTAGAGGGTTAACAGACTCTACTAGGAATTTTAGAAAGATTTGTGACATTCGGGCAAATAATTAGATCTCAATTCTAGTTTGGTCAAGATGGAACCGGTTGGTTCCAAAGTGGGAGACAAAATAATTACCAGCGATTGGCTAAGAGAGATTGGGAGACCGTGTATAGGAGTATATATATAGGTGAAAGTGGATGTTTTAGCAAAGGAGAATTCTCCTTAATTTTATCTACAAATTTTCTTCTTACATGCTAAATTTATTCATAAACATAAGCAACCTATGTACATGCTCATAACCAATCAGGTGTAGTTCTACAAGCTCAAGCACACAAAATACAAAGGAAAATTAAAGGAAAATTTAAAAATAAATTTTCTATGTTAACCCCTTACACTTTAGTTGACACATTGTCTTCAATGTATAGCCCTTCAAAAGATAAGGAAAGACATTACCCGATTGATCGTGGTCGCTCTAGCACCTATTAGTGGGTGCTTCCTCCTTTACTCGTATAAAGTTCAAATTGTTTGTATATCCTTCATGTTGGGTTCCTACATAGAAAACTTAAATGCAAAATGCAGGAAAACTAAAAAAATCTACTTATTAATCCTACTCCTACAAAGTCTAAACTAGAATCATTAATAAAAGTCTTTCTAAAAAAATAAATAAATAAATAAAAATGCTCAATCATCCTCATCCTCATCCCAATGTGCTGATTGCCTCATTTCTATTGGAGCTTTTCCCTTTCCTTTGACATGTGTTTGGTAAGAGCTCCCACCCGTTGAAGGCTCATAGAGAGCCGGACTTCGTATGATAGGCCCCTTTGGCGTAAAAAATTTCAGTTGAAATTCTGCTTCGTATTCGTCCTCTGTTCCAGGGTACTCCTGAGTAGCACCTTCCTCATAATGATTAGCCCACTCATCCTAATGAGTCGAGGTTGACCTGAACATATTCGAGGGATAATTCAAACCGCATAACTCGTTCATCTTTGCAAATTATTGGAGTACCGAGCCTGTTACTTACATCCACCGAATCATCTTGTCAAGCTTCTCCTTCATACTCTCGCTGCTTCCTCTTCAAACCATAGTCTTCTCTTCCCTTTTAAGCGATACCAAAATATCCATCTTTTCTTTCCTCATTTGGTTCCATTTCGTAATTTATGTTTGTTGAAGCTCAACATATTGTATATATAAACTGTTGCCAATTATGATCTTTGTTGGCTTCCTGAATTGTTCGTTCTCGCTCATTGGAACTTTGGCTTTTCTACATAATGTTGTCACTAAATGAGGGAAGTAAAGCCCATCTTTTTGGCTTATTTCTCTGACAATCCACCTTCTTACACAAATCTTTTCACGCTTCAAAATGTCATATAACAAAATAGGTCAGAAGACATTAACGTTAGAACATTTAATGTGGGTGCAATCCTGGTACCAATGAATTACATCCACATTTTGGCAACCAGAAACATGATTGTCTGATTGAATTTTTTTGCATCTCAGTGTCTGGTATATAGTGCCAAGCCCCCAACCTTGAGTCATAGAGGGTTCGAACCCTTACTCCAGAATCAATGGTCGTCCCTATGACTCAAGAAATCATACGGGGTTGGAAACACGTAGGGTTTGTGGAACAGAAGTTCTTTTGTTCTTACACGAAGGCATTTTATAAGTAATATTTCTAACAAAGGTATGAATAGTAACCAATGGAAAAGTAGAAAAATTTGAGAATACTTATACCTCAACTTTGTTGAACTCGTATGTGCTTCCTCTTTTGTTGTGACTACTCCCTCCAATGTAGCTTCTCTAATTTTAAAATGAAGGATTGGGGCCTAGGGTTTTGGTGAGAAAAGGGGATCTAGAGTTTAGAGGTTTTGGAGATGTTTTAGAAGAGGTGAGTGTTAGAATGGGGTTAGATTATATTAAGGGGTGATTTTATGTTTAAAAAGAGTGTTTTTAGGGTTAAAAATTGGGTATAATAAGGGTTAGTTCACCTGGTTCCGTGTCGCGACATCCCTAGCAGACTACTCATGTCGCAACACTAAGGTTTAAAGTCGTGACACACCCTGCAGTTTTGAAATTTTAAGAAATTGTCTTCTATGTCTCAACACATGTTAGTGATGTTGCAACATCGAGTTGATTTTTGAACTAATTCGTTACTACCCACGATGTTGCGACATAGAATTATCTGTGTCGCGACGTTGACAATGTTTCCCAAATTTCCAATCTTTAGAATGCTTCAAGCACTTGTTAGACTTGTCTTTGACCTACCAATAATACACTAACGACTTAGTCAGTGGAGTTACAGTTAGTAAAGTTAGTAAGAATGAAACAATGGGAAGATGTTACTCTTGTTGCCGGACTTGTCGGTCAGCTCAGTCAATATGCACCGGGGTGATCCTTGTGGTTGTCTCTTTCTTTGAATTTACCTTTACAGCCTACTTTAACGACCGACAACTCTTTTCGCAAGTCATAACTATTAGTTATTTGCAGAGCCACATACCCACACAACTGCTTTAATTGTGTTCAACATTCGTGCTTTGCAAAAAGGTTGAGGATTGTGGCTCACAATTGTTGTCTATGGTGTTTCTGTCCTTTTCATTGATCAGGTATGGCTTTTTAGGAGTGCTTTTTAAAGTGATCCACAAAGGTATAGGGAAAAAATATTGTATTGCGCTACTGAAGTTTTGCTTCTATAGGCTTTTAAATTCATCCATCCGCTAGAACATAATTCCCTTTTATGGTTCTTGTAAGACTCGAACACTCTATAACAGTCGTAGCTGGATGCTTATACACATCAATTGTTTAATTTGATTGAAACATGCTATAAGATCATAGATTCTATTGATATATATTTTTTCCACTCTTTTCAACATCTGGAAAATTCCTGGATCTATAAACTTCCGAGGTGCTTGATTTAGAACTAAGGATGTGAAAAGGATAGTCAATTCAGGCTTATCCTTCGAGACTGCTGGTTTCTTTACTTTTTGTTCTATGAATTTTTAAATTGACAGACATTCTTCTACTAACTCAAATCTGACTATCAGTGTCTCTGCTAGTGGGTTTATATTATATTGTTCTTGTAGTTCAGCTTCATCAGCATTTACCGAGATTGTTGGGATGATGAGTTCCATGTCTATTTGATTCTTTGATGCTTTGATTCACTATCCATTTCCTAAAATAGCTCAATATCTTCTCTTTTCGAAGTATTTTTTGATTTGTCTGAATATTCTTCTATCTGCTGAAATGGATAATAGTCTGGGAGTTCTTCTTCGCAAACGTCATTGATGACATTCTCCTCTGTGCTCAATTTTGAACTTAGCAGCTCTTGGCACCTTTCTGATGGCATATCATTGTGCTCATTATCATCTTGGAGAAGAATTAGGGTTTCTCCTCGTAGTTGACTTAATTCAAGAATTAGTAATCGTTGATTCTCTTAGATCTCCCAATCTTCATAGACTCTTTTTTTGTAAATATCTTTGTCATAATCGAAGTCTTCATCAGACCACATATAATAAAAGTCATCCATGACTTTGTGCTGACTAATTATTTGGTTGATGGTGTCTAAGATTCCTAAAAAAAATAAAAGAACTCAAGAAGTGTTAATTGAAATTCGTCACTATAACCTAAAAATTTCCCAATTATTCTTTTAAAATGAAAAAATTAAAATCAATTTAGTAACATTGCCTCCCTGGCAACGGCGCCAACAACTTGACCGCCTCTGGACATACTAACGTCAAGAGTGTGAATACTGCAATAAAATGTAGAAAGATAAGGCGGTATCCACAAGTATACGAGTCGAGTTCTAATATAGTTTTACAAAGAATTAGGTAAGTACTCTGAGGATATTACCTAAGGGAGGCGAGTGATAGATCAATTTTAACCTAAACACTAAAAGGTCTAATTAGTACTTTTAAATTAATTATAGTACAAAAATATAAAGTAAAGGGTTTTTAGGTTTTTATAATAATAAAGACAAAATAACATAAAAGAAATAAAATTTAAGAGATAGAAAGGAAGAATAAATCAAATCTTGATTATGGGTGATTAGCTCGCTTCCGTAATCTCCATCAACTCTCGTTCTGGGTTCCTCATCAATCAGCTAGTTGCTACCTTAGCAGGGTCTTCTGATCTTCCACTAACATAACGAGTTAACAAGAACTACTTATCTTTCGACCTCACAATCCAGACTGGCTTAGGGTGAAGGTATTCACGGATGGTTCATATCAATTTTGGGTTAATTCGCACCTTGATGACATTTGGGGTTGTCAAGCCTAAGGTTTGTTGCACGTTCTTCCTTTCTCAAATAGCTGATTCGTTGAGTAACCCTATAAAAAAGTTAACAAATCATACTTCACTCGTCAATCCCCCATAGAGGGATTAGTTTCTCATAACTTTCATAGACAATATAGAATCGATGTAAAAAGAAAGCATGCTAATTAAATCAAAAAGATAGAGTAAATGGCAGAGCTTGATTGTATTGAGATTAATCACGAATCCACAAATTTTGAATGCTTCCTCAATTCATATCTCCTGAAATCAACAACAACTGAAATATATCTAAAACCTAAGAATGAAGGAAAAGACTAAACTAAATTTTACACAGAGAATCTAGGCTAAAGGAATGGTCCCCATAACAAGTGAAAAATAAGCCTATTTATAGCCTTCAGGTGGTCGTCGTCTTTAACCCTAGGTTAACAAACGTGCTCGAGCTTTAAGTTTGATTGTGATGACCAAAATGCCTCTGTTTCGTGTTTAATTTTCTTCATAGAGTCGATGTCATGACACACCAAGACCTATACCGTGACATAGCAATCAGTATACTCCTCTTCAGCTATCATCAAGGGTATGCTGCGACACCTTCAGTATGTGTCATGACATCAAAGGCAATCTTGAGCTTTCTCCATTTTGTTCCCTATGTTGCGACATCGAGTTATCCGTGTTGCGACATAAAGACTAGTATCTGTTTACTACACCTTGTAATTGTTTCTTACACACTCACAAAGTGTGTTAGCTCACCCTTAGGCCTCATTCGACCCCTAAGGTCAATAAAAGACTCAATTTGCACATTTTATTGAATATAAATGAAACTAAGAAAAAATTACATGACTAATAGTAACTTGACTATGTTCTCATAAACTCTTCGATTTTCCAAGTTAAATCTATCTCACGTAACTTGTTCTCATTCACTTCTAATCAGCATAACAGGGTTCTAAATTCCCGTCCGTAAAAAGCTTCAAACGATACCATTTTAATACATGACTAATAGTTGTTATTATAAATGAATTTAGCCAACAGTAAATATTTTCCCATTTTCCCTTGAACTTGATGATACAACACTATAATATGTCTTCCAAAATCTGAATTACCCGTTCCAGCTGTCCATCTAATTATGCCATATCTTCGTGAAGTTTACTTCGAAATCTAGAGGTGAATCTCGAATACATATAAATCAACTAGCTTTTCAAGTAACTACTTCTTTTTTACCGAAATAAAATGAGTCGATTTCATTGGTAGGACATCCAAGACCAGCACCCAAAATGGTAATAACCCTAATGACATGTCATTTGTATCCTACGCATTCACAAGGTTCATGGAAATATTTCATATCTATATCATTTAATTATAAACACATTATTTCATCACAAGAACTTATCCATGTATTTTCCTGATTTCAAACATGATTGATCAGCCAGAATTTGATGTAGCAAATTAAACTAGTTTTCGTATTTAAGGAGCTTGAATACAAGCATTTTCATTATGTTCTAGTTAAGTTTTCATAGTTTTATTTATATTAAATAAAATGTGCAAATTGAGTCTTTTATTTACCTTAGGGGGCGAATGAGGCCTAAGGGTGAGCTAATGTACTTTGTGAGTGTGCAAAAAACCATTAGAAGGTGCATTAAACAAATATTGGTCGCTATGTTACAACACAAATGACTTAATGTCGCAACATGGGTAACAGAATGAAGAAAACTCAACTCTGCCTTCACTATCGTGACACATACTCAAGGTGTAGTGACATACCCCTAAAGATAAGGGTCTCGACATACCCCTAAAAATATTTTGGTTGCTATGTCACGACACAAGTCTTGGTGTGTCACGACATCGAATTTGTGACAAAAACTAAACACGAAGCAGGGTCATTTTGGTCTGCACAATCAAACTTTAAAGCTCGAGAACGTCAGCTAACCTAGGGTTGAGGACAACAGCCACCTAAAGGCTATAAATAGGCTCATCCGTCACCTGTTAGAAATATCATTCCTTTAGCTTAGATTCTTTGTGTAAAATTTAGTTTAGTATTTTCTTTCATTTTTATGTTTTAGTTTTATTCAGTTGTTCTTGTCGATTTCAAGATATCTGAATTGTGGAATCATTCAACTCTGAGGGTTGGCTCATAATCTCAAAACAATCAGGCTTTTTCATTTACTATATCTTGTTGATTTAATTAGCATGGTTTCTCTTTACATCGATTATATATTTTTTGTGAACAACATGAGGAACTAATCCTTCTATGGGGGATTTACGAGTGAAGGTAAGATCTGTTAACTATTTTGTTGGGTTACTCAACAGATCAGCTGTTTGGGAAAGGGAGAACGTGAAATAAACCCTAGGTCTGACAACATCAAGAAGTCATCAAGGTGGGAATTTACCCAAAATTAACCTCAAACCAATCTGGACTGTAAGGTCGGAAGATAAGTAGTTCTTGCTGACTCGTTATGTTAGTGGAAGATCAGAAGATTCTGCTAGGGTAGCGACTAATTGATTAATAAGGAAACCCGAAATGATAGTTGATAAAGATTACTGAAGCAAGCTAATCACCCATAATCAGATTTGATTTACTCGTCATTTTTAATCTCTTGAATTTTATCTTTTTATGTTACTTTTTCTTTATTACTATTATGATAAGAACCCCAAAATTCCATTATTTTATATTCTTCGTACTACTATTGAATTAAAAGTACTAATTAGATCTTTTTGTGTTTAGGTTAAAATTGATCTAGCACTTACCTCCTTTGGGTACGATCCTTGGAGTACTCACCTACTTAGTTGTAAAACTATATTACAACTCGACCCATATACTTGCAGATACCGCCTTGTCTTTTTATATTTTTATTGCAGTATTCCCACTCTGGACATTAGAATGTCCAGAGGCGATCAAGTTATTGGTGTCATTGCTAGGGAGGCAACATCACTATGTTTATTTTAATTTTTGCACGTAAAAGAATAAATAGGAAATTTCTTAGTTATAAATACAATTTTATTTTATTTTTACTAATCTTTTCTTTATGGGTTTAGTGTATGACTCATAGTAGAGGTACTCCTTGTAACGCCCCAGAAATTGGGCCTAGAAGTATTGGGCATTGAGCAAGGGAATGGTTAGGAAACTGTGCACAAAGTATGTCTGCTTTAGTGGTTAAGGGTCTTGAGAGGAGTTGGAAATGTCCTGGGGTCAAACTTGGGGTTTAGCAAAAATTTTGGTTTTAAGTGGATAAAACCCTAGATGCTTGGATGTAGGCCCTTTAAATTATTATGTTAAAAATGTCATAAGGAAGCATGTGGTCTAGTGGTTGTGGCATCATTAAGGTTACAAGGGAGTCTGGGTTCAAGTCTTGGCTCTTGCATTTTATTTTTAGTTTTCTTTTAAATGAACCTAGACACTGGCACTTAGGCCTTATTAGTAATAATGCTTGTTTTGTGTCACAAAAGAGCTTGTGGCAAGGAGGCAAGTAGTGTGTTGAGCTATTGAATGGGGCTTGGGTTCGAATTCCATTGCAAGCAAAAAGGATATTTATTTTGCTAGTATGAGGTGGCAGGAGTTTGAGGTGGTTTCGAACTTTGTAAGGTGAAGTTTGAATTGGTCATGGAGAGATTGTTGGAGCAAATTATGGAGAGGATTAAGGGAGAGTTTTGTGGAGAGAATCAAGGAAGTGGAGGTGTATAGGAGTGTTTGTGCCAAATAGGTAAAGGGGAGCCTAGGAATTTCGGCTGGGGGGATTCTTTCCTCATTTTGGTCAGTTCTTGTCACTGGTTTTGGACTTTTTTCTCCCTTTCCTCTCTAGTGCCGAATTGGCAATTTACCACTCGTGTATCTTTGCTTTTTAGTTTTTTTTTGTTCTTACTTTAGCAATTGACCATTCCTTTCTCTTTTGTATCAACCTCTGCCGAAAATTCTCTCTTCTCTATTCTTCTCTAGTTTTAAACCATTGATTCTTTCGGTCGAACCTATCACCCTAGTCTTGGTATTCTTTCTTCTCTTCGATTTGTGACCGAAAGTTATTCCCTCTCTGTTTCGATCTTGCAACGACTCTGACAATCGGTAAGTGATCAAAGGCTACTTTCTGTTTTTCTTTTAAAACCATGTGCACCTGTGTTCTTCTTTTCTTTTCCAAAATCGAACAACCCCTTTAACCAGTTGTTATTTCACTCTTCTTGTACTGCGCTCTTTGCGATTCTAGGATCTTCCTCGAGGAGTGGAAAAGTGTGAACGGGTTGGAGGAGTCACACTTTTTGATCTCAAACATCTAGTAAGGTAATAAGTTTACCTCTTGATTTTGGGGATGGCCGAATATGCCCTACCATTTTCTAATCGGTTCTTGACTGTACTTTAAGAGGCAGCAAAGGCGTAGTCAATTTCTGAATAGCGAGCGTTGAGGGATTAATGTCACCCTCTTTCAAATAGGGTTAGGTGCTCGTAGATCTTGGAATGACTCCGTAAAAAGGTGTGTATCTGTACACCATAAGTCATTACTGTTGTAAAGCCGAAAGAGTGTATGTAATCATACTGTCTCTTCTGTGAATCGATAAAAGTCGAAAAGTTGAAAAGCCAGAAATACGACGATTGATGCCAGATGGGCATGTGAACGCTCGTGTGGTGAACCAAGCCTATGAAACATGATGTTAAACTATAGAGGCCACCACGAATGTGTTAGAGTATGCCCAAAGATCAATCATGAGATGGTTGTAATAACATACTTGATTTATCATGTTTATTAATATAAGGCGTTACCATTATTATTTCAGTTTCTTTTCTGTATGTATAAATAAACTGTTTTCTAATAATGTCCTAAGAATAATATGATTATTCTTAAAAGATCCTTAGTCAAGTATTATTGTTGGATAGGACAACAATAATGCATTAAGACTAACATGTAGTTGATTGATGATAAAGAGTTATCATTGATATGGAATATCATAATCGATGCATAAATATGTGTGTTAGAGAACAACATATTGGACTGACCCATTATGAGTATGTTTCTTGGATTATTATGTAATTGTCACGACATTACTCATAGTGATTAATATGTATATGATCCTCAGACTTGAGATCATCATAATCCCAACATCGTGAGTAGTATATTTTGATACAGTCAAACGTACACCGTAACTAGTTGTTCTATAAAGGCTGGTGTTGGATATACCACAATCGATGTAGAGGGATATGGTTGGTCGATATTGAATAAGTCCCTCCTACATAATGGGAGTAATATCTTAGGCCACTTGATTAAGTGAGACTAGAAATGCATGGCCATGCTCAAATAAGTTGATATGAGATGTCATACTTATTTGTATATCGTAGTCTGCTTAAAATATCAAGGAACATGGAATGGACTATACAAGTGTGACTATTCCATGACTTGTGTCCAATCCAGAGATAAAGGACTTAAGGATTATTGCATAAAAGGTTAATCATAAAAGGTTATATGGAATCATGATCTCTTGTGACTTAGGTAGCAATGATGCATTGCTAGATGCCACTCATTGTTTGTAACATTGGAATCGTTCTAGTATTATTGCTAACGTTACAAGAACCTACAGGGTCACACCCTATAGTTAAAATGAACGGAATAAACCATAGTTGGTATTGTTTTTAGGTGTCACTTGAATTAAATTAATTATAGAATTAATTTAATTCGATTTCCAACATATTATGTACAAGGTTGTTGTACACATAATGAGGTTAGCATATGAATTCAAATAAATATATGGTTTACCGAAATTATATTATAATTAATGTAATTATAATTTTCGGTTTAAAATATTATATTTATTTTAATTCATAAATAAAAACCCTAAAAATAAATAATAATGATATAAGTATCCCGTTTTTCTTTGTTTTGGTCTAGCAGCCGTCAAAGAAAATTCACTCTCAAAACTGTTTTGGGGATTTCTTCTGTTCGTAGTCAACTGGGTGGATCATGTAGAGGTCGGAGTCTCGATAGATTGCGGCTTAGTTTGACTGTAGATCAGACTACACGTTGTTGAGAAGTTGCTGTCTACTCAAAACAACATTAGGTAATTTCGTAACCCTTTTCACCCCGATTCGTTCCTCACACATGGATCCGTGGTTAGGGTCGCCGATTATTAAATTTTTCCGCTGCGCTGTAGGGGTGCCAGCGATCCAACAGAGTGTTCTCGTGCTCTTGGGCCGTTGAGCCTCGTTTTGCTAAAATGGGTCGTGTGGCCCCAATGGGCTATTGGGCCCCACATGGATAAAATCCACTTTAAGTGACAAAAACTGGACTCAGCTATGTAGTTCGCATAGTCGTGACTGAATTTGGGCTAAATGGGCCACACGAGCGTGTGAGCCCACATGGGCCTTAGGCCCATTTGCATCGTTGTGACCATTTAAGTTATCTGTGTCGCTCGAGACTACTATAGACCTTCAGAAAGGTTGTTAAATGATCGAAATACCCTCGAAGGGTAAAATGACTTAGCCATTCTGTCTACTGTAGTATCAACGCCAGACATTAAGTAAACGTTTTTGACGAGATGATTTGCTAAACTCGAACAAAAGGATTTAAACATATAAATGAACCTTTAACGAAAAACTCAGTTTTTGATCGACGCTTTGATGTGACACGCCAGATTCGACCATAACGTTTGGGGTGTTACACACCTATTATAGCAACAATAGATCCAAAGAGAATAATCTGAAGGAATCATCGACAACAGCAATAGTAGTAGTGAAAACAGATGCAAAATCCACTGCCTATCATAGGTAAAGTACCATGTGAAAATCCATTGTTTGATGACACTAATAATAGAGCCCTAAGAAACCCACAAGCACCACAGCTTCCTACAAACATTTAGATGGCTTGGAATGAAAGAACTTCAACAGATTAAGCCTTACCAAGTTTGGACATGGTCCAAAAAAGTATAGCAAGGCTGAAAATTGGCTATGATTCAAATGATGCAGAACAATCTACAGTTTAGGGGCACTACAACAGAGGACCCTAATCAACATTTAAAATGGTTTCATCAAATCTGTGATACTTTTAAGTATAACAGGGTCACTGATGACATATTAATCTTCAGTTGTTCCCCTTCTCCTTGATTGATAATGCTTTTTCTTAGTTAGACTCGTAGGCACTAGGGTCTATCATGACATGGGATGAACTCGCTGGAAAGTTCTTACAGAAGTTTTTTCCAATTAGCAAAGTAGTGCAACTAAGAAGAGAGATTATTGTTTTTAGATAGATAGGAGGAGAAAGTTTCTATGAGGCCTGGGAACGATTCAAAATGTTGATTCTGAAATGGCCGCACCAAAGATTTCTTGAGTGGATGCGACTGCAGGTATTTTATAATAGGTTGGATGCAAATGCATGATCTGGATTAGACGAAGTAGCAGCAGGAGCCTTATGAATAGGACGTACGAGGATAAGTATGAGATCATTGAGAATATGGCACTAAACTCCAACCAATGGCCAATTGAATTATTCACATATGGTCAGAAACCCACTACAGTAAAAGCTATCGAAGAGGATGATAAGTATAAACAGTTAGTGAATAGACTCAATTGTATCGAATCTTCTTCTACACCGTTGATGCATGGGGGAGACAAATCACTCTTCCACTATATCAACAATCCAGCTGAGGATATAAATTACATTGGGAATAGGGGTGGAAACCCTGATTCGAATACATATAATCTCGACTGGAGAGATCACCCAAATCTAAGATAATGAGGAAACCAAGAATGAGGTAACAGTTCAAATCAAGTTTTATAAATAGTACAGGGACTTAATTGGAAAACAAGGTTAATGGGGGAGTTTGATTAAAAGACATTAAAAAGGGGGCATTACTAAGTAAGTATACTAAGAATTTGAGAACAATTAAACCATTTTATATGTATGATAATGTTAATGGTTTGTCAAGTCATCATTCTCCACTAAGAAACAATTAAACATGTCGAATTAATTATTATATGGATTTATTAAACTAAATTAGCAATATAGGGAGTTTGTCTTGAGACTTAGTCTTGAAACTTGAGAAGCCATGTCTCAAGACATGGATTTCAATGTCTTGAGACGTGTCATCATCGAAACAAATTTTCTAAAAATAAATTGTAGCCTGTCTCGAGACATGGTGATCCTTGTCTCGAGACATCATGCTAAAATTTGATGAATAGAGTTTGGATTCGAACCTTAACTCCGTTTTTGATCAAACACATACCTGTAACTTTATTTATCGAATCACATAATATTAAATGATCATCATTATAATGATAATTGCAATTGTATATAATTATTATAATTTAATGTCAATTTGTTTGATTAAATTATTTGAAATAGTCTGAGTTGCTTCGATAAAGTGATGTGATGTCATACATTCAGATCAGGCGATCAGATTGAGTGTGGGGCAAGTTATAATGTTTATTCAAATATTTTAAGTTTATGAAATTATATGCTACTTTGAAAATGCTCATGAGTAAAATTAATAAAAGTTGTCTCTTTCATGCTAAAAGTATTTGAAGCCACTACAAATATTTCACAAATGGTTTATCAAGCTTGAATAAAAAGTTTGATAAGTGCAAAATGCATATAAGAAGTTATTCCTACAAATTGTTTCAACATGGTATTGATTAGAAGTGTTCATGGATAGGGTTAAGGTCAGGCCTTATGTTTGTCCAAGTCATTTCTATTTTTCTAAAAGATTAACCTAAACCCATTTTAGGTTTACCCATATTTTTTTAATTTTTTAAAAATATTCATATTATTTTAATTTAATATTCAATAATTTAATTTTTTTATTTATTAAAAAAATTTTATATAGTCATATTAACGTTATTTTAATGTTTACATTGAAGTAGTTTATATATTTAGTATAGATTTATTTTTTGTGTTATAAATTACATAAAATATAAAAAAAACATAATATAAAGTAGGCATAATTGCAAAAAAAACCCTTAACGTTTGGGGGCTTTTGGTTTTGTGCCCTTGACCTTTTTACTTTTTGATTAACACCCTCAACATTACAATTTTTTAAGAATCAGCCCAGTTTTAATAGTCAACGTGAGTTGACCGTTAATCAAATTGTAGGTCAACATAATAGCCCATGTAGCATGCCACATAAGTGCACGACGTCATAGATGACGTCATCTATTTGACAAAATTTTTTTCTTTCATTTTCTCTCTTGCCAAACAACACTTTTTTCTTCAAAACACATGGTTGCTGCCATTTTTTTCTCTCATTTTTTCTCTTGCCAAACACCATTTTTCTTCTTCAAAACATATGGTTGGCTCATTTCATCTACAAGAATCTCCATTACCATGATTATAATCATGCTTTTCTACAATTTTTGTAAACCCACACCACACTTTCAACCTAAAATCATTGTTTTTTCCCTGCTGTCGGCTGCCATTTTTTCCACTCGTTTTATCTCTTGCCAAACACCATTTTTCTTCTTCTAAACTGTTTCTATAGGTATTTGATCTCTACCGCGGCAATGATCTTCATAAATCAAGATCGCGTCCTGGGAATTATGATATATACATGAATCAATTCTTTAATTTTATTCAACGTATCAATACAATCACCCCAATCGCCACTAAGGATTTGAAATTCAAACAAATCAAATTCTATGGATTTGTACCTAACACCGGACTCTATTTCCAAACAAGATACTGATTTTTTGTATCCAAGAGAGTATAAGCATTGAATTATAACTCTTAAAATATTCTTTATTTCTTTTTTGGGGGTTTAGTTTCTATCCTCGTACACACTTTCTATTTCCAAACTGACTAGAATTTTTGCCCGAGCTAAATGTTGTTAAACTACAATAACTGTGTGTTCATTTCCATTTGTAGAAAGGCAATCAACAAGGGAATTGGGGTAGACAACATGCATTATCTCAATGATGGCCTATGGAAGGTACGTATACATAACCATGTCATCTCTTGATGGTATAAATCACTTGTATTTGTCTACTTTTTTCTATTGAAGATCAACATTTTTTCTCTCTCTAATTCATTTACAGTCATCAAAATGGTGTTTGGCAAGAGAGAAAATAAGAGAAAAAAATTACAACCGATAGTGGGGAAAAAGTAATGATTTTAAGTTGAAAGTGTGGTGTGGATTTACAAAAATTGCACAAAAGCATGATTATAATCATGGTAATGGAGATTCTTGTAGATGAAATGAGCCCACCATACGTTTTGAAAAAGAAAAATGATGTTTGGCAAGAGATAAAATGAGTGAAAAAAATTTGTTAAATAAATAATGTCATCTATGACGTAGTGCACTTATGTGGCATGTCACATGGGCTATTATGTTGACCTACAATTTGATTAGTTGACCGTTAAAACTGGGCTAATTTCTTAAAAAATCGTAATGTTGAGGGTGTCAATCAAAAAATAAAAAGGTCAAGGTCACAAAACCAAAAGCCCCTAAACGTTGAGGGTTTTTTTGCAATTATGCCTATAAAGTATTATAAACATAAAAAAGGGTCAGGTCGGGCCTTGAATGTTCAAGCCCAAGCCATATTTTAAATTGGCTTATTTTTTTACCAAACCCATTTTTTGGTCATAATATTTTTGCCCAAACCCTCCCAAATTTTGGGCAAGCCTTCGGGTTTAGGCTAACCTCATGAACAGGTCTAGTATTGACAACTTGAAATAAATTTTTTTTAAAAATGAAATAGCAAATGGAAGCTTTACTGTAGCATAATTAGGAAAAAGAAGTAATAACATTCTCATATCAACAAATCTTCTTTGTAAAAAAATCCTTAAGGAAAAGAATTCTAAGAGGAAAGATACAACACAAAAAAAACCATTACATTGTATACTACACTGGAAGCCTTTTCACCTCTAGCATGAAATAATCGCAAAAGAATTAGTATAGGGCTAGGGGTTTCAACTTTAGAAGAACTTAAATAATTTGAGAATAAATGGTGCTCAAATCAAATAGATTTTGGAAAACATTTGAGGGGACCAATGAACAATAAGCCTCACTAATATATCTTCAATTCATCAACAATGCTTTTGTAACACCGCTTACCCTAATTAACCGATAACCTGAGCAACAAATGCCACATTTGGGCACTGAGTCACTTTATCTGTGATTTCACTTCTTACACTTCATTTCAATCATATTAAACTCATTTAAGGCATTTTATACCATTTCCAATCATTCCCTACAATTTAGTTGCAATCAAAGGTTGTTCAGGACCTTTTTATGGGCATAACAATGAAAATATGGTGGTATGAGAAAGAGGTATTGGTACCTATGGGCTAGGTATCAATACCTTGCTGATTCTACTGTATATTTGACCATTCTATCTATCAATTATCAATATCAAAACTTTACGCATTGCACTCGAGGTGCAAGGATACCCATAATAAACTTAAATCATTTCGTTTCATACCGAAATCAATACGAAACATTTCCATAAATTTCCATTTCATTTAAGACCATAAAAACACTTCAAAATAGCATGTAATTCATCATGTACTCAAAATAATAATTCAACTGAATCCACTAGGCCATCAAAATATTAAAGCTTCACCAATTACTTTCATTAGTTTTTACACAAATATATACATTAAGTAAACCTATGTACATACCATAAAATAATACCAAAAGATTAGTTTCACACTCTCTTCCAAGCTTTATGATGTGATGAGATTAGTTGAGGATGAAATCTTCGATCAAGAGCGTCAAATGGAACCTTTACTTACATGTAAGAAAATAATATGTTAAGTGACACTTGTAACTTAGTAAGTAAATCAAGAGTTAAACTTACATTTGCCTTAATATAATTTAACATATAAATACATTAAACATAACATGATGAATTAAAATAAAATAACATTAAATGTATATATTTTCGCATACATTCTTACCACATCTCACTTATCAATTCACTATCGATTTCATTATTCTTTTTTTAGCCCGTGGTAGACTCAATTGAACAAGCAAAATATGCAAAAATAACACTAACATCACTAGCAAAAATGTGATTATACTGAAATGCACCGAAGTGCCACTGTCACTGTACATTAAAGTGCATTACCATTGTATTACATCGAAGTGCCACTATCACTAGAGCACTTAAAGTTTCCTAATGACATATCCAACTAGTTCCCATATTGCCTACATAGGCATTTACAAATTCATTGCCATTACATTTACTTATCAAATAATAATATATTAAAATTTACACTCTTTTTAATTTAATCATTTTATTAGGAAATTCAGTAATCACTTCAGTAAACATTACAATATCACTTAAAATTTAATTCATGTTCATATAACACTTTATTTAAAAATATTAACACAATATTTTAATTCACATGGTAAATTTTAAACACTTTACAATTTATTCCATTTTTACTACAATTTCCTTACACTTAACCTATTCACTTGGTAATTGAAATTCAATTCATATCATCACTAATCTTTGATCAATTTCATAATAAATATTAACATATTCAAATATAAATTAATCATATAAATTTTAGAATAAAAATTATAATATAGTTTACACTTAGGTTTACTTAAGTTAAGTAAAACTCTTGAAGTACTTACACAACAAAAGCTTGGGTGAGTTTTTTTTCCTCATTCTTCACTCTTTTGCTACTTCTTTCCCCTAATCAAGACCTTGTTGATCACCTTTCTTCTCTTTCTCTTCATTAGCATATCACACATACATAAGATTTTATATCAAAACAATGATCACATATCATTTCCATGCACTTTTGATGAAACAATTATGAAATTCATGATAAAATCTCATCATTCTTACCTTAATCTCTTACACCAAACCCTATCTTAAATTTTCTCTCGCCTTCAAGATGAACATCACTTGTCATTACATGAAACTAAGCTCACTATGAGGTTTTGTTGATTTTATTAAAAATCTATGGGAAATTTTAAAGTTTTCAAGCTTGGTTTGGTTAAAAATAGTGGAAAAGACCGAAAGGTGGCATCAAATGGTAAGGAAGATGAATGAGTTTTCTACACTTTTCCATCAAAGTATCTTATTAATTTAATAAATTAACTATTAAAATAAAATATAAAAAATCTATTTATCATTATTTTAATCCAATGGCATTCATTCTCAATTTCCAATTTAATCCAAGGGTGAGATTTTGTTTACATACATAAGATTTTTCTCATAATTGTCTAATTAGGGAAAAACCATTTTACCCATCGAAAATACCTACAATTCCTACCTTGAGTCACTATACACCTTTCGTAAAATTACGCTTTTATTCTTTCCTTTTCCCTCCATTCAATTTAATCCTTCCATATTTCTAATTTTCACACTTCTATCCTTACACTTTTCGCACTCTTATGATTTAGTCAATACCCCCGATTTATTTCTCTCAACACACAAGTCTTTTCAATTCCCTTTTGTATCCAACTACCTTATCCACTAGCACTGATAATTTATATTTATTTTTTTCAAAAATTCTAATGAGTATATTCTCGAATTAATACTATTCATGACTCGGGAGGTTTTAAAAACATTATAACTCTTTTACCTTTTCTAAGTTTTTCACTCTAATAACGTGCTATGATAAAAGAAACACATTGTGTTTATAGAAAATAATCTCAACTCAATCTTAAATAGTTTCATTAGAGAACAGGTCCCTTAAACTATGAATTTCACCATTCCCCATTTTAGCCACAATTTGATAAATAAACATAAAACATAATAAGGCCTACAATCTAATACTTCTATACTAAAGAAAGTAAACTAACAAGAGGCTACATACAATGATATTCATTATATTGATCAACCAAAATGGCTTCTAGTTCCAATGTACCTATTTGGCAACTCAACTTCAAAAGCATATACCTAACAAACTATTTGTATAACATTCTATTTACCTAATAAGGAGAAAAATAAAATCTTAAACACAAGAGGGCAAAATTTCTTCCTTTGAAATGAGAAAGGCATAAATAATGCATTAAAAATAGCTATTCAGAACCAGGACACTAATGTACTACTATAATGCAATTAAGAAGCCACTACAATAAGCTAAAGAATAAATACAAAAAAAAAAGAATTCAACAAAGATTACATTGTAAAAAACACCCATAACTTTTATTATTAAGATATAGAAATTAAGTGAATAAGGCAAAAGTTGTAGCACTATACAACGACACCAAAATTACTACATCACCCAATTCCACTAAGAGCCTAAAACAGAAGCATCAAGCAAATACTTACCTAGAACTTGGAATAAAATTCAAGAATAAATTTCCATGTACTGTTTCTGAAAAAATTATTAGAATTAATAAAAAATAATTGAAAGTAAAATACCTAGACTATTTTATAGAAAAAGAAATACAAGAGTTACTTTGAAAATTGAGGCAAAATGTGACATCCCAAAATTTTGTGATTTACCATACTATACTTTTCCAAGAATTTTGTACATATTCTAGAGTGAGAATTCCAATTTCTCTAAATTTATTTGAATTTAAGCTATGTGACTGCTAGACATGCGAACGTCTGGACTAGAAATACTGCAACAAAAAGGATATCAAATTGAGTAGCGGTGTCCACAAGTATACGGGTCAAATTGTAATATAGTTAAGAATGTTACAACAAAACACTCCGGAAAGCATTCTGAGGATCGTACCCAAATGAGGTTGAATTAAACCTAAATTAACTCTCTGCACAAATAGGGCTAAATAGTACTAACTTAAAATTATATTACGAAAATTAAATTAAAATGAATTAATTAAAATAACATAAAATTATCTAAAACTAAACTCAACCAATTAACAATTGAAACAAATCCAATAAAATAAGCAGGGGATTAACTCACTTCAGTGCTCCTAATTAACTTCAGAACTCGAGTTCTATTGAGTTAGCTATTGATTAATCAGATATTACCTCTCACACTTTAACTAATTAACTAATCGACTAATACACACTTACCTATCGACCTCACTTTCTTGAGCAGGATATATTATGATTTACTCAGTAAACTTATCTCTCGATCTTGTTTATCCTAAATTACTTTCTAGGGGCGTCATTACCTAGGGTTTAATCGCAGATAATTTAAACCAACTAACTCAGATTTAAACAATTATTCATTGGTTCATTAGTCACACACTCGTTCGTTAATCTCCCTAAGGAAATTAGCTATGCATGGATTTAAATGCAATAATCTCTAAACTCATATTTAACATACAAAATAGTAAATAAAAAAAGTAGGGACTCAATAAATAAGTTTGTTTTTATATCGATTTGTGCTTGGAAGCGAAATCCTCTTTAATAGTCACGAAGACCATTTCAATTGCAATTGGAATCCATAAAGAAATAACGACAAACTATTAAATTAAAACATTGGATCGAAATCGAATCCAAGTTAAACAAGAACAAAAAGTATGTAAATCACTAAATTGAAATAAAATAAAAACTAAAGTAAAACCCTAAAAATAACTAATTGGCTCACTTGACTAAACATTTATATTTATAGAGTTTAGGATCAAACCTAATTAGGGTTCCTAAATAGCCTAAAAATCAGATTAAGTTACATTGTGTGGACAAAATCACCCTAGCTTAATTTTCCTAATTGTAGCCCGGTGTCACGACACTACCTTCAAATTCTAGGTTCTTTGGCTTCGAAATTTGGTGTTGCAACACCACTCATTGGTGAGGCGACACTACAGTTGTCCTTTGTTTTCTAAGCTCGAGGTTAGACAAAGGAAAGAATAAAGTTGAAGGCTAAGTTGGTGAATTTGCCTATATTTTGTACCGAGGTAAGTTTACGGTAAATAAATACAATATTTCAATAATTATTAATATTGTTATTTTCCAGCAATTATGCATTTATTTTATGAATTTACTTAAATTTGACTCTAGTATGAGATGACAGAGAATCGGTGTTAAAAAGCCCCGTTGAAACATGAGGAATGTCTCGGATACAAATGTCATGGCATTTCGGTAAAAAGGTCCCATGTAAGACCATGTCTGGGACATGACGTTGGCATCGAGATGAGAGGTCCCATGTAAGCCCATGTCTGGGACATGGCCTACATGGGACATGGCGTTGGCACTGAGATGAGAGGTCCTATGTAAGACCATGTCCGGGACATGGCGTTGGCACCGAGATAAGAGGTCCTATGTAAGACGATGTCTGGGACATGGCGTTGGCACCGAGATTAGAGGTCCCCCGTAAGACAATGTCTGGGACATAGCATGGGCACTGATATGAGAACATCCCATGTAAGACCATCTCTGGGACATGGCTTTGGCATGTTATTATCAGAAAAGACCCAAGTATCCTTATTATTCTGACGTGGCTCAATGGGCTAGTAAACGGATCATTTTAATGAAAGTTCATTTAAAAGCATAAATGGAAAGCTCAGATGAGTTATAAGAGTTAAGAACTTACTATACTATCAATTGATATTCAATGTTTCAGCAAGAGAAGAATAAGTTACGATCATGAGTTAACTAAGTAAACCAGCAAGAGAACGAGAATGAGATTAAATAAAGAGTAAACTAGAGATCTTGACATTTGAGTTTAATTATTTGTGTTAAATGTTGTTATTTATTTGCTAGTAAACTTACTAAGCTTATGCTTACTTCTTTTATTTTTCTTTCTCCTATACTATTGTAAAACTACTTTTGGGAACTTAAAGACGTCGGAGATCGTCCACACTATCAACGACAACAACTCGGTATTTTATGATGAACCATGTTTAGGTAATGGTATGTATAGGGACTTAGTTATTTTGAATGTTTGTATTTATGATTTTGTTAAAGAATGATATGTAAGTATTTGATGATGAATGGTTGTTAAAATGACTAAGTATGAAGGTGTTTGTTGTTACAAATGTTTAGGTGATAAATCATGCATAGAAATCATGAAAGAGTAAAATTTGCAAAGAAACAGATTTCAAGCAGCAACAGTGACGTGAATTTGAAAAATCACCTAGGATAGTATAAAATGAATTAGAAGGTGAATGATATATAGAATTAAATCTTATTGATTCTACTTTCAAAGAAAAATAATGGTATAGAAAAATGAATTTTATATTTTAAGATATGTGAATTTAGGTGAGACAGGTTCAGAACTGTTTTTGGAGTCCTCTTTTTTGAGTTTAGAAAATCATTAAAACTTGTAAAACAATTGTTATGAGTTGTAGTTTATATTTCTAGATTCCTTATTGAGTCTATTTTCTATAGAAACAAGTGAGAACACCATATGAAAATCCTACAATGAGAAACCTTATTTTTAGTTACAAGAGGTCAGGATAGTCGAGTGGTGAATCAGGAGAGACTTTAACTAATAAACTGTACTAATTGGCTAAACCAAAAATTTTGAAATTTTAATGGTAAGAAGACATATAAGTCTAGTTTCAGGGAAATTTTACGGATTTAAATTTCAAATTTTTTTGCTCGAGTTATAACTAAATTAGTAACTGCTGCGCAGGTGGACAACTTTGTTGTGAATAGTGAAATTAATTTCAAAAGTAAAATTTTATGCCCCGAATTTTTAAGCTAAGTAAAGTAATGCCTCAAGCTCGACTCCAGCAACTGTCTCGGTTAAGGGGTGTTACATTTTGTTGGTACCAGAGCAGGTTTAGTCGATTCTCGGAATACTAAGTATGAATAAGAATCTACTTATACATGCTATACTTATATTTTGATAGTGTGACGAATCCTGACGATTTTAAAATGTTTTCTTTTATAGTTATGGATCCCGAACGAGTTGGCACTGATGAAGTAGAGAGTAATGCATCCGCTCTCATAGAAGGGATGGTGCCACCAGATGTTAATGTTAGTGAAAGGCCCATATCTGTTAGTTAGGGAGGAGGAGCAAGAGAAGCCTTCTTCCAAGCTATAAATGATTGGTTTGCCGAGTTCATTCATACGAATCCGGCTGTGAGACCTCCACCACTTCATGATTCTCAGGTTCCTCATGTAGCTTCCTCAGCTGTAGGTATAGTTATCAGAGAGAGACCTCCAGTTGATAAGATCTGGAAACAAGGGGCTGAAGAGTTTCGGGCTACCAAAGACGATGATGCCGAGAAAGCTAAATTTTGGCTCGAAATACTATCCGAGTTTTTGAAGAATTATCTTATACACCTGAAGAATGTATGAAGTGTGTTGTTTCACTTCTCCGAGATTCAGCCTATTACTGGAGGAAGACTCTTGTGTCAGTGGTACCGAGTGAGAGGGTTACCTGGGATTTCTTTCAGGAGGAGTTCCGTAAGAAGTATATCAACCAGAGATTTATAAATCAGAAAAGGAAGGAGTTTCTTGAGCTAAAACAAGGTAAGATGACCGTGACAGAATATGAACGCAAATTTTTTAGACTTAGTAAATATGCTCGAGAATTTGTGTCCACCGAAACTAACATGTGCAAGAGATTTGAAGATGGGCTTAATGATGCCATCCGACTATCAGTGGGTGTATTGGAATTAGAGAGTTTGTCCTTTTGGTGGAAAGAGCCTGTAAAGTAGAAGATTTGTTAAAAGAAAAGAGAAGGACAAAGCTGAAGTTGAAGTGCAAGATACAAATAAGAGGCAAATGAGTAAATCATTTTAGTCTACTTCTAAGAGGCCTAGAGATCTCTCTAGTGGATCAAATTTTCCAGTCAGATATTCTAGCCGAAGCTGAAGCAGAAGATTTGAGGGTTCTAGAGCTCAAACCACTACAGTTGCAAGTACGGGCAGTACTAGACCTTCTAAGCCAGAATGTCCTCAATGTGGTAGACTCCATCCCGGAGAGTGCAGAGCAAGTGAAAATGTTTGTTTTAGATGTGGTGCACCAGATCACTTTATTCAGGATTGTCCCGAAACAGCTAAGAGAGAAGTTATACCCAGTGCGAGATCAGGAAATGTTTCTACCAGAGGTAGACCACAGAGAATCCTAGGAGTTGGAGCGAATAACAGGGGTATGTCCAGAGACTCAGCAATTAGATCAGATGTTAGAGCACCCGCAAGAACATATGCTATTCGTTCTCGTGAAGAGGCATCCTCCCCTGATGTAATTACCGGTACATTTTCTCTCTATGATACTAATGTTATTGCATTAATTGATCCTGGCTCTACACATTCATATATATGCACAAAATTAGTATTTGTTAAAAATTTGTCTGTTGAACCTTCTGAATTTATGGTTAAAGTCTCGAACCTCCTGGGCCAGTTTGTGGTGGTGGATAAAGTTTGTGAAAATTGTCCACTGATGGTAAAAGGTATTTGTTTTCCGGTTGACTTGATGTTATTGCCTTTCGATGAGTTTGATGTGATATTGGGCATGGATTGGTTAACTCAGCATGATGCAGTAGTAAACTGTAAACAGAAATATATTGTGCTGAAGTGCCAAAATGGAGAATTACTTCGGGTTAAATCTAATTAGACAGATGAATTATCTGATGTGATTTCAGTGATGACAGCTCAGAGGTGTGTCAGAAAAGGGTATGATGTTTATTTTGCATATGTGTTGGATACTAAGGTATCTGAGTCAAAGATACAGGCAGTGCCAGTTGTATGTGAATTTAGGAATAACCGGGTTTGCCACCAAAAAGAGAAGTGGAATTCTCTATAGATCTGAACCCGGGAACTACCCCAATTTCTAGAGCTCCGTATCGTATGGCTCCTATAGAATTAAAAGAGTTAAAGACACAATTACAGGAACTTGTTGATAGAGGTTTTGTTCGTCCGAGTCATTCACCTTGGGGTGCTCCAGTTTTGTTTGCGAAAAAGAAAGATGGGTCTTTGAGATTGTGTATCGACTATCGGCAGCTCAATAAGGTAACTATAAAGAATAAGTACCCATTGCCTTAAATTGATAACTTATTTGATCAGCTGAAAGGTGCCACAATATTCTCAAAGATTGATCTCCGATCGGGTTATTACCAGTTACGGGTAAAAGAGCCAGATGTGCCAAAGACAGCTTTCTGAACCAGGTATGGGCATTATGAATTTTTGGTTATGCCGTTTGGGCTGACTAATGCACCTGCAGTATTTATGGATTTGATGAAGCGAATATTCAGACCGTATTTAGACAAGTTTGTAGTAGTTTTTATTGATGATATTTTAGTCTATTCATGCAGAACATTTGAGAATAGTGTTGCAAATTTTGCGTGAAAAGAAGCTTTATGCTAAATTCAGTAAATGAGAATTTTGGCTCCGAGAGGTGGGTTTTCTCGGACATATTGTATCCGCAGAAGGCATTAGGGTAGATCCGAATAAAATCTCAGCTATTGTCAATTGGAGTCCACCGAAGAATGTATCTGAAGTTAGAAGTTTCTTGGGTTTAGCTGGCTATTATTGGAGATTTGTACAGGGGTTTTCTATGATAGCTTCTCCGATGACCCGTTTATTACAGAATGATGTTAAATTTGAATGGACAGATAAATGTCAGTAAAGTTTTGAACGATTGAAGAAATTATTGACGGAAGCACCTGTGTTGGTATAGCCTGAATCAGGTAAAGAATTTATTATTTATAGTGATGCATCATTAAATGGTTTAGGTTGTGTCTTGATGCAAGAAGGTAAGGTAATAGCCTATGCTTCAAGAAAACTTAAGCCACATGAAAGAAATTACTCGGTACATGATCTTAAATTAGCTGTTATTGTATTTGCATTGAAAATATGGCGACATTATTTGTATGGTGAAAAGTGTCATATTTATACTGATCATAAAAGCTTGAGGTATTTGATGACACAGAAATATTTGAATTTGAGACAACGCAGATGGCTTGAATTGATAAAGGATTATGATTTGATTATTGATTACCATCCGGGTAAGGCTAATGTTGTAGCTGATGCTTTGAGCTGAAAATCTCTGTTAGCTTTACGAGCTATGAATACCAGGTTGTCACTGACTGATGATGGTTCAATCATAGCTGAAATGAGAGCTAAATCGATATTTTGTCAACAAATATGTGAAGCTTAGAAAAATGATGAGAAGTTACAAGCTAAACGGGTACATTGTGAATTAGGTAATGATTGAGAATTTCAGATCGATACTGATGGTTGTTTATTATTCAGAGGCAGAATATGTGTGCCAAAGGATATAGAGCTCATACAGAAGATTTTACACTAGGCCCATAGCGGTACTATGTTTGTACATCCGGGGAGTAATAAAATGTATAATGATCTGAAAAAGATGTATTGGTGGCCGGCTATGAAATGTGATATCTCTAAGTTTGTATCAAAGTGTTTGGTATGTCAACAGGTTAAAGCTGAACATCAGGTACCTTCGGGATTACTTCAGCCAATCACTATACCGAAATGTAAATGGGAAAGAATCACTATGGATTTTGTATCTGGGTTACCATTGTCTCCGAAGAAGAAAGATGCCATTTTGGTAATTATCGACCGATTGACAAAGTCTGCGCACTTTATTCTGGTATGTATGGATTATTCTTTAGATAAATTGGCTGAATTGTATATATCTGAGATTGTCACACTACATGGAGTGCTTGTCTCCATTATATCAGATAGAGATCCCCGATTTACGTCTCGTTTCTAGGAAAAATTGCAAAAAGCTTTGGGTATCAGTTGCATTTCAGCACTGCATTTCATCCTCAGACAGATGGTCAATCTGAGCGTGTAATTCAGGTATTGGAAGATATGCTTCAATGTTGTATATTAGAGTTTGAAGGTAATTGGGAAAGGTATCTATCTTTGATTGAATTTGCTTACAATAACAGTTACCAGTCCAATATTAAAATGGCTCCGTATGAAGCTTTGTACGGTAGGAAATGTAGAACACCGTTGTATTGGACAGAGCTCAGTGAAAAGAAAATACATGGGGTTGATTTGATCTGAGATACAGAAGAAAAAGTAAAGCTGATTCGGGATAGTCTAAAAGCAGCTTCCGATCGTCAGAAGTCATATGCCGATCTTAAATGAAAAGAGATTGAATTTTAGGTGGGTGATAAGGTATTTCTAAAAGTGTCTCCTTGGAAGAAAGTTCTCTGGTTCGGTCGAAAAGGTAAATTAAGTCCAAGATTTATCGGACCATATGAAATCATAGAAAGAATTGGACCGGTCCCTTACCGATTGGCATTACCATCGGAACTCAATAGAATTCATAATGTTTTTCATGTATCTATGCTACGACGGTATCGATTAGATCCTTCACATATTATTTCTCCGACAGAAGTGGAGATTCATCCAGATATGACTTATAGTGAAGAACCAGTCAAGATATTAGCACGGGAAACAAAAGAGCCTAGAAATAAGAAGATAAATTTGGTAAAAATATTATGGCCAAAACACGAGATTGAGGAAGCAACATGGGAACCGAAAGAGGCAATGAGGAAACAGTACCCGAACCTCTTTACTGGTAAGATTTTCGAGGACGAAAATCCTAAAAGGGGGGAGAGTTGTAATGGCCCAAATTTAAGGTTATCGGAACAGTGGTTTCGTAACCACAAATCTGATTTAAAGAGAAATTATTATTAATTTTTTTCTGATTTATCAAGTGATTAGATATAAATATTAGAGTATTGATAAGAAAATTTATTGATTGCATGCCTAAATTGCCTATTAGGACTTAATTGAAAAAGTGGGTAAATATGAGTTTTAGATGATAAAGGATTTATTTAAAGTGTATAATCAAAGTAGAGGTCCTTAAATAGTAATTAGACCATAAAATTTCCATGGACAAAAATAGGCATGCATAGATAAAAATAATTAAAGTTTTAATTAAGGGTATTTTAGTCATTGAATAATAAAAAGAATAAAAAGGGAAAAAGATGGCAAAAATATCATCTTCTCCAAAAAGCTTGCTGCCAAAATTTGAAGGACACCATAGCTAGGGTTTTCACACTTTCTCAAGCTCATGGTAAGTGATTCCAAGCCCCGTTTTTAATGCTCTTTACATTTCTGAGATTCTGGTAGTTTAATTTAGCTTATTCTAGCAATAATTTAACCTAGGGTTATATTTGGAAAAATACTCATAGGTGAAAGTGTTTATTTTGATGTTTTATGATAGAATATGAAGCTAGAAATTATGTTAAACAACTTTTTCTAGCCGATTTTAAGCGAAAACGAGTAAGTTTACATAATCGGTAAAAATCCCTAATGTACATAAGTGTCAGAGTGAGAATTTGATGTTTTCATAGAAGATAAAAATGTTCAGCATGTTATATAACATAAGAATATGAGATGAAGTTTAATTTCTGAACTTTGGGGCAAAAGCGTAACTATGTAAAAGTATAGGGGCAAAATCATAATTTTTCCAAAGTTAGAGTCGAGGGCTATTTTGATAAATGTGAGTATTAAATGAGTTAAATTTTCTATTTTAGATCAAGAAGAACGAAACTCGAGGTTAGACAAAGGAAAGAATAAAGTTGAAGGCTAAGTTAGTGAATTTGGCTATATTTTGTACCGATGTAAGTTTACGATAAATAAATATAATATTTCAATAATTATTATTAATATTGTTATTTTCTAGCAATTTTGCATTTATTTTATGAATTTATTTAATGTTGACTCAAGTATGAGCTGACAGAGAATCGATGTTAAAAAGCCTCGTTGAAACATGAGGAATGTATCGGATACAAATGTCATGATATTTGGGTAAAGAGGTCCCATGTAAGACCGTGTCTGGGACATGGCGTTGGCACCGAGATGAGAGGTCCCATGTAAGCCCATGTTTGGGACATGGTGTTGGCACCGAGATGAGAGGTCCTATATAAGACCATGTCTAGGACATGGCGTTGGCACCGAGATGAGAGGTCCCATGTAAGACCATGTTCGGGACATGGCGTTGGCACCGAGATGAGAAGTCCCATGCAAGACCATGTCTGGGACATGGCATTGGCACCGAGATGAGAGGTCTCCCGTAAGACCATGTTTGGGACATGGCATGGGCACCAATATGAGAACATCTCATGTAAGACCATGTCAGGGACATGTCTTTGGCATGTTATTATCAGAAAAGACCCAAGTATCCTTATTATTCCAACGTGGCTCAATGGGCTAGTAAACGGATCATTTTAATGAAAGTTCATTTAAAAGCATAAATGGCAAGCTTAGATGAGTTATAAGAGTTAAGAACTTACTATACTATCAATTGATATTCAATGTTTCAGCAAAAGAAGAATAAGTTACGATCATGAGTTAACTAAGTAAACCAGCAAGAGAATGAGAATGAGATTAAATAAAGAGTAAACTAGAGATCTTGACATTTGAGTTAGTTATTTGTGTTAAATGTTGTTATTTATTTGCTAGTAAACTTACTAAGCTTATGCTTACTTCTTTTATTTTTCTTTCTCTTATACTATTGTAAAGCTACTTTCAGGAACTTAAAGACGTCGGAGATCGTCCACACTATCAACGACAACAACTCGGTATTTTATGATGAACCATGTTTGGGTTATAGCATGTATAGGGACTTAGTTATTTTGAATGTTTTTATTTATGATTTTGCTAAAGAATGATATGTAAGTATTTGATTATGAATGGTTTTTAAAATGGCTGAGTATGAAGGTGTTTGTTGTTACAAATGTTTAGGTGATAAATCATGCATAGAAATCATGAAAGAGTAAAATTTGCAAAGAAACAGATTTCAAGCAGCAACAGTAACCTGAATTTGAAAAATCACCTAGGATAGTATAAAATGAATTAGAAGGTGAATGATATATAGAATTAAATCTTATTGAGTCTACTTTCAAAGAAAAATAATGGTATAGAAAAATGGATTTTATATTTTAAGATATGTGAATTTTAGTGAGACAGGGTCAGAACTGTTTTTGGAGTCCTCTTTTTTGAGTTTAGAAAATCATTAAAAATTGTAAAACAATGGTTATGAGTTGTAGTTTATATGTCTAGATTCCTTATTGAGTATATTTTCTGTAGAAACAAGTGAGAACACCATATGAAAATCCTACAATGAGAAAGCTTATTTTAAGTTACAAGAGGTCAGGATAGTCAAGTGGTGAAACAGGGGAGATTTTAACTAATAAACTGTACTAATTGGCTAAACCAAAAATTCTAAAAAATTTATGGTAAGAAGACATATGAGTCTAGTTTCAGGGAAAATTTACGGATTTAAATTTCAAATTTCGTAACTCGATTTATAACTAAATTAGTAACTACTGCGCAGGTGGACAACTTTGTTGTGAATAGTGAAATTAATTTCAAAAGTAAAATTTTATGCCCCGAATTTTTAAGTTAAGTAAAGTAATGCCTCGAGCTCGACTCCGGAAACGGTCTCGGGTAAGGGGTGTTACAGGGAACACATATGGTTGTATTATTATTTGACTTGTTGTACTTATTTTGGTAAGATTTATCATTTTAGTCTGTCGAACTTACTGAGCTTCAATGAGCTTACTTGTTTTATTTTCTGCTATTGTAGATATTTTGAAGGTTGGACTGTCAGATTGGCACTCAAGTCACACTATCTCCCCATTTTCGGTAGTTTTTGGAATGTTCATTTTGGATTATATGGCATGTAATAGGCTTGTATGTCATTGCTATTGTTTTGATATGTAAAATGTTAAAATATGATCTTAAGTGCAAATAGTCAACTTATGTGATATATGTAAATAAGGTATGATGTTTAAGTGCAAGCTCATGGTAAGTGCGTTTGGAATATTGCGATTGAGATGCCTATGTTTGGCATATTGGTTGAATGTGAGATGGTATGATTTAAAATGCCTTGAATGATAGTTCCTTTTGTTGTAAAATTGTATACACTTGTGGTATCAATGAGGATGCATTGGTTAGGCACTTAAGATGGTTGATTTAGCATGGTTTTAGCTTGTTTAATGTCACTTTAATTAGGTCTTTTGGCTATTAAATAGATTACTTAGAGTCCAAGTAAGCTTGAATTAGTAAACTTGTTGTTTAAGGTTCATTTTAGGTCCACGCTGCCTGAGACACGGGCATGTGACTCAGCCATGTGAGACACACAACCTGGCGCCACGGCCATGTGTCATTTGATGAATTATTTAGGGTGCAAGTCAATGAGTTACACGGCCTAGCACACGGGCGTGTGACACGGCAGTGTGACCCTACTTAAAGAGTTACACGGGTGGGAACACGGGTTGGGACACGACCATGTGTCCCTAATTCGATTGTTACATGGCCCAAGACATGGGCATGTGTCTCAGCCGTGTGAGGCACACAGCTTGGCCTCATGGCCATGTGACCCCTGTTTTGTAGATTTTTTATCTTTTTCCTAAACTTTCCAAACTGATTCAAATTGATCCCAAATTGTTTCTAGACTATTTTTAGGTGCTTGAGGGCTCGATTCGGGGACTATATGCATGTGTATGAATAATTTATGATGTGATTACAATATTGAATGATATAAGTTTCAAATGTTTCTGATTGTTTAGTAATACTCCGCAACCCTAATCCGATGACGGAAACGGGTTAGGGGTGTTACAAAAAGAGAGAAAGGAAAGATTTATTCTCTAGAGTAGGTGAGAAAGTAGAGAAGGTTATGATGTACAATGTCTTGCAGAAAACAAAATGATAAGAAATTTTACAATAAAAACTTGTTTTTTTTAAAAGTTGACTTGTACATTATTTTACATTAATAAACTTGTTTTATCGAACCAAACATAAAAAAGAAATTGATTTTGATTTGGTAATAAGAAATTTAGCCCTCAAAGTTTACATATTTTGTTAATTTGATGTTAATTTATCAAATTTGTCTCACTACATTTGTGTAAATTAAGGCTGAATTTGTTGATTTTTTTAGAATTAAGACTAAATGACAAAATATGTAAACATCGAAGGCTAATTTTGTTGCTATATCAATCAAAGTATTACAATTGACAGATGACATAAATGTCATTAGTATTATTTTTTTAAACAATCTCATTATAGGTTTCAATCTTATCTGCTCTTTTTAATATAGTGCCTAGAACTACCTATAGCCCATCCCCTACCTTTAAATAGGAGGATAATATGTTTCAGCACACTCGAACCCACGTCTTCCTATACTAACAACAATGTCTATGTTAATTGAGCTAAAATGCAATCAACACATTAACGTTATTATTAATTGTTCTTAGTTGCTCACTTTCAAAATTGACGAGGATTAAATTGCTTTAATTTTTTTGAGAGCGATCAATTTGCTCAATTTCAAAATTGGGAGAATAAAGAAATCCTTTTAACTAAATATACATTAATCTAATTCTTATATATATTTTAAATAGTTAATATGAATAAAGTTATTTGATAATTCTTATATACATTAATCTCAACTTTTGTGTTTGGTAAAAAATAAAAGTGAGTATTCTGTATATTTACAATGTATTTTATTTTATTCCACAAATAACCTTAAAATATTGACATGTATTTTTTTTATACTCCTATAAAATATTTATCAATATTTTATTAAAATCTAAAAATTCCACTATCAATTAATAATTTCTCAAAAAATAATATTTATAATACTTTTAACTTCAAAAATCAAATTTCTCTACTAATTTTGTAATGAAAAAGCACATTTCACCTCCCATTAAAAATTTGGATGACACGAAAGACAAACATCTCACGTGCCAATATTGGTCTTCTCCAAATAAAAAGACCAGAAAACCAAACATCCAATTTCATTCACCAACAAGCCAAATGTCCGTCGATATCTCTCTTCTGATTGGCCATCACCCTTCCCTCATAATATTTTAGAGAAAAATAGCGTTGCTTTGGCCACAGTAGCGCCCACAATCTCCGTTTTCTTCAACACCAATCACGAGTTAGCAGCTTTGACCCCTCTCTTTCTCTCTGCCTTCACTTTCAGTCTCATCATTCTCTGTTTCATAGTTTTGTAAGCAGTACAAAATATAACTCAAAAGAGTGTGCTTATAATCCATTTCTATCATGCACTCTCTCTTTCCTCTTCTTGCTTTTGCTTTACCTTCCTAACAAAATATTAACTGCTAAAGATTTCCCCCAACTTTTAGCTCTCCAATTCTTTAGAACCTTCTTTGTTTTGTTTTAGTGTTTTTGCTTTCTTCATCGATTTACTGCGTTCTTTTTTTTTTTTTCCAGTTTGTGTTTAAATCTATGATCTGGGTTTTTAAATTTTAATCTCTATATCAATTTTCTAGTTGTAATTGTAGTAGGCAATTTTGGATCTACTATGTATGTCTAGGGTTTTTCATTTATATTTGCAAAGATCTGCTTTTTCTTTTTCTTTTTCTTTTTCTACCAGCTCTCGAATTTTCCTTGGGTTTTGGAAAGTTCACTTTTTTGAGATTCCTCAACTTAATCTTGTGTGAAAAAGGGTACCGAATCCATTTTAATGTTTTTATGATTTGATATTTCGTTGCTAATTTAAAACAGCCATACTTCTCTGCATTTTTCTAATTTGGTTTTTCTCTCTCTTTGAACAATTTCATTCAAAGAGGGAGAAAAGCATAGTTTTCTTCTTTCTTTTTTTGCGTACGGGCAAATCATCTTTGGCAGTTTACGTAACCAGTAACAAATGAATAGGGGACTTGAAATTCTCTCTCCAGCCTCTTATTTACACACTTCCAATTGGTTGTTTCAAGAGAGTGAAGGTACTAAATGGACGCCTGAAGAGAACAAGTGCTTTGAAAATGCTTTGGCTTTATATGATAAAGATACCCCTGATCGATGGATTAAGGTGGCATCTATGATTCCTGGAAAAACAGTTGGGGATGTCATCAAGCAATACAGAGAATTGGAAGAAGATGTGAGTGATATAGAGGCTGGCCTGATTCCAATCCCTGGATATAGCCGTGATTCTTTTACATTGGAGTGGGGTAATGATAGTCAAGGCTTCGATGGATTTAGACACTATTACACTCCTGGTAAAAGAGGGACTGGGTCTCGTTCTTCTGATCAAGAAAGGAAGAAAGGGGTGCCATGGACTGAAGAAGAACACAGGTAACTGCTAGCCCTTTTTTTTGGTTCTTTATATATTTGACAATTATGATCAGTCCTTAGGATATCAGGTATCAATGGAGTTTCCTGTTTGAATCTTGCAATTGTTATGAATGTTGACAATGTGGTTGGTTGGTAAACACTGTGTATATTTTGTTGGTGCATGTCGCTTTTCTTGGTTGTGCAAATTCTGTACCGTTCAATGGTTTTCAGCATTATTCCTAGCGGCTTATGATGTTTGACTTGATGATTAATGACAGGCAATTCTTAATGGGTCTTAAAAAGTACGGTAAAGGGGATTGGAGAAATATTTCACGCAATTTCGTGACTACCCGAACACCGACTCAAGTGGCAAGTCATGCTCAGAAATACTTCATCAGGCAGGTCACCGGGGGGAAAGACAAGAGGAGGTCCAGTATCCATGATATCACAACGGTTAACGTCCCTGATACTCCCTCTTCGTCACCGGATCACTGCAAGCATTCGTCTTCAAGTGATTCTTCTGCAGTCATACAGGCACAGCAGCAAGCTAAACTAGCCACAACTAAAGAGATCGACTTTGAATGGAAGCAACAAAATGGAGCAGCTATGGTTTTCAACCGGACGAGTAATTGCAATGCTTTCCTGCCCCCCTTCTGTGGGATTTCATCATACGGACCCAAGCTGGAGGAACAAAATTTGCTTGGAGAAACTCTTCCCAGATCTCAATTCGGATCTTACAACACTCTTTTCCAGATGCAGTCAATGCAACAACATCAATAAACTGAGTGATAATGTGGGAAGACTTTTCTCAAGGTATTATTATTAGTTAAAAGAGATGAAGATGAAGCCTACTAGTGATGTGTATATCTTGGAGATGCATTTTAGTCCATAGTTTCCACTATAAAGAGAGATCAGTTAGGTGGTTTTGTGATTTATCATTCAAATTCTGAATCATTGAACCAAAAAGATAAAAGCTTATTTACATGAAGCTTGGGCTCTTGTTAATTCTAGTCTAGTCGTGTGTCTGCATCATCTGTTGTAACCTGTTATTCTTAGATTGATTGTGTGTGTTCTATAGATACCACCATGTGGATCCGAGTCCTCTGCAAAATGACAGACTGTACTATAGAGGCTTAAAATTTGATATGAGCCTGAAATAATTCATATTTCCTTGCTTCAAACACTGATGTTCAGCACCTTAACTTGGGACAACATGAAGAAATCCATGGATCAGCTTTGGTGTTTTAGCCACAAGGGGTTATTTTGTTGTTGCTTATGAGTTTGCACTGAAGCAGTTAATAAGGCTATTGTAATGAAATTATATTGTGGTTTAAAAGGATATATGGCCAAAGTGGAAGCAGGTGATTTGAGCAATATGCCATGTCAAATGTTGATTTATCTGACTCATAATGCATGCTTTTTTAAAGATATAGTTTAATGACTGTGCTTAATGGTGATGTCTTTTTGGCAAATTCGGGTTTATATTTTAATAGCAAATTCCTTGTTGGCAATAAAGAAAAAAAGAAAGTAAATGGTAGTTTAATTAGTTGACTGATGTTGATAATAGAATCTTGACTGATCCAAGGTTAAGAACCACTAATCAAAGCATCTCATTCTTCCATTCCACTTTGATTTTAAACTGATTATTTTTGCCAAAGACTCCCTGATTCTTTTTTCAAACCCCCCCCCCCCTCCCACTCCCATTTTTTTTAATGGTCAGTGAAGGAATCTTAGCATCATAGATCAATCATTCTCATCTATCTTCTTCTAATATGGTGGGATTTTGGAATTGGAATTTAGGAATACCAGATCATATGCGACCACATCTTTTGTCTCCATTTTCCTTTTCTTCAGGATGGACCTCAAAGATACCTGCAAAAAGAAAATAATAATAACAATAATAGTAGTATCCATGGCTTTTCATTTGGGTCAAAGCACTAAAAATTTTGTAAGCATCTTGGTCCTGGTTAGTGCAGTGAGGGATCCTGATGTGATCTGTAACCCGTATTACTTTTTCTAAAGGGTTACTTTTTTCTTCTTTTTTTTTCATTATGCCTGCTTTTCCATTGTTCTTTGCTGTTCCAGCAAGCTTCATGAAAACCTCGGTGGCCACCGTATTGCTACCACAATGCATGTATAAATTTCGGTCCCACCAACTTGTCAAACAATTTAAAGGCAGCATGCAGCAATATATAAAGTAAAATAAACTTTTTTTTATTTTCTGTTGGATGAATTAACTGTTCATCCACCTTCTTTTCTTGCAAGTTGCATAGGGAAGCACTTCGGTCACTTTATTCTAAAATTTTCAATCAAAAATGCCCTCAGCTTCTTTAAGCCCTTGGGTATTTTTGGGACCGCACAGATCCCACTCTGCTCTCTTTGTTTTCCTCTTCAAATTGAAAACTCTGATTACTTTCCCTCTGTTACTATTATTATTTGAATTTAGAAGGTAGATATTTAATTTTGTCCAGATTATTTCAGTTTGAATTATACGTTAATTAACCCTTAATAACAGTCGGAATAATTGATTTTAAACTCGATTTGACATAGACTTATTCACCCGGCCCGTTTGTAAAGTGAGAGGGTTTGAATAGAAATATAGGCCTGAAAAATAGACTTGAACAAAAAAATAATACTTGTTTAAAAATGGGTCTGGCATCAGGTAAGCCATTTTTGCCTGAGCTCAGCCCGAATTCACAAAAGGACAAAAAAAAGCTATCTTTTGTTGTTTTAATGTTATTTTCTTGTTGTTGTCTCCTTATTTTGATACAATTTTACTATTATATTACTAATATTTTGTTGTTATTGTATGGATATTGCCTAACACTTGTTTTATTGTTAATTTTGTAATTATTTTAAAGGCATTTACTTGTTTAGTTGCATTTATCTTAGTATTATTTAAGTATACATACTTTTTAAAATTTATTTTCAATTTGTTAGGAAATATTTATTTTAATATTTTTAGTATTTTTGATGTATTATATATATTTAAAAAATATATTAAAAAATTAATATGGGAGGGCAGGGCTGGGCCCAAGTTTTAGCATTTTTATCCTGGCCGGGCTTGGGTAAAAATTTTGGCCCATTTTTCGGGTTAAGCTGAGCCCGGGCCTAGCAAATGGGCCTAAAATTTTTGGTTGGGCTCGGCTCGGCCCATGAACACCTCTAATTTGGCATTAGTTCTACTTCTTCAGTATTGAGTAGAGGTGTTCATGGGCCAGGCCGGGCTCAACCAAAATTTTAGGCCTATTTGCTAGGCCGACCCGACCCAAAAATCGGCCTAAAATTTTGCCCAAGCCCGGACCGCCCGTATTAAATTTTTTATATTATTTTAAAAAAATATAATACATCAAAAATATTAAAAACATTAAAATAAATGTTTCCCAACAAACTGAAAATAAATTAAAAAATATGTATACTTAAATAACACTAAAGTGCAACTTAACAAGCAAATGCCTCTAAAATAGTAACAAAATTAGCAATAAAATAAGAGTTATACAATATCTAAACAATAACAACAAAATAGTAACAACATAATAGTAAATTTGTAGCAAAATAGTAAAAAAAAGAAAAAGAAAATAGCAACAAAACAGTAAAAAAAACAACAAAACATTAAAAAAACAACAAAACATTAAAAAATATATTTTTTTTGCATATTCGGGTAGGGTCGAGTCAAGCTCGGGAAAAAAAAGCCTTACCTGAGGCTCGGTCCATTTTCTAAATGAGCCTTATTTTTTTACTCAAGTTTATTTTTCAGGCCTATATTTTTACTCAAACTCTTCCACTTTCAGGAGAGTTTTTGGGCCAAACTGAGTGACCCGACCCATGAACAGACCTAATATTAGATTATCTCTCACTATTATCTGTGGATACCTACTTTCAACAAAAGAAAATTGAATTTAAAAGGTAAAATTGAAAAATCAATATATTAGGTTGAATTTCGATTTGAATTATTTGGCTCACATTTTATATTTAATTATTAAATTTTGAGGTTTATTAATTTGGTTTGAATTAGTGGATGTATTTTGGAACTTGGATCTAATTAAATAATTTGAGACCAATTTAATTTGCCCGTTTAGTATGGATGGATATTTAAATATCCATTATGATTTGGATCCAATTTTAATGAATAAGTATAATAATATCTGAGCTCAATTTTAGACCTAATATCTTTGCTTGGATAGAATCTCCACCGCCACTTAAAAACATTGATGTTTTCTTATGTTATAATTATAATGAAATGTGATTCTTAAGGATGTTATTGTTTGGAAGATAATAACTTGTAAAGAAATGTTGCATTCCAAGAAGGTATGTCAATTTTTGTATGCCAAGCCAATTTCAATTAATTAAATTCTTTAGACAATCAGAAATTTCCATCATACCACGTCCTCTTAGGATTTCTTTGTTTTGGGATTTTCATGGTGTTATTTATAAGCATTTAATAATTTTATTATTTATTTTTAAATGATTGATTCTTCTCCATTTCTTATGCACCAATTGCAACAAAACGTGAAATTGAAACCTTATATAAGATTTAGATCTAAAGGATTTCAACACATGAACTAATAAGTTTTGGAAAATCTTGGAAGCCAAATACTTAAATTTTGTAAAAAAAAACCTTTACTTTTTAATCTATAAAGATTTGTATTTACAAAACTCAAATAAATACTATTCAAAGAACACAAGATCTACAAACTAGATGCTCATGAACATAAATCAAACACAAAAACAGGTAAGTGATTTCACACAAATAGTAGCAAATAAAAAAGTTTTTTTTTAAAAAAAAGGTAGATTCTTTTCTATTCCAAAATGTTTTTTTTTTTGGAAGAGAAAAAAAAGAGTTTCGAGAGTTCAAAATTTTTGATTATTTTAAATAAATATTTTTTTTTTAGGATTTAGGTTTTGGTTGTTTTAAAAAATTATAAAAAATGTTCTTCCAAAAAGCAGAGGCACTTGAATGTTGCTGAAGAGTCATCAACTATCAAAACCTATTCGTCACCTGTGCATGAAACAAACACACGCCGATAATAAGGCATCAAAAACCTTGTTAATACAAGAATGGTAACTAGCTGATAATATATAAATTTCATGATTTGGCTCCCAGGGCTCTTAGTTCGTATTTTGCATGATCTTTCACATGCTTATCGTATTTCATTCTCATATATGCAAATAGAGTAAACTAGATTTCATTTCTTTATATCATTCACACCCAGTGCTAAAGTGGTATGTTCTTGACCCCCAAAGCTCGAAAGAACTAGCAAATAGCTTGCACCCAACATTAAAAATAACTTTGATATAACGAATCCTATAACTTACCAACTATATTCGAAAATCTATTTAAGATTGTTTAATAAGACATTCTTAATACCATTAACTTGGTTATATATAGTTTCTTCATTCTTTTCATTATATTTTCATATACACACCATATCACTAGCATATACATACATATACATATATATTATCACACAATGTCATCAAATTCACAAAGCATATCATACCTTTCATGCGATCAATTACCAATATTATTTCATTTTCTAATTCAATAAGGAATAACACACATTTACTTACCCTTGAATATTAACCATTCTATAGACACAATTAGTTAATGAAATCATGTAATGAAAGCAAATTAAGTTAGCACAAATTGATATTGCGACTTGTCCGTTGTATTTTCTTTTCACTTCACCTTCAAAGTTTCTGTGTCGTCTTTAACTACAAGGACATAACTATAATCAAACATGAATGCACATTTTCACTTAGGTCCCCTAGAAACCTAATATATGATATTCTCATATTTTATAACTCTCCCATTTAGATCTAAATCTGAATTCATAACTATATTCTAAGAACCTCAAGCAATCAATAAGCATCATTTTCTCCAAAGTTCTCAACATCTCTCTCTATAGCTTCAAGTATTCCTCAATGGCTGACTTGTCTATACTTAATCAAGTCTTGTTTCAACACACACGCCTTCATTTTTACCATGGTTCAAGCTTGACTATTAAACAGTCATGATTTCAAGCTTTCTTTAAATTATCTAAAGCTCCACCAATGGTAAACTGACCTATCTTCAACAATTGCAAAATCTACTCAATGGGTTGTATCTAAACATCATAGATTAATAATCTAACAAAAATTCAATTGAAATGCCACCTACGTCCTTAAATGATGGATGGAAATTGAAGGAAAACCAAATAAATTTTCTTTCTGTTCCTTTCATTGTTTGATTGAGAAGAGGATGAAGATGAAACAAAATTTTGCCATTCTATCTCCCATTCTCTCATGTGTATATATAAAATTAATTAACTTAATAATAAAAAATCTTAAGGCCATAATGCATCCATGAGAAAATTAGTAGAAATCAATGGCTTTGATCATTGGTATCCACTAATTCAACATTAATAATGGTCAATTTGCTCATAAGTCCTTAGTTTAATCTCCTCTTAATTCTCTCTATTTTAGTCACCTCTTAATTTAGTCCTTTATCACTAATTATCAACCTTTCAATCTAATCCCTATACTATACTTAATAATTTATCTAATTTAATCACCTAGTAATTCAATCCCATCATTTCATATATGTCACATAAACTCTTAGATTAAAATTTTCAACTAACTTGATACAAGAAGTTGGTCTTCAAAGTTGAATTTTTCAACACCAACGAAAATCGAGTAATTATAGACGCAATACTTAATTTCGGTGCATTTTTTCTTTTTACGTTATGGCCTTTCTATTAAAGTCTTCTGTTCCACCTATACATGAATCACCAGGAATTGTTGGTGGAGTCACAAGATCGCAGGGGGAGAAAGTGGAGGGTATGGTTCGGGATTTGGGATATTTAAAGACTCATTTTGAAAAAAATCCAAACTGGTATAATAGGAGAGGAGAGGATGATGACCACATCATTGTTGGAAAAGACCACTAGATGGTGCAGAGGTGGTGGTTACAAGGGTTAAAGGAGGAGGAGAAAAAGAAGAAGATAAGAAAAGGAAAAAAAAAGAGGGAGAAGAAATGAAAAAGAAAGAACAAAAGAAAATGGGAAAATGGGAAAGAAAAAAAAGAGAAAAGTGGAAGAAAGAAAAGAAAATGAAAAAAATGTGAAAAGACCAAAAAGGTGGGAGGAAAAGGATGAGAAAAAAAATAATTATTACATATCAAGCCCTTAGAATTTTTGGGCTATCACACTTCAATCTCTGTATAGCCAAAACAAGAAGAAAATAAAATAAAATAAAATAACGCAATGCCTACAAAATAGACATTATATAAGCCTACTTGAAGCTAGTTAACACAAACTCCATTTTTTATGAAAAATTATTGGATTAAATTTGAATTTTTCAAAATTGAACCTGAATGTTTTGTTGTTAATCAGAGATAATTTTGTCATTTAATATTTGATTAAGGACTCACAATAACAAATTATATGTTACGATTAATAATTAAAAAATTAATTTATTTAACAATATTTTAAAGTTGTTGTTAAAATAATAACATTTAAAAATAATTTATTAATTGTTGTTATTATAAAATAAGAGAGATGGAGAGAATAAAGAACAAATAAAATATGAAAGTAATAGAGAATGTACTTTATTAATCAAATGGATGATTATAATACTTCATTAAAGTCTCTATTTATAGGCATAAGAAGTATAAAAGAAGTAGAGATCTAATTCTAATAACTATTAGAATTTAAAATACATCAAAACTTTATCTTTATCATGATGGACATCCATTTAATAAGATATTCATAACACTCCCCCTTGGATGTCTATTGGTAGATAATGTACCTTGTTAAAACCTTATTAGGAAAAACCTTGTGGGATAAAAACCTAATGAAGGAAAAAGAGTAGACAATCTTCTATTACAAGCTGCCTTATTAAAAAATTTTACCAGGAAAACCCAATGGGACAAAACATTGGTTAAAGGAAAAGAGTACAACTTGTTTTTAGACTCCTCCTGATGGTAGCATTACATTACATCTTTGAGTTGACGCATTCCAATCTTGTGTAGTAGTCTTTCAAATGTTGAAGTTGGTAATGTCTTAGTAAAAAGATCTGCTAAATTTTCACTAGAACGAATTTGTTGAACATTTATATCACCTTTTTTTCTCAAGATCATGGGTGAATAATAATTTTGGTGAAGTATGTTTCGTTCTATCACCTTTGATGTAACCACCCTTCAATTGAGCTATACATGCTACATTATCTTCATATAAGATAGTTGACATATTTTCCTGTAAAGGCAAATTACATATCTTTTGGATATATTAGGTCAATAACCTTAGCCAAACACACTCTCGACTTGCCTCATGCATTGCAATTATTTATGCATGATTGAAGAAGCAACAAGTAATGTTTGCTTTGTTGACGCCATGATATGGTAGTACCCCCCACATGTCAATAAATATCCTGTTTGAGATCAACTTTTATGTGGATCTAATAAGTATCCAGCATCAGCATAGCCAACGAATAGGGATTTTAAATTATTTGAATAAAATAACCCCATATCAATAGTCCCTCTAAAATATCTAAATACCCATTCCAATGTCTACATGTTGGAGAAGAACTAAATTTTGCTAACAAGTTTACAATGAAAGTTATATCAGGTCTTGTGTTGTTTGCAAGATACATCAATGCCCCTATGACACTTTGATATGAAACTTCATGACCAAGAAACTCTTGACGAAATTGATCTTTATTCACATCTAATAATCGTACAACATTGGAGTACTTAATGGGTGTGCTTTATCCATGTAAAATTTCTTTAATATCTTTTCTATATAAGTTGATTAATGACATTGAATTTCATCTTTTATATGCTCGATTTGTAATCCAAGATAAAACTTTATTTTTCCAAGATATTTCATCTCAAATTCTTTCTTTAAATAATTTATTATATTTTGAAGCTCTTCAGCAGTTCCAATAATATTTAGACCATCAATATAAACAACAATTATCACAAAAGTTGATCCAAAACTTTTTATAAAGACACATGGCCAAATTGGATTGTTTTTGTAACCTTTTTTTTTATCAAGTATTCACTAAGACTATTGTACCACATACGTCCATATTATTTTTAATCCATATAAACTTTTCTTTAATCAGATCAAGCAATTTTCTAAAGAAACTCTATATTTTTTTGGGGATTTTAAATCCTTTAAGGATTTTCATATAAATTTCACTATCAAGTGTACCATATAAATAGGATGTACCAACATCCATTAGATGCATGTCAAGTTTTTCACATACTGCCAGACTAATAAGATATCTAAACGTGATTCCATCCACCATAGGAGAATATGTCTCTTCATAACCAATGTCGGGCCTTTACGAAAATCATTGTGCTACAAGGTGAGCTTTATATCTTACGACTTCATCAATTTCATTTTGTTTTCACACAAATACCCATTTATATCCTACCGGCTTTTACACCTTTAGGTGTTTGGACTATAGGTCCAAAAACTTCACGTTTAAAAAGTGAACGCAATTCTGCTTGAATTGCATCTTTCCATTTTGGCCAATCTTTTCTATTTCTACATTCCTTAGTAGATTTAGGCTCAGGATCCTCATTTTCTTTTAATATTTCAATAGCAACATTATAAGAAAAATTGTTGTCGACAACTATAATTTATTTTTGTTCCATCTTTTTCTCGTATTGACATAACTTATCGAGATCTCTTTATTTTCATTATTTCCATTTTCATTTTTAGGTACTTGAATCTCTTCTTTAGTTTTATAATTAGTTGTCTCATAAGTCTCTTTAGGAACCCCCGCCTCCACTATAAGTCATCTTGAATGTTTGCTTATTTACTTTTATGAGGATTTTTATCTTTGGAACCAACCAGTCTTCCACGCTTCAGGCATGAATTACTTTCTTTTGCACTAACAGTTTTCCCTATTAGAACATCAATTCGTATTGGAGCATTTTCAACTAGTATGTGAGATTTAATGAATCTGGCAGTTGATTTGTAAAATGAATCATCTGTTGAACTTCTGGTTCACATTGCTTTGTACGAGGATCTTAGACATTGATAATTCATTTGAAGTACTTTATTAATCCAGCTTTTTATTCTCCCCCTAATGTTGGTAAAACTGACAACTCTTGCCATAACTAAATCTCGTATTAATAGCTCAAAAATATTATAAGGAGACACATATAGATATACATTCTCAATCTCTTATTATAACCCATCTTTGTGCATTGTGGTGGAGCAGTTGGAACATATACCGCACATCCAAAATTTGTAAGATGGGAAATATTTGGCTTTTGACCAAAATTCAATTGTAATGGAGAGTATTTATAATTTATTGGCTTGATACGTACAACATGCAAATCAATACAATCTCATGATGAAATAGAAAGTTTTGTTCTCATAAGTAATGATTTAGCTATTAGCTGGAGGCATTTGATAAATAATTCAGCTAAATCATTTTGTGTGTGAACATGAGCTACAAGATGTTAAACTTTTATCCCAATTGACATGTAATAATCATTGAAAACTTGGGATGTAAACTCACCAACATTAGCAAGATGAATTGTTTTAGTTGCATAATCTAAAATTAATCATTTAAACAAGCAATCTTGCAAACGACAGGTTGCGAGTTGATAACGCATGTGATTATTTTGTAGATGCATCTACCAAAATCATATGATATCAAAACCATCAACATGGTGGACAAATGGGCCCATATTCATTTCAGAAATGCAAGACATTAAATCTCAACTTTAGCTAGTGAGTTTCTAAGAATAAATTTTTATTGAGTACAAGTAACAAATGAGAATTCTTTAAATTAAAAAATATTCAGGTTCTTTAATGGATGTCTATATGAATTCTCAATTAATTTTCACATCATATACAATCCAGAATGGTCTAACTGGTCACGCTAAGTAGTAAACACATTTCTATTAGTAAACTTCTGGTTTACTGTAACATGTGTTTCAATTGTATTAAATTGTAACAAATTGATAATTTTATTATCATTCTTTTTAATTTGTATCCACATATAAGTACTATTGTGACATTTACTACTGGAATTGTCTAAATCAATGTGAAGCCTATAATGCCACCAAGTCAATAAATATAATTTTCAAATAATTATATGCAGTATTCACTTTAGGGAATAGCAAATTTTTGTGCTTTTTAGATATTGATATATTAGATCTTCTAGAGCTTTCAACTAATTTGTACTATCAAATATTGGAATAATATTTGTTTGTTTCAGTACCAAATAAGATAAATATTTTCTATTTGTAATGATAAAATTCATTACTACATTCTTATATCATTACTCAAAGAATATTAACAAAAACAAAATATTTGGGCATACGCCACATATGTGGCCAATAATTTTTCATATCACATTGATAACATGAGTTATCTTTACACTTTGAAGAGTTATCTTGAGAACTCTTATTGTTCTTTTATTTATTACTATGTTCCCACTTTTAGTGATCCATGAGTATATCTTTTATTTTTCTTTATATTTACATTCACTTTGGGGAATGCAACAATCTAATAGGACTAACTTATAATCATCATAATAGATTCTTTATTTCATAATCACCATCGCAAACATGCGTGAGATTTCAAATCAAAATCTATCTATTCATGTTGTCATGATTAGTCTCGAATTATAATAAACATGATATAATAAATAAAACATAGTAAAATATACCTGAAGATTTTTAACATCATCGTCATCACCTTGACTATTATCACGAGCACTATTACAAGTAGTAAAACAACTTTGTTTTCGTAATAACATTTATAATCTAATAGTAAAAATCATTTAATAAATAATCAAAATTTTCATGTACGATGCTTGAAAATTATCCGATACACATTGTACCAAATTTTAATACCACATATATGTTATAAAAATCTTGCCCTAATAAAATATTTATAAGTTCAATTTAAAAGATATCATACAATCATTCAACATTAGCAAGTTAATAAGACTCAATAGATCATATCAAATTTCACTTTAATCAACAATGGTAGGTTAATAACACTTTCCACCATAATTAAAATTTCAAGAATATTTAATAACAAGAATTTAATAATCAAAACATCTAAATATTATGCATAATATAACTTAATTTAAAAAACTTCAAAAAGAATGATTTACCAAAAAAATAATAGAGAAAACATACCACATTAATAGTAAACATATCTAATCAACAATTATCTCTTTTACATAATAAAAAAAGTAACCTAGAAAGGCAAAAATCAAATACCATCAGAATGTGAAATTTATAAAAATTAATAGTAGTCATACCTTAATTGAAAAAGAAAATATGGTCGAAATATAAAAGTTTCTTACCAAATCTATACTTTACCCATGCTTGTACAATAAATCAAAAATTGGGAATAAGAACCATAACTCATTCTGAAATTGAATCTTTCAACATCCCGAAGATGAAGTTGTAAGGGTGAAAGTTTAATGTGAAAAAAAATTTGATCTGTGGGACAACTTCGAAAGATTTTGAAAAAATAGAGAATCATCGTGCTGATAACGTGTTATAAAATAAAGAGAGATGGAGAGAATAAAGAACAAAGAAAATATGAAAGCAATAGAAAATGTACTTTATTAATCAAAGGTATGATTATAATGCTTCATTCAAGTCTCTATTTATAGGCATAAGAAGTATAAAAGAAGTAGAGATCTAATTCTAATAACTATTAGAATTTAAACTACATCAAAACTTTATCTTTATTATGATGGACATCCACTTAATAAAATATTCATAACAGTTGTGTATTTAATTAAAAATTCACAGTAACAAATTGTATTATTGTAATTAATAATAAAAATAAATAAATTATATAATGCCATTTTAAATTTATTTCTAATAAAATAATATTTGCCAATTATAGAGAATTCACAATGATGAATCATTTTGTTGCAATTAATAAGTAAAGATTCATCACTAAATGTCATTACTAAATTTAGTTGTTAAATATCAATTTTCTTTTAGTGGATCCGAATTTAAAATAGTGTAAATAATGTACAACTTGAACCTTAAAATCTCCTAATTCAAAGTATGCAAGCAGGGGAGAAGTTAGAACAATTTTTTTACGGGGGGTTGGATGAAATTTTAATTTTTTATAGTTTATATTTTTATATTTTTTAAAGTATTAAATTGAATTTTTATCATTTGGGGGAGCAAAGTGTAATTTTACCTTTACTAATTTAAAATTTTAAAAAAAATTAGAGAGCTTAAATCACAATTTTTGGGGCTGGGGCCCATACCAGGCCCCCTAGAATCGCCTCTGTATCGAGCCTAATTATATACTTACGTACTGACCAAGAAAAATAAAAGCTCTGGTACACATTTCTACCAACGGACGCCATGGAAGCAGGAATTACATATTGGATTCAAGGAAACATTGAATCAGCTCTTACAACTTTTATTCATTTAATATTTGCTGAATTATATTCCCAACCATTCATAAGTGGTTGTTGAGAAAATTAATTTCAATTTCATAATTAGAACCAATGAGTTGTTATCTGTTTGATGATATTAGTTTGTATTTGTTGTTCTTTTTCATGTCTTTCTTTCTATTTTCTATTCGGAAACTTGTGCTCTACATAGTGGCCTAGTCTGTTATCCAATAAAAAAATGGTTTAAAAAAGACCTCGCATTGACTGCAAAATGGATATCCAAGTGATGCCCAGTGCTGGGTACCATGCAGCACGTCAAGGATTACAGCAGTTTTAATTTGGTAACAAGTATATAGGAACCATGAACCATTGCTAGCCGCCAGCCTTGCTTGTTTCCTCACCACTCACTTGTGGCACTAGTCACTGAGCACGCTAGTCTTGACTGAAATTTAGTGATCCCAATCCAAAGCAATAAAAATTCAATCGGATAGTGGAGAGAAAAGGACAAGCTCATCTTCTTGCTTATTTGACATGGATGTTCAGTTTTCTTACAATGCCATCTGGGTCTGTCGGATTTGTTCATGTCCAGTTTTTACTCACTTGTAAACTGCCCACACAGACACGTTATGAATATATCAAGTCCTTTTTTATTTAGTGGGTTGCCGAGCAGCTATCATAGGTGCGGGATGGGCCAATCTGTTTGCTACGAAAGGTTATATAAGGATGTTGCGAATGCAGTTAGAAGACGTGGCCAAGCCTGAAACATAGAATGGGTTTATTTAGTGACAGAGTAGAAAAATTTTTTTGGGTCGTAATTAAATTGTATATTTTTACGATAGTAAAAATATAATTTTATCATTTTAATAGACTATATATTTATAATTTTTAAAATATTAAATTAAATTTTTATTATTTTTGAGAAATAATTTTACTATTATTAATTTAAAATTTTATAAATTATAAAAAGCCTAAATAAAAAAATTTCTATTTTAAGAGGACCGGAACCTTGGGTCCGCCACTAGGTTTATTGGTTCAAAGTCATTGAATCTAGTTACACTGAGCTTGGAGACTAGGCACATGCATCCAGCGTATCCCAGCTTGTCGCCTTGATACAGCATTATTATTAGTCACCAAAATGGAAAGCTGGTGAAGAAATTTCAAGTTCACGCCAACCTTTTCGAGCCATTGAATGAACCTAATAGCAATATTGGCAAGATAGAAAGAGATGTGAGGGTGCATGCTTGTGGTCATCCGCAAGTGGACCATCAAAAGGGCCCCCCGACGGACCATTCATCGACAACGTAGGGCTTGTTTATACCGATGGAAGCTAATCGCATATCTGCAATTTTTATAAAATTTAAATTCCTTTATTATTAGAATTAAATTTCAGTTTTACTCTTTAAATTTTAATTAATTAGATTACGGCCTGTTAGATATCGAGATCTGTTAAATATCCACATCTAGTCAGTATAAAAATATTTTTTAAATACACTTCAAAAATAAAATAGATCATAGATTCAGATATCCAAATTTATAACTATTATTCGTAAAAAAAAAATCTAAATTTTCATTATTCTAATCCGTGAATTTCGATAGTATATAATTCCAAAAATTAATAGCTACAAATAATATTCATTGCAAATATTCAAATATTCATAAATATTGTTATATATCTACAATCAAATATTCATAAATATTCAAATTCAAATTATTCATTGCAATAAAATAATAAAGGTGATTTAAGAGCAGTACCGACCAAGTTATAAATGTCATGAGATAGCTTTTTCTTTGACATGATGATATGTTTACATTTTCACTTAATTTTTTCTTTTAGTTAAATTTGACCCTTAATTTTTTTAAAAAGAGTTCAATTTTAGTTAAATTTTAATGTTATTGGAGTGACAACTTGCATGGCAGTCCATGTGTACATATACTAACATAACATCATTTATCTTATATGTCACATCAATAAATAATTCAAAATTTATAAAAATAAGAAATCAAAATTAAAAAATATATATAAAAATTTTAAAAAATTTAGCATGGAGTACACGTGAATTGTCATGCGTTTAAAAATTTAACATTTTAATTAGTATTCTGGTTAAAAAAAACATCATTTTGACTCTCTTTTTCAAAAGAACTAAATTAACAAAAAAAAAATATAAATATTAAGGGTTAAATTTGATATTATAATTTTTTTAATGTGTAGATAGTTTCTTGCTAAAATTATTTCACTTTAGATTTTTTTCCAGTTATGCTTTTTTGACATAGGACGTCCTTGTCCCTTCTCTTTATAACGACAATTTCCCGTTATTTTCCCCCGCAAAGGTCTAAAACGGCAGCAGAAAGTTCTATTTAATGGCTAATCTTGACGCATGTAACAGTTGACCATAAGAATACATGAACAGCCGAAAACTGTCACTACTATCGTTAAACATCCTAATGGACACGGTTCCATTTTAAGCAAATGAAAATGGCACATGACTTTTAACGTTTTCTATTACTTCCGATAAATTTGTTCTTTTCTTTTCTTAATCCAACAAACAAACAAAATTTGTTATTGAATTAATTGATGTTATCACCAATTAGGTAACTAGCAGATATTGTTGATATTCTACCTGTTAGAGAGAGAATGAGCAGCATTGCATATACATATGCATGCACCATTGCCAAACATCATTAGCATTTTCAATATTTAATTTGTCATTACCAAAACGATGAATAAAATGAACAAAGACAAGGGTTAGTGGAAAGTAAGCACCATATGTCAAAAGCTCCAACCAAACACATATATCATTTTGCAATGGAAACCAACTCCTTTTTTTTTCATCGGAATGGTATCTTGATCTTTCAGAAGTTCAAGGGAAATTTTGCATAAAGCTAATTAAATTTTTGGATGCTTAAAATTGATAAAACTTTATCTTTTATTAACATCTATCTTTTGCATGCTCAACAAGACTTATGTAATAAATTCATTGTGATTCTGCTATTAAATTCTCCTTAATAAAACACTTCTCCAAAGAATCTACATTCACTAGTGAGATTATGCTAAACTTTTTCATTTTTCTTTAAATACATTAAAAATCATTACAAATAGCTCTGTGAATCACATTCGACTACCACCACCCAATTCTGTATAACACTTCTAAATTCTTAATGTGTAAATTACTATTTAACTTTCGAAAGGAACCTTGGCTGGGATGATCCCCTAAGAACCAAGGAACTTATGGGGTATATATCCTGGTCAAAAACATTTTGTGGCATTGCCTTTTTTGTGTGTGGCTTTCATAATTTTCAAATGTTTCTAGAATCTCATAATTAAGCTACCCAGCATATTGGATGATCTATAAACTCTTAAAGAACCTATTCAATTTTCCTTTTTTCTTTTCGGAGCACTGAAGTTTTGATGTGAATATAGAATCTTATCCAAAGAAAATGGGGGAACAATAGCAAAAATCATCAGATCTTTTTAAAAAAATGCAATAATTGGATGAAGATTCTTAACTTTTGACTTGAAATCACTAAGTGAAATTTAATTAGGGTAAACTGCACTAATACTCATTCAATTATTTGTAAGTTTCTATTTTATCATTTAACTATGAAAAGTTACGAAATTGTCATCTAATTATTTGATTTTTTTCTTTTTTGATTACCCAGCTATTCGAATTTTTCTTATTTGGTCAGCACCAATTAAATTATTAATGAAAAGATAATTTGACAGCTTTTAAAATTGGCATAATAACAACTTTAACCCTCAATATTTATATGTTGTGTCAATTTAGTCTTGATTCAAAACAAAGTAACCCACAACATTTACACATTATGTAATTTGGTCTTCTTTTTTTTTTTTGCAATTTTACTTTTATTTTTTTACATTGAGGGTTAATTTTAAAAGAATGAGAAAAGATGAAAATTATTATATTTGATTTTTGGGTGTTTCCTTTTTTGGCATATTTTTGGTCAAATTTAATTGATAGACTCTTTTTTTACTTTTTAAGTGAAAGGATCACAAAGAAAAATAAAATTGAAAAAAAGAAGAAGACGGAATTACATTATGTGTAAACATTAAAGGTTAATTTTTTTAGAATTAAAATTAAATTAACAGAATGTATAAATGTTGACAGTTAAAGTTGTTATTATATCAATTTTAAAAATCGTCACATCATCTTTTTGTAGGCCATTTAAGGGTTGATGACAAAAAAAAGTTGAATAGTTGAATGATCATTTTATAATTTTTCACAGTTGATGACCAAAAAAAAATTATCAATATTTGAGTGAATACAAGTATAGTTTACCCATTTAATTAATGCACTAAGGTTAGACTTTAAGATGATTATATAATATTTCAAGTATTGACCTAAATTAACCTTGCAAAATTTGGCCGGTCGATTCTTTTTCTTCATAACCAAAATGGCCGGTCGATTATTTTTTCTTCATTAAGAACTTTATCATCGGTAAACTTGACCGGATGCATGAATGTTGAGAGTACATCCTAACTGACGAAAGATTCAAATTGCTGTTGCAAAAAGTATTTTCGACTTTGTTGGGGTTATTATAGCTGTAGGTACAATAAATGTTATTATAATCAATAAAGATAAATGATTCTCTCTCTTCAACTTGATTTTCAAAAAAAAAATTATTCTTATACAATTCGAAATTCATAAGATTCGAGTTATTTTCTCATCTCTTGTATTGGTTAGGCTTTAACATATATTAAATTTTTTTGTCGACCCAAAGTATTCATTATCAGTAACAATGATTAATTTTCTCGTCGCGAGTGCTCTCTGAAAAGGTAAACAATTAATTATAAAATATGAGCTATTCCCATGAACATAAATAAAATCCTCAACCATATAATTAAGAAATAAGGTGCGCAACCACCCCTCTATATTAACTCATTTCATATATAAATATGACTTTGAGAGGTTTGGAAACTTTTGGGAATTATAGATATATATGTGTGATTGCAATAGAATGACAGATAAAATCAAAAGGCTGTGTTTCTAATTACCAATCTGGGGACCAGCATCATGATATGCCACCATTGGTGGAAACTGATATTAAATGTTGTAGGTCCCCCTATATGTGGAATAGTTAGATATCAACAACAGACAAGGTTGCATCGTTCTGGTTCATCTCAGGTCCTTATCTCTAACACTACCTATGGGGGCATGTTTTGTCACATTCAATTGTTTTGATGCTGTTTATTTTACTGCTTTTTCTTTAAGATAATCCTCCTAAATTCTTAATAACAACCACACATATACATGACACCATCCATTTGGTCAGGTTCCATGTATCAGCTTTTTTTCTCACCATCAAATGAAGCTAACATATATTTTCTCTCAAACCCAGAAATAAAAAGAGATAATATAAAGTTTGATCATCAGACGCGGTTTAACTGCATTTTAAGATGTTTTTACAGTTTATCTCATATTTTACGATAAAGTGCATGTAATTTTTTATTTGAATAGATAGCTCTTGGCCTACCTCAAGATACCGATCACGATATCTAGTAGAAAGTGAAAATGATTTTCCTTTCCGAATTAAGGTTATAGTGGTGAGTGTTGGATAATATCCACGTCATATATAATTAGTTTTTTTTACCATATAATAAACAAGATTGGTTGTTTGTATCAATTAAGTTATATCAAACTTATTTTGTAGTTGTGTATAAATTTTATATTAATATAATAAATAACTTTAAATATTTTTTTTGTCTAGATTTTGTATTTCATTATTTTATTTGATAAATATAATATCTTAAATTAAATTATTATAATTGAAAAATTATTTTTAATCAATTTTGAAACAGCAATCGATTTACTTTTTCAAATTAATGTCCAATCTGTTGTTTAGACAAAAGTTTGAACAAGAAAATGAACAAAGGTAATAAACATAAAAAATAAAGTGAGAGATAATTGCACAAGTTTGCTAACGTAGTTCGAAATAATCTTACTCCACGGAGCGTCGCTTAGTGAATGGTTTATTCAACAATTGATCTAATAACTTATTGGCTAAAGCCTAGTTTATCCTTACACAAGAAGTAATTGCAGCCCCAATAGATAACCTGAACTTGTTATAATCACTCATCCAAATACCTCACTTACAATAGATTCAAATCTATCCAATAATGCCTAAGAAACAAGTGTGAAATACAAGAATAAAACAACAATATAAATAAAAACAAAATCAACACAAACACTCTCCAAAGATGCATCTCCATATGCAAATAAGCTAACTATTTATAGACACAATATGACAACTTCCTTTAGCAGATTTTGTGCATTTCATCTTTTTAATTGCATAATAATCAGGGATAATGACCTTCAATATTTATCCTAAGATAAAGCCTTATGAGCTAAGTAAATTCATCATTTTAATCCCAAGATAAAGTCTTAAAGGATAAGGATAATCGTTATTTGATAAGGCATGTAGATATTCAAGTTTCTTCAATCAGCCAAATTTGATCACCATGGTTTAGCGTGAGGTAAAAACATGTTTTAATAATCATTTGCTTATGGTGAACATAAGCATGAAGGTCAAAGTAAAAAAAAATGCCAACATCTAATTCCACTTGAACTATCTTGAAGTCATGTCTAGACTGTAGTCCCAAGGTCTACTTCGACATCTGTTTAAACATGAGAGTGAATAGGCAGTAGCAGTTCAAGGAGTTGTTTGAACAGGGTTAAAAAATTAGCAATGCACAACTATAGTTCCAAAAATCTCCCCTTTTGGCTTTTTGAAAAAGAAACATAACCAAATGATCAATACTCCCCCAATCACCATGCCACAAACACCCATGAGATACCAAATATAAATTGAATAAGTAACTCATTAAAGATGTTAAATACATCATTAAAATATTTCTTACACAAGAGTACAAATTAACTTCCTAAACATAAAATTAGCGGCAAAATCATAAAACCAATAAGCCCTACCTTAAACTTCAGCAAGAAGAACGAAAACAAAAAATAGCAACAGTAACCAACAAGAACACAAACTCCCCTTAACAATAGCTAAAATCCATTTTGTCAAAAAGCTCTAAACTGCTCCCCTTACGACGGTGATTTCTTGATGTCACAAATCAACTCAAACAATTTGGCCTTCTTAGCTATCAATTTTTTAATTTTAATAGTGTGTGAATCCATCTCCCCCCTCAAGAAATCTAGAAGTTGTCATTATTTAGCAACCTTCACAAAGGGTTTACGAGCTTGTTCTGTCTGAACATTTACATGAACAAAGGTTGCATAAGAGAGATCATTGACACGATTGGTGGAAAACAACTTCTAGATCTTGAAAGAATGTGGGGTTGTAGATACCTCATCCTTAGATACCAAGATATTGTGTTGTTCCTTGAGAATGTGATAAATGATAAAAGAAAAGGGTAAAAATTCCCTTGTGACTGATGACTCAGCATGTTCAATGATCTGTTTAAATATAAGCTTTACAAGGTTAAAGGAAATATCTCTCTAAATCTTATACAGCACATTTCTCAATTCTTTATTTACTGATGATTCGAGCTCTAAGAAAATCCAATTTCTAACAACTAAATTTTGCAAGATTGTGTACTTAATGATTAACTTTTATGGTGATAAGGTTCCAATTTCAAGCCAGCTTGTTGTCACTCCACCAATGATAACATTGACAATCCTTTCAAACTTCATTGTGCATTTTCCTTTGGTGCCAAGATAATAAAAAAAGATGTTAATGATTTCTGGATTGAAGTTAAACTCATGCCTTGTTAAGTACACTTGTATATAGTATTTTGGATTCTTATCCAAATTAGACTTTTTCAAATTACAATAGAATTCATAGACTATATCAGTAACAAAAGGTTTAGTAAAGTTGATTGACTTTAAAATGGGAGTAAAACCGAGTAAATGAAGCAAACCATATTTCTCGAATTGTTCATTCTCTATCACATGCTCAACAACTAGATTTCTCTTAGAAGCAAATTTTCATCTCTTCCTATCTTCAATATTACAAAATCACGAAATTGTACCTTGATAAAATTATGATCATGCTGTGATCTAGTTTCTCTTTTACACTTGACTCTAGTGACAGGACTTGAAGGCTCTTCAATGGGCTGTTTTCCCTTAGTTTCAGCCCTTAACTCAACAAGTGTTTCATCAACTTCATTAGTATGAAACCTAGCTAGTGAATCTAATTCAATATTTGCTTCAGCATCTTCCCCTTTTCACTATTCAGTATCATTCTCTATCTGAACATAAGTTGGACTAGTCAAGTAAAAAATTTTCTTAAACATCTCTATATATGTTTCTTCTTCTATATTTCCTATTGAACCTTCCTTATCCTCTTTTACTTCAGCTTCTTTTCCTTCCATAGAGTCTTTGGAAGATGATTTTTCTTCATTTGTTTTCTCTTTAGTTTGTTTTTTTGTTCACTTTTCTATTTGAAAAGGTGTTTGGTCAGGTGTAGTTTGGGGTTGTTTTTCCTCTGAAGCCTCATCAACATGTCCAGTAAGGGAATCAATTCAATCTACTCATCTTGATCATTTTAATCGATAGAAGGGAGGCTTTCTTTGATAGTTTCACTAGTCTACACATGTGTTGCCTCATCTTTTGAAATCTCCATGAGATATGATGAAGTTTAACCCTTTTCTTGGAAACATGTTTCACTCTAGCCATCAAGAATCAAGAGAGAGTGATTTGAACTTTTTGAATGAGGAAAAAAACTTATCAGAGAAAGAAAGAAAATGGTCGAGCAAATGCATAAAAGTCTAAGGGAAAAGGATTTTTTTCTTTATAAACATTAAAATGAAGTATTTAGAGCTAACTCAACCACCAAAAATCCCTTTGATTCTACCTCTTAAATATTCTCTAAGGGATAAAAAATATAACTAATATGAGATAAATATAGAAATACGATAGATAAATACAAAATAAATCGAATCATATTTAGACACTGATAAGGATATAAATGTGCCCTCTTTCATCCCTTTGAATTGATCACATGTGGCAGACTCCAAGTGCACTCATTAGCGCTTCAAATCTTTTTGCATCAAGACTCTTAGTGAAGATATTTATTACTTGTTGAAAAACCTCTTGGATTCAACTAGCCCACATACAAAGTGATGCCCAATATATATGATTCGTTTGATAGTGAAATATAGGGTTTTTGGAGATGTTTGTTGCACTAGTGCTATCATAATATATTGTCAACACCCCTAGTCAAACACATGTCTAAGCACTTATTTGACTGTCTGTTTAAACAACTGTCTGAACACTTATTTGAACACTATATTCAAACATCATTTGACGCATCCACAACAATTGTGAAAAACAGTTCTTAGTTGCTACGTATTCAACCTTAGTAGTAGACAATGAGATAAGAGTTTTGTTTCTTGCTATACAAAGAAACCAAGTTGTTTCCAACATATAAACATGCCCCTGAGGTGCTTTTTCTATCATCCACATACTAGCCCAATATGTATTAATGTAGCTAACCAATGATATATTAATATCTTTTGAGGACCATAAGCCAAAATCAAAACTACCTTTGACATATTTGATTTTTCTCTTGACTTCCTTGAGGTGGTACTCCTTTAAATCAACTTGATAATAGGCACACCCCCCAACACTTTGACAAATATTAGGTTTGTTGGCTATCAAGTAGAGTAGACTTCTAATAATGCTTCGATAAGTTCTACTGTCTGTCTAAACACCAATCCTGTCAAGGCCTACTTTATCACTAAAGCTCATAGGTGTTCTTACATTCTTTATTTGCTCAAAGCCAAACTTATTGACCATATTTTGAACATACTTCTCTTGATTCAAAAATATTCCATCTTCACAATGTTTAATTTGCAAGTAAGAAAATAAGTAAGTTATTTAACCATGCTCATTTCAAATTATGAATGCATGAACTTAACAAACCCCTCTTTAACCTTGGTTGAGGTGATCCAAAGATAATGTCATCCATATATATCTGTATAATAATTATACTCCTTCGATTCTTCTTCAAGAAGAGTGTTTTCTCTACATTCCCTATCCTTATTTAAATAAGAATTGGGACAACCTCATATCAAGCCCTTGGGGCATGATTTAGTCCATATAATGGTTTAGATAGTTTATAAACATGATCAGGCTTGTAAAAATCAATGAAGCCCTTTGGTTGTTTTACAAACACTTTCTTATTAAAAAAATCATTAAAGATGCACATTTGACATCCATTTGATAGAGCTTAATATTGAGATGGTAAACAATAGCAGAAAGAAGTTTGATAGATTCTAACCTAGCTACTAATGCAAAGGTTTCATCAAAATCCACACCTTCCACCTGAGTGTAGCCTTGTATTACCAACCGAGCCTTTTTTCTAGTGATATTTCCATTTCATCACTTTTATTCCTGAAGACTTTTGTTCTTCATGACTAGAATAAGGACCCTCTTGTCGTTCAAGCACATTGTCATTGTCTTATTTTTTTACCTTCAAGACAACCACATCACGAGCCACTTTCTTCCAAAGCCTAACCAACTTCAAAGCTCGTCTTGGGGTACTATAGCCTCAGACATCACAAACTCAATGTCGCAATAAGCCGTAGATACTCAGACTTCAATTTCTGTTTTGAGCTGAAAATAGATATGCTCATTAAGTTGTTCTATTGGCTCCTCCACACCTTCACTTAGTTTCGATTTAAGCTTATCTTTAATATCTAATTCTACACCTACTCCTACTCCTATTCCTATGTTAATAGGAGTGAAGACACCTTCTTCGTTTCTCACAACCTCGTCATGATTTTTAACTTTGAACTCTTGTTAAACACTCATATTCAACATGTCATGCTCAACTAAGGTAAGGTGGGCCTCTTATTCGAGTTCGGAAACCTCATGCTTGACCTCTTCCACTAGAGTGTTCATTTCAGTTCGACATTGGTCAGCTTCCAATATTTTCTCCAACGTATTGGACATGAAGAACATGTTCGCTTGGCATGAAGACATTTTATCCTCCAACATTCCAACCTATGTAGTAAGGGAAGGGTCTTCCATGAACTCGATAGTCTCCATATTAATTTTTGGATAGTAATATGGAGAATATGAATCATATGTCGAATAATTATCCGACCATCCCTGATTGTAACTACCCATCTCGGTTTTATATCCATACGAACCATAAGAATGCTCTTATGAACACTCTTGTCTTCCATAATCGCCATCATAAATCTAATGGCTCGTCGAATCTTCGTTCGTTGAACCTCTCTTTATATCCATATTGGTCTTTCGACCACCTATAACCATTATTACTAAACATGATTAAATGGAAGTACTCAACAAGGTAAACAAAGAAAACAACAAAAAAACATGAAAAGCAAGGCACTATCTAACCCCCTTGTCTTTCGACTAGTATTGCTCTTTTGAAATAGTTAACTTGACAACACATTTACACTGTTACAATCCTCGACAATGACGCCTACAACTTGATCATGGCTTAGTATGCGTGCACCAAGGCTATGAATCAATACTATTGTACTTAAATATCTAGTGACTTTACTGCAAGTGTGACAGGTCATTTGTAATATATTTAGTGTTACAATGAACACATGAGTATTTCAAGGATTGAAACTAATGGATTGCCAAATTGGTAAATGTGTTTATCGAGATAATTACAAGTTAAACAATTATTAATCTAATCGAGCCAAAAATTATTAGTACAAATTCCAAAATAATTTTTTTATAAACTAAATTTAAATTATCAATTAAACAAACTAATTTAATTTTCTTCCCTATTGCTTTAGACAATGAAAATGATAATATGATGGTTGATTGATTTGTTTCTCGTTAACTAAGCTAATAAACTTATACTGATTATATTGTTTGTCACATTTAGCTAAGAATCTCTTCAAGGTCTCATCTTAGACTAAAAGATACCACCTAGGTTTTCCTCTCGGTCTCTCTATTCAGCACAATCTAATGATAAATTCTACTATCAGTTTTCCTTTATATTGTTTGTCAAATCTAGCGTATTAAGTATTTCAATATAACCGAATAACCAATTAATCAAGAATAAACATTAACTTAAACTAACAAATAACCAATCGGCCAACCATAAACTAATTTAGCACATAGTCAAACTTCAATTTCCAACAAGCATTTTATCAAACACATGGTAGGCATAAAAAAAAAAGTGAAGAGTTTAAGAAAATTCTCATTTCATTGAAGGAAATTCAATGAAGCCCAAGAGTTTGATCAACTCTCTTTTACATAATCTTCATCGAGAAAGAAGAAATGAAACAACAAAAATAATATCTATTCTAAAAAGAAAAGGGAAAATCTAATCTAAAAATGAAAAGAAAAAAGAAAAAAAGAAAAGAAACCTAACCTAACCTAACCTAACCTAACCTAACCTAACCTAACCTAACCTAAAACTAAAAAAACTAAGAAAAGATGTACAACCAAAAAAAATCTAAAATCAAAAGTTTATAAGGTAGTATTTATAGTCTACTAACATTTAACCTAATATTGACTATTATGCCCTTAAATGAAAAAAAATTAAGCTTGTTTGGACACAAAATTGCCCCTGTAATTTTTCACCCGTCAAGCAGCGGTATCGTGACACCTAGGATTTGGTGTCGCAACACCTAAAATAGTAACGAACTTGTGTATCTTGGGGGTCTCAGCATCGCGAAACCCTCTCCTTGGTGTCACGACATCACTGGGTTTGACCTCAATTTCTCCATTTTAATTCTTTAGGGGTATCACACCTTTGGAGGCTTGGTATCGTGACATTGGCTCAGCGTCACAACATCCATCCCTTGGTATTGCGACTCCCACTACAGTAAGCTTCCATGTTGATTTTTTGTTAAAGTTTTGCATCCTCAAGTTTTAGATTTTCAAACCTTGTAGTCAAAATTTGCAATTCAAACATTCAAACAAAAGCATTCCCTTCATGTTGGTTTTATAAAATTCACAAGCTGAAATCATTTTCAATTGCTCCACGTCAACACCTCCAAACATAGCATACAAGGATTTGGAGTTTGCTTGGGCAACCTTTCTCCCATCATTAGTTATTGATTCTTTTCTTTTACCTTTGTTGTTCCATCAGCATAGATTACCTTATGTTTTTTCCAACCTTTTTCAATAGCTTCCCATGTATTTTCATCTATAGACATTATAAAATCCCTCATTTGAGCTTTTTAGTAAGCATAGTTTGAATATCCAACAAGTAGAGAAGCTTGAGTGATGAAGCCTCTTTCTTTCAAGGCTTCCATAGTAGCAAACCATGCTAGGATAATCTCAAACACTTCTTGAATTCTAATATGATACCAATTGAAAAAATAATCAGTTCTTTTTTTTTCAAACTAATGTCCAGTCTGATGTCCAAACACGAGTTTGAATAAGACAATGAACAAAGGTAATAAGCAAAGAGAGTAAAGAGAGATAAGCACACAAAGTTTGTTAACACAGTTTGGAAACAATCATACTTTGCAAGGCCTCGCTTAATGAATGGTTTATTCAAAAATTGATCCAAAAACCTACTAGCTAAAGCCCAATCTACCTTTACAAAATAAGTAATTGCAACCCCAATAGATAACCCCAACTTGTTACAACCACTCACCCAAATACCTCACTTATAATAGATTCAAATCTCTCCAATAATGCCTAAGAAATGAGTGTGGAGTACAAGAATAAAAAAACAACATAGATACAAGCAAAATCAGCTCAAGCACTCTTCAAATATGTACCTTCATATATGAATATGCTACCTATTTATAGGCACACTATAGTAGCATATTTTGTGTCGATAAATTCATCCTTTTAATTGCATAATAATCTAGTATAATTGCCTCCCATATTTATCCCAAGATAAATCCTTATAAGACAAGTAAATTCATTAGTTTAATTTACAAGATATAGGCTTAAAGGATAAGGATAAACTTTATTGGATAAAGCATGTCGATATTCATGTTTCTTCAATCAGCTAAATTTGATCAATATGATTTAGCATGAGGTAAAACATGTTCTGAGAATCATTTGTTTATGGTGGATATAAACTTGAAAGTCGAAATAAAAAATGCCAACATCTAACTCCATTTGAACTATCCTAAACTCACGTCCAGATTGCAATCCAAAGGTTTTTTTGGACATCTATTTAAACATGGGGATGAAGAGACAATAACAGTTCAAGGGGTTATTTAAACAAGGGTTAAACATCAGTAGTTGACAGCTATAGTTCCAACAAATTTTATATTATTTTAAAAACTCAATTTCAAATAGGTTTTCTAATTGAATTTTTAAATATTTTTAATTAATAAAATTAAATAACAATGTTAAATTGTAATATTAAAAAATTTTGGGAAAATAATTTTTTTTAACATTTATATCAGATTTATTAAAATTTAAACATAAAAAGTAAAATATATTGAATTTTTTAATCGATTGCAGAACTTTTATAAAAGTCTTAATAATATTAAAAGTATTTTTAAACATATTATTGAAAATTGAAGAAGTTTAACAGTAAAACATATTTATTCAACATTTTTTTATAAATTTCTTTAATTTTTTATTAAAATTTTAATAAATATAATTAAAAAACTAATTTTATAAATGTTTAAAAAAACTCTTGAAAATATATTTGAGGGTTAAATCCTAGTTTGAAAATAGGGCATTAAATGAAAATGATAAATTTCAAATTTTATAATCAATGTGTAAATAAAGGAATGTATTGGGCAAATAATTAAGAATGCAGTAGAATATTGGAGGACTAAACTTGTAAATTTAAAAACAAAACACCATCAAAATATAGGTTAGTATTTTTTACATTAGTTCTATACCTTTTTTTTTTATTTCACAAGTATATTAAATAATTGACTTGTGTCTTTTTATTAAAATATTTATTTTTTAATATTTTACTACATTTCTACAGGATACTTGTCAACTCCCTTACCATATTTGTGGAGTCTAAAAATTCTATTGACAGTGTACCAAAAATTATTCCAAAAATATATTAAAAAACACGAAGAGAGCAATGCTATAATTAATTACGTTGAAATTTTAAAATTTCAAAGAAGTATAAATTAAGTAGAAACAATGTTCTAATTAAAATATGTGAAAGGCCTTATGAAAACAAAAGTAAACCAGAGAGGGAATTGGCTTGCAATTTTTCCATTACCTTCAACAATAAAAGATAAATTTTCCTCTTCTTTGTTGTCAAAGCGAGGGTATCCATTGACAACAGTAGTGACTAATCCTCTCGTTATGGGTACTCTCCAAAGAGAAAAACGACTGGCCATGAAATGTGCTCTATTCCCATGAGAGGGGATTGAACCGTCAAACACATGATTAAAGGAAGAGGTAAGCAACCACCCTACCACACCTCATAGTTATAAAAACCAAACTTTCATCCTTACCTCTAACTTCACCGTTCATGTCAAAAATAAAGTTGTTTTTAGTAAATTTCTTTCTTTCCAATTTTTTCATAGGTTCAAATAAGAAAGGAAAGAGTTTTTTTTTAAAATAATTTTTATAAAATTTTTTTTATTTTAATGATAACTTTCAAGGAAAAAAATCATATTTCTTTTCTAATTTTTGTCATCATATAGCTCAAATTTTACCGGAATATAAAAAAAATTCAGACTTCATTTTTATAAAAATAGTTAAAGTTTTTTTTTTTATTTTAAAAACTATCTTTTTAACTCTAAGCTTCTCTCGAATTTGGTGACAAAATTTATCTTTGTTTTGAAAAGGTTGGAAAATAAATAAAAAAAATCACAAATCAAAACTTAAAAAATATTACTTTAAAAGAATTTGTGTTGAAAAAAAAAGTTCATGGATTTGTATTTGTCTATGTTTGTGCTTCTAAATTTCCATGTAATTTTTTTGTCTCCTTCAATTTGTCTATGCTCTACTTCTTATAAATCTCAAATGAAATTAAATGTAAAAATCATCCCTCCATTCAAATAATAAATTAAGGCCATAATTTTGGTAATTTTAGTCAACAAAATGTTTTACTAATTAATTTAAATTATTATTAAAAACTTTGAAGTTATTATTGAGAAATAGATTTTATTTGGATTTGTGCAAGTTTTACTATACTGTCTTTTAGGTGGAATTTGATTTTTATTTAAACATTGAACAAATTTAGTTACTCTTGTTCATTTTAAAATAGAAAATTTAGTCTTTTTTTCATAATTCAAATCTAGTTGGTTCCAGTTCTTTATTAGGTTATGATAATCTATATTTAGTTGATATTATTGCTTCATTTAATGAATCATTGCATACTATTGTCATAGGTAAGAAACACAATTTAACCATTAAGAATTAGGCTTCATTGTGGCACAAGTGATTAGGTTGTGTCTTTAAAAGGAGAATTGATAAGTTGTGTTCAACAGTATTTTTGATCCTTTTAATTTCAAATATTCTAAAATATTTAGGGTTTAAAAATTTTATAATCCCACTACTAAGGATATTTTTTAGAAGATTAATACTCGGATCTTTGAGGATGTTGCGTTTGCATCAAGGGGAATGAATTAAGGGCATTGTCTTTAAAAAAGAATATTTTGATATTCATTAGCATATTCCTTTAATTGCTATTAAAAATTATTAGGAAAATTCTATTATACTTGATATTGTTTATGTGGGAGAATCCTCTTATTTTGACCAAAGTTTATTTTGACTTTTCTTTCTCTCAGTTAAACTCTGTTTTTAATTTCTCACTTAAACTCTTATTAACTTAGAGTTGTTGTAGTCATATATGCTACGAATTTTAGCATATAAATAGGCCTTAGTTACTCTAGGTTTTACACAACAAAAAATATTTAGGTTGAGAGAATTTTATTCTTTGTTTCAAAGGGTTTTTCTTGTAAGGCTTCTGGTTTTTCTTTTAATTCTCTTCATCTTTTGTACTCTCCTTTATTATAGTGAAATCTCCTTTTTCCCATGATTTTCATCCTCTTTTGAGGAGTTTTTCCACGTAAAATTTACGTGTTTGATCTTTTCAATTCTTATTTTCTTTACTTTGTTCGTTGTTTAATCGAGTTTATCCTTTACAAACTAATATCAGAGCTAATTCGATTTCTGCAATCAACTTGTTCAGAGATGGCAGCGTCAATGTTCAATATTGAGAAGTGGAACAGAATTGTAAATTTTAGTTTGTGGCAAGTTCAGATGACAACAATACTAGTTCAGAACGGTATGAAAAAGGTCTTTACAAGGAATAAGCCCTCAGATATGGATGAGTCAGAATAGGAAGAGCTTGATGAGAAGGCTCTATTCACTATTCAATTATGCCTCACGAATAATATGTTACAGAAGGTTATGATGGAGAAAATAGCGTATGTGTTATGGAAGAAACTAAAAGCCTTATATATGATGAAATATCTGGCCAAAGGGTTAGCATTAAAACAACATCTCTACACGTTCAGAATGGCCAAAGGTGAGTCTACTAGAACTCATAATGGTGAGTTTGTTACCCTTCTTAATGACTTAAAGAATGTCGAAGCAAAGATTAGTGACAAGGATCAAGCTATGTTGTTGTTATGCTCTTTGCCCTCTTCTTATAAAACTTTCAGGGAAACTCTGATTTATAGGAGAGATCATCTCTCATTCAAGGATGTGAAGAGAAATCTTTTGGGTAAGGATAAACTTGATAATGAATTAGGCCCAAATAAAAAGTTAGACAGGCAAGCCTCAGTCCTAGTTGCAAGAGGCAAACAACAAACCAAAAAGATAGATCGAAATAGGTCTAAAGCAAGGTCTAAATCCAGAAATCGTGATAAATATTGTGGCTATTGTAAAAAGGTGGGTCACGTTAAGGAAGAATGTTGGAAACTTCAAAATAAAATCAAAAGGGATGTCGAAAAGATAAAAAAAGATAAACAGAAAGTCGAAGTTGTTGATCCTAGTGTAGCCAAGGACAGAAGAGATTATTTCTTGTTGGTGTCAATGACCGAAAGCTCTCATCTTACTTTTGTATGGATCTTAGATTCAGGGTGATCCTATCACATGTATCCCAACACGGACTGGTTCTCCACAGGCAGTTCAGTTGAAGGTAGAGTTATGCTTGTGGGAATAACTTACAATGTAAAATACAAATTAGGATGTATGACAGAATTATTCAGACACTGTCAGATGTCAGGTATGTTCCTAATTTAAAGAAACATTTTATCTCATTGGGAATTTTGGATTCTAACGGTTCTAAGATAGTCATTGAGTCAAATGACTTAGAAGTTTCTTGTAAGACTCTTGTTATGATGAGGGGATAGAAAAAATGGTAGCCCATATATTCTGCAAGGGTCAATAGTTACTGGTGCAACTATGATTACCGAAGAAAAGTCGAAATCGCCACCATGTCGCGATGAGAATCAACCTGATTTTGCGATGACATGACATGACTCTTTCTCCACCGGTTCTAATTCAACCAAACTTTGGCACATGCGACTAGGTCATATGAGTGAGAAAGGTATGACAGTCTTATGCAATAGAGGTCTTCTCAAAAACACTAGAGTTGGTAAGTTAGGTTTCTACGAGCATTACATTTTTGGAAACAAACTCAAGTCAGTTTCAATTCAGTAGTGCACATAACAAAAGAGACTCTAAATTACAAAAGAGACTCTAGATTACATTTCCTAACTTTTATTAATGATAACTCTGGAAAAGGTAGAGTTTATTTCTTTAAATAAAGAAGCGAAGTCTTCAGAATCTTCAAACAGTAGAAGACACTATTAGAAAAACAAATCGAAAAATCTGTGAAGTGGTTGAGAACAGATAATGGTTTTGAGTTATGTTCATCAGAGTTTAATGATTTCTGCAAATGAAAAGGAATTGAAAGACCTCAAACCATTGTTGAAACTCCGCAGTAGAATGGAGTTGAAGAAAGAATGAACAGAACCTTGCTTGAAAAAACTCAATGCATTCTTTCTAATGCAAGCTTAGGGAAGGAATTTTGGGTTGAAGTCATAAACCTAACAAGTTATTTGGTAAATTGATCTCCTCGTCGAGCATTGGGGGGTAAAGTTTCAGAGGAGATATGGTTAGATAGTCCTCCCAATTATTCTAATCTTAGAATTTTCAATTGTCCTGTTTATACTAAAGTTAGCTAGGGAAACCTAAAAGCAAGGGTTGTTAAATGTATCTTTCTGGGAAACTCTGCCGGTACAAAAGGTTTTAAGTTGAGGTGTTCGAAATCCAACAAAATAATTGTTAGCATATATGTTATGTTTGATGAATCTGTCATGTTTCAATTAGAAAAAGATGACTTTTACTTTTAAAGACACAACTAATCAGAGTGTCTCGAGCAAGGTAGAGTCAAAACCTGAAACAAAGGGTGACATCTCGACGAACAAATGCCTAATTTCCCAACGACACGACGAACAGATGTCTTGATCCAACGAAAAGTCACACGACATTCCTACGACAGGACAAAACTCTAATTCTTACAATTTTGAAGCTATTTCGGATCTGTTTGGGGCTCCATCCAACCCTTAGGTACCCTCACAATCTCAGTTAACTAATTATAAGTTGGCTCGTAATAGGAAAAGGCGAGAAATTTGACCACCACATAAATATTATAAAGGAAAACTAGTGGCTTATGCTCTAAGTGTTGCAAAGAACATTGATTCAACCGATCCTTCTTGTTATTATGAGACAGTTCAAGCCTCTAATTCTAGAAAATTTCTCGTTGAAATAGAAGAAGAGATGGAATCGCTTCAAAAGAATGAGACTTGAAGGCTAATTAATCCACCAATTGGTTGTAAATAGGTATTTAAAAAGAAAGAAGGTCTAGGTCCTAACGACACTAGGTACAAGGCAAGATTGGTTGCACAGGGCTACAGTCAAGTGGAGGGAGTTAAATTTCATGATTTTTTCTCTCTCATTGTAAAACATACATCCATTCAGACACTTTTAACCTTTGTTGCATTAAATAATCTTAAGGTAGAGAAGTTAGATGTAAAGATTGCCTTCCTTCACGGTGAATTTGAAGAGGACATCTACATGCAACAATTGGAAGGCTTCAAAGTTGAAGGTAAAGAAGATCATGTTTGTCTCTTACAAAAGTCTTTGTATGGTTTAAAGCAGTCTCCTTGGCAATGGTATAAACAGCTTGACTCCTTCATGTTGAGTATTGTTTTTTTCTCGAAGTAAGTATGACAGTTGTGTTTATCTACAATTTCTTGATGATGATTGTTTTATATATTTGCTGCTTTATGTTGATGATATGTTAATTGCAGCTAAGAATCCATCTGCAATTTATCGTCTTAAAACCCTGCTTAACTCTAAGTTGGAGATGAAGGATTTAGGTGAAGCAAAGAAAATTTTGGGGATTAAAATTTTGAGATATAGATAGTTCGAGAAATTATTTTTATCACAACAAAGGTACATCAAGAAGATCCTTGAGTGGTTTGAGATGTAAGATGCAAAACTGTTAGGTACTCCTTTAGCCGCACACTTTAAACTCTCAATTTCAAATTTCCCACAGAATGAAGAATATGAAAGGTACATGTCAAAGGTACATGTCAAAGGTACCTTATTCAAGTGCAATTAGAAGTTTGATGTATGTAATGGTATGCACTTGTCCCGATATTTCACATGTTGTTAGTGTTGTTAATCGATACATGGCCAATCCGGGTAAGTTACAATGGCATGCAATTAAGTGAATTTTCATATATTTATGGGGGTACTTCTAACATGTGCTTAGAGTTTGGAAGAACTTAAAACGATTTATTTGGATATGTTGATTCTAATTATGCAGGAGACTTAGATCGAAGAAGGTCTTTCACAAGTTACCTATTTACTTTTGGGAATTGTGCCATTACTTGGAAAGTGACACTTCAAGCTACACTGGATTTGTTGACTACTGAAGCAAAATAATGGCGATTACAGAAGTAGTAAAAGAAGCAATTTGGTTAAAGGGCTTGTTCAGTGAACTGGTAAGTGAAAAAGGGGCAACTGTCATATATTTTGATAGTCAAAGGGCCATACATCTCACCAAAGATCAAATTCATCACGAGAGAATGAAGCACATGGATATTCATTATCATTTTTTTCGAGAGGTGATCATTCAAATGGATGTTCAAATTCTTAATATTGACATAGAACATAATCCAACTGACATATGTTCAAATTGGTTGGACTTGGTAAGTATCCAACAAAGAATTAGTTAAGCCCATAACAGGGTTCGGCAAGGGAGTTGGGAGTTGGTCCAAATACAAGTCAAGGTGGAGATTTGTGGGAGAATGCCTTTTATTTTGACCAAATTTTATTTTGTCTTTTCTTCTCCCAGTTAAACTCTATTTTTAGTTTTAATAATTGTGACCTTATTTAACTGTCTGTAGTCTATACATAGTCTCAAAGTATTGTCTTTCTTTTTTCACAAATAAGACAGTCCACCCTAGAGAGACATGCTTGGTCTAATAAACCTTCGGTCTAATAACTCTTGCAATTGAGCCTTTAATTCCTTTAGTTCAGCTGGTGACATCTGGTATGGTGTTACTGATATCGGGGTCGTTCCAGGAACCACATCAATCACAAACTTAACTTCACAATCAGGTGTTAAACTCGACAATTCTTCAGGAAATACATCAGCAAACTCATTAACAACCGGTAACTGTTCTAGCTTCGATTCAGAATCCTGAGTGTAGGCTAGATATGCCTCATTACCTTTTCGCATCAATCTCTGAGTATAAAATGCTAAAATAATTCTAATAATTTCTTTTGGATTCTCAGACTCAACTGAAATCATCTCTCCTATCTGACATTTCAAATCAATCCGTTTCTTTTTACAATTTACCACTGTATCATGCAATGATAATCAATCCATTCCAAGGATAACATCAAATTCCCGAAAGGGTAGTAACATCAAATTAGTAGGGAATTCACAGCCTTTCACTTTCAGTGGACAATTTCGACATATTAAATTAACTATTACACTTTGACCTAATGGATTAGTAACTTGAATATCATAATCAGTAGATTCAACAGGTAACTTCTTTTTCGCTACTAATGCAGTGCAAATATAAGAATGAGTGGACCCAAGGTCAATTAATACATACACAGTAACATAAAAAAGATAGAATATATCAGCAATCACATCTGGGGCCGTAGCTTCCTCTCTTGCTCGAATAGTAGTATCTCTCATACTCGAACGAGCAGTCCCAGTGGCACTATTTTGGCCCGAACGTCTACTTCTCTAGGAAGTAGCCAATTGTCTTTCTTTCTGCTCTTCACCCTCTTTTTGCAGTTGAGGATAATTTCAGATAAAATGATTAGTTGCTCTACATTTATAACAAGCCCCCACTTTACTTTTACACTCACTAGGATGATATTTCCCACAATATTTGCATTTAGGCTTAGGAGCATTCTCCACACTTCTCACACTAACAGCACATCTAGTTGATACCCCGAAATCTTGTTGAATCGTTTTATTTTTATTCGAGCGTTTCGAGATTAAGGTGCTCGACTGAAATCATCTCTAGACTTTTTAGCTAGTAATGCTGGAAATGATTTGGAGGAATTTCTTTTGTAAAACTCTTTATTCTGTCTATCTCGCTGCATTTTCCTATTGTACACCTCTTCCATCTTCTGTGCACGATTTGACAATGAAAAATTCTAGTATTTCAGTACCCCCAATCATCATTTGGATTTCATCATTCAACCCTTCTTCAAATCGAATGCACATTTCTTCCTCGGTTGGCATGATTTCCCAGGCATATTTACTGAGGTATACAAATTCCCTTTCATACTCAACTATTGATCTGTTCCCTTGACGCAACTCGAGGGATTCCTTTTTTTTCTTGTTGAGATATTTTTTGCCGACATATTTCCTTTTAAATTCACTCTGGAAGAATTCTTAGGAAATTTTCTCTTTTGGCACTACAGTCACTATTGTCGACCACCAGTTGTATGATTCCTCTTTCAGTAATGAAACTGCCATATCTCAGATAATCATCGGGGAATCAAGCCATTTCTTTAAAACTCTTATTGTATTTTGAAGCCAATATTCAGCTTTGACTAGATCATCATCTGACCTACCTCGAAATTCTTCAGCTCTACACTTTCTGAGTATTTCAATTGGAGTACGTTTATTAGATTCAGTCTCTAGAGGAGGTGGAGGTGCAACCGAAGGCACTACAATTGGTACAGTAGAGGGAGGAGGTTGTTCAACCAAATTTCTTTCTTGCATGAATTCACTAAACCACTAATTCATATATCCAAAGAACATATTTTTAAATTCTTGTTCATGAGCCAGAGGAATTGGGACATTACTACTCGTCTCATGTTCAGAAGTCTGTGCTCTACTATTAACTTCATCATTATCAACACGTTCAGATCTATATGACATCTTTACTATCTAAAAAAAACAAAGGTTAGATCGGATCGTACACATCACACTATCACAGATTTATATGGCATGTATTTCTAAATATTTTACACGTTACGCTCATTTCAAGAATCAGGTAAACCGAAGCTTTGATACCACTAAATATAGCACCCCTAACCCTTATTCGTTGCTGGAACAGGGTTATGGAGCATTACCAAACTTTTCAAAACAAATACAAACATTTCATATCATTTAGTATACATATCAGAAACCAATCATAAATCACTCATCTTGAACCTTCTATGAGCCCTTTAGGCCCAAAATACGCATTAGAAGTAAATTGGGACTAATCCAAAAACTCAGAGAATTTTTCCCAAAATTTCAAAATTTTTCCTAGATGCAGGGGGCACACGCCTATGTGGCCAGGCCGTGTGAGCCACATGACCAAGAGACACGTTCGTGTCTTAGGCCGTGTGGGCATTCGATGTGAGGCACATGGTCGTGTCCCAGCCCGTGTCCATGCTTGTGTAACTGTCAGACTTGGGTCACACGGCCAAGCCATAAGCCCGTGTGCTAGGCCGTGTGCAAAAACCTCGGCATTCTATTTCTAAATTTTAAGGATGTAGGGGACACACGGCCAAACCACACGCCCATGTGCTAGGCCGTGTGACACACACTCGTGTCTCTGTCTATATGGACGAAAGTAGATCATTTTAAGGCCCATTTTCTCACCTATTTTTGGTATCTAACTAAGCACTTCAACTTGCATACTTATAATCCATATCAAAACTTTCCATAAACCAAATCAAGCTTTAAACATATGTCTCTTACCACCTACATTCTAGCATTTTTAGTTTACCGTATTGATCAAACCACATATTTGATTTATTATGTCAATATATTAACACATTCACTTATATGCCTTTAAGTTATCTATCATTTAACCACTCCAAACCTATATCAAGCATGACTAAACCATACATATATAAGTTGCTTGGAAAATATAAACAAAATGTGATTCTTAACATTTACACAAACCAACTTAACTCAAAACCATACCGACCCTATACATGCCATATAAACCATAATATACATTGCAAAAACTACCAAAGTGAGTTGGATAGTGTGGCTTGATGTGATGATTCAATCTCTCAACATCACATTAATCTACAAAGACATTAAACAACACAAGTAAGCTTGATGAAGCTTAATAAGTTCGATAGGTTAAACATAAATATTATCGAACCTACTATAACACATCAATTAAATAAATTCATTTAACATAAATTCCCTATCAACCACAATTTCAATCGATGAATATGCATATTTCAGACCAATCCCAATAATAACAATAAGTCTCCCAATTTTAATTTCATAAGTTACTTACCAAATCTTACCAAATCGGAGAACGGCTTACGGATATGAGTACATCATTTTTAGAAGCCCGAAGACTGAATAGAAGCACATAAGTGCTAAACAGAAACCCATAAGGGTTAAACAGAAGCTCGTAAAAGAGCTGAACGGAAACCCATAAGGTTAAACAGAAACTCAAAAGAACTGAACGAAAACACATATGAGTTAAACAGAAGCTTGTGAGAGCTAAACGGAAAGTAAACACGAAAGTTCACAAAAAAATATGAACCTCGATTTACTTGGATAATTTGCCGTCAATTCCTCTTTTACTGTCTTTCGCCACACAACGATTGCACTCAATCCCGCGTTCCATTTAAACTGGATATTCACTTCAAATTTATAATTTAAAAATATTCTATTTTTCAACAATATACTAAATACATAATATCATTCATCAATTCAATATAATTATTAAAGTTTAACCATACGAACTTACCTAGGTTAAATTGTAAGATTTGTAGAAGTTTAGGGACTATTTTGCTAATTTCTTTTTTTTCACGAGTATCTACAGGATCTTGATCTAAAATATAAAATTACTCATTCATTAGCATATATTTCAGTTCCAATTCACTTCACAATTTTTGAAATTACACAATTACCCTAATTTTAACAACTTTTGTAATTTAGTCTCTTATTAATTAGTCTATCAAATGAACTAATTTTTTTTCTCAATTGACAATTTATCTAAATATTCTAGGCTATCATACAATCCTTGATAAAAAATATTTAATACCAAACCCTAATATTTAGTCTTTTTTCAATTTAGTCCTAAAATCAATATCTATCTAAATCACTTTATAAAATCATCATACAACAAAATTAAAGCTCTAAATCCATATTATTTCATCAAAACATCCAGTATTCATCAATAAAAACTTTCAAAATTTCCAATCAACTTAAAAACTAATAAAATAGCTAGTTGGACCTAATTGTAAAAGTCTTAAAAACACAAAAATTTCAAGAAAAGAGCAAGAATTGGATTCACTTGAAGTAAAAGTATGAAAAAACAACTTTTGGGGACCCTCCTATGGCATTTTTTGGCTTAGAATTATGAAGAATTGCCTAGAAACTCTTTTAATTGCTTATTTGTTTGTAAAAGTTTTCAAAATTTACCATTTTGCCCTTAGTTCACATTATTTTATTATTTCTTCTACACTTATGCTGCCTAGCCATTTCATTAAGGCTTAGTTACTCTTTAAGTCCTCCCTTATTTACCATTTAAACCATTTAGTCACTAGTTCCTTAATTAGCAAGTTTTACACATTTTTACAATTTAGTCTTTTTTAATTAATTAACTATCAAAACGTTAAAATTTTCTAACAAAACTTTAATACTACCTTAATGACACTCCATAAATATTTGTCACAATAAATGACAACCATTTACTCTAATAACAACATAAGTATATCAAAGTCAAAGCACAAACGTTAAATTCCTGGTTGTTAAAGAAAAAGTTCAAAGTGATTAGGTGTTTAAAAAGTATATTAGTATATTGGGACAAACTCCATAATTACTAATCCGCTTACTAAGGGACTATCACCTAAAGTTTGATGAGCACACCGCTCATATGGGTGTAATGTCATTTAAAGATATTTGGTTTTAGTGAGAGTTCGTAACTTTAGATGCTTTTCTATTATAGTCACATTTTCAGTTATTTCAATTTACGAATATTTTAAGCTTTTTTTTTTTGCAAAAATAAGGTTTATTTGGTTTATTCACACTCTAATTTTGGTAAGGTTTGGTCTTACTAAAGTTTATGGAGAACCAGTTAAAAATAAGCATATGTAGATCTCATTGCATGTATTTTCCATACTACGCATTCATATATGATTTATGTTATTTAGTTGTGTTAATATATGTTATTAGGGACGAATTTAGTTATGATATATATAACAAAAGCCTCATTGATTTTATGTTAACATAATTAATGGATGAGATTTGTCATAATACATTTTAGATATAATAGTAAAGTTTTGAGCTCATAAGGTTATGTAATGACATGTAGTTATAAGTTAATTAATATATATATGTGGTCCAAGTGACAGATTATGGATAATATGAACATCACACACACACACACACACACACACACACATCTATATAATAATAAGTAAAAGAAGGTCATTTTAGTCTTCCATTTAATTTTTGCCTCTTTTAGCCCTCAAACTTACACTATTTGTCAAATCACCCCAAAATAGATGGAAAACTTAATGTTTGTTAACTTTGTTAACATTGCATCCACATGGATCCTATATTAGTAATTAATTAATTTTTTAAAATTAAAAAAAATCTATTCTAAAAAACTTAAAAATATATATTTTAATATTTTAATTTTAAAAACTTTATTAATTGCTAATATGACATATACGTGGACTGTCATGTGGCTGTCACATTAGCAAAATTATCAAACGTTAATTTTTCCACCCAATTTGCAATGATTTGACAAACAATGTCAAGTTCAAAAGCTAAAAGAGATGAAAAAACAAATGGAGGGCTAAAATGATTTTTTTTGTAAAGCTTGAAGGCCAAATAAGTCATTATGGTATAAATAAAGTATGGGCTAAATATGTGTAGATGCTTTAGTAACTAATTTAATTATTTGAAAATTATTGGCGTCGAAAAATACGGTTTTGGGACCTCATTTTCGTAAACCAATCTCGTGCATATTCTTATTAAATATTTATGAAGTTATATAGTAGGTGAATTGAATTTTGGATAGGTAATTTTATTGAATTAGTGATTAAACAAGATATAGGGACTAAATTGTAAAAATAGAAAAATTGCAATTGCAGGGAAATTTTTTAATTAGAATTTGAACTAAGGACTAATGTGGAAATAATACCACTTAAAATTTAGAGTGAACGGTTGCTTTATGGATTGTGGGAAAATGTTATAAATTATAATTGATTAAATAAAACATATAATAAAACAGAATAATAAAAGTTGTAAGTGGAGGAAAGAGAAGCATATCTTCTCCTTCACCACATGAACTGAATTTGGAGAGCAAGAAAATAAGAAGTCGGCCATTAGGGTTCTAAAGTTTTAAAACATCCTTTAGTTAATGCATATTAGTATTTTTTTCTTATAATTTTTATGTTTTTGAAATTCCTAGAGTAAATCTTGTTGATCTATGTGCTATTTTTCGAAACTGTTAAAGTTTGAGAAAGATATCATTGTTGAGTTCTTAAAGTTTTAGGTATTAAATTGATAGATTTTAAGGTTAGATGTGAAAAAGGACTAAATTGTGAGGTTAATTAACAATTTTGTTTAATAGGGACTAAAATGTATAAATTGTGAAATTTATTTTAAAATTAAGAAATAGAAAGTTTTAAATGGACTACAGTGAAATCAAATTGAAATTTGGAGTTCTAAATTGAAATTTATGTTAGTTTCAATTTTAGGGACTAAATTGAATAAAATAAAAAATTTGTATAAAATGTCAATTGATTCAGAAATTTGTTGATTATTAATGAAATTATATGTTTATTTTAATATGTAGCTAACGTCGACCCAGAATTTGTGAAAAGGAATGGAAAAGCTAAAACTATCGACGAATAGCTCGAAGTTTTTAGTAAGTATATCTATGGTTTAATTCTTATTTAAATCGTGTGTTTTTGTGTTACTTTACATTCTAGATTGTCATAATGAACTATTGAGGATGGATTGAATTGAATTGGGGTACATTGAGGTTGTATATTGATACAAGGACTAAATTGAATAAAGTAAAATTCATAGACTTAATTCGCATCTAATAAGTAGTATGAGAATCTAGTGGAAGCATATTGAAACATATGATAGCTAATGAATTTTGAATTATAAAAATTAAATGGTTCATATGAAACAAATGGAGGGATGTATAACTTGTAATCATACGACATATGACGGAGTAATCGAGTAGCCATCGTCGCTGAGCAATCGAGGTGGTAGGTCATTATTGTCGGGCAATTCGAGATGACATTACTATATTCATAAACCATCATTTTTTGGCAATCTACGGTGGTAAGCCAACATCGTTGGGCAATCCGAGGTGGCAGGTCATCATTGCCGAGCAATCCGAGATGACAGTTCTATAACAATAAACCATCATTACCGAACAATTTGAGGTGGTAGGCCATCATCGTCGGGCAATCCGGGCCGGTAGGTCATTGTTGTCGAGCAATTCAGGATGATAGACTAAAGTAAGTTAACATAAGCACGCGAACTTGAAATATCAACTGAAGAGTAACACAATTTGCGATTTTACGATTAGAAATGTTTATCGAATTATTTTTCATGCTTGAGTTATAAGGAACCAAATTTTTAGATGATGATTCTTTGAATTGCAAATTATATCATCTCCTTATACTGTTTTGGACTTGTAGAAATACTATTGAGTGATATACTCATCATACAATTTATTTTTCCTGTACAGGATAGGTTCAAATTCACGTTTTCGATATCCATTCCAGCATCACATTAAGTTTCTTGACTCCATAAAGTTTGTACCTTTTGTCTTATTAGTCTTAGCATGTATCTAGTGAGTCTTATATGTGTTTTGTTTTGCAAATGATGTCAACTAATGATGTAGATATGTAAAGTCATTTTAGGTATCATATGTATATGTTGTGATATGCATGAGTACAATAAGCATACTCAAGTTTTAATGTCTATGGTTTATTAGTATGTAATGAATAATGTTGTGTCTATTGGTCAAATCTATGGAATAGATGTTTGGAAGGTGTTTTATGTAATAGTCCGTTTTCAGTGAAATCAGAATAGTGGTTTTAGGACCACAATCCGATGTGAAAGTATTTATTTTATTATTATTTTAGAGTCTATGGAATATTAGCAAAGTCGTATAAAAATTTCGTTAAGAAATTTTATCGTTTGCATGCTTAATTTGGTAAAAATGACTAAATTATAAAATGTGCAAAATTTGAGTTCTACAAGCTAAATGTACTAAAGGGCTATAATATTAATTAGTTAAGGGATTTATGTGGTAATTAGACCATTTTAATTGTGGGTGGACAATTATGTACATATTATTAAATGATTTTAATGTTTAGTAATAAGGTTATAATTGTAAATTAATAAATAAATGATAGTAAAATAGTTAAAACAAAGTCATCATCTTTGTTTTGTCCATCCACCACCGAAATTAACCTAAGAAAAAACCATTAATGGAGCTTGAAGGTTTGGCCAAGAGTTCATTACGCATATCAAGATAGACCTCGTACGAATTTAGCTCGGGGTAAAGAAAAAGCTTCAGATTAGTCGACTTTGTTTATACGCCTTTGTCGTCAAGGTAAGTTCGTCTAATTATGAAATGTTTTAATGCTATCTTTTAAGCTATATGTAAATTATGGATTGTTATGTAAATGATTGATGCAAATCCAACGATGTTATGACGTCTATCGAGCCCCGTCTGAACTTTAGGAATTCGTAATATACAAATGACATGTCATTAGGCTTTACATGTTTCGGGTGCTGGTCTTGAATGTCCTACCGATGGCTGAGGTCTGGCATGTGTTGCAAATACTCCACAGCTCATGTGAGCAGCATCGTGTAGCTCACATTTCGACCCATAGCTCGTTTGAGTAGGACCATTTTATAGCTCGTGTAAGCAAACCTATTTCACAGCTCGTGGGAGCAACTATGTATATGACAGGAAATATTACGGTTATGAACCAAGACATTGCGTGAGCTTTCCCGCGTATCCAATGATATTCTAATGGTTCAACGAGCATAAATTTGAAAGGATATGGTAAGTGTACAATATGAACCAAGACATGTATGTATGAAATACATTGAAATGATTAGCTACATGGAAAATATGTTATGTTATGATAGATGGTGAGTTCAATTGAATTATGCTCAAGTTTAATGGTTATCCATGTTAAATTCATGTGAATTATGTTCAAGTATGCTAACATGTTTGTGTTGATGCCTAGGCTTGTGCCAAGCTAAAATTTGGATTATGCCATGTTAAATTTTAATGTTATGAAGTGAACGATAAGCTGTGTTTTATGTTATACGAACATACTAAGTATTATATGCTTACATAGTCTCATTTCCCATGTTTTATAGATAATCGGAAGCTCGTTCGGTTTGGAAGCTCGTCGGAGACCTATCACACTATCCCGTAACTATTTCGGAAGATTTTGAGGTTTTGAATTATGCTAACATGTTTGTGTTGATGCCTAGGCTTGTGCCAAGCTAAAAGTGGGATTATGCCATGTTAAATTTTAATGTTATGAAGTGAACGATAAGCTGTGTTTTATGTTATACGAACATACTAAGCATTATATGCTTACATAGTCTTATTTCCCATGTTTTATAGATAATCAGAAGCTCGTTCGGTTTGGAAGCTCGTCGGAGACCTATCACACTATCCCGCGACTATTTCGAAAGATTTTGAGGTTTTGAATTATGGTTATAATGGCATGTATAGGTGAATTAAGTTTGATGATCTAGTTATTATGTTTGGCATTTAAATATGTGGTTACATGGTTGATGACATTTTGGCATTTTGGTGCTTTAGTGGCTAATGTTGATACGGTCAAGTGAATGTATGTTTTAAAAGACCAATTTGGTATATTTAGATGTGTTTTGGCATATGGTTAATTGTGTTATGGCTTGGCATGAAAATAGGTAGTTGTGTGTGGTTGATTATTACCAAACGTGTTTATGCTTTGGCTGATTTGATGATATGTGATTGAGTTGCCTTTTGGCATATTGGTTGTATGGATTAATGGATCAATGATATAGTCATTGTTAAACATGTTTAGGTATGTTTTAAAGGCTTAGTGATATGTGCTAAATGGCTTGTGGATGTCTGTTTGTTTAAGATGAAGGAAATGGCTTGAAATTGGCCTATTTCTCGTCTACACGGCCAAGGACACGATCATGTATCTCAGCCGTGTGTGACACACGGCTACGTGACACGACCATGTGTCCTTTGTAGGTTTCAAAGGGTTGCAAGTCAGGCAGTTACACGGCCTAGCACACAGCTTGGAACACGGGCGTATAAGGATATTTCGAGAGTTACACAGCCTGACACACGGACTTCTGGCTTGGCCGTGTGACCCAAGTCAGAGAGTTACATTGGCACAGACACAGGCTAGGACATGGCCGTGTGTCCTTACTTCGAATTTCCACACGGCCTAAGACACGGACGTGTGTCTCGGCCGTGTGAGTCACAAGGCCTGGCCACACAGTTGTGTGACCCTTGCAGTGTGAAAGTTTTTATCTTTTGCTATAAAATTCTAAATGTTTCTGATATAGTCCCGAATCGTTTCTAATGTGTTTTTATGGCCTTAGGGGCTCGAAATAGGGATGATATACACGTGTTTGAATGAATTTAGACACGATTCATGAAATGTATGTGATTAAATGCTTTAAGTTACGTTTTTGCAGTAATGCTCCATAACTTTATTCTGGCGACGGATACGGGTTAGGGGTGTTACATTTTATGTGTGTTTCAGACATGTTACAATTGCATAAAAACTATTCATTTGGACATTTTTGAGGTTGTTTTGTTATTGACTTTGGTTGGCATGAAACGAAAAGTTTTGAACTTAATTTTTTTTTTGCAAAAGCAGTGAGTGACGTCGCAACATTGTTCAAGTGACATCACAATGAAAGTTTCATGTCGCAACGCCGTAAAGTTGTCGTCAGAACAAGGCTGGACAGTTTGTTACGCCGTGACGAGGAACCCTGTCGTCACAGTGGGATCAAAATAGTTTGTAACATTGCGACGAAGGACACCCTCACGTCACAGCGTCAGTCCTGTAAGTTGAATTCTTTACATTTTCATCCCTATTCATTTCCAATTTGGTTTTTGAGCTTTCGACACTCGTATAAGACTCGATAACTATTAAATGTCATATTAAATACGTATCATGCTTGGAAATAAGTCGTGTATTGCATTATACTGATAGTTTGTGAACGTAGTTGCTTCAGCAATTAATGTAGCATTCGGTAACTCAGACCCAACGATCAGGTTGAATTCGGGTGTTACAATTGATGATGGATTGATTAGAAATTAAGGCTAATGTACAAAAGTTATATATTAGAGTTATGATCTTTAAATTACACATTCATAATTTTTCTAACATCCCATTTCTAGAAAAGAGAGTCACTTTCTCTAAAATACTTGTGTGTTAATTAGAAAAATTAAAACTACAAAACATGAAAATTTCAACATATTGATAGATTTAGCTACGTTTCTGCATTTAGTTTTTTGTTTATACTGATATGACATGATAACCGTATGTCGCTTGTACACGGTAAGTAATCAATAAACACGAGAGTAAAAATGAAATTATAATCCAAAAAATAATAATCTCGTGACAAAATTGAGGTTCTTAAATTCTTACTGAGTACAAAGGGTTTCGACTTTTACTTTTAGTGTTGCCACTTTAAAGAACCCCTTCATTTTCTGAAATGTAAGAAGTGATTCACGTTTAAAATATGGCATAGGCACTTAGTCAAAACAATTAGGCTTTGAAGCACTTTCTTGGCAAAGACAATACTAAGTTGATCAGCTTCCTGGATATGTCTGCTACAATTTTGAGCTTTCTTGGAAGCAGATATTGGGATTGTAGCACATGTGAAAAATCTTGATGATCCATATCAACCCAAAACACCACAATTGTATATATTTTGTTGGTTATGATATTCATCACTCCCCCGCGCATGGCCCCATTTTTTTGTGTTTTAGCTTTACTTTATAGGTGACCCCCCTTTTTTCCAAACTTTTTTTTATTATCATATATATGTCAACGTCTTTTGTAGAAATTTCAATTAGCTATGCTTTCCACATGTAGGTGTGCAGTAAAAGTTCAAACAATGATCATATGGGTTCGTTTAATTTGTTGAATGCTTAATAGCACTGTGGCAAGCACTGTCATCAGTAGTCTTTTAATTGTTAAAAATTATTTTCCTTGTTGTGAAACAATTTAAAACTCATATTTAAATATAAAATTAATCCAAAATCAAAATTATTCGAACTCAAAATGATCTAAAAATTTTAAAATCTAAATTGATCTTATTCGGATTTGGAATCGACTTGGCTCACCTAATCCACAATGTGCAGTCTAACTATGTACTTATACGTACTAACCAAGAAAAAAAATGCTCTGATACAAAATTCTACTAACGGACACATTACATATCCGATTTAAGGAACCGTTGAATCAGCTATTACAACTTTTATTCATTTAATATGTGCTGAATTATATTTCCAATCATAAGTAGTTGTTAAGAAAATTAATTTCAATTTCATAACCAAAACCAATGAGCTCTTATTTATTTGATGATTAGGCCCGACCCTAGGGATCATCTAGAGGTGCGGCTGCGTAGGACCTGAGGCTGAAAGGGGCCTAAATTTTTTTTAAACACTTTTAAAGGTCAAAAAAAATTTTTACCAACTTTTAAGGACCCAAAAAATTTTTTTGAAGCTTTTAAGGGCCCAAAATATATTTTTTACCAACTGTGAAGGGATCTAAAAAAAATTTTCTCCAACTTTTAAATAACCTAAAACTCTATTTTATTATTTTGCCTAAGGCCTCAAAAATGTCCATTAGTAACCAATGATGATATTAGTTTGCATTTTCTGTTCTTTGTCATGTCTTTCTATTTTCTATTCGGAAACTCGTGCTCAACATAGTGGCCCAGTTTGTTATCTAATCAAAAAAGGGTCCAAAACGACCTCACATTGACTGCAAAATGGATATGGAAGTGATGCCCAGTGCTAGGTACTGTGCAGCACGTCAAGGATTACACCAGTTTCAATTTGGTAACAAGTATATAGGAACCACCGCTAGCCGCCAGCCTTGCTTGTTGCCTCACCACTCACTTCTCGCACTAGTCATTGAGCACGCTGGTCTTGACTGAAAATTAGTAGTCCAATCCAAAGCAATGAAAATTCAATGGGATGGTGGAGAGAGCTAGGGGAAAGGACAAGCTCATCTTGTCGCGCTTATTTAACATGGAATGAATGTTCAGTTTTGTTTCAATGCCATCTGAGTCTGTCGGATTTGTTTGTATCCAGTTCTTACCCGCTGTAAACCGCCACACAAACACATTGTTGATATTTTTATTTAGTCGGTTGCCGAGCTGCTATCATAGGGGCGGGATGGGCCAATCCATTCTTTTCTAAATACAACAAAATCGCTACTAGCAGCTCTCGGACATTGTCATGTGAATCGCTTAATGTATAAATAACTAATCAACTTTTCGAAAGGAACCTTGGGTGGGATGATCCCCTATGGAGCAAAGAAATTATGGGGTATATATCCTGGTCAAAAACATTTTGTGGTATTGCCTCTTTTTGTGTGCGGCTCTCATTATTTCTAGAATCGCATAATTAAGCTACCTAGCATATTGGATGATCCATGGACTCTCAAAGAAATTATTAATGATTACAGGAGCACTGAAGTTGTGATGAGAGTATGGAATCTTATCCAAGTTTCGAAAATGGGGGGAAAAATAACAAAAGCAAAAAGGATTTAGCAATAATTGGGTGAAGATTGTTAACTTTTGACCTGAAATGAGTAGGCACAAATTTAATTAATGCAGTGAGGTTAGATGATTAGCATAATCGCCTAAATTAACCTTGCAAAATTGGCCGGTCCATTATTTTTTCTTCATGAGCAGTTGCGGTTATTACAGGTGCTAGTTAGGGTTGTTTGACAATGAAACGAGAGATATAGATTTATAAATCTATCCCGACAAATCCAAATAGATAGAAATAAAATATCTATAATATATAAACAAATGGATTTAGGGAGAGAAAGACATATAAGAGAAAAAAATTAATTAATAAAATAAACAAATAAACAAGTACCACCAAACCTCCTTTTTTGCGCCAAGTTCATGAACTTAAATCCTTTGTTTCTCCTATATAAATCCCTCTTTCCCTCAACCAGTCTTCCTCAGCTACTATTGATCAGCTCAGACATTGGAAAACAAAAACACTATTATATATCACCATGCCTTCTTCACCTTCTTTTACTCTTGTGTCTAGATGCACGGTTTCCCCAGACCAAATATCTGACATCAAAACCTTAAAGCTTTCGGTTTCTGACATCCCTATGCTTTCATGTCAGTACATTCAAAAAGGGGTTTTGCTCACTTCTCCTCCTTATTCGTTCGACGACCTCGTGTGCTTCCTTAAACAATCCCTGTCCACTACTCTCTCCTACTTCCCTCCTTTGGCTGGTCGTCTCACCACGGACCCCGACGGTCACGTCCACATCACCTGCAACGATGCCGGCATTGACTTCCTCGTTGTGAAATCCCCCAATATTTCCATTCACAACGTTTTGGTCCCCGGCGATGTCCCCGATTGTGTCAAACAGTTTTTCACTTTCGACAAGACACTTAGTTACTCAGGCCACTTCAAGCCCTTAGCTGCAGTTCAAGTTACCGAGTTGGCCGACGGGGTTTTTATTGGGTGTATAGTGAATCACGCTGTGACCGATGGGACTTCATTCTGGCACTTTTTCAACACTTTCGCTGAGATCACCAAAGGGGCTTTAAAAATATCGAAATCTCCCGATTTTGGTCGGAACACCGTGTTTAATTCCCAAGCCGTGCTTAAATTCCCTCCCGGAGGACCCACCGTTACTTTCGCCGGCGACGAGCCGTTGAGGGAAAGGATTCTTCATTTCAGCAGAGAAGCGATTTTAAAACTTAAATACAGAGCTAATTACGGTTGTTTATTAACTAAACAAACGAATTCCGAAGTCTTAGGCAAGCTCTGTAACGACAGTTGGAAATCCGTTAACGTGGAAACTAACGGTAAAGTGAGAAACAGTAATGATGAGATTTCGTCCTTTCAATCACTCTGTGCTCAGCTTTGGAGGTCGGTGACCCGGGCCAGGAAATTGGAGCCAACCAAAACGACGACGTTTAGGATGGCGGTGAATTGCCGCCGCAGGTTGGACCCAAAGCTGGAGCCGTACTACTTCGGAAACGCGATTCAGAGTATTCCGACTTTCGCCTCAGCTGGTGAGTTGCTGGGAAAGGACTTGAGCTGGGCCGCCGATATACTGCATAAAAACGTGGTGGCGCATAACAATGATACGGTGCGGAAAGGTGTAGCGGATTGGGAGAAGCAGCCGAGGTTGTTCCCGTTGGGTAACGCTGACGGTGCATCAATCACCATGGGGAGCTCTCCCAGATTCCCAATGTACAATAATGATTTTGGGTGGGGGCGACCTTTGGCGGTGAGGAGTGGTAGGGCCAACAAGTTTGATGGGAAGATCTCAGCCTTTCCTGGGAGAGATGGGAACGGGAGCGTTGATTTGGAGGTTGTTTTGGCCCCTGATACCATGTTGGAGGTTGAGAATGACCCTGAGATTATGCAGTACGTATCCGAATTCCTGTGAGTGCAATCAGTAGGGAAAAGAAACATAAATCCGAGGTGGCAATTTGTGATGGGTGATAAGTTGTTAAACCGTTACCCAAATCTTGGAGGAAGAAAATACCACCATAAACTTGAACGGCTGTGATTTCATTTCCTGTAAACTCAAAAAAAAGAAAAAAAAGGTTACCCCTATAAAAATGGATCAAGTCAGAAACCATAAAATTCGAGTTATTTTCCCAATTCTTGTGTCGGTTAGGTTTCATATATATATGGTTTGGAAATTTTTTGGTATTATATACATATATGTGTAATGGCAACATAATATTAGAATGACAGATGAAATCAAATGGCTGTGTTTCTAATTACCAATCTGGGTAGTGGCAACTATCCGGTTCATCTCAGGTCCTTATCTCTAATACTAGCTATGGAGGCATGTTTTGTCACATTCAATTGTTTATTTTAATCTTTCTTTGTCTTTAAGATAATCCTCTTAAATTCTAAACAACAACCACACATATACATAACACCATCCATTTGTACCTAAAATTTTTCTCTCAAACCAGAACCAATAATATCAAGTTTGACTGCTCTTTTAGGATGTTTTTACACTTTTAACTTGTATTATCATTTTACGATGAACTGCAGAGCTCTTGGCCTACCTCCAGATATCGATCAGGATATGTTGTGAAAAGTGAAAATGATTTTTCCTTTGAAATTAAGGCTATGTATGTACACTTGCTTGTACGCAGTAATTAGTCGACGGTAAAAGTGAAATTACAATCCAAAAAATAATTATCTCCTCGCAAAATTCTTGGCAAGTACAACGAACCCACTTTTACTATTACTTTTGCAACTTTGAAGAACCTTTCATTTTCTGAAATGTAAAAATTTATTCACGTTTAAAATGATGCCGCTTTGGACCATTTTCTTCGCAAATACAATATTAATAGGTATTTCGTTCGTCAATTGTAACATTACAGCTACTAATGTAAAATTTAAAAATAAAATTACGGTGCTCGAATTTTAATATTTTAACTATTTTATAATTTCATATTACGAACATCATGTAGTATAAGATATAATTTTATTACGACTTTTTTATAAAGTAATTTAGGATTTTAGATGGAATCCAAATTTTAGGAAAAAATTACCCTTAATTTTCAGATAAAAATAAAGAAGCTTTGCAAATTCAATACCTAAATTTTATTCGAATTTCGAACGAGATGCTTGAAATGGATGATGGTCTGTCTTCCTATTATTCAATACCTAAATATATTTTTGGCAGTTTAAAGTATATATATATAATACATATGTATAAAAGCATTAAACATATTTTCTATCCAAACAATAAATATAAATATGGATATGAAACTTTTACTTTTGTTGAAAGAAAAAGTAAAAAAGCATATCACAGCATGAGTAATCTAAAGTAAAATTAAATAATTTGAGAAAAAATTTATTTATTCCATTTGACAATTCGTGTACCTATGTACTATTTATTTTATAATTATATTTAAAGTATTCATTTATTTATATAAACTCTTAAGATATGAACGTATTTGTACCATATATAAAGCTGAAAAAAATATAATATATAAAAGAACCTCATTCATATCATCTTGGTTTTATTATTTGTAGCATGTAATATTTCGCATCAAATTTATTTATGACGTTTCAGTAACAATTCAATTATGTTCCACTTGTTGGCTTTGTATGTGGTGAGATGTTGAAAGGGCTTCATCATCAACCTCTATCGTAAGTGGATTTTCTTACTTTTACTAAAATTTTACATTCCATTAATTAAGTAATAATTTAAAATTCCATCGAATCAAACTCGTCATTTTCCTAGATATGTCTGCTCCAATTTCTAGATTTCTGGGCAGGTATTGAGATTGTAGAACACGTGGAAAATGTTGTTAAATATATCAATTGTATTTATTTTATTGCTTCTCATATTCATCACTCCCCCTATGAATGACCTCCTTATTTTGTATTGTTGCTTTACTTTATAGGTGACATCTTTTTCCCCTACTTTTCATTTATCCTATATATGTCAACATCCTTCGTAGAAATTTCTATTAGCTACAGTTTCCACATGTGGTTGTGCAGGAAAAATTAAACCAATGTTGGTTTAATTTGTTGAATGTTCAAAAGCACCGTCGTCTGTAAAGTATCATTTTTAGTGTTTTAAGATAACAATGAGATATTTTAGCCTTGAATTGAATTAACCTCTCATCTATTTGATATGTATATATATTTATATATACCAGCATGTAATCATTAGTGTCGAAACCTTTTTTTTTTTAAAAACGGGAGTCGACTTTAGGAAACGAAAATGGAGTCGTCACCAATCTTTTTCGAGGTGTGATCGGGTCACTTTGAGATTTTAATAAAACATTTCTATTTATTAAAATAATAATTTTGGTCTACGAAATTTGAAAAAACAGGTTCGGGAGTCGGTTATGCACAAGGAAGGGTTAGCACCCTCGCAACGCCCAAAATTGGTACCGAATTGATTATTTAATGTCTTAGTGTCGAAAATTTGAAAAGATTTTAAAATACAATCCTTTTTTAAAAGAAAATTTTGAATAAATTGAATTGGATGATAAGACCTTATTTTGAAGAAGTAAAATGTCACGCCTAATGAGTTAGGGTGCAATATTTCTAATCCTCGAAATTAAGTTTGTCTTTTGACTTTTAAAACTCATGTATTTAAGTTTGAGAAGGATATTCGGTTATTTAGGTCAAATGAAAAATCAGAATCCAGTAAGTTAGGGTTCAATTTCTAAAAATTCCCAAATACCGAATATTGCCTTTATTTTTAGAAATCCTTAACTCAAGGTAACAAAATGTCATATCCACTGAGTTAGGACACAACATTTTGAAATCCCGAGAATAAACTTTTATTTAAAATCTGTACGATTTTATTGAAAAGGGGTACTCGGTTATCTAAATTTAACGAGGAAAATTGAAGCCCAGTAAGTTAGGGCACAATCTTCTCAAGAATCTTTGGATACTAAGTGTTTTGAAAACTTATGGATAAAATGATTTTAGTGTTTTAATCAAATGCAATCTTTTAAACAAACATAGTGCAATTGAATGATGACGTACAATGCAAAAGGACGATTTGTAAACAAAATATACTCTAACAAATGACAAATAATCAATAAATACAAATAAACAATACCGTACATATAAGAGCAATAATCACATATAAATATTAACATCAACATTTGAAAGCTAATGACCTAAAAGCCTATCACAAATAAAATATAACAATTTTAAAATAACTAAAAAAAGTAGCATGAGAGAAAAGAAATTTGAAATTATCAATATATATACACAAAATACACGTATATAAAAATTTAAAAGAAGTAATTAATGTGAAGACTTGAAATAATTTAAAAATAGAATTAAAAATGAATAATAATATCTAAGTGAATTTTAAAGTAAGTATTATAAAAAGAAAATCAAAATAAATAAAACCCAAAATAATACACATGTTAATCTAAATAGGTAATACATATGAAATGAAATACTCAATATAAATAATAATATATATAACTATATGTGTAAAAGTTGAAATAAGTAAAATTTATTAAAATAGGGTTTTTAAAAGAAATAAATTAGATAATTATGAAGATAGATTTAAACTAATATATACAAATAAGTTAAAGAAAGAACTTAAAATTAATGGTTTTAATAATATGAAATCCATAACATACAACATGAAAATAATTTGATATAAATTACGTATTATAAAAGAAAACCATTTAAAAAAATAAATTCTATTGGATTAACGTAAAAATATAAAATAATTCATTATGAAACTAAATAATAATATATGATAATAATATAAAAAACTTAAAATAATAGTACATAATAGAAATAAATAATATATATAAAAAGGTTAGGTAAATTGATAAAAAATACTAATAATAATAATAGTAATAATAATAATAACAAGAGTATTAAACTAATTAATTTAATAGCAAAAAAAATGACAAAAGGACTAATTTGAAAATAAAACAGAAATTTAGGGGCAAATCTGAAATAAATAAAAGGATATGAACCATATTGAAACGCGCGAATAACAGGGAGGGACCAAAAGGGAAATTAATTCCTGCCCTCCAAAACGCCGCGTTCCATCATGGACCGCAATGAAACCAGTAGAAAATTATATGGCCAAAATTAAAATAACAAAAAGGGCCAGATTGAACCACAACACAAAAGAAGAGGGACTTGGCACGCAAATACCCCTCCTAATACCAAAACTCGCGGATCTAGCCACATCTAGGTCAGGTCATCGGGTACAGACTATTAAACGACGTCGTTTTGAGGCCACTGAAGTAGGCCCTAGACGACGTCGTTTAAAGAGAGTTATAAAACTAAAAAAAACTTAAAATAGAAGTGTTTTATCAGGCTAAAACCATCAAACAAAAAACCTAAATCTCTGCCCCTTTTTCTCACCGTTTCGAAACCCAGAATCCCCCTTTCCACCCCGATTTAGACGAAGTGAAGGAGGACTCCTACAACGCGCTTACACAGGTAAATCTCTTGCCCTCTTTTCTATTTTTTTTCACACACAATCAATCAAATATAGAAAAGAAAAAAACTCCAATCACCTTAAAAATCTAATTTGCTTTTGAAGTTTTTGATTTTTTTGTATTGATTTTCGTATCCAGTATCCGTTTTATAGAGTTGTATTTGGCTTTATATAGCCAAAATAACAGAAAATGAAAAAATATATAAAAAATCTATTCTATTATTTTCTTTGATTTCATTCAGTTTCTTTCACTACTTTTTTGTTGCAGGTGTGAGGCCAACTGGAAGCGAGGCGCACGTGGGGGAGGCCGGTGCGTGGCAGTGGAGCAGCACGTGCGAAGGGAAGCCTGGACTCAACTGTGGCGCAAGGATTTTTAGAAACCCTAGAAGCTTCTGGGGTATTCCTCCGATTTGGGCTTGTAATTCAGGTTTGGGTTTGGGTAAATGGTTTTGGGTTAGTGAATTTGGGCTTTGGGTTTGTATTGTATTTAGGCTGGTGTCGGCTTTTGTAATTTGGACATTAACTGGACTTTTTTTTTGTTTTTATTTATTAATTGGGCCGGCAAAAATGGACTATGATAGTTGCCCCTCTTTGCTCGTTGTTGTGTAACAGGAACGGAGCAAAGACTAAAAGCCCAATTATGCCCGGTCTTGTCGAACCTCGACTTCTTCGGTGCTTCTCTTCTTCAAGTAACCTTGTTCTAACCCACTGCATCTTTAGGGGTATAGAAATTGGTGTTTCAATCCACTCCACTTCAGCTTTAATCTATTCCACTGCAACGCTAGGGAAACAATATTCACTACCTTTAGCTTTAATCTGTTTCACTACAACGCAAGGGAAATAAGATTTGCTACCTTCAGTCTTAACGTCAGGGAGATAAGATTTGCTACCTTCAGCTTTAATCTGCTCCGCTGCAACATCAGGGAAACAAGATTCGCTACCTTTAGCTTTAATCTGTTCCAATGTAACGCCAAGGAGATAGGATTCGCTACCTTTAGCTTTAATCCGCTCCACTTCAGCTTTAATCTATTCCACTGCAACACCAGGGAAACAAGATTTGCTGCTTTTAGCTTTAATCTGTTCTACTGCAACGCCAGGGAAATAAGATTCGCTGCCTTCAGTCTTAACGCCAAGATTCGCTGCCTTCAGCTTTAATCTGCTCCACTGCAACGCCAAGGAAATAAGATTTGTTGCCTTCAGCTTTAATCTACTATGACGCTAGGGAAATAAGATTTGCTGCCTTTAACTTTAATCTGTTCCACTGCAATGCCAAGGAAATAAGATTTGCTGCCTTTAGCTTTAATCTATTGCGACGCCAGGGAAATAAGATTCGTTGCCTTCAGCTTTAATCTGTTCCACTGCAACGCCAAGGAAATAAAATTCACTGCCTTCTACTTTAATCTATTGCAACGCCAGGGAAATAAGATTTGCTGCCTTCAACTTTAATTTGCTCCACTGCAATGCCAAGGAAATAAGATTCGCTATCTTCTGCTTTAATCTATTGTGACGCCAGGGAAATAAGATTCGTTGCCTTCAGCTTTAATCTGTTCCACTGCAATGCAAAGGAAATAAAATTGGCCACCTTCAGCTTTAATCTATTGTGACACCACGGAAATAGGATTCGTTTTCTTTAGCTTTAATCTGTTCCACTGCAACGCCAAAGAAATAAGATTTGCTGCCTTTAGCTTTAATCTATTGCGACGCCAGGGAAATAAGATTCGCTATGATAACTTCAATCCATCCCACTGCAGCTTCAAGGGTATAGGATTTGTGGTTCCACTGACCTGCTCTCCAGGGAGTATGACATATAGAATCCATTGCATGAACCTATTTATGCCTAATGATTAGGATGTTATGATCGGAATGAATCAAAATCTCCTAACTAAATGTGCATGCATGAATGCAAAATGCAAAATGATCTCTTAATGTTTGAGTTGTTATTGCTCATTGTTTATTAAAGCTTTATTACCAACACGTCAGAACGTCATCTTGTTCGACTGGTAACACTCATATCTTATTTAATCGGATTGCCCCCACTGTAATCTTCAAGGTTCAATCTACTGTAATCTTCAAAGTTCAATCCACTATAATTTTGGGACATAAAATTCGAACCATCCTCCTCCCACTGTAATTTAAGAGTATAAGATCTGACTCTTTCTCAATCTTCTCCTACTGCGTTTCAAGGATAAACGATATAAATCTCTTTGGCCTTACACCATTCCCAATGTGCCATACCAAATGTTTATACACAATTGTACAACTTTCTTCTTCAAGAAAACTTCTTCTTATCACTCGGTGATCATTGCTTGTTTGTTCATTGAAGTTTTGTCACCAACACGACATCTTGTCATCTTGTTCAATCAATGTTTTGACAACAAAATCCAAAGGGATAGTCTTAATTTAGACTTTTCCTTCTTAGATATTTCAACCTTTAAACTTGGTGCATTCTAAACAATAGTCCTGTTTTAGGTTCTTGTATTATTTAAAAATTTCTAGAGTAATATGCAAAACTTCCCTTGTGAAAGTATTATTAGTCCATTAATCATTATTCCAATGCAAGATGCTTGCAAAAAGATCATAACAATGGATAAAATAGAATTGATTTGGGAGCATGGCTCGAAATGAATAAATTATCAATGACAATAAGAATGAAGAGAAGAATTAATTGGAAACATGTGTCTTGAAAATAATAAAGTATTCAAATACAGCAAATTCAATATAAATAATATGAAGACTAGGTGCTCCAAATATCGTAGCTTGAACCTTTCTATGCCAACTTTCTGAAGACCATTCTAAGTTTGACATATGTTTAGGAGATCTACAATACTTTGTCGATGCCCCAAGATGTCGCTTACCTTTTCCTGTTGATTTAGGTATAGCAAGATCACCATATGCCCCAACCTGATCAAAATTTGAGCTGCTTTGATCACCTCATGACCCATTCGGATCCAAAATTTGAGCCGCCCTTTTTGGGTTTTCAACTCAAATCCCCTTTGGTCTCAAGGCATCCTTTGCGGGTTTTCACCTTGGCCTCTCATTTTTCTTTTTATATTTTTATATTTTTTTATAACTCAAAGCACCCTTTGCGGGTTTTCACATTAGTCTTCTTTTTTTTAAAAAAAATTAAGATGCCCTTTGCGGGTTTTTACCTTAGTTTCTTTTTAGGACTCAAAGCGCCCTTTGCGGGTTTTCACTTTGGTCCCTTTCTCTTTCCTCAAGTGAAGTACTTCTTGACTGAGTCTGAGTTTAAAGTATTTGGCAAGTTTTTACCATCCATCTCACTCAAAATCAAAACTCCTCTAGAAAAGACCTTCTTTACAACATAAGGTCCTTCCCATTTTGGCATCCACTTCCCTTTCAAATCCTTTTGTAGAGGAATGATCTTTTACAACACCAAGTCCCCCTCGTGGAATTCTCTAGGACAAACCTTTTTGTTATAGGCTCGCATCATTCGTTTTTGATACATCTGACCGTGATGAATAGCCTTTAGCCTTTTTCCTTCTATCAGGTTCAACTGATCATATCGAGATTGGATCCATTCGGCCTCATCTAACTTTAATTCAGCTAATACCCGGAGGGAAGGGATTTCAACTTCAATGGGTAAAACTGCCTCTATCCCATAAACCAAAGAAAAAAGTGTTGCCTCGGTAGAAGTCCTGATAGATGTTCGATAAGCAATGAGAGAAAATGGTAATTTCTCATGCCAATCTTTGTAAGTTTCAGTCATTTTCCCTACAATTTTCTTGATATTTTTGTTGGGCGCCTCTACTGCACCATTCATTTTTGGTCGATACGGTGACGAATTATGATGTCTAATCTTAAATTGACTGCAAACTTTCGCTATTGTGTTGTTTAAATTCAACGATTGTTAGATATGATTCTTTCAGGTATTCCATATCGACATATGATCTTTTTATTCAAGAACTTACTAACTGCTGACTTCGTGACATTAGCATATGAAGCAGCTTCCACCCATTTAGTGAAATAGTCAATAACTACAAAGATGAAACAATTCCTATTAGAAGCCTTCGGTGATATTGGCCCGATGACATCCATACTCCACATGGAGAAAGGCCATGGAGAAGTCATAACGTGAAGAGGTGAAGGAGGTGGGTGCATTTTGTCTCCATAAATTTGGCATTTATGGTACTTCTTGGCATAATTGATGCAATATCCTTCCATGGTAGACCAGTAGTACCCGAATCTCATAATCTATCTAGGGATTATGAAACCGTTGGCATGCATTCCGCAGATACCTTCATGGACTTCCCCCAAGACTTTCTTGGCCTCCATAGCGTCCACGCATCTTAATAGTACTTGATCCTTTCCCCTTTTGTATAAAATCTCTCAATCTAGGACATAGTCAATGGCTAGTCTCCTCAATGTCCTCTTGTCATTCTCCATTACCTGATCAGGGTAATCGCGATTTTTCATATATTACAGTATGTCTTGGTACCAAGGATGATCATCATTTTCCTCTTCCTCAATACTACAGTAATGAGCCGGGGTCTCGTAAATGCTCATCTAAATAGGCTTCATATCCTCTAGTTTGTTTACTTTGATCATAGAAGCTAGAGTAGCCAATGCATCAACCATATGGTTTTCATCTCGTGGAAGATAACAAAAAGTGATGTCATCAAACTTATCAATCAACTCGAGAACCAGCTTTTGATAACTAATTAATTTGGGATCTCTCATTTCCCATTCCCCTTTGAGTTGCTATATCACGAATGCAGAATCCCCATATACTTTTAGCACTTTGATTTTACGTTCTATGGCTGTACGGATGCCCATAATGCACGCTTCATATTCTGCCATGTTATTGGTACAATCAAAATCCAATTTGCTAGCAACAGGATAATGATCTCCGCTTGGGGATACTAAAACTGCCCCAATTTCATTGCCCACAGCATTTGAAGCTCTGTCAAAGTTTAACTTCCAACTGCGATCCATTTGGGAATCCTCTTTAGTGGTTGCCACATACATCAAGTCCTCATTCGGGAAATCAAAATTCAAAGGCTCGTAATCCTCCAAGGCACTGCTAGCTAGAAAATCCGCTATTGCACTCCCTTTCACGGCCTTCTGGCTTACATAAACTATATCAAATTCGAAAAGCAAGATCTGTCATCTGACCATTCTCCCATTCAAAGTAGTTGACTCCATCATATACTTTAAGGGGTCTAACTTTGAAATAAGCCAAGTTGTATGGTACAATATGTACTGCCTTAGCCTCCGAGTTGTCCAGACCAGGGCACAACATAATTTCTCAATAGGCGAGTATCTCATTTCACAATCGGTGAACTTCTTACTGAGATAGTATATCGCCCTTTCTCTCCTTCCCGTCTCATTATGTTGACCTAGCACACATCCAATGGAATTATCAAACACTGTTAAATACAATATCAACGACCTATCCGGGCTAGGTGGTGACAGCACTGGAGTATTGGACAAGTACTGTTTTATCTTGTCAAAAGCTTCTTGGTATTCTTCATCCCACACACCAGGATTATGTTTCTTCAGAAGACGAAATAGGGGTCACATTTCTTGGTTAGTTGTGAAATAAATCGAGCAATGAAATTCAGTCTTCCTAAGAAACCTCGAACTTCCTTCTGAGTGCATGATGGAGATAAATCTCGTATCGCCTTGACTTTATCTAGATCAATCTCTATTCCTTTTCCGCTGACTACGAAGCCCAACAACTTTCCTGACCTGGCTCCAAAAGTGCATTTCGTTGGATTAAGCTTGAGCTGGAACTTTCTCAATCTTAAGAACAATTTTCTTAGGACCTGCACATGTTCCTCTTCTGTTCTGGATTTTGCGATCATATCATCAACATAAACCTCAATTTCCTTGTGCATCATGTCATGAAACAAGGTTACCATGGCTCTTTGGTATGTTATTCTCGCATTCTTTAATCCGAACGAGATCAGTTTATAGCAAAACGTTCTTGACAAGGTGATGAATGTAGTCTTTCCCATATCTTTGGGATGCATCTTTATCTGATTGTATCTAGAGAAGCCGTCCATAAAGGAAAACAATGAATAGCCTGCCGTATTATCCACCAAAATGTCAATGTGAAGCAATGGGAAATTGTCTTTTGGGCTGGCCTTGTTCAAATCCCTGTAATCCACATATATTCGTACTTTCCCATCTTTTTTAGGGACTGGGATGATGTTGGCTACCCATTCGGAATATTTGACTTTTTGTAAAAACCCAGCATCAAACTACTTTTTGACTTCCTCTTTTATTTTTAACACAATATCAGGCCTCATCCTCCTGAGCTTCTGCTGAACTGGCTTGTAATCCTCTCTTATAGGAAGGCGATGCACTACAATCTCAGTGCTTAACCCGGGCATATCCTGGTATGACCATGCGAAGACACCTTTGAATTCTTGGAGTAATTCAATGAGGTCTCACCTTGTCTTTGCGAAAATATCAGTTCTGATCTTCACCTCTTTTCCTTCTTCCAAGCTCACAATTTCTATTGATTCCTTGTGAGGTAGGATTTGTTTTTCTTTCTAATTTACCATCCGTAACAAGTCCGGAGATAAACTACAGTCTACGTCATCTTCAAAGTCATGCGATCCCTCTAAACACATGTCTCGTTCAAAAGGAAATTCTGAGTTTATAGCAGCGTCACTCATGTCATTAATATTTAGAGACCTATTGTAGGTACAAAAGAATATACAAATAATGCATGAATTTATGAATAATTATTTGTACAGTATGATTATGAATGGATGAAAGCAAGATTTGGAAGAAAATTCAAAAGAATGAAAGAATCAAAATAACTACTCGATGGAAAGAATGAAAGAATATTTGCTCAAAAATGATCGCTAGGATGTATTTTATTAAAATAATGGTGTTCAAACAGGAGCCTATTTCACAAAGAAGTTCTTATTGCCTCTAGGCTAAAAGCAACAAGTGTGTTCTGAATATTACTCTAAATAAGCTCTAAATACTATTGGAATTCCTTCTACAGTCCAATTATTTAGAACACTCCCAAGTTAATAAGGGTGAATATCTAACAAGGTCCCTTTTCAATTGTGTCTTCATATATGGCATTGATGTGAACGTTTCCCAACACTTCTTCATGCATCGCGTTTACCCCATTATTAATATGATTGGGTAGATTTTCTATATTAGATAAGTCATCGAACTTGACAATGCCCATATTGATGAATCTTTCAACTAGCTTTTTAAAGGCAGTGCAATTTTCTATCGAGTGCCCCGCGATTCCTGCATGGTATTCAGACTGGGTGTTCGGTCATACCATTTGGGGTATGGGGGTTGTAGAGGTTTCACGTGAAAAGGGGAAACAACATGTGCATCAAACAAACTCTGATACAAATCCCTATGCGACATTGGGATTGGCGTAAATTGGAGCTTCTCAATCTTCATGCCAAGATCTTGCCTTGATATAGCTTGCTGACCAGCAACCACCTTTCTTGGCTGACTTACAGTAACTGATCTTGAGTAACCTTGGCTGACTTACAGTAATTGATCTTGAGTAACCTGTGTTATTCACCTCATTTTTTTCTCCTTAAGGCTTACTTCTTATTACTTTCTCCTCCATCTATTCTTCCACTTCTGATGGCATTTTCAATCATTTCGCCGTTCATGATTATATCTGAGAAAATTTTTATGGCACTTCTCAACATGTGCGTGATGAACGAGGCTTTTAGCGTGTTGATAAAGAGCATCGTCGTTTCTTTCTCTAGGAGCGGCGACTGAACTTGGATAGAAACTTCCCTCCATATATGAGCGTTTTGCCTAAAACTTTCATTCGATTTCTTCTCCATATTCTATTGAGTAATTCTATCAGGAGTCATATCTGTTACATGATTGTACTTCTTCATGAATGCCTGAGCTAAGTCCCTCCATGTATCAATTTTGGTACAACTCAATTGGTTATACCATTTGGAAACTCCCCCCACCAAACTGTCTTGGAAGCAATGTATCAACAATTGATCATTGTTAACGTAACCAGTCATCCTTCTATAAAACATGGTAATGTGAGCCTCGGGGCAACTGGTTCCATTATATTTCTCAAAGTCTAGCATTTTGAACTTGTAAGGAAGTACTAAATCTGGAACCAAGCTCAGATCTTTAGTGTCGATTCCATGATGACTATCAGCACTTTCCATCGCTTTGAATTTTTCCTCCAACCATTTACATCTGTTCTGTAACAACTCCGTCTTTGCTTTTTCTTCTTCAGCCATCTCATCAAACTCGGGTATAACGGGATTGATTGGGTTATTCCCTGGGTTTGAATCTAATCTTGCTTGAAGATTCATTGGCATTGAAGCACCAGCTTGAAATTGCTGAGGCCTAACTGTGACTGATGGTCTTATTGGGTATATTTCAGCTTGAGTTCATGCATTTTGTGGAGTAAAACCCGGAGGGTACGTTGGTTCATCATTTCCTTCCGTAGGATTGACCATGGGGCTCTTTCCTTTATCTACTCCTCCAGCCAGTAGTTGGGTCAACTGAGCCATCATATTTCTTTAAGATTCTAACATCTTTTCTATCGTATCTTACTGAATTTTAGCTAACTACTCTTACATTTGCGTTTGTAGTTGATCTTGCATCTCCTTTTGAAATTGCTCAAGCCTTTCTAATCTTTGGTCCATGTTTCTTGACTTTACACGGGTACCGTAAGGGTGTTGGTTTTCCAGATTAATTGAAATAACTTTACTCAATTAGGGTCTTTTAATGGTCTTTAATACATATGATGTCATGTAATGCAAATGCATGAAATGAATGCAAAAAAGACGTTGACTCTGATTCAATCCCATTTAGAAAACTTTACTAAAAAACAAACTTCTTTACATAAAACGGATGCATGTACGACCTTGCCCTCATACTCCAAGAAACAACATCGATCTGTCTCTTCATCCGGAAGTTTAAGATAAATCTAGCAAAATTTCCAATGAAGGTCACACTAGCTATTTTTTACTTGATCCTGGTTGCGATCCATCATCTACCCATCCTCGTAATGCTCATCAGCTTCTTTAAGGAAGTTGGAATATCGACGGCTCTCGAATAATCAGCTTGAATCCTCCGGACACAAAGTAAAGTCATGTACTCCTCCATCACCCTTTTTTGTTGTGTTTCATGGAATATATTCGGGTAGCTGTATTATCTTCCACTTTATGAAGAAATTATTTTCCATGAAAAGCTCTCTAATTTAGTAATCAAACTTGAATCAACACCTTTTTTTTCTAATATGAAAATGCAATGCAATCATAACCAAAAAAAAATGAAACAGGTTAGTACAAAGCAAAAACAAACAAGAAAAATAAATAGGGTACCTATTCGGGTGACCACTAGGGGTTTGGAGTGGTTCTACCTAGGGTGGGCTCCTAAGGTCTTCTACATGCGGTTTGGTTCTAAAGTTGAGGTACCCGAACCAGCAGATTCCTCAATCCTCACCCACTATAGGCTCATACTGACTGAGTTCAGTTCAAGGGAATACATTTCCTTATGGCTGCACGGAGATGAAAATCTCACGAAGACATAGGTAAGGATGTATCCCGAAAGCTATCCACTATCCTACACGGAGGTGAAAACCTCACGAAGAAGTAGTTTCTCACTCCCACTTAAAAATGTAAGATCAAATGATCCTTATGCAATATGATGTAAAAATATTCTACGAGGCTCTACACACAAGAATCATATAACACAAACAAATGAAATAAAAGGATTGTAATTTTTCAAATCAGATTTTCAATTTTGACAACAAGATAGAAAACAATCAATTTTACGGTTTGACTCTCTAGTGTCCCCAGCGAAGTCGCCAAGCTGTCGAAACCTTTTTTTTTTGAAAAACGGGAGTCGACTTTAGGAAACGAAAATAGAGTCGCCACCAATCTTTTTCGAGGTGTGATCGGGCCACCTTAAGATTTTAATAAAACATTTTGATTTACTAAAATAACAATTTTGGTCTACGAGATTTGAGAAAACAGGTTCGGGAGTCGGTTACGCACAAGGAAGGGTTAGCACCCTCGCAACGCCCAAAATTGGTACCGAATTGATTATTTAATGTCTTAGTGTAAAAAATTTTAAAAGATTTTAAAATACAATCCTTTTTTAAAAGAAAATTTTGAATAAATTTAATTGGATGATAAAACCCTCTTATTTTGAAGAAGAAAAATGTCACACCTAGTAAGTTATGGTGCAACATTTCTAATCCTCGAAATTAATTTTGTCTTTTGACTTTTAAAACTAATGCATTTAAGTTTGAGAATGATATTCGGTTATTTAGGTCAAATGAAAAATCAGAACCCTGTAAGTTAGGGTTCAATTTCTCAAAATTCTCACATACCGAATATTGCCTTTATTTTTAGAAATCCTTAACTCAAGGTAACAAAATGTTATATCCAGTGAGTTAGGACACAACATTTTGAAATCCCGAGAATAAACTTTTATTTAAAATCTGTACGATTTTATTGAAAAAGGGTACTCGGCTATCTAAATTTAACGAGGAAAATTGAAGCCCAGTAAGTTAGGGCACAATCTTCTCAAGAATCTTTGGATACCAAGTGTTTTGAAAACTTATGGATAAAATGATTTTAGTGTTTTAATCAAATGCAATCTTTTAAACAAACATAGTGCAATTGAATGATGACGTACAACGCAAAAGGACGATTTGTAAACAAAATATACTTTAACGAATGACAAATAATCAATAAATACAAATAAACAATACCATTCATATAAGAGCAATAACACATGTAAATATTAACACCAACATTTGAAAGTTAATGATCTAAAAACCTAACACAAATAAAATATAACAATTTTAAAATAACTAAAAAAAGTAGCATGAGAGAAAAGAAATTTGAAATTATCAATATATATACACAAAATACATGTATATAAAAATTTAAAAGAAGTAATTAATGTGAAGACTTGAAATAATTTAAAAATAGAATTAAAAATGAATAATAATATCTAAGTGAATTTTGAAGTAAGTATTATAAGAAGAAAATCAAAATAAATAGAAACCTAAAATAATACACATATATTAATCTAAATAGATAATACATATGAAATGAAATACTCAATATAAATAATAATATATATAACTATATGTGTAACCCTTCAAAAAAAAAAACTATATGTGTAAAAGTTGAAATAAGTAAAATTTATTAAAGTAGGGGTTTTAAAAGAAATAAATTAGATATTTATGAAGATAGATTTAAACAAATATATACAAATAAGTTAAAGAAAGAACTTAAAATTAATGGTTTTAATAATATGAAATCCATAACATACGGCATGTAAATAATTTGATGTAAATTACGTATTATAAAAGAAAACCATTTAAAAAAATAAATTCTATTGGATTAACATAAAAATATAAAATAATTCATTATGAAACTAAATAATAATAATATAAAAGAAAACAGAAGTGTTTTATCATACTAAAACCATCAAACAAAACCTAAATCTCTGCCCCTTTTTCTCACTGTTTTGAAACCCAGAATCCCCATTTCCACCCCGATTCAGACGAAGTGAAGGAGGACTCCAATGCGCGCTCACACAGGTAAATCCTTTGCCTTCTTTTCTATTTTTTTGACACACAATCAATCAAATATAGAAAAGAAAAGCAACAAAAATAAAAAAAACTCCAATCACCTTAAAAATCTGATTTGCTTTTTAAGTTTTTGATATTTTTTTGTATTGATTTTCGTATCCAGTATCCGTTTTACAGAGTTGTATTTGGCTTTATATAGCCAAAATAACAGAAAAATGAAAAATGAAAAAATATAAAAATTCTATTCTGTTATTTTCTTTGCTGTCATTCGGTTTCCTTCATTGTTGTTTGTTGCAGGTGTGAGGCCAGCTGGAAGCGAGGAGCACGTGGGTGAGGCCGACGCATGGCGGTGGTGCAGCACGTGCTAAGGGAAGCCTGGACTCGACTGCGGCGCAAGGATTTTCAGAAACCCTAGAAGCTTCTGGGGTATTCCTCCGATTTGGGCTACGGTTTGGGCTTGTAATTCGGGTTTGGGTGTGGGTAAATGGTTTTGGGTTAGTGAATTTGTGCTTTGGGTTTGTATTGTATTTGGACTAGTATCGGCTTTTGTAATTTGGACATTAACTGGACTTTATTATTTTTTTGTTTTTATTTATTCATTGGGCCGACAAGAATGGGCTATGGCAATTAGTAAAAATAAAAGAGCTAGTACATCCATCAATCGTTGTAAGTGATTGGAAAAACGAGACGATGCCATAATATAGTTCTAAAAAGAAGAAAAACAATAAAGCTAGTAACACAAAAAAATCAAAGAAAAACTAGCCTAAACAAATTGGAGATCAAACAAAAAAAACACGACCTAAATAGTTGAAAGATGAAACGACCCTCCACAAAATATTGCATTTAACCACCACCATTCTTGAAAAATCAAGCTTATGATTTTCGCATCCCACTGATGATGTTATCTCAACTATTTCGCCCAACTCACTCCTAACTTAATCGCCTCAGAGTCCTAAAATAATCATTCCTTCGGTGCTAGAAAACCAACTCAACCCTATTCTAACATGGCCCTTCAATCCCATTTTGCTTCTACTTCTACCTCACCCGGAGCTTCCTCTATCCAAACCCAGGGTCCCCCGAACTTTCATCCCTCCTGCACTAGCGTGTGTGTTGCACGATTCCCTTGATGAGGTATAACTCTAATCTCCATTGACTCTAAATTATTAGCCTTAAATGGAATATCCTTTACCAAAGCACTAATGATCGATTTATCATCTTTAGAGGCCCTTAGGTTCTTTATGACAGTCAAGGCATCTCCCTCAACCACCACCTCTCAAAACCCTAACTCCTCTATCAGAATCACTACACTGAGACACGCCCTTGCTTTTGTCACCGTCGAGTCTGCCACATTTTCGTAGGGGTAAGTACCCGCCGCCACCACAACCCCTCCTTGTTTCTAACTAAAATACCAGTCGTTGTCTTCTTTGTTAACTGGTTAAAAGTGGCATCAAAATATACCTTCATTGAAGTCTCTGTTGGCGGTTCCCCTATAATATGTACTTGTTAAAATTATGGTAACACATACTCCAAATTCTCAACCTTTTGCATGTATGATTTTACAAACACAATTATGTCATTCACTTTTTTATTAACTCATTCACAATAGATATTATGTCGATTAAACCATAGAGCCTAGAAAGTGACCACTTACAGTTTCCATGTGTCCAACGTATAGTTTATGAACTCATTAGCTAACCACCATCTCCAATTGTTCTCATTGTTGGAGGAGGAAAACGACATATTCGTGTCTCGTAAAACTTGGACCATGATTGGACACTAGCGGAACAAATGCTCAATCGACTCCTCAGTTCCACGATAGACCGGACAACAGCTCCCTACTACCATTGTTCAAATTACGAGATTACTTAGAGTAAGCATAAAGTTATTAGCAATTTTCCATATTGTAATCTTAATTTTACTAGCAACATGAAGCTTCCATAGTCTCATGTAAAAACCTCTTAAGTTTATATTTTGATCCGTGTCGTCAATTCCTGTTGCACCCCCATCCTTGGCCATGAGCCACTTGTATCCACTCTTCACCAAGTAAACTCATGTATTATCCTCCTGCCACACAAATTCATCAACCTGAGTGAACCTCGATAGCGAAATGGACAAGATTCTATTTACCTAATCTTTGTTAAACAATTTGCTCAGCACATTGGAGTTCTAGGCATTAGAATTCACATTTATCATGTCTGAGACTTCTAGAGTTGAGTGACTTGAATCCTTGTTAATATAAAATACAGTTGTAAAATAAAATAAAAGTAAAATCCATATAGAACTATACTTTTTTATTTTAAATTGATTAGAATAAGGTTTTTCAACTTTACTACACTTCATCTATTTGACATTGATTAAAATAGGGTTTTTTAATCTATAAATAGATGTAGTATAAACTCCTCTTGCATTATTCGAATTCGACATTAGTGAATTTTCTTATCCTCTACTTATGGTGTTTTCCCGAAAGGGTTTTCCATGTAAAATTTGTGTGTTTTATTTTTCTTTTTCTTTTTGCTTTACGATCCTTCTAAATTGCCATTATCAATGTTAGTTTCTACAAACTGGTATCAAGAACTTTTCGGGTTGTTTGTCTCGATCACAGTAAAGGCGAAATTGAAGTATTATTGTATTAAATATAAAAATCGAATAATGAATAAAATGCTGTGGCAATTCTATGAGACAAAGTTGAAAGAATTGATGCTGTTGAATAGGAAGGTTGGAATTACCTGGATTATATCTTAACAACATAATACTGTCATGGTAAAATATTGACCAAATTACTGCTCAGAATATAACTACTGCATTCTGCTTCTTTCGAGAGCTAGAATTAAAGTTATCATTCTAAGTCTTTGTATGTCTACAAGTCTTAAGAACAATACCTAACAATATTCTTCCTTACTCTGTACAGATCACAACTCTATGTCTAGAGTGCTATGAGTATTTGTTCAAGTACTCACTCGTATTATTCAATTATGATCCAACTTATTTAACCTTTTTTAGAATTAAATCAAGTCTAAGAATATACCATGCATTCATCCATGTCTAGAGCTTGTATGCATATATTTAAAATAATCCAAACCGAATAAAATAGTAAATATACTTAAAATATCACCATGAACATTAAATGTATCAAGATAAATCTAGTAATTTCAATCCAAATGAAATTAGCTTTAAAATGCAAAGGATTATTGCATGAAAGGTTAATCATAAAAAGGTTATGTCGAATCATGATTTCTTGTGACTTAGGTAGCAATGATGCATTGCTAGGTGCCACTCATTGTTTGTAACATTAGAATCGAACGATCTTGAGCCAAAACAATCTCAAGTTGTATACATATTAATCATAAATATACGTTTGACTGTATCAAAATATCCAACTCACGATGTTGGGATTATGATGATCTCAAGTTTGAGGATCATATACATATTAATCACTATGAGTAATGTTGTGACAATTACATAATAATCCAATAAACATACTCATAACGGGTCAGTCCAATATGTTGTTTTCTAACACACATATTCATTCATCGATTTTGACATTCCATATCAATGACAACTCTTTATCATCAATCAACTACTTGTTAGTCTTAATGCATTATTATTGTCCTAGCCAACAATAATACTTAACTAAGGACCTTTTAAGAATAATCATATTATTCTCAGGACATTATTATAAAAAGTTTATTTATACACACAGAAAAGAAACTGAAATAATAATGGTAACGCCTTATATTAATAAACATGATAAATCAAGTATGTTATTACAACCATCTCATGATTGATCTTTGGGCATACTCTAACAAGAGAGAGGAAATACATATTAAAAAAATGAAGGCCATCTAACGGACGGGGAAAACGATCGAAGGCAAGGGAGGTCAAGGCTCAAGGATGTATTTTTGGGGTTTTTAAAGATTTTCCTAAGAAATCAAATTATTTGGGGGGTTTTTAAAGATTTTCCTAAGAAATCAAATTAGAGAACTTGAAAGAAGGGGGTCTCTCAGAGCAAGCGACTTGAACGAAATTTGGTGATGGTGATAGAGATGATGAACGATTATGGTGATGATAAACGAGAAAAGAGAAACTATGGAGAGAAATGATTAAGGAGATGAGATGGAAAGAAAATTTATTTTATTTTATTTAAAAGATATTTGTAAAATTAATTAATTAAAAGTTTTTTTATTTTAAATTAATAAAAATTAAAGCAAAATTTAAAATTAAATGATTTTTTCTTTTAATACATGTGGCACAATATGAATCATTTTATAATACATGTGGCATAACCTGATTGGTTGAGACAAAAAAATAACGTCATTAGTCAGGTACTTAAAAAGTATCAAGTTGGCTTACGATTTTCAATTTTACTTATCAATTTGGTCCAAAAAAAGGTTAGTACCAAGTAGATATAAGTTGAGAAGTTCAGGTACCTTCGTATATATTAACCCTATCCCAAACAATCTTGTCGGTTAATTAGGTTAACATAGAATTAAGTTGACTTTCGTTATATATATCGTAACTAAATCCATCCATGATTAAGTATATTAACACAACCAAATGACATAAATCAAGTATGTATGTGTAGCATGGAAAATACATGCAATGTGATCTAAACACTTTTATTTCCAACTGGTCTTCCTTAAACTTTAGTGAGATCAAAATTTACCAAACTTAGAGTGTGAATAAACCAAATAACCTTTATTTATATAGAAATAACATTAAAATAATTATAAACTAAAATAATTGAAAACTTGTCTACAATAGAAAAATATTTAAAATTAGAAACTCTCACTAAAATCGAATATACTTAAATACTTTGAGTAATAATCTCTTAATAAGTGGATCCACAATCTTAAATTTTTTCCCACTATATTTTACAAACACCTAATGACTCTAAACTCTTCTACAACCAGAAATTTAAAATTTATGTGTTTTTACTTTGACCTACTCCTATAACGGACAATCATTTATCGGAATAGTTCATGCATTCGTCCCGTAAATCCTTCCAAAGTTTTTACTAATTTCTCTTGTTTCCATTTGAGTTGTAATATTCATCTTTCTCGAAAATTCTACTCAAATCTGGAAAAGGCTTGAATATTTTTCTCTTAAGTTGGATATATATTTTCTCATCACAATAATTAATCATTAATTAACTCAATTAAGATTAACTAATTAATTAACGTATTCAACCATTGATTTTATCTTAATTGAGTTGGATATATATTTTTAGATAATTAAACTCAATTAATCCTATGGTTTTGTTTATACAAGAAGTGGGATACTTCATTTTAGATAATTAAACCATTGATTTTATCTCTCGGTTTTCTTCTATAAAAGCTATAAGTAGATTAGGCCAAGGAAAGGAAACGTTGGATTAGGATGATGTTCTATCACTTCTGATTAAATTATAAATTTAACATCAATATTGAAATTTGTTATTATACTTTGTTTTCATTGATATTTATCATTGTATTTTAAAAGTATAAGTCAACTCTTATGTGATTGAAATTTATTACAATTATATTAAAATTTTACTGTTTAATATTATTTTTTATGATATGGAAACATAATTTAATAAGAAAGCTTCTTTCTGATATTTTATTTTAATATTTAATAATAATTTAAATTAAAAATATTAAAAATTAGAATTTCTATTTAATGAAATAAAAACTTTAAAAATAGAAATACATGTATTATAAAATAAAACAATTAAGTTTATTTTTATAAAATTACTATTTTATTAGATTTTAATATTCTATTAGTTAACTTATTATCGTTAAATATGAAAACATAAAAAAATACTAAATTTTATCTTCAAATTATTTTAAATTAAAATTGAATAGCAAAATTTAACATTAGTGGAAAAATTCAATCAAATAAAAATGAAGCAACAAAATTTAATATAAAGTTGAAATATAGTGATAAAATTATCCTTACCTTACGAGAACAATGAAAAATATCAATAAAAAATAAAATATAATGACAATTTTTAATTTTATAATAGCAAATTTACATATTAACCTATTATATTATTAGTATGAGTGAGCCTAAATTCTATCATTTCCCGAAAAGAAAAAGAGTAAAATTTTTGGATTAAGGCCGAGTTGTATTAATTTTATTAGTTCTGTCATTTTCTCTCCGTAATTTTAGCCATCTGATATAATCTATGTGGATTAAGCTCAAATTATACCATCTTTATTAATTCTATCATTTTCTCCTCTTAATTAAATTATTTAGATTCAACGCGAGTTTTATCATTTGTTTGATTAGTTGTATCATTTTCTCCCTGAAATTTTTGGTAAATTATTTGGACGTTCTATCATTTTAATTAATTAAAGTTTAAACAACTCGAATATCGTTTTTATGCTGGAAGGCAGAAAAAGAAAAATCATGTTCTGATTTCGTCACGTGGAAAATGAAAGGTTTCTTTAACGTACACATAAAGTAAAAACATAGTTTAGTGGATTGAATTTGGGGGCAGGGGAATGTTCATTACAACAGTTTCTCCATCTATAAGTTGCAATCCAACTAGCAAAGACTAAATTAATTTGTCTAAAAAATTGCATTAATTTTTTCCCACCCAACCAATAATGAGAAATGTTTTATCCTCCCCGAACTACTTCATCAACATTCAAACATCAAATAGAAAAAAATACATTCGGTTGTATTCAATTTATCATACTCATTATGCTGTTTAACATGTTGTCTGCTGTTTTTAGCACGTTTCTCTTGAGTTTTAGGGTTTTAGTTTTTTTTCTAGTCTTTCCTTTTAGGAGGATTTCTTGTAGGAGGGTATGCAAAAAGATCTGGCAAATATGAACATCTCTAATGAGAAAGAAGAACCGTTTTAGGGCCAAGGCAATGTGAATGTGGTGGAGGAGGATTATTGGTTATGTTTGGTAGGGAAAGTGCTTATGGACAGTGTGGTGAATTTCCCATCACTGCGGAATACTCTTGCAGATTTGTGGCATCCATTGGGTGGGGCGACTATTTCAGATATTGGTGATAAGAGGATTCTTTTCAGATTTTATTATGAAATTGATCTGAAGAGGGTTTGTGAGGATATGTCATGGACTTTCAACATACATATGATAATTTTTCACAAGGTGAAACAAAGGGATGATCCGTTACAAGTGCCTTTCATTTATTCGGTATTTTGCCTTTAGATCCATAATCTTCCATTATGATTTATGTCAGAGGGAATGGCACATCAATTCAGTAATTTTATTGGTACTTTTCTGGAGTATGATGCCTCTCTGATTGCAAGGGGAGTCAGTAGGTTTATGAGAATTCGAGTGAAAATAGATGTTCGGATCCAATTGAAGTGAAAGAAGAGAATTGTTTTGGCTCAAGATCGTTCGGTTTATGCCATTTTCAATATATTTAAAATGCAAAGGATTATTGCATGAAAGGTTAATCATAAAAAGGTTATGTCGAATCATGATTTCTTGTGACTTAGGTAGCAATGATGCATTGCTAGGTGCCACTCATTGTTTGTAACATTAGAATCGTTCTAGTATTACTGCTAACGTTACAAGAACCTACAGGGTCACACCCTATAATTGAAATGAACGGAATAAAACATAGTTGGTATTGTGTTCGGTTGTCACTTGAATTAAATTAATTATAGAATTAATTTAATTGAGTAATCAAATATCGAATACATTATATGTACAAGGTTGTTGTACGCATAATGAGAACATGAATTTGGTTCGTATATAAATTCAAATAAATATATAGTTTACCGAAATCATTATTATAATTAATGTAATTATAATTTTCGGTTTAAAAAACATTGTTATATTTATTTAATTTCTAGAAACCCTAAAAATATATATAAAATCTCATTTTTTCTTTGCTTGGTGGGTCTAGCAGCATTCAAAGCAAAGTCTTTTCCAAAACAGATTTGGGGATTCCTTCCATTCATTTTCAACTGGTGGATTACGTAGAGGCCGGAGTCACAATAGATTGCGGGTTGGTTCGATAGTAGATCAGATTACTCGTCGTCGAGGCGTCGCTGTCTACTCAGAATAAAGATTCGGTAATTTTGAAACCTTTATTTCACCCCGATTCGTTCCTCACACATGGATCCATGGTTAGGATCGCCGGATGCTTTATTTTTTTTCTGCGCCGTAGGGGTGTCGGCGTTCCAACATCTCTAACATCTTCCTTCTCACCATATAGATTTCCAAACAATCACCTAGAGACCCTCCAACAGCCAAGCCTTGGTCGTTTGTTGTGTTTAAGACTTTCTTTTCTATGGCTGCTGATTTTCTTGTCTTATTCTACTTGGTTTATTGGGCTTTTTTATATGCATAATACAAAATTAAAATTTAAATACCTAAATGGTATGCCAATACAATTATTTACCAAAATGGTATGTTTGCAACAATTTCAAGGGGTAGAGGGCATAGTGGAGACGACAGCAGTTTTTTTTATTTAATCATGGAACCATCATTACCAAATGATATGTGTTTAAGAAAATATATATTTTAAGGGTGGAGGGAGTGAGAGAGGCAGTACTTATATTTTGTGCCTATACACTAGTGAAACCAGGTAAAAATACAAGTTAAACGGTTGAAGGGTGGCTGAGAGGTAGCACTAGTGGAGGGTACCTGTCAGGAATCACCAGTGGAGGGTTTAAAGCTGTGTTTTCTTGAACAGTTTTGAAGATAAGAAGAGAAGAGTAAAAAAATTGGTTGTAGAAGAAGAGAAAAAAATTGGTTGTAGAAGAAGAGAAAACAAAAAAGAATTCGTAAGGTTAGTATATATAAATTTTATTTTTTTCAGCATATTTTTTTTGAAATAAAATATTGTGAAATTTAATTATTTTTACTAATTTAGTATTGAAGATAGATAATCAATTTTTTGTATGTGTTTATTTCGATGGATTAATTTTGACAACAATAGTGGGATGTATATTTGAATGTCGCCAACAAATAGCAATAAGATTTAATAGAAATGTCTTGGTTTATGATATGAAAGAAAGGATCAGTGCAAAAATTGTTAGACGTTGTGGGAAGAGGATCACAAAACTATTCTACAAATTTTCAGTTTCAACAGATCTTATCAAAATCACCGAGATGGAACTTGTAGACGATAAAGACGTGAAGACAATGGTCGCACTTTATTGCCGAAATCAAAGTCGCCAAACTTATTCGATTCAGTTGTTTGCTAAGTTAGCTGAAGATTTCACTCCATTGGGTGAAGAACATTGTGTTTAAGATCCTTGTACGGTGGTTCTGAGAGCATATGCTGATAGGCGATCGATTGTACACGATATCAACATCGATTTTAATACTCCACTTGCGTTTGAGAACCTTAAACCGAGTCCCCGTTTACAAATACATACGGTGGTGATTGAGACTAATGCAGATGGTGATGATTGATATGATAATAATGGTCTTTATAATCACGAGGTTGAAGATTATAGTGATCCTGATCTAGACGAGGTCCCAGATGATATCGATGATGAAGGTGCGAATAACAATGGAAATGTTAACGCGTCTTTAGTCGAGAACCCGAGTCGAGGCATTATTATACGCAATGATCCTGGGGCACACATGTCGATCGTAAATCCCAATGTGGCGCATGTATCCAAGTTCCTGGAGTACCCCGATATACTACCTGCTCACTGGTTGTCTACTGATCCCGAACGTGAGGAGTTGTTCGTGGGCCAAAAATTCATAACCAAGAAAGACCGTGTATTTTTCATTAAGCGGTATAACATGAATGTGTCGGTTGAATATAAAATCTTCATGTCTAAGTTGATATTGTATATTGAGGAGTGTTAGAGGTTGACAGAATGTAGCAATTGGCCGATACGAGCTGCATTTATCCAGAGGTCGTAAATGTGGGAAATCCAAAAATTTGTTGGGCCTCACACATGCACTTAAATACGTATGACGCAAGATCACTGCAAACTTGATGCCAAAACTATCTGCAACTATATTATGCCAATGGTGAAGGTCATGCCCACCATTCTTGTTTCGGTATTGATCGCCGAAATGAAATAACGATTCCAATATCGAGTGTCATACCGTAAAGCATGAATAGCTAAACAGATGACCATGAGTCATTGTATAAAGATTGAGATGCGTCGTACAATGAGATACAGGGGTGGATAGCTGCTATGCAGGAGCACGTACGAATGACTGCTATTAAGTTACACACAAGACCTTATTACGACTCGGACGACCAAATACAACCGGGAAGAAGAATTTTCCGCAGATATTCTGGACATTCGATCCATGTGTGTAGACATTTCCCCATTACAAGCCGCTTGTGCAGGTTGATGGGACCTGGTTATACGAAAAGCATACGCAGATCCTACTTATTACAGTTGCGCAAGACGAGAATTGAAAGTTGCTCCCGATAACGTTTTCCATTTTCGAGTCGAAGAACATAGAATCGTGGGAATTCTTCCTAACGAACTTGCGGATGTATATTGTTAGAAACAATAATATTTGCATATTGTCACGATTAGACATTTCGGTGTTTCGTGCAGATTCGTCTATTGTATCCGGCACATTGCAGCTAACTTTCACCGAGACTACAAGAATGCAAACTGGTAGAAAAAAGTTCTGAAAATAGGTAAAATTTAGATTCAACATATGTTTTCAATATTCTTAATACTTCAACAAATTAATTCAAGACTGTAACTTGTCTTTTCTTAATACATGCACAGTGTACGAGCTAGAGTCACACATTTTCAGGCAAAGGATGACCAGACTTGAGACTGACACGCAAGGTGAAACAAATACTCCTTTCTGAGAGTGGTTGAGTACCATGAAGCCATGGCAATGGGCTCAGAGTTTTAATGACGGGGCTCGTTATGGTCATATGACCACCAACCTGGCAAAGATGGTTAACTCCGTGTTGAGGCAAACATGACATCTTCCAATTTTATATGTTTTCTCAACTATGTTATATAGGTTAACAACCTTGATGCCAATAATAAGGCTGAAACAAGTCAAACAGATGAAGGCGAGATACGTGCTTGTCGAAGATGTTAGAAAGGTAATGGATGGGAACCATCGAAGATTGAGGTCGATAAATGTAGAAATATATTCTCGATAGTTAGAAACTTTTCAAGTTACGGAGTCCATCGATCGTCGACCCAGTATCCCACCTAGGTCCTACGGAGTTGATCTCTGAAATAGAAGGTGTGATTGCAAGAAGTTCCAATCACTTCGTTACCCACGTGCGCACGTCGTTGCATCATGTGCTCACGCCTCAATAAGGTGTACACTATTGAGCACACATTTCATATTTGGGGAAACGAGTTCCTCGTCTTGTCTGATCTATTTACATAGGAAGTGTCTCCGCTAACTTTCAAGGTTGTCTCGGAAAAGGGGTTATGTAGGAAGCTGAAAGGTTGCCCGCAAGTCACCAGAATCTGTAATGAAATGGATATAAAGGAGAAAACTAATGGCAAACTTTGTGGCGTGTGCAGAGTAGTTGGTCATAATCGGACTAAATGCCAGCATCGAACCTACCATATTGGACAATCATCGCGATCGGGTGGAATATGAATTAATATACACCATGTTCGATCTTGTAATAAAAATTTTATGATTATGATGGAATTTCATATTGATATTTTTGCATGTAATCTTTGTGGTCGATACAAGCTTGAAAATTAAGTCAAATAAAATTAAGTCAAACATTTACTATAATTAAATTAATACAAACTTGAAAATTAAGTAAAAAATTTGATATGATTAAATTAATACAATGCAGTAAATATAATGTTACACCTCCTAAAATTAATTCGATGGTGTCATCCTAGAGGTAAACCGTTGTGGTGCCCAGCATTGATGTTGAGGGTGCTCGCTATAGTCATTGTTACCCTCACCTAGAACATCGTTCACAGCATCTATCGGCAAGCCTTAGGGTGTGCTAAACATACTCGAGAAATTGTATATCCCAAAGCTTTGCTTGGATGGGGTTGAGTATTGGAGTGGTAATGGGTTGAAGGTATCAAACGTCATCGATGATCCTGGAACTAGATGATTTGTGTAGCTTAGTGAACCGTAAAATAATCATCGATCCCCAAGTCCGGATGATAAGAACTACCCCTAGACTATAAAAAAGAAGACTGTTTGGGTTCGGGCTCTAGTTTGGGTGCAGAAGGTGTGGCAGGCGGTGCGAGAGGTGCCCTAGTCGTTGCATGTGTGGAGGGACTAACATCATTCACCCATAAAATCAAACAAGTTTCCTACATGCCATGTACCAGAGTTGGTACTCCCCTAAGGGCCACAAATCAGATGCATAATCCATCTGAGGTATCCGCCCCATCCGACCATTACATAATACAAGATATTCTTCATGCTCTAATGCCCAATTCTTGTCATGTTTCCCTCTTTTGTTAATTAAGTGTACACCGCCCAAACTCCGTGGAACATTTGGAATATGTTGGACACACCCAAACTATCGTAATACTCGATCCCATTATACCACTTGACTGTCGAGAAATTTAGCAAGGGTGCATTAGTGCACCACAAGTGTGAGTGGATGTAAGCAGACCAGGGAATAATAGCCGCAATGTCCAGGAAGAAATATGGCAACCAAATGAACTGCACAATTAATAACATCATTATAGTAGCACGAGTCAAATAACATAAATAAATTAATTACAAGTAATTAATATTAGTAAAAATTATCCCCTCCCCGGCGCATGTCTCAATCCTATGACGATAAATCAGAAGTGAATATAAGCTCTCGATACCCGGAGAAAAACTCCATCTATGAAGAAAGTGAACTTGTTAGAATAATTTTTCATAAAAAAAAAATTCTTGTTGTAATGGCTAAATTTTATTACCTATTCATGAATGGGAAGACATATGTTTGGTGAGTAACTGATGCTAAGAATGGAATCCTGTAAAGCGTCCAAGACTGCAGCAATACCAGGCACCTTCCTATGTCCATGGCATGAGGCTTTGCTGTCAGACAAAGCTCACGATATAATGTAGCTACTACTGTTGAGCCCCAACTATATGAACGAGCAACATATAAATCAGATAACAGGGGCAAATACATAAAGTGAACCTTGTTGTTATTTGCATCTGGCATGAGTACACCCCCTATCATATGCATTATATATGCTTGAATAGCATACATCACCTCCCGTTCAATGGCAGTATTCAGCAAATACTCAAAATTTGCCTTCAACCATGAAAATCTCAAAGTCATTAATTTATTGTCACCATAATCGGGCGAGCGTCCTAGTAAGTCCTAGCAAAGGGTCTTTGGATTGGACAATGTACTAAAACTTGTGACCACAATACCGTCGATTGGGAGTTGCAGTTCAACATCTTCCAGAGCAATGGTGCACTCCCACACGACAAATAAAATATGTGGGTCTCCGGGTGCCACCACTCGACCAAAGCAGAGATCAAGTTGTACTTCAAATCAAACATGTGGATCAATGCCATCGATCCAAATTCAGATGCTTCCAAGTATGGCATAACACATTCATTCGGTAGATAGCCCACACCGTTGACATAGCCCCTCAGTACGCTGTATGGACCCTGACCAGATATTCAACCATAATAGTTAATATATACCAATTAAATAAAAAATTATGTAGAAGTTTATAAGGTGACCCCTAAATAACAAATAACAATTTTATTACCACTACATTAATTGTATTTGATGTGTGATCCATTTCTGTAATCAAAGAAGTCATTTCGATATTTGTAGGTTCAAGTAAAAAATTTAATGATCGCCAGAATAGATAATGAAAATGAATTTTGTACAATTTAGATTTAATAAAAATTTTACCCATATAAACAAATAAATAACAACGGAATTTGGGATACACTAATATAAGTCGATCATTTTTTATCCCAATAATAATTTTTTATTACATAACAGATATTCAACGTAAAATTCAGTTCAATTAATTAGTATTCAATCAATTGAACATAACATGTATCAATTAATTTTCTTATAAAAAATTTAAAGTATTCTAATAATTTCTCTACTTGAAGACAATTAATTTATGGCTTATATGGGTGTTTTTACCATAATAATAAAAAAAATTACAAAAATGGGTCACCGTACAAATTTGAAGCTAAAAACCCATTTTATTATTTATTATTGTAGCAAATGACCCATTTCAGCAATCCATTTGTAGGGTGACCTATTTTGGTTTCTTTTTTTGAATTTTTCTAGTAAAATGAAATAAATAATAAAAATTACAAATCCAACAAATAAAGAACATAACACCATAGATTCAGACAAATATTAAAAATTACCAAACAAACAACTAAATATTTTACACAAAAAAAATATTTACAAATGTACCTTCAAAAAAATTAAATTACTACTTCCAAAACTACCAAATCAAACAAATTATAAAAAACCCAAAACTCTACACAGATAAAAAATAATTACAAAAACAAATTTACCTTTAAATAATAATTTGGTTGTTTTCTCCTCTCCTTCTTAAACACACAAAATTAAACAATTAATAAATAACTCTACACCCTAAACAAATAACTAATAATTCCTTAAAAAATTGCCTTTCAAAAAAAAAAAGGGCTGCCTAAATGAGTATCTCCTTCAAAACCCTAACACACTAATCTTTTCCCTAAACTTTTATTTCTCTTTTCTTTAACAAGCAAATCCCTCATCTTTATCTTCTCTCTTCTCTCCCTAAACTACTATCTTTTTCTTCTTTTTTACAATCTCTTTTTCTTCTTTTTTTTTTCTTTTAACGACTTTTTTTTATCTATTCTCCATAAATTGTTGCTACCTTCTTTTCTTTTCTTTTCTTTTTTTACCGTCTTCTTCTTCTTTTTCTTCTCTCTTTTCTTTGCTCTTTTTTTTTTTACAATCAGAAAACTCTTCTTACGCCATGACTGGGGGGACCATGGTTATTATAAGGTCCCCTTAGCTTTCCCCTTTCCCCAAGAAACATCATAAATCCATGGAGGAAGAGTCAAATTCGTCAGAAGAAACAATTGTGTCGCCTAACAGGAAGGCACCACCTATTCGGTGCAACATACCAATTTGCCACCACCCAATCCCCTTAGCTTCCCCAAATACCCGTATTTAACTTGTATGCCAATATCAGTGTCGCCAATCCCGAACCCTCCACCGTTAAAATATTATTATTATTATTATTATTTTGTAATAGGCTAATGATTGATAGTAGAAAAAATTGGTGGTGTCGCCTCTTTCACTCCCTCCACACACTGGCACTATTGCAAACATACCATTTTGATAAATAATGGTATTGGCATACCATTTAAGTATTTTAATTTTAATTTTGTATTTTGTATTTTGTGTGTAAAAATGTTTGGTTTATTGTATTGTTGGATTTTTTGTAATAGTGAGAATTTTGGTAACAGTGGGATTTTATGTATGGCGGTTCAACAATGGAAAAGTTAGTTCTTTTAGGGTTGGGGGCCAAATGTATGGTGTTTTTCTTTGCAAATTTGATTTTACAATGAAAGTTCAACTCCATTTATTTATGTTGGATAATTGAAATTGGTAGTACTATAGTTAGAAAAATGAGTGTTATTTTGGCTTAGTTTTTATCTATTGGACTTCATCTTCTTCATTCTCACGCTATTATTGAAAGAAACACATTTGTCATTTAAGCTTCTTCTTCACGTTGTTCATGAAAAAAACCCTATTTCAATTTTTTTCACTAAAAAGCATGATTATTGTAACACCCCAAATCCGACCTGGATGTTATGGCCGAATCTGACGATGTCACATGGAAGCGCGTTTAAAACTCGTATCATTGCTAAAGAATCGTATCATTATCTTTCATTAATTCTCAAATTGTGATTCATTTCCAAAACGCTATACTTTGCGAAAGCTTTTAAAAATAGTTTGCGTGTGCGTGGTATTTTGATAAAACATTCATTTTTTTTGAAAACCCGAGTTTTACCGACTTCTAGTAGATATAAACAAAAAAATAGTATAAAATTCAAATTTTAGGTAAAAATCCATAGAGGCTATTATTACAAAAAAATACCCCAAAATAAAACTTAAAATCGTAAATAAATATCAAATAGCAAAAAAGAGTAGTGTGGCCACCGCTGAGTCCTTCACCGTACTGATCCGTCTATTTCTGGGATTACCTGTACAGATTAAACAGAAATGGTGAGTTTACGTAAACTCAGTGTGTAATCCCCATACAAACAAACAGACAATAATAGATAATCTCAATTTGGGCCTAAGCCCATTTCAGTATCAGTAAGCATTAGGGCCTTAGCCCATCACAGTACAGTAACAGTGACAGTTATGCAATTATAAAATCCTACCCAACCAGCCTCTAGACTCCATCTCCGTCCAACCCTACACTCCATGTGGGGATATAATCAACCCACCAATCCCTACACTCCAAATAGTATCGAATGCGGCACTAGACAGTAGTTGCAGCTGAGCTGCCAGTAAGTTAGGCTTGAAGCCTTTCAGTACACTTCCTCCAATCAATATCAATCCCCAACCCAATGCAATGCATCATACAAACATATCATGGTATCATGTATAATCAGTATAGTGTATATAGCATGCTCAACATATAGACATACATATCTATCTCATATAGACATATAATAGTCTTTCAATCATTTGAATCAATTAGGGGTCTAGGTAAGCTTACCGACCTTATAGTAGGTTCACAGTCGACTGGGGATCTCACGGCCTGGCCTAATATTCTCACACGCCCGTGTGAGGCCCATGCGCTCGCGTGGCCCACACTGCCCAATTTGGCCCGACCCATGAATCATACATGGCCAGTCTCATCAATTACACGTCCATGTTCGATCACACGGCCTACCACACGGGCGACCGTATGCCCGTGTGGCATCAACAATCACATTTTTGGCTTTTCGCTGATTTTTGTTTTCAGGGTTGTGTTTACACACCTGGTAACGATAGATGCGCACACAGTCCTCGAGCACTCAAAACTTATGTTCAACCACAACTACTCGATTAATCGCATAACAATCGTATTTATTTAACTCGAAACAAAGTAAACCTTTTTCGAGCGACAAGCTAATACCTTCTATCAATAACTGAAACTCCCCCACACTAAGGCTTCGATAGGAGATTACGCACCTTTCAGTCCTCCCCTAATAGGTAGAAACGAAACATATCAGAGAAGAGTTACTAAAATCAAATGAACCGCTTAACCAAAAATTTACCGAACGAACGAACTATGTTGCACAACAGAGAAAAAATGGCACGCACACCGGAGCAAAAAAGGATAAATAAGAGAAAACCTAAGAAAAATTTGGCAGTAACAATATAGGATTTCGGCTGGAAGTAAAGAAAAGAGAAACAACAAAAAGAATAAAGAGGGGAAATACTAGAAGAAGTTTCGACAGAGAGGGGAAAGGAGTAGCCATCAAAAAACTTGAAGAATTAGGGAGAGGGTGCCGAAATTGTGAAAGAAGAAAAAAAAGAATAGAGGTAACAATCAGATTTTTGATAAACTCCTCTCCAATCCCTTAACTTTCTCCCATATCCCTAACTTCCCTCCTAAAAAACCGCCCAACACACTCCCACTAACTCTCAAATTCCCCCCAAACCGTCCACCCTAATCTCCTCAACAACCAAATTCAAATTCAAATCCCACTCCCACTCTACAGAATTTCGGTCAAACTAACACACCCACACGGCACAAGCAGTAAAAATAAATCCCATGATTGTGCAAGTACTCAAACTCCAAACCTCTTACTCAATTGCCCTCCACTTAACCACCAGGCCAGCAGGCCCATTCTGACATATTTTTACCAACTTTTAACTATAAGCCTACTGAACAATAGCAATGCTTTATTTAATTAAAACAAAGATTTAGTTCAAGACCCAGATTAATTTCAATTTTAAAAATTCCTGATTAATTCCATTTCAGTAATTTTGCAGATTCTCAAAATATTTTAATTAAAATTAAACTATTAATTTTACACCTAAATTATTAAAATATTAAATATTATATCTTATATAAAAATTGGACACGTGCCACAAATTTATTGATGGGATGGATAAAAACAAATGGTGTAAGTGATGTACCTAAAAATAGTACTAATTTGTGTTACAGTTTTCAAGTTTAGGTATTATTTAGGTTAAATAAAATTTAGGTACCGAGTAGGTATAAGTTACCAATTTCAGGTACCTCCGTATATATTAACCCTTTTGGATATAATGACATGTAATTATAAGTTAATTAGTATATAAATATGGTCAAAGTGGGAGATTTTTGAATAATATGGACATCACATATATAATAAGAATAGTAACATGTGTTATAAAATAAATAAGCAAAGAGTAAAGAACAAAGAAAATATGGGAAGCAATAGAGAATGTATGCTATTGACTAATGGGGGTATTTACAAAGTTTCTCCAAAGCCTCTATTTATAGGCATAAGAAGTATAAATAAAGTAGAGATCTATTTCTAATGATTATTGAATTTAAAGCACATCAAAACTTATCTTGATCTTGATGGACATCTATTTAATAAGATATTCATAACACTCCCCATTGGATATTCATTGGTAGATAATGTATCTGGTTAAAAGCTTACTAAGATAAAAACCCTGTGAGAAAAAATCATTGTGAAGGAAAAAGAGTACACATATCTATAACAAGCATGATATGCTACTTCATTAAAAACCTTACCTGGAAAACCTAATGGGACAAAACCTCAGTTAAGGGAAAAAGAGTAAAGCGCGTATGTACTCCCACTCATGAAAACATCACATACTTTCTCATATTCTACGTATTCAATCCTGAATACTAGTTTTTTAAATGACTATTTGAATGTTTTTGCTAATCATTTATATCACCATTCTTTTGAAAGTCATGAGTGAGGGAAAATTTGGGGGAAATATATTTTGATCTCTTCAGGAGTTTCAACAATAATCATAGCAAACTTTAATCATGATTCTAATATAAAAATACAAATAGATATTTTGGATCATTTTATAATCCCTATTCAACTACTATTTACCACATATGTTCAAATTATTTCAATTCATATAAATGAACAATTTCTAGAGAATTTCAATATGCTTCTAGCATCCTAAATCCTTCAAAAGATTTTAATTTAAACTTTACTATATAGTGGTTCATTAAAGGTTGTAACAACCATTAGACGCAAGTTAAATCTTTTATGAATTATTAAAATAATATATCTAAAGGTTATTGCATCCACCACAAAAGAATATATATGTTTATAATCAATGCCAGGACATAGCGAAAAACTTCATATTTTTATTCTGCTTTTGGAAAACTACTTCATTTGCACCCTCACTGGCTTTATACCTTTCGGTATTTGGACTACTAGTCCAAAAACTCCACAAATTTAATTGTACTTATGTCTTTCTATTTTTGATAAATTTACTCCATATCTATATTTCTCAAATTGGTTTATTCAAGATCCTCCTTTTATTTCATTATTTCAATAATAATATTACATGCAAAATCATTGTCGACCACTTTTATTATTCGGTTCCACATTCTTTTGAATCGACATAACTTATCAAGATATTTTATTTTCATTATTTTAAAATTAAGTTTTAGGTACCTGAATCTCTTCTAGAGTTTTACTTATTAGTTTTGTCTTGGGTCTCTTCTGAAGCACCCGCCTCCACTATATGACCATCTAGAATAATTTTCATCTTTGGAACCGATCAATCTATTATTTATTCTAACTAATTACCCTACTGGGAATTTGATTCAGATTAAAATATTAACTCAGTTATTCTCATTAAGTTTGTAAATACATCTGACAGTTAACTTGTAATGGGTTATCCTTGTTGAATCTTTAGTTCAAATTACTCTCCCCCTAACTCATTACAAATTATTATTTCTCTCCCCCTAATGTCGGGAAAACTACCGAATCAAAATTATAATCACAAATCATGTCATAATTGAATCTTCAATACATTCAAAACATCTAATAATACAAAGAGACTTATAATTAATATATATTAATCACAAATCATGTCATAATAGAATCTTCAATACATTCAAAACATCTAATAATATAAAGAGACTTGTAATTAATATATATTATCAACTTTCTTTGAGGATTCATTCATCTTTGTGTGTTGTGGTGGAGTAATTGGAACATATACGTACATATAAAAATTCAAAGATGAGAAATATTTAACTTTTGATCAAAAATCAATTGTAATGGAGAGTATTTATAAATTATTGGCACGTAAATCAACATAATCTCATACTGAAATAGGATGTTTAGTTCTCATAAGTAATGGTTTAGACATTAATCAGAGGTGTTCAATCAATAATTTCTTTAAACCATTATGCGCATTAATAACAAAATTTTACAAAAGCTCTTCAAACTCAATCAAGAAAAGACTGGGATATAAACTCATCAGTATTAGCAAAATGAATTGTCTTAATTGCATGATCTGAAATTAATTATTTAAACAAGTAATCTTGCAAATGACAGGTTGCAAGTTGATAACGCATATGTGATTATTTTGTAGATGCATCTACCAAAATCATATGATATCAAAACCATCCACATGGTGGATGAATGAGCCCATATTCATTTCAGAAATGTAAGACATTAAATCTCAACTTTAGCTAGTGAATTTCTAACAATCAATTTTCATTAATAACAAGCAACAAATGAGAATTCTTTAAATTAAAGAATCTTTTGGTTCTTTAATGAATGTCCATATGAATTCTCAATTAATTTTTACAACATATATGATCTACGATGGTCTAACTGGTCAGGCCAAGTAGTAAATGCATTTGTATCAGCAAACTTCATAATTTTACTATCATTCCTTTTACTTTGTATCCACATATAAGTGCTATTGTGACATTTACTACTGGAAATGTCTAAATCAATGTGAAGTCTATATTGTCACTAAGTCAATAAATATAATTTCCTAATAATTATATGCAATATTCGCTTCAGGGAATATGCCAAAATCTTCAAATGCAGGGCATTTGGTCTAGTGGTATAATTCTCGCTTCAGATGCGAGAAGTCTCAAGTTCGATTTAAAATACTTTTAAAACCCTTTTAATAAGAGTTTTGCATAATCAGTTAACTATCAAAAATAGCTGCCTAGGTCATGTATAGAAACAAGCTTATATTAAATATAACAATAAAAGTCACATCTCAAACATAAAAATATGACATAATGAAAAACTAGAAAAAATTTTCATTAACCATCATCATAAACATGCATGAATTTTAATTCAAAATCCAACCATTCATGCTCATTGAACTTTTGATTTACATTGCTCATGTCATTTCTCTAAATAATTAACAAATGAAATAATATAAAACGTATGAACTACTACCTTTAACAATTCTTTTTGAACTAGCTCAAATTTGAATAACCATAAAATTCATTGGTTTATTAACATAAATTTGCATACTAGATATGTTTTAATCAAATATATTATTTAATTATAAAACCTACTATAGCGATATAAATAAATCAGTTAATATTCATTTTCATGAACAAATGAGATGCTTAAAACAATATGTAACTCATGTAATCAAAACTTAAAAAGAAGATCATCTCAAGTATTTAAACTATATATCAAGTTGATTTAATATTTAAATATGTACCTTTTTTATGTTGAGTCTTGACGATTTTATTAAGAAGTTAGAAAATTAAACTCCAGTAGTAAAATTTGAATCCAATCAAAATCTATTAATAGCAAACTTTGAAAGTGGATCTGATTTTCCAAGTATACAATAGGTACATAACCAATGACTCTTCATAAATAAATTGTCTCTCTTCTTAAGAAGTTCTTGAAAATTCTTGTTCTTTTCTTGCTTTCTTCATTTTTCCACTTCTGGTGGTAAGAAAATTTATTACAACAATCTCCCATGACTATTATTATAGTCCAATCTACTACATTCACGTTAAAGATTATGTATTTCAATTTTTTCATATATTGTTATATTCTCTTCAGAGAATGGTTAGGTTTTGTGGTTAAAAACTTATGTTCAATCGTAAGTAAAAAATTTTCATGATATTGCTATCGTAGGAGCACATTTGAATAATGCAAAAGTTGAATAAGTTCTCTCTTGCAAGGTTCTTATCAGTAATATTTTTTCACGTAATTTTAGTTAAGAACTTATTATGAATACTGTAGATTTATGCTCACAGTTTTAAAAAAACTTGCAACTTCAAGTGCATCCAACCATAACGAGCTTTAGATAGATTTGCCATATTCTATTGCTCATAAGTAGATCTTTCATAGTCAAATATTTATCTTCATTCACAATCTCAATATGATATCCATTATAAATATATTTTAAAACCAATGGATTAACCATCACAATATATTAATATATTAACTCTTTTGGAGCTTTCGACTAATTTTGTACTACCAAATATTGAAATAATATTGGTTTATATTTTCTTTTGTTTCACTTCGGGGAATGCAATAGATTTACTAGGACGAACTTATAAACGTCCCAAAAATTTTTTTATTTCATAATCACCATCGCAAATATGCGTGGATTTCAAATCAAAATCTATCTATTCATGTTGTCATGTTTAGTCTCCAATTATAGTAAATATGATATAGTAAATAAACCATAGTAAAATATACCTGAAGACCTTTAACATCATCGTCATCGCCCTGGCTATTATCACGAGCACCGAGTGATTAAAGGCTATAATGTTTACCCATAGTGTGTAAGCCTCAATTGAAATAGCAGCAACTCTAGGAGACAATCAACAATAGTAAATTTTGGGATATTTTTGTGACTTATGGAGAAAAACAATTAAAAGAGAATATTGCTGATAATGTGTTATAAAATAAATAGACAAAGAGTAAATAAAAAATAAAATATGGGAAGCAATAGAGAATGTATTTTATTGATCAATGGAGATATTTACAAAGCTTCTCTAAAGTCTCTATTTATAGGCATGAGAAATATAAATAAAGTAGAGATCTACTTCTAATGACTATTAGAATTTAAAGACATCAAAACTTATATTGATCTTGATGGACATCCACTTAATAAGATATTTATAACAACATGTTATTATTTAATGGTTTAAAAGACTCTTGGAATTTTTCGAAAAAAATCAATCAAGCATCTACGAATTTTTTGCACCCTGAACTAACAAAACTAACCAAATAAGCCCTTTGACTAATGTTGAGTGTTACAATACTGATGTGTCATTAACGACACTGACATGGCGCTCCATGTCAACGACAGCGATGCTGCGTTAGTTGTCACATTAGTAAAAATTCAAAATTTAAAAAAAAATAAAAAATAAAAATGAATATTTTTTTACTGGAATGAGGATGTCCAGGATCATTCGTTCCAATGTTTAATTTTTAAAATTAAAATTAATTTTTTTATAACTTTCTGAAACTTCATTAAAATCTATAAAAATATTAAATAAAGTTAAAAAATAAAAATTAATAAAAACCATTTAAAAATTAAATCAAAATTGATTCAAGATGATTTTTTTAAAATTATATAAAGTTCAAAAAATATTAACAATTAATTAAAATATGATATGTGTATCAATTTTTTAATTCTATTGATACCTTTTAGGATGTATAAAAAGTAAAAAAAAATTAAAAAATAAATAAATATGAATAATTTTAATTTTATTAATCATATGTGTAAAGTTTTTTTTAAAAAAAAAGTATGAATATATCCAATTATTTAAACCTTTTAGGTTACAAAATAATTGATACACCTTTTAGGCTACACATGTAATAAAATAATTTATACACTTTTTTAATTGGATATATTCATACATATTAAAAAAACTTTATACGTACGGGTAATAAAATTAAAATTATTTATATTTATTTATTTTCTAAAAGGTACCAATAGAATTAAAATCTAAAATTAATTTTATAAAAGATATCAATATAAATTTTTAAATAAAATTAATTTTTAATATTTTTTAACCTTTATATAATTTAGAAAAATTATCTCGAATAAGTCTAGACAACCATATGTCTAGATTCTTTAAATGGATTTTTTTTTTAACTTTTGAACTTTATTTCATATTCTTATAAATTTTAATAATTTTATAAAAAAATTTAAAAGAAAATTTAAAAATACTTTTAATTAAAAATTTTTTTGTATGTCCAAGTTCATTTCAATAAAAAATTTTAAATATTCATTATATTTTTTTAAAAATGATTTTTTTATTTTCAAAAAAATGTTTTTTTTAATTTTTACTAGCGTGACATTGGCACGTCAAAAACTATTGTTGATATGAAACGCCACATCCGTTTATGATCATGTCAGAGTTATAAGGGTCAACACTAGTCAAAGGGCCTATTTGACCGGTTTTGTTAATTCGGTGACTCAACTGGGTGCAAAAAGTTTGCAGAGGCTTAATTGATTTTTTTTAAAAGTTCGAGGGCCTTTTAAACCATTAAGTCTATTATTTACTATCATAAAAGGTTATCCTAAATTAAAGTGATCTAATATGGTTAACGCTTATTGGACTTCAGTTAATAAATAAAGTATGTGTCAAATATATGTTGATAGGGATAACAATGGAGAAGGGCGAGGGCGAATATTACTAAATCCATCACCGCTCCTAGTCAGTACAGTTAACTCCACCACCCACCCCGCTCCACTATGGATGTATAATCTTAAAACTTATTACCACATCCATGAATGTTGGACACATATATCCCTGCTCTACCCCGTTCTATTTCAATTTAAAAATTTTGCTACTTATCTTTAATTATGACACCCCAAACCCGACTGGAACGGACCGACCAAAATCCAAAGCAACAAATTAGTCACTGAAGTGACTCTCCAGCACAAAATCACCTAAAGCACACCCCAACCTTATAACACCTCAATTCTAACTAATAACTATCTAATCTTTTTTTTTAATTAGCCATTTTTCCTTAATCCGTTTATTAAGTAAGGCTATATTAGCTATGTTTTATTACCTTAATTCGTACATACAACTCTAATTAATCTAATTACAACTAATAAACAACATGTGTATAATAATTTAAACATTCAAAATCATGCTTAGCAAACAACAATTAAAATATACAATGGACTTACCTTAGTCACAAAGCTATTCACTCCTGGACAAACTACAATTAAAATATATTAGTGAAAATTTCATGCTTCGATCACCATGTTATCACTTAGCAACATGTGATAATACACTCAACATTTAACCATAAAATCAAACATTAAAACAAATATAACATCTCAGAATTAATATCCAAATGTAAGTCTCAAACATCCATTACAAGTGTCTCAAATTACCTCAATTGAGTGCCACAATACCCACTAATGTATCTATAGAGAAGTCCTTAATCTATACTACCAGGTAGCCTTAAACTTTGACCAGCTTTGCCCTTGCTCCTCGACTCCCCAAAGTTGGAAAATTTCTGCACAAAGTTGTGGGGGTGTGAGCTAAAAAAGCTCAGTGAATGGCAATAAATTCAATAAGTAAATTACACCAAAAACATACTAAAACCAAGGCAAATCATGTATCAAATTCCAGGTACAAGATCCATAATTTCAATTATATTTTCAGACTCAATTATGACATTCAATTGACTGAAATTTCCAACAACAATGCAACATCATAACATCATAATTCCATACGTTATTCCATGAGTAAAAATCACATTTATTATGGCATATGAAAACATAATATATACACTTATATTGGAAAATAACATCCATGACAAAATATAAACATGTGATCATGCATTAGATAAATGAATCTCCAATCTCCCAAATATCGAATACAATACCCCGATTGAGTGGGGCGTAGCCACACACTCCCTTATGTCACCTCAAAATTTCCAATGATTGAGTGGAGAAAAGGCTCAACACTCCCTTATTCACTCCAGCAAAATTAATACTCCTAGAGTCATATTCTCACATATAACACATGTAGTGGTGAGTACTCACTAATCCTATGGCATGCCATCTATATCCAATGGATCCACCATGCAATGTTACCAATATAACCAAACATATAGGGCATAAACACTAATATTCAAGCACTTAATTCAAGATATAAAATTTTAATTTAAAGCGTGTCACTTAGAAATTTTAACATCCACATAGATAAGCTTAATAAGTGTCTTTTGTCCATGGATCTAAAACCAACTATAAAATCATCATCAAGTGCTCTAATATACAGTAATCCATGCTCCAATTATTAATCAATACAATTCAAATCAACCATATCAAACACTCTATTTACAGTTTCCATAAATCATTTACAAATATGCTTTCATAAAATTAAAATCAATTTTGAAATCTAAACCATTTGAAATACAATTGAATTTCTAGAAACGCAATTTAAAATCCCAATTCAGAATGTAAATAGGCATATTTACCAATTTCCTTTAAAAACCACTCACATTCACACTTTGCTTCTCAAGCCAAAGTGTATCAAGTAGTTGTGTTGGGACCTCAATTCTGATTAGCAGTGGCCCCTCCTCGATGTGGATCTTAAATAGAGGTAGAATACATGTTACAAGCTATCATTAATTAAAAAAAAATTGAAAAACCATGAAGTACACAGATCTGAAACACCTCTGCAATCTACCTTACCAAAAATTCACGATCTAGTTGAAGCAAAAATTTTAGCCCCTAAATGACCTTCTCTTCTCCAAAAATCATTTCTAAACATCATTTCTAATCTATCAACACAAAACTAAGTATCAATTTCATCAAACAAACCATTTCATAATTTTCTGAAAAATCAACTCATGTTCTTAGTTAAAAACAAATTTGACAATATTGATCAACCAAACGAGTTTTGTCTAATGTTTTTTGATCAAAAACCTCTTAATAAACATGATTTGATCTTAAATATCCATTTAAACTTGGATTCTAACTCAAAACCATGAATTCACAATTGATGAATCTCATGTTCAAGAGCTAAGAGATCAAGATTTGAAAAACCATTTTATTCAATTTAGATTAAAAATAATGATTAAAAACAACCTTAGAATGAATTTAGAGTTGAGAAAACACCTTCAATCAATTTGGAATCACCAATATTGAAGATTAGATCAAGATCTTTGAAGAACTCGGATGAGTTTTTCTCAACTTTGGAAATCTTTTCTGGAAAATTTTGAGAAAATAAAAAATGATATCTGATCTTTAATATGTGGACTTCAAAAATGGAAATGAAAAACGAGAGAAAATGCTTAGAAGTCTGGTGAGAATTGTGTGTGAAGTGAGGAGGCTGCGGCATTTTTGAACTGAAGAACCCCCACCTGATTTCAAAAAATTGGAGAAATTACCATTAGGTCACTCCCACAATTCCCTTGTTTTTACTAAATAATCCTTCCCCTCCAAAATTCTGAAAATATGGGTAATTTTCCATAGAACCACTCAAAATTTTCCATTGTTTTACAAAATGGTCCTATGTAATTAATAATTTAAATTCTCTCAATTAAACCTCCATTTTAATTTATTTTTCAATTCTAATTTGACCCAAAACATTTATTTTACCCAAAAATTATTTAAAACTGTAAAATTAATTTTTCTAAAAATATTTTTATTTTTTTGGAATATTATTTCTCGATTTTTAAATGAAATTCAGCTAACTCAAAATTTACTAATAAACCCGATTAACTCCTAATTTTCACTCAAAACCCGGTAAACTTACCCGAAACTACTAGACTATTTTTAGGGCCTTCATTAATATTTTCTATATTTTTAAATTCAAGTAAATATTTAAACATAATTATTTAAAAAAGATTTAAACATAAAATATAAGGATTTTTTCTATATCATGTTATTAAATTTTTATCTTTTTAATAGTTTATGTATATAAGGATAAAATAGTAATTTCATATAGTGGAGTAAGTTGGGGTGGGTTAAGCAATTACCATAACCACTCTATAAACACTATTCAAAAGAAAAAAAATCCACCCCATCCCACCCCACCCTATCCAGTATCCACTTTTCAAAATAAAAAATTCACTCCATTCAAAGTGGATCAATGTAGAATCTATTAGACAGTTCAAGTTTTGCCATCTCTATATATAGATACTCTAGTAACTGTTAAGAACAAGGGAAAATAATTAAACAACAAAAGAAATGGAGGAGAATGATCTTCTGCATTGAGTAAAACTGAAAATATTGGGCTATTATATAACCTTACATAGCAACTAAAAAAAATAGAAAATAAAGGAGCTACTACTAACAACCAAATAAACTTAAACGGTTAAAATATCCCATGAAAATAGGGATTTATTGAACAAACTTTGACCAACAAACTCGATCATTTCCTCCCTTAAACTAAAATGTCTAAAACATTTAGAACATGTTTGGTTGTGCCAATACACCCCTAATCGGTGGGGCCCACTTAAGACGCCTCTATGCCGTTGTTTGGTTCATGGTTTTTCTATTACAGCTGTAATACGCGACTAACTTAATCGATGAAATCCACCGATTTCTAATACACCCCATTTGCTCAGATTAGGCTCCGCATAGGTTTACCATCCCTGTTATACCCTTGCATCTGCTTCCCCGTTTCTCTTCTGTTCCTTCTAGCCTCTGCCGATTTCCTTGTTGGTAAGTTAATCCCCTCCAGATTTGTTTCACTCTGCTGATTCTGCATGTAATCGGTTTCCCCTTTTCTGATTACAGCTTCTTCTTCATCGCACTGTGCCCGGATTTGGTCATTTACAGGTTAGTATTTTGGGTTTTTAAGCTTTCCATTCCTCCTAATTTATTCCTCTTCTTGGTTGCCTTGCCTGTGCCTAGTTATCGCCATTTCTGCTTCTTTCCAGGCTCCACTCAAGGCTTCAATTTATTTCAAAGGAAATCCATATTCATTACAGGTCAACTAAACCTTCAATTTACAAGCCATATGTAATCATGTTTCCTTTTTTTATTTTGGGTCTCTGCAAGATTTGTTCTTTTTGGGATTTTGAATTCTTTTTATTGTTATGTTTAGTTAATCCTTGAATTTATGTTGTTTAGAGATGGTGAATTTAACAGAAGTAATATAGTTGATGTCAGTATTCATGTCTGTGGAAGAAATGATTAGAAGAGTTAATTATAACAAGAGAAATGGAAATAAGGTACAATTCACTGCGTTAAAAACAGTACCTTTTCATTGAACAAAACTCCACCAGTAGGGTTATATTTGTCGATAGATTTATGGATGATTGCCTTCAAGTCTGGACTGTTTTCTATCTCAAGAATCTTTAAGGCTGGGAAGTCAACAGTATAATTTTCATGGAAAAATCCAATGAGTTTCTGAAGATCTTTCAATTTGAGGGAGTTCAATCGAGGGAAGCAAATTAATCCTCTGTTTTAGAATGCTTCTTCGATTTGCTTCTCCATTGATATTATCTCCTGCATGCATTTGCATTCACTTACTTCCAAGCATTTGAGCTGCTGCAAACATGTTCTTAATCATGGAGTTGGATACCACATGCTTTATGTTGACGCAACCCTCAATGATCAAGCTTGTCAAATTTTGAGTTGAGCAAAATGCTTGGGGAAGCCATATTCTTTCAATGCCAATTGAGGATAGTTTCAACTTCTCTAGCTTAGGAAACAATATCTGCACAGCATACTATTAAAGGATTACTTGATCATTGCGGTTTCAGTTTCACATTTATAAATGGAACTTTTGAATTTATACTTTATTACTGTACTTTCTACTGCATTTTTTAGCAATATAATTTGTGACTGAAAGCATGTAAAATAATTCCATGCCTTTCTTCTGTGTTTAATATCCCCATTTTCTCTTTTGCTCCCTTTCACTTATGGGCCTCTTCATTGCTATATGACTCGTCTTTAAGACGTTGCTTTTCTCTTAATTTTATTGCCTTGCTGTTTACCTTCTGGTCTGGAGTGTGAGAAAGTTATCTTATTTCCTTTTAGGAGGAGCTAGAAGGAAAATTCTTTAAAGACAGAAGACCTTTTGATTTGCAAGGTTGGTTTTGCATTTGTTTTCATGATGTTATTCTTTCAATCCATTGTCTCGAGGCTGATTAGCATTTTCATTAGATATAAGCAAAATGGTTGACTGGTTGAGTGGTTATGAAGTGTTGGCATAGATGCCACTGCATGTTGATTCAAATATGTGCTTTATTGGTTTTCAATTCTGGATCATGCCCCAATTGATTGAGACAAAGAATTGATAATTTGCATTTATTCAGCTGTATTTTTTGCCTATGTTTGTTTTTCATAGGCATGTCTGTCCTGAAACATTGTCAAAACAACAGTGGAACCCATTTTTAAAAAAATTTACTTTTAATCTAGATGAATCATGACGTTTTGGTTATATATAGGTATAAGTATGTGTGTATATCTATACATAGACAATCATTTTAATCTAGATGAATCATGACGTTTTGGTTATATATAGTTATAAGTATGTGTGTATATCTATACATAGACAATCATTTTAATTTGTTCTTCCTCCGAATAAAAGAAAACACACTCCATGATTTCCATTTTTCTATTTTCTTTATACTCACCATTACAGTTGAGGATAGTTTTGAGTTTTGAGTTTAGGATAATTATGTTTGATAAAAAAAATTTATTTTTTATATTATACAATAATCATCAAATTTCAATTCTAGTTTTTATATAATTTTCTATATAATTATATATACAAAAAGGTTACACCATATAGAAAAATAGTTTAACTCTAAATTTTGTTTTTATTATGTCTAAATTTGATATTTAATTTCTACCATTTTTATAATATTATTTAGTCCAAAATAATTAATACCTTTGACTTTTCAATTAAAATGTTACATGATTATATATAATTTGTAAATCTTGAGGTCTTGGAGACTAACATGTCGCTCCCGTTCTTTTTGGGTTTGCTTTGCTATTTTCTTAGATTATAAGACAATGATCAAATTGTAATTTTGGCCCTTATATTATGTTAAAACTTGAGATTTAATTTATATTCTTTAAATTTTCACATAATCCGGTCCATTTACTTTAATAATATCATTAGTTAGTATAAAGAAGTAATATTGTAAACTATTTCAATCAAAATGTTGATATAAATTTTTCTTAAGAACATTATTGCAAAAAAAATATTTTATCATTACCAGATTGGATAAGTGTTTTTAAGAAAAAAATCACATAAATATCTTCAACATTATTTTTATTGTTACATACCACCAAGTAAATTTTTAAATAAATATCATTCATTTACTGAGGTTTTTAGCTCTTTTGATTTTATATTGCACCATTTTAAAAAAAAAGACCTTTATGTTTTTTATTAGTGGGTGATTTCTTTTTTTTTTCTTTACTTCATGATTAAGTATATACGCTTTGTTGGTTCGTTCTAACAGGGAATTGGAAGTTGTTTCATTTTGGGTTTAAATTGTTAAAAGCATTAATTATCAAATTATAAAATGACAATATCTCAACAATATCTCAACAATTGATAAAATCTTACTGAAGATTAACAATATCTCAACAAAAATTGAATGAATTATCTATTTTATTAATTGAAAAAGATATCTTATACGATATTTATTTTAATAAATTTGCATCTCTAAAGTGTGAGGGGATTGATACTGAGTTCTAATTTTAATATGGTGCAGTAATGACTCGTTTGCCCTTAATTGCACAAAGTGTGAGGCGTAAAAGAATCGGTGCTGCATTGACAATTTGGTTGGAAATCTGTAGAATCGCGATTTGGTTCTTATTTAGAATGGGTGCCAGCCTTAGCCTACATACTTATAGACCAAGGATTAGGTCCTATACCGTAGATTTTTATGCACAACGGGATTATGTGAAGAGGCTTGTATATGCTAGTGACGAGACTTGTATTGAACAAGTTAGGATGAATAGAACTGCCTTTTTTAAACTATGTGAGATGTTAGAATCGATAGGGGGATTGAAGTCGTCAAGGTTTATGCTTGTTGATGAGCAAGTAGCAATGTTTTTACATATCATCTCCCATCACCTTAAAAATCGAGTTATCAAGCATCACTTTAGAAGGTCCGGGGAAACTGTAAGCAGAGCATTTCATAGTGTTTTAAATGCTGTCATACACTTACAAGATGTCTTATTTAAAAAGCCGGAGCCAATTACAGTCGAGTCTTCTGACACAAGGTGGAAATGGTTTAAGGTATTAGACTGAGTTTTATATATAGCTTGTACAACATTTAGTTGACTTAGATTTAAATTAGTATTCTAACTCAAGGTTTTATATCATGTGAAATAGAATTGCTTAGGTGCTCTTGATGGAACCCACATCAAGATTAGGGTGCCAACAGTTGATAAACCTAGATATCGAACCCGAAAAGATGACATAGCAACAAATATGCTAGGTGTTTGTACACCTGAGATGCAATTTGTTTATGTTCTTCCTGGTTGGGAAGGTTCAGTTGCCGATGGACGGGTGCTTCGAGATGCCATTAGTAGAAGGCATGGACTAAAAGTTCCTCATGGTACAGTGTATAGTTAGAGGAATTTAAATTATTTTAATTATAAAATAAAACTTTGTTTGCTGAATTAATCATTTTTTAAAAAAATTATTTTATAGGTTGTTATTATTTAGTTGATGCTGGATACACAAATTGTGAGGGATTTTTTGCACCATTTAGAGGACAGCGATATCATCTGAACGAGTGGCGTCAGGGTTATCAGCCAAGTTCTCCGCAAGAGTTTTTTAATATGAAACATGCATCAGCACGTAATGTCATTGAAAGATGCTTTGGCTTATTAAAACTTAGATGGGGAATACTTAGGAGTCCATCGTTTTATCCTGTAAGGGTGCACAATAGAATTATTATTGCATGTTGTTTGCTCCATAATTTTATTCGAACCCATATGAGTATTGATCCCATCGAAGCGGAAGTGGGAGAAGGATTACCTACTAATGTGGTGGATGACGATGAACCGAATATCACAAATATTCATCCATCGGATGCTTGGGCTACTTGGAGGATGGAACTAGCCAACCAAATGTTCGATGAATGGCAAGCATCTAGAAATTAGTTAGGTTTAGGGACAAATTGAGTTTGAATTGATTTGTTGATGTTATTTTATGTATCTAGTTTATGAAACTTTGGTGGTCTTTGATTAAAATTTTGTATTGTACTAAAATTTGTTGAATTATAATTTAATTATCTTTTCATTCAGCATGTGTTATAAATTTAAATTTAGTATTGAACTACCGATATAATATTATAAACTGTTCACCTTTTGATTCATGATATTCAAAATAGTAAATAATGTTAATTTGTTTTTTTTTTCTTAAGAACAATATGTCAGGTGTTCCACCAACGGGTGCTTCTTCTCAAGCTTCTCGAGGAAGCAAAAGAAAATGGGTTCCAGAAGAGGATGCAGCCTTGGTTTCTTGCATGGTGGATTTGCACAATGTAGGAACATTTAATGCTGATATCGGGTTCAAAGCCGGTTATTTGAACGAGCTAGAGAAAATGCTAGAAAAGGCTTTACCAAGAGCAATGTTGAAGGCGAAACCAAATATTGAATCTCGGATTAGGTGCCTAAAAAGGGAATGGTCAGTCGTCTACGACATGCTTAATGGCCAAAACAACAGTGGTTTTGGTTGGGACGAGCATAGGCAGCTCGTTGTTGCTGAAGATGCAGTTTGGGAATCCTACGTAAAGGTAAAATGTATTTCAAGTATTTATTTGTTTTTTTACAAAACTTATAACTAATATGATTTCCTCATTTTTTTTAGAGTCACAAAGAAGCCTCTCAGTTCAGACATCGTTCTTTCCCTTACTACAACCAGCTTACTGCGATATACGCAAGAGATCGGGCGACTGGGAAAAACGCTCAAACAGCTGCTGATGTTCTTGAAGAAATACATGCTGAGGATGAACGTACTACAGATATGAATGAAGAGAGAAACACATTCTATGACTGCGAAGTTGACGTCTCTTTAGACGACATGGATGTTTCTGGTACAGATCCGCGAAGAGATAGAGACCAAGGGGGTTCCTCATCTTCAAACAAGAGAAAGAAGAAATCTGATGCTCGTGATAATGTGTATTCTTCATTTGAGGAGGCTGCCACTTTGTTGGGGGAAAAAATCCAGGCCGTTGGTGATCAAATCAGTAGGACTATGGCCTCCGAGGTGGTAGTTCAGCAGAAGTCAGAGGAAAAGATGGAAGAGAAAGCTTCAAATTTATATTCAGCCTTATGGTCAATTGAAGGTTTAACCGACGATCAGCGGTATGATGCTTTGAGTAAAATTCCCGATCATCCAACTCAATTGATAGTTTTCTTTAGTTTACCTTCTGTTGCCCGATTGGAATGGGTCAGAAGATTTCTTTCTCACCATTAAATATCAATGTTCAAACTTTTTGATGTTGTAAAACTATATAACATATGGATTATGATGTACAATTTCATTGTCATCTAACCTTTTCTTAATATAAGTTGATTATGTTTATGCAGAATATAATTCTCAAGTTATATATTGATTTTAGTAAATTAATATAAGAACATTTTATTATTAAGAATTTTATGAAATTATATATCACTGTTAAATTATATTTAATATTAATTATTTTAAATTGTATAAATTCATATAAGAAAATTTATTACCAAGAATTTTATGAAATTTAATATTAATTATTAAATTATATGTAATAATTATTATTTTAAATTATACAAATTCATAAAATATAATTTATTAGTTATAATTATTTTAAATTTTATTAAATCATATATTTTAAATAAAATATATTTAATATTAATTATTTCAAATTTAAATTTATAGTATCATATATTATGATTTGAGTAAATTCATATAAGAATATTAATTATTAAGAATTTTATTAAATTATATATTTTAATTATAATATATTTAATAATAATTATGTTAATTTATAGTTTACAGTATCATATATTATGATTTGAGTAAATTCATATAAGAATATTAATTATTAAGAATTTTATTAAATTATATATTTTAATTATAATATATTTAATAATAATTATGTTAATTTATATTTTACAGTATCATATATTATGATTTGAGTAAATTCATATAAGAATATTAATTATTAAGAATTTTATTAAATTATATATTTTAATTATAATATATTTAATAATAATTATGTTTAAATATGATTAAATTATTTATTATTGATATTAATAATCTTATTAAAATTTAAATAACAATAACAATAATTACCAAAACAAATTTCTGCTAATTATTAAGAATTTTATGAAATTATATATTTTAATTAAAATGAGTTTAATAATATTTATGTTTAAATATGATTAAAATATTTATTATTGATAATAATAATCTTATTAAAATTTAAATAACAATCACAATAATCATTTACCAAAACAAATTTATGCTAAGGGTATTCTAGTCATTTTAGTTTTTTTTATTATGCTATTACACCTCTATTCCATTCAACCAAACACAAGATTACTATTACGCCTCTATTCCATTACATTCAACCAAACAGTTGATTTGCTATTACACTTCTAATCCAATACACCTCTAATCCAATACAGCGAACCAAACGCACTGTTAGTTTATATTAGTAACAGCACAAACTCCTAAAAGCTTTCGTAACTTAAATAACTGATCCAGCTTGAGAGGTTTAGTCATCACATCTGCAAATTGATCTTGCAAACCATAATGAACCAGCTCCACGCTTCCATCCTTTGTCAACTCTCGAAGAAAATGAAAACGCACATCTATATGTTTAGTACGACCATGCATTAGTATATTCTTTGAGAGTTTAATTGTTGAGCTACGGCCACAGAAAACAGTGTTTGCTTCTTTTTTATTCTGACCCAACTTTTCTAATACTCTTCTCAATCGTACTGCCTGACATGTGCATGATGTAGAAGCAATGAATTCAGCCTCTGTAGAAGATAAACTCACAAGTGATTGCTTCTTAGAAGCCCATGATACTACCCCTGAACATAGAAAAAATACATATCCTGAAGTGCTCTTCCTATGTTCTACGTCTCCAGCATAGTCACTATCTGTGTAAGCAATAAGTTTTTCATCTCCTCCCTTTTTGTAAAAGATCCCAAACTCAGTTGTACCCTTCAAATATCTCAATGCTCGTTTTGCCACCTGTAAATGCATTTCAGTAGGATTTTCCATATATCTACTTAAGAGACTTACAGCAAACATCATATTAGGTTGTGTTGTCGTAAGATACATAAGACTACCCGCGACTTGCTTATAATAAGTCTTATCCACTTTAACTCCTCCTTCATCTTTTGCAAGCTTAAACCTAGGAATAATTGGATTTTGAACCGGGTTACTTTTATCCATTCCAAATCATTTCAGCACCTCTAATGTATACTTAAATTGACTGATAAATATGCCATTAGTTTTCTGAAGAACTTCAAGACCAAGGAAATACCGCATCCTCCCAAGATCTGTCATGCCAAACTCATGCTTCATTGAATCTTTGAACTCATTAATCATGAACTCATCATTACCAGAAATAAGAAGATCGTCAACATATACACTGACAATTACCACTTTACCATCTTTCCTTTTAAGGAACAAAGTACTCATAAGTGCATTTTTCAAAACCCTGCATGATGAAGTAAGCTTTCACTCAACTATACCACGCACGTGGTTCTTGCTGAAGTCAATAAAGCACATTCTTTAGCTTATATAAGCTTTCACTCAACTATACCACGCACATGGTTCTTGCTGAAGTCAATAAAGCACATTCTTTAGCTTATATACCTTTTACTCATTTCCCTTCTAGATGTAACCATTTGGCTACTCCACAAAGACGGTCTCATTTATTTCACCATATAAAAATCCAAAATTCACATCTAACCAATGGATAGTCCATGCTCTTTGAGCTGCAAATGCAAAAAACTAATCGAACCATTTCCATACGTACAGCAGGTGAAAAATATTTTGTGTAATCTACTCCATGTTGTTGCACATACCCCTTTACGACAAGCCTGACCTTGTTTTATTTAACCTCACCATTCTCATCATATTTAGTCTTGTAAACCCATTTTATCCCTACCTCTTTTCTCCTTGAGGTAATTCAGTCAATTCCCATGTGTCATTTATCTAATTTATTGCTTCCATTTTCACATCCATTGCATTCCTCTATTTCTCACTTTTAACATCTTCAAAATGCATAGGATCATCCATTGCAAAAATGACCAAATAAGCTTCATTATCTTTTTCAGGAAGCCCTTCTTCAGTCACATAATCCCTCATCCAAATTGGTGGTCACCTATTTCGTCTTCCATCTAAATTGCTAACCGCAATCAAAGATGCTGATGAAGAATTCTCTTCTTCTACATCATCAGCATCAAATTCAAATCCACTTTTCTCTTCTTATGGCTCAGTTTCAGTCGTTCTGTTTACATCTTCATTGCATTTTAATTCACACTCAATTGCTTTCTCGTACTTCTAATCCCAATCCTAAACTCTACTTTCTTCAAACACAACATCTCTGCTTATTATAATTTTCTATGATTTTGGATCATAAAGCCTATAAGCCTTTAACTCATCACTGACACCTAATAATACACTTCGCAATCTCTTATCACCCAACTTAGTTCTCTTCTTATCAGACACATGAGCATGAGAAATGTAACCAAAAACACGAAAATACTCAACTAAAGGTTTGACTCCACTCCAAGCTTCTTCAGGGGTTTTATCTTTAACTGCAAGAGTTTGGCTTCGATTTAGTACATGGATAGTTCAATTTATTGCTTCAAGCCAGAAGGTTTTGGGAATTTTCTTTCCTGAGAGCATGCTACGAACCATATTCATAATTGTCCTGATCTTACGCTTCGTGAGTCCGTTTTGTTGCGGTGTATATGCAGTTATCAATTGTCTCTGAATACCATGATCATCACAGAATTTTTTGAATTCTTGTGACGTAAACTCTCCACCTCAATCAGTGCGTAAACATTTGATAGCCGAATATGTTTCTTTCTCAACACGAATTTTAAAAAATTTAAAGACAGCAAAGGCTTCTGCCTTTTTTGTGAGAAAATAAACCCAAAATTTTCTACTAAAATCATCGATGAAAGTGATTAGGTACCTATTTCCACTGTTAGAATTGGGCTTGATTGGTCCACAAATGTCAGCATGAATTAACTGAAGGATTTATGTTGCTCTACAAGTGATTTTCTTCAAAAATAAGGCTCTTTGTTTTTTTCTTGAAGTGTCTTTAGTCCTTTGTAGCACAAGTGTCCATATCTACGATGCCAGAGCTGAACCTTTTCTTCTGTAGTTGTGTTGAAACAGGTGGACATTGTAGACTAAGAGACTGCATGTAATCTGAACATCCGGTTCCCAGACATCTTCGTATCCATGATTAAACCTTTTTCTAAATGACACACTTTGCATCTGTCATGTTGAAACAGAATGGCTAGCCTTTTTTCCTCTAACTTTCCGATGCTCAATAAATTATTCTTTAGTTCTAGCACATAGAACACCCCTGTGATTACCTGCACCATTCCATCCACTTGCAGCATTACATTACCCCTTTTGATTTACAGCCATGCTTGAGTTGTTTCCAAGCTTCACCGTAACTTTAAAATTTTCATCAAAGCTAAGAACTCTTTCTTTCTACACATATGATTGCTAAATCCTGAATCAAGAAACCAAGTATCTTCTCTGTTAGTGATTTCTATATTCACAAAAGCCATCAATAACATCTCATCTTGAATCTCTGCATAATTCACTTCTTTACTGGAACATTCCATTGAAAATGTCCCAGCTTGTGACATCTGTAACATTCTACCATGGCTTTATCGAAACTCTACTTGCCTCATCCTCTTCCTTTAGCCATCACGACCTCTAGCCCAGCCACCAGAACGATCTCCATGAGTGATCTTCAAAGCATTTTCTTTTTCATCATGAGATCCCATATGTTGTTCATGCATAAGCAAGCTGCTTTGCAATTCATGAATGGTTAGTATACTTGTATCCCGAGACTCCTCAATACTACAAACAACGTAATTAAACTTGCTAGTCATGGATCTCAAAATCTTTTGAACAATAGTACCATCCTCCATAACCTCACCGTTAGCCTTCATCTTATTGACTATGATGAGAGTTCGAGCAAAAAACTCATTAACAGATTCCCCTACTTTCATACGAAGAATTTCAAATTCTCTGTGAAGAGCTTGCAGGTGTGCACGTTTGACTCGTGTTGTGCCTTGATATTTTTGCTTCGTGGAATCCCATATGCTCTTTGTTGTATCATTTTTAAGAATCGTCTCCAGAATTGTACGATCCAAAGCCTAAAACAAATAGTTCTTGGCTTTCAAATCTTTTAGTTTTTTATCTTCAATGCTCCTTTTCTGTGCGTCAATTGCATCTTCCGCAGCAACAGGAATGCCATTCTCCACCAATCCCCAATATTCATTGGAACGTAAAAAATTCTCCATAAGCATCGCCCAATGATCATAATGCCTATCAAACTTCGGAACTGCTAGTTGAAAAGAAATGGAGGAGAATGATTTTTTACATTGAGTAAAACTGAAAATACTGGGCTATTATATAGCCTTACATAGCAACTAAAAAAAATAGAAATAAATAAGTCACCGCTAACAACCAAATAAACTTGAACGACTAAAATATCCCAGGGATTTATTGAACAAACTTTAACCAACAAACTCTGACTAATTTCTAACTAATGATAATATAAATTATATATTATATATTATAAGCTCAATAATAAGAAATAAGAAATTCACCCTTGACAGTAATATATGTTGTATATGTAAATCCTAGATGTGAAAACAGACGTAATTCGGCCTTGAAATGAAAAAAAAAAAGGGAATATAGATAGAAAAAGGGGGAAGGGGTTGGACGTAAAGTAAAAAAAAAAATCGATATGCTAAAATAAAATACGAAATGAAATTGAAACAAGGCTAAAGAGATAGAAATAAGGAATCATAAATAGAATTCCGGTTCAAATTCCATAGATAATATGGATGGTGTTGCCTATAATAATGGACAAATGAAACACTCTTCCAAAATTTTTATTTATCCACTTCCTATTTTGAAAATAGGTTGGTTGAACTTAAAAATTCCTTCATTGAATAAGGAAACAATCCAATTGCATGCACTTGAATTGGATGGGACCAACGAAATCGAGCGCTAACCCCTATTTCTTATTGAATTAACTGATCAACTGTTGGTTAGACTTCAGATTAATGTGCAAAAGTTATATATTAGGATTATGATTCCCAAAGTACATATACATAACTTTTTTAACGCCCCATCTTTATAAAAAGAGAGATTTACTTTATCTAAAATACTTTTGCATTAATTTGGAAGATCAAAGCCACAATATTTTAAAATTTCAAGATATTGATGGATTCATATACTCTTTCGCATCTAATTTTTATTTTTGATGATCTGACACGACAGATCTCTATTTATCAAGTTTTATATCAAAATTTACAATTCTAATACTAAGTTCACGTATTGTAATTATATAGCATGAAAAGGGTGAACAAAAATAGTAAAAAGTTCTTATAGGTTTGAATATATAAATCAATTGTAAATGAAGGATAAATTTATGTAAATCATATTTATCTTTTTTAGTTAAGATAAATGAAGGGAAATTTTACAATTTTTCTACTAAATTCACTTTTAAAAAACCAAAAGCTAAAATTTTTAATTTTTTTGGGTTGAGTTTTCAAGCCAATTTGAAAAATTAGTTTTATTTGAAAAGCTACTTTTTGACTCGAAAAACTAAAGGCTAAAAATGAGCCCAGAAAAAAATACAACAAAAGAGCTAGGCTCAAATCAAGCCCAAAAAATAAAAACTCGCTTCTAACCCACCCAACCGTCGCCGTGATCTAGAGAGGGTGCGACCAGGACATTTGGGGATAAAGGCCTGAAAAAAACAACGGTATCTTAGAGCCAGCTAAAACCACGGAAAGAAGAGGAGCCATAGCCACCAGGAGCGGCATCAGTCATTCTGGGAGTCTAAAACCCATCAACAACCAATCAAACAGAAACCAAAGCGACGACGCCTTTCTATATGCGCAGCAAGGGCCTTGATGAACCATGAGAAAACAAAAGTCCCGAGGAATTACCAGACTGGAAAGAAGAAAAACATGGAGAGGACCCACAAGGCGATCGGGAACCAAACAGCCCACCATTCGAGATGTAGGAGATATCGGGCTTTTTTTATTTTAAAAAAAAACAAGATAAAAGTATCAGGCAGCTTGCGTCGACCAGCAGAGAAGGGTTTCCCTTCATTCATCACAGAGAAGGGAGTAGATAATGAGTGGGTTGAAGTTTTTAAGTATTATTGCAGGGAAACCATATATGCATTGAAATTTTAGTTCGTTAAAGTTTAGCTAAAAGTTTCATACAATGAAACAACCATTCTATTTTATTCCAATATTTTCAAATAGATCATTTCAAGCCCATAGTGTGCAACAAATTAACATATTGCTAAGGCAAAAAAATAAAACACACACACACACACACACACACCATAGAAGAGCCTCTTTGAAGCCCTGAACAAGTTCACAATCCCTATCAACATGCTAATTCCTTAAAATTCTACTGACCAAATCTATATAATATATCTAAATCACCTAAAGTTGATTGCTGGGGATGGGAAAAGGCGTTCTGTAAGCCACTGCAGAGGTCTGTTGGAACAATGGCAGCAGCAACAATGAACAACAAAGAGCATAAGCTCATGAAAAACAGGAAGTAAAACAAAACAAAAGAACAAAATGAAAATCCAAAGAGAAGCAGCAAGTAACCGAATGAGAAAAGTTCCCCATCAGCTTTCATTCCATTTCCATTTCAAAATATAAAGGAGATACAAAAGCAAGTCAGTTACCTAAACGTAACTACTCCCACCAAATTTGGCAAGTTGCCAACTAAAATAATACAAGTCAAAAGCTGAAAATAAATCAGCTATTACATCCATCATTTTCATATCTTACTAACTCTAGAAATCAAGTTACATGTCAACTTGATTGCTTTACAAAAAAAAAATCAAAATAAACAAAATGAAACAAGCAGCTCCTATTCGATTCTAAAGCTGGTCTGCTGCCGCTGGAAGTTTGTTGCATTGCAGGCCAATGCTCAACACTCCTCCTTGGACTGTAGGCAACAAACACCAATCGAATCTCGTAAGAATTCAAACCTGATTGTGCCAAGAGGCTTTGTCAAAATGTCAGCCAATTGATCTTGTGAGCTGCAATGTATAAGACACACTTCTTTGGATTGAACAATTTCTCGAACAAAGTAAAACTTGAGCTTAAAATGTTTGGTTTTGCCATGAAAAACAGGATTTTTGGAGATGGCAACTGCTGACTGGTTATCCACCATAATTTCAGTAGGCTCAAGCTGTTCTTCATTCAAATCACATAGCAACTTCCTAAGCCAAATGGCTTGATTCACTACTGCAGCTGCTGCTATGTATTCGGCTTCAGCAGTAGACTGAGCAACAGTTTGTTGCTTCTTTGAACTCCAACTGAAAACTCCCGAACCAAGTGTAAAGAAGTAGCCTGAAGTACTTCTCATATCATCAACTGATCCACCCCAGTCACTATCTGAGTAGCCAGTTAATTTCACCTCACTTCCTTTCTTGAACATTACACCAAACTTCAAAGTACCTTTGACATACCTGAGTATTCTCTTTGCTGCTTTCAAATGAGTTGTATTGCAGCTGTGCATGAATCTGGACAGTAGACTAACTGAATGCATAAGGTCAGGTCTGGTTGCTGTCAAGTAAAGTAAACAGCCAATCAAGCTTCTATACTCCTTTTCATCTACCTTTTCTTCATTTCCAAAGCTGCTTAGTTTCTCTCCCACAGCTAATGGTGTGCTCACTGGTTTGCTGTTTTCCATATGAAACTTAGTGAGAATTTTCAAGGCAAATGCATGCTGGCTGATAAAAATGCCTTGATCAGACTGGTCTACTTCCATACCAAGAAAGTAAGTCATGATTCCCAAGTCTGTCATGTCAAACATGTCTTGCATATTCTTCTTGAACTCCTGAATCAAATCGACCCTGCTTCCAGTCACTAATAGATCATCCACATATATTGAGACAATCAGTAAAGTCTCATCTTTAGACTTCTTTATAAATAAAGTTGGCTCACTCAAACTTTTCTCGAAATTGAGCCTAGACAGGCAATCATCTATCCTGTCATACCAGGCTCGAGGAGCCTGTTTTAGTCCATAGAGTGCCTTCTTCAGCTTGTAAACCTTGTCCTCCTTTCCTTGGACTTTAAATCCATCAGGCTGTTCAACATAAATTTCCTCTTTAAGGAAGCCATTCAGGAAAGCTGACTTGACATCAAGTTGATGGACCTTCCACTGTTTCTGTGCAGCGAAGGCAAACAGAAGCTTTATGGTATCCAGCCTTGCCACTGGAGCAAATGTCTCCTCAAAATCAATGCCAAACTGTTGATTGTACCCTTTCACCACAAGCCTTACCTTGTGCTTGTTCAGAGAGCCATCTGCATTGAACTTGGCCCTGAAAACCCACTTGACACCTATGACCTTCTTTTGATCAGGTCTATCTACCAGATCCCAAGTGTCATTCTTATGGATCATGTCGATTTCAGCCTCCATAGCCTTCTTCCAGCTCTTGCTTCTTGCAGCTTCTTCATAGCTTGAAGGCTTAACAATGGCCACATTGCATCTTTGGTAGATATCAGCAATAGACCTGGTCCCTCTCACAGGAGCATCATCTACATTGGCATTACTGACTTCATTTTCTACCAATTCCAGATTGCTGTCAATCTGCTCTTCTTCAAACTGACTTGTATTAGAGCCATCTAGACTCCAAAACCTTCCTTCATCAAATTTGACATCCCTGCTTACCAAAATCTTCTTGGTTGAGGGATCAAATACTCTGTAGCCCTTCTTGCAGCTACTGTAGCCAACAAATATACCAGGAACTGACCTCTTCTCGAGCTTGGTTCTTCTTTCTGCAGGGACAAGTACAAAACACATGCAACCAAATACTTTTAAATGGGAAACAGTTGGTTTAAGATCATACCATGCTTCAAAAGGAGTTTTATCATTCACAGCATGTGTTGGCAGCCTATTGAGCAGGTACACTGAGGTGTTGACACCTTCAGCCCAAAAAATGCTTGGAAGCTTGCTTTGAAACAACAAACATCTGGTCATGTTCATCACTGTCCTGTTCTTCCTCTCAGATACTCTATTTTGCTGAGGAGTATACACTGTGGTCAATTGATGATGAATCCCAGCCTGCTCATATAGCTTCTAAAATCTTTCAGACAAGTATTCAGAACCATTGTCTGTCCTCAAGGCCTTAATCCTACAGCCTGTTTGATTTTCTGCCAATGCCTTGAACTTTCCAAAAACTTCAAACACTTCTGACTTCTGTTTCATGAAATAAACCCAGCAAAATCTGGCCAGATCATCAATAAACAGTATAAAATACTTACTGCCATTCAGTGAAGGCGTCTTCATTGGTCCACAGACATCTGAGTGCACCAACTCAAGTCTTTTTCGAGCCCTTCATGCTTAGTTTACTGGAAAAGGCAACCTGGCCTGCTTGCCAAGCCGATACACTTCACAAACACCTTCACTTGCACTAACCTTCACCATGTCCTCTGTCATGTTCATTTTGTGCAGCAAATCAAGTGATTTGAGGTTAACATGGCCAAACCTCTTGTGCCAAAGATCAGTATTGTCAACTGAGCTTGTATAGGCACTTTTCTCAAGCTGACTCACATCCAGCATAAAACATTTGTCTCCCATAGGTGCTGAGACAATCTCCCTACCATGAGTATCACTTATAACACAAGAATCATTCTTGAAAACTAGTGAAAAGCCTTTCTTGACTAGCTGGCCTACACTGAGTAAATTTTGGTCTATTTCTGGCACATAGAGCACATCAGAAATGATTTTGTTACCTGAACCAGTGTGAATCACCACATCACCTCTTCCTTTTGCTTCAATCAAGTTGCCATTGCCTATCCTGACCTTCGAGACAAAGCTCCTGTCAATGTTCTTGAAAAGGCTCTCATCTGCAGCCATGTGGTGTGAGCAGCCACTATCCACAAGCCAACTGCTCTTGCTGTTAGCTGCAAAACATGAAGCTGTAAATACATGCTCCTCCTGAGCTTGGACATCCTCGGCAGACTTGGCTTGTACTGGCTGTGCTTGTGCCTTCTCATGACTTCTACAGATTTTCTCATGATGGCTATACTTCTTACAGCTTTTGCACTGTATGTCTGGTCTGGTCCAGCAATACTTCTCCAAATGATTAGTCTTCTTGCAGTGAACGCATGGTGGAAACCTCCTTCTACCGGCATCTTTCTTTGATCTTTCCCTCTTTTCAAACCAAGGCTTCTTAGCTTTCTGACTTGAGCTGGAGCCTTCTTTGACCTTTGCTTGAAAAGCACCTTCAGGACTCTCCTCCTGCCTACTTGCTCTTCTTTGCTCAAGTACATAGAGTGAGTTAACCAACTCAGACAACGAAATGGTTGTGAGATCTCTCGAGTCCTCTAATGAGGAGATTTTTGACTCAAACCTTTCAGGTAATGTGGTAATAACCTTCTCAACAACCCTACTGTCACTGAAATCTTCTCCAAGGAGTCTAATATTATTGACTGTAGCCATAATCCTATCAGAATATTGCTTGATAGTTTCTGACTCCTTCATCTTCAAATTTTCAAATTCCCTTCTAAGGTTGATGACTTGTTGCTGCCTAGTCTTGTCTGATCCCATGAACTCCTCTTTTACCTTGTCCCAAGCTTGTTTGGGTGAGTCACAGGCCATGATGCGAGTAAAAATCACATCAGACACTCCATTCTGTAGGCAGGCCATGGCTTTATGCTTCTTGGCTCGCTCCTCACCATGTTGCCTGATATGAGCAATGGTTGGATTTGCTCTCAGTGGTGGTGGCTCGACATCATTTTCAACTGCACTCCACAGATCAAGTGCTTGGAGGTAAGTTTTCATTTTAACTACCCAAATGTGGTAGTTTTCTCCAGCAAAAATTGGTGGTGGAGGAGGTGCAAAGCTCATGTTGCTGAAACTAGTTTGACAAACACGATTTTTAAGTTTATTTTGAAACAAAAAAAAAACTTAAACAATAGAGGTCCTCAAAGACAAGAGGCTCTGATTACCATTTGTTGGAACAATGGCAGCAGCAACAATGAACAACAAAGAGCATAAGCTCATGAAAAACAGGAAGCAAAACAAAACAAAAGAACAAAATGAAAATCCAAAGAGAAGCAGCAAGTAACCGAATGAGAAAAGTTCCCCATCAGCTTTCATTCCATTTCCATTTCAAAATATAAAGGAGATACAAAAGCAAGTCAGTTACCTAAACGTAACTACTCCCACCAAATTTGGCAAGTTGCCAACTAAAATAATACAAGTCAAAAGCTGAAAATAAATCAGCTATTACATCCATCATTTTCATATCTTACTAACTCTAGAAATCAAGTTACATGTCAACTTGATTGCTTTACAAAAAAAAATCAAAATAAACAAAATGAAACAAGCAGCTCCTATTCGATTCTAAAGCTGGTCTGCTGCCGCTGGAAGTTTGTTGCATTGCAGGCCAGTGCTCAACAAGGTCCCAGTGCCTCAGCTCTCTTCTTCCTCCAAAACCAAATGGCAGCTTCGTACTGTTCATTGCGTATCGTTTTAGTGGCTGCTTTCCAATCATACTTCTCCATTTCTTCACGTGCAGCTTTGCCTATGGTTTCTCTCAGTTCCTTATTTTGTAACAGGGGCACCAGTTTGCTCATGCAGTCCTCAATATCTCTAGGAGTAAAGAGAAAGCCGGTTTTGCCCTCCTGCTCTGCAGGAATTATATCCGGGATTCCCCCAGTACGAGCACCTACCACTGAGATTCCTGATGACATGGCCTCCAAAACAACAAGTCCGAGCGTCTCCGACTCCGAAGGTATCACAAACACATCCCCACTTGCATATGCCTCAGACAGCTCTTCACCTTGTAACATCCCTGTAAAAACTGCGGGCATGCCTGTAAACAATTTTTCTAGCTCTTCCCTGCAAACAACACATCTTATTTTGGGAGTGAGTACGATATTCAATTTGAGCCAGCTAATAGAAGATATAGATATTCCTCCAGAGTGTAGTTAAATTCATGAACATTAAACGGATTACCTGTACGGTCCATCCCCAATAAAAGCAATTCTTGCTTCTGGAAGCCTGTCCATAACACTGTACAATCATATATTCCCAATGTTAAAATTCTGCAAAATTCATGCATTGGAAGAGTAATGGTTGCAATGAAAATCTGACAGAACTCTGTTTCTTCTTTTCAGCTATGACATGGTATTATGTACCACAAATGATTATAAAGGAAACTATTAGCAACAATTTTTCATGCAATTCATAAATGGTACCTTTTGAGGAAATCTAAGCTCTTCTCAACTCCAACATGTCCAACATGAATTATTAGTGGTTTTTCTGGTTCACCATTGCTGTATAAAGAAAAAATATATAGCATTACAAAGCTGTAATTGAGGAGAGGAAGAAAATAAAGATTAAACACAGCACCTCAATCTTAATCGCATTTCATGAGAGTAATATCGAGGGTGGAAACTTTCAGAATCCACACCCTTGTTCCAAAGGCGAATCTTATTAGCTAGAAGTATTGACATATAAAAAGCTGGTTAGCCTAAGATTCAGCTACATAGATTAATGCAAAGCCAAGTTAAATTGGATAAAGCTATTTTGAATTTGATAATGTACTATGTTTACCTGAAGTTACCTTAGCTTCTTGGAGATCCCTCGCAATTGCAGCTGATGGAACCAGTGTGAGATCAGCTGCTCTGTGAAGAAATTCTGATAGGGACAAAGGAACTGTCATTGCTCAGACTTAGGCATGGAAATTGACTAAAAATGAGGGAAAAGAAGGCATCTTACGCACTTATTATTAACCACATAGGTTTAACCAACCAACTAAATGTGTATCTTGGGATATATCTGTAGAATGAAACAAAAAGTTAGATTTGGGCGTCAGGTCCATATAACAGCTCGAGTAGTTTTAAACCTGCAATGGTAAACCTTCCAAAAAGTAACAAATGAGTTGAGTGGCATCAAGGATTTAACAGGTGAACCAAAGAAGAATCAAACTCACACTGGAACATGGGTGTGATATGACATCACTATGGGTACAGAGAGTAGTTTTGCAATAGCGAGAGCACCAAAAACCTGGAATGCAGTTAGTATAAATCAGGAATGTATTTTGTTAGGATCGTCCCAATTAAGCAACGAACAAGTAAAAATAGTAGAAGAAATTGAGAAGATGAACACACAAATTTAACGTGGAAAAACCCCTCAAAAGAGGATAAAAAACCACGGGCAAAGATAATTTTACTATAATGGCAAAAGAATGAAGAGTACAAAAGATGGAGATAAAAACTAAACCCCGAAAACCCGAAAAACAAAGAACCCTCAAACGTAAACACAAAATTCTCTGAATGTGTTATGAGTTCTAATCTAATGGGTGTCTCTTAATTCTAAGATTGTAAAGGAGCCTATTTATAGGCTAAATTAGTAAGTCAAATAAACTATACTAATAAATGCTAAATATATTATACTAATAAATACTAAATCTTCTAGAAAGAAAATATATTTTTGTTTAACTTGACTTGCAAGCAATCTCTTAGAATTTGGGTCACACAATTCTAACAATCTCCACCTTGACACGAATTCTTTCAATGCCATCTTTGCCAAAACCCGCCACGGGCCTATCTTGAACTATGCAGGGAATTAACTGAGTCGAATCTATGCTTAGAAGCTGGAAGACTTCTAGCCTTCGACTTGTGCACTGCTAAATCAAAACTAACCCGGGTCTGATTTTCACAAATACAGTGCCCTAACTTTTCAAAACCTGCATCCAAAAGAGAACCTCTCTTCAACGAAACGGTCATACCTTTTTCCCTCCTATGACCAAGTTGCCTCCGCTTCAAATGAGTTGACTTTGACTCCGTAACGGACGAGGGACGTCCGATTTCACCGGTCACTGTAGAACCTTCCAGAATATAAAGACTGCCGGTTCTTTTACCTTTTAACAAAACGAGAGCTCCACGAGATACTTTAATGTCGCTCGACTCGATGTTGATTCTGCATCCTTTCAAGTCTAAAATACTCAAGGAGATGAGATTCTTTCGTAAATCAGGTACATACCTGACATCTGAGAGTGTCCTAATCGTCCCATCGTGTATCCTAATTTTAATAGTACCAATACCGATTATTTTACTAGATGAATCGTTTCCCATGTGCACAACTCCACCTTCAACTGAACTGTATGTGGAGAACCATTCTCTATTGGGACACATGTGGAAAGAACATCCTGAATCTAGGATCCACTCAGACGTAAGCTTGGAGTTATCGCTCGTTGACACTAACAAGAAATCATCACCGCTTTCATCGACCAAATTAGCACCAGCTACATCTTCCTCGTTACTCTCAGCAGCTCTTTTATTTCGCAGTTTAAAACAATCTGCTTTGACGTGACCTAACTTTTTGCAATAGCGACACCTTTTGTCTCGTTTCTTTGATGCTACCAAAACGGAAGCTTGTCTATCTGCTTTGCTATTCAAATCAAACTCATTGTCGAGTTTGTCTCTACTCAACAAATGACCTTTCACATCTTCGAACGAGAGTTTGTCTCTGCCATAAATCAGGGTCTCCCTGAAAGACTTGTATGAAGAGGGTAAAGAGCACAATAATAGCATAGCTTGATCTTCATCGTCAATATGAACCTCATCGTTCTTTAAATCATTTAAAAGAGTAATGAATTGACTGATGTGATCTTTAAGAAGCTCACCTTCGTTCATGCGAAACGTAAATAGACGTTGTTTCAACACTAAATGGTTAGCCAGAGACTTAGTCGCATAAAGAGTTTCTAACCTTTTCCACAAGGCGAATGAGGTCTTCTCCATCAATACCTCCTGCAATATTGTATTCGCGAGGCACAACTGGATTGCAGACAAGGCCTTTTCATCAAGCTCTTCCCATTCTGTTTGATTTAGATTCTCAGGCTTTTTCCCTGTAACAACCTTTTTCAAGCCATTTTGAACTAGAATTGCCATCATCCGAACTTGCCACAGATTGAAATTTGTCTTACCATCGAACTTCTCAATTTCAAACCTTGTTGCTGCCATCTCTGACCGGGCTGATCTATGAAAGTTAAACTAGCTCTGATACCACTTATTAGGATCGTCCCGATTAAGCAACGAACAAGTAAAAATAGTAGAAGAAATTGAGAAGATGAACACACAAATTTAACATGGAAAAACCCCTCAAAAGAGGATAAAAAACCACGGGCAAAGGTAATTTTACTATAATGGCAAAAGAATGAAGAGTACAAAAGATGGAGATAAAAACTAAACCCCGAAAACCCGAAAAACAAAGAACCCTCAAACGTAAACACAAAATTCTCTGAATGTGTTATGAGTTCTAATCTAATGGGTGTCTCTTAATTCTAAGATTGTAAAGGAGCCTATTTATAGGCTAAATTAGTAAGTCAAATAAACTATACTAATAAATGCTAAATATATTATACTAATAAATACTAAATCTTCTAGAAAGAAAATATATTTTTACTTAACTTGACTTGCAAACAATCTCTTAAAATTTGGGTCACACAATTCTAACATATTTCCTCATTAACATTTCGCTCTCAAAAAGAAATCATAATAATCTATCAACAATAACTCGCATAGCAACAATTACACGTGTACCATGATCCCAGGTGAAGAGGCATGTATTATATCAGGCTTAAACTGGGAAACTTCTGAGATTATTCTTGGACTTAGAGCCAAAGAAAGGGGCACATTCTGATACCAAGGACAGGGGAAGCTGCAATTCGTAGAAAGAAAATTATATAATATTATATACAGAAACAGTGGGGGAAAGAATATCCAAGGAATAAGCTAATGAAATAGTTAAAACATACAGTTACGTAGCCAAGTATAGACTATAACTTGAACTTGGTTGATTACACTAACCTTCTTGATCCAACCAACTTGGCCCCGTAGAACTCTTGTGGTACCCCTTCATGTGTTGTTACAACCATTACCTATAAGGACCAATGCCATTGCTTTTAGTTCATCATTCAAGAACATTTCTACGAACTACAGTAAACTGTTGGTCATAACTGCTAGCCACTGTTAACTGAGGATGAACTTAAGCTAAATCAAGCACCTGACATTAGAAATTACTTGAAACAAATGAAAAGGTAACGAGATAAACACAATCATTGTACAATATGTGCCAGTATGGGAGTGTGGGGACTTGGATTAAAACTTGCATGGCATATCATCTAAAGGTACAGCTATAAACTAATTTAGCTAACAAATTATCAAGCATAACTTCACAGATATAACGAGCATACCTCATCTCCCATTTCCCTTAAATATCTTATAAAATTCTGGAACCTGTTCTTATACCCTGACACATATCTGCAAACATGGAATGAAATGCAATCAGTGAGTGCCAAGTTTTGACATACTAAGAGTAGGTAACAGGTACACCAAGATTGTTTAGCTAATAGCGAAGGTACATAATTACAACCATGAAATGTACCACTCAGTCACTAACAATATCATTAGCATCCGAAGAATGATAAACAAAGTTATACAAAGGGAAGGGAGAGAGACTCACGGGAAAGGAGAAGGCTCAACAAAAAGAGCAATACGACGATGCTTGGAGTCGTTCCCAGGATCAATCAAGGGAGGATTTTCCTCTTCCCTCACCTCCGTAATAGTCATTTCAGAAGCTCTAGCAACAGCAGCTAACGTTCTATTCCTCTCACTCTTATATTTTACAAATCAGGCTAATGGTATGAAAAAAAAAAAAAAAATAGAATAAAAAAAAAAAAAAATTAAAGAAAGAGAGAGAGATAAGTACAAGTATATATTTGCATAACATGGGATTGTAAAAGGAATCTGAAGTGCCTAGAGAACGGATATTCTCTTGAACTTGAAATTGAAAGGAATATCAAAGGGATGCTCACTGAGTATATGCTTAATCTTAAATGGTATTTGGATATATATTATGCAAAAATTTCATATGCCAAAGTCAAAACGATACTAATATATTCCTACATGTATCAAAAAAAAGTATTGGATTATCTCATTATTCAATATTTGAAAAAATTACAATACATTGTTTTCTCTTCTTTTCTTTTATGTATTATGCAATTAATATGAAATTAAATTAAATATACTATAATATAATTATTAAAAATATGTTAATTTATTTATATTTAAAAATGTAATAAAAGAAATATATAATAAACGGTAAACCGCACTCAATTATGAAAAATTTTTATTTTGGGCATTCAAAATAATAAAAAAAAAATTGCAATTTAAGTACTCGTGTTACATAATTCGTCATTTTGGCAACTCCCGTTAAAATAACAAACGGCAAGCTAACATGAGAGTTAATAAAACCAGTATAATAACAAATTTAGCCCTAAACTTTTACATATTATATTAATTTAGCCATAATTTTAAAAAATTAACCCTCAAATTTTACAAATGGTCTCAATTTGATCCTAATTCTAAAAAATTCAAAGAAATATATAAAATACATAAATATTTTCAAAAAATATATAATAATAAATTTAAATTTCATATTAATATTAATATTAATATTAATATTAAATAAATATAATTATATTAAATAAATTAATATTAATATTAATATTATTAATTTAAATTTAAATTTATTATTATATTTTTTAAAAAATAATTATGTATTTTAATATATTTTTATATATTTCTTTCAATTTTTAAAACTAGGATCAAATTAAAACCATTTGTAAATTTTGAGGGTTAATTTTTTAAAATTATGAATAAATTGATATAATAAAAATTTAGCGTTAAATTTGTTATTATATTGATTTTTAACTGTCATATTAGCTTGTTGTTTGTGATTTTTAATAGGAGTCATCAAAATGATCGAAATATGTAACGTAGGTGCTTAAATTCCAAATTTTTTATTTTGGGTGCCTAAAATAATTTTGTTTATAGTTGGGTGACTATCTATGTAGTTTACCCTAAAATAAATGTATATACATAAAATTATCAAATATTATATTGGGTTAATATATATTGTGACCCTTAACTTGGCAATTTGTATTTATTTGGTATCTATTTTTTTTTACCTAACTAGCAGCTAAATTTGGAAAACGTAAGCCAAATTAGAAATTTTTATTGGTACTTGACTAACATCATTAGATTTTGGGTTGATAGCCAATAAAATGTTGACATGTGTACTAAAAAATAATAAAAATATTTTTCAAAATAAAAAATTATAAATTTTGGGAACTTTATTTTTTATTCTACGTGCATAATGAACTTAGACAAGTGGTTGTCCAATTCATTTAAATTTGGAGAACCATTTGTCCAAATTCATTTCTGAATAAGAATTTCTAGTAAATTTATACTTTTATAATTTCAAAAAGTTATAGTATAATTTTTTTCAAAAATTAAATTTTAGGTACTTTGGATTTTTTTAATTATTTTGATTCTTTTAAAATTTTAAGAATTTTTATTTCACGTGCACAATGAATTTAGACAACCATTTGTCCAATTCCATTTTGACAGTATATATCTAGTAATTAAATATTTTTTTATAATTTCTAAAAAATTATATAAAAATTTATATTTTCAAATAAATTTAATGTATTTTATAAAAAAATTATTTATTTTGTATTTTATATTTTATTTCATGTGCACAATGAACTTGAATAAATGGTTGTTGAAAAAATGAATCTAAACAAATGGGTCGAGTCGGGCTTTGAATGTTTGAAATGATGCATATATCGGGTTATGGAATAACATGCCTGATGGGCGTTGAAACCACCAAATATAATTTCCTACGCTTTAACTTAATTAAATAGTAGTATAGAGTAGTAGGGTTGATCCCACGGGGATTGGGATTTCTAATTTTCCTATTTACGTGACTAGATTTCTAAGTCCAAGCAGCTATCATGCCTACGACCTGTGCGTGCAGAGTTGTAAAATAAATAAAAGAGGGGAATTTAGTTGATAAATCAAATAAAAATAATATAATATAAAATAAAATAATAACACAATAATGATTGCAAAATAAAATTATGGAAATTAAATCAAATCGGTGAATCAAATATATTAATGTTTAGCCTTAGCCTCGGTACACTCTGAAATCAAATCAATCCTTCAAAAATAGATTTTCCTTTCCAAACGATAAGTTGGTTATAGTGGTCAAGGACGCCTCAACCGCCAACTTTTCCTTGTGTAGTCGGTTCCGGTACAATCTGCAAATTGACCCTTGCCAATTTTCTAATCACGTAACACGTGCCCGTAATTTAAGATTTTAATAGCCTTGCGATCTAGAAAGCCCAACTCGAATTAACGACCTCAATCGTGTGGATCATTTAAATCCAACCACTGCCTCCCTTGACGGAACTCGAATACGGTAAATGACTGACCCGATTTTCCAACTGTACGCCAATACAACTCCCATCCAATGTACACTTTGAGTTGAAATTGAATTAACTTTAAGGGACAATTGTAATTATCACATATACCGGAGAGATAGCAAATACTGTGTTGAAACGTTTTTTAGTACGGGTTCATATCTCACGATTTTTTTGTCAAAATGATAAATGGGCTAAAGCTAAAAGGAAATTAGTTGAGCCTGAGATTAATCATGCTTTGTTGGTTTATGGGAAGGAATATAATGGCAATGATGAAGGGTGGAAAGAAGAAAAGACTTGAGAAACAATTGAACCAAAAATGTGAAGAAACAAGGAAAAGAAAATGAAATGGCAGAATGCTCACAATTTTTTTGCTATAGACGTAGGAAAGAGATTAGAGAAAACAAACTATATTTTATTCAATCTCCAGTGTATTTTTTTCAAGCTACCATACAAGATATTTATATATATTCCGTATGCTAAACTTAGCCTGAATTATCTAACAACCAACCCACTAAAGTCAAATATTCTATCAGATTTTTTTTTCTAAATCTAGTTTTTACAAATTCAAATAGAAAATCTGATCAGCCATAAATTTCACAAGATTTTCAATTTAACCCCCTTTTATTGCTTGTACTCCAATTTATCCCATTTTTCTTGTTAACTCGAATTTTGATGCTCCAATTGCATACCTAATAAAATTAAACAAAAAATTACAGACTCGATATCAAAAATTACCAAAATTGGGTGCGTTAAACATACAAATTCAGCTTGTTATTAAATCCCCCTACTTAGCTGATGCTTGTCCTTAAGCATGTTATGTATTCCCATACTAGAAACAATTTCACAACTTGCTCTGAAATTAAGTCTCATCTCACAACAAAGCAAAATGCAAACAATTTAAGTGAAGCATGAGTAAGCAGTTGTTAAATTTAACTAACAAGCATTTTTATAGAATTCTAACATTATGCAACAAAATCAACTATTTCACCAAATTAAATCTTTAATAAAAATTGCAAAACAATAGTATATTTATTTACTAGATCAGGACGTAGGCAAATCTTTTTACGCGAAATGAGATGACAACCCAAGCACCTCACCCAGATTACTTAATTCAGCTTATCCCAAACAATTTTTTTAACATCAGCTCGATCAATGGAGTGTTTGCAAGTTTCGGTTCGTCACTTGAATCTTTTGAGGTGAGATGAGATGACAACCAAAGCACCTCACCCCGGTTACTCAATTCAGTTACATTCCCGAACTCTTCACTCATAACTAAGCTATCAGCGGAGTATGTATATAAATTTATTTTTTATTGTTATTTTTCGAGTATTTTTATTAGGCAAGTTTAAAAAGAAACTAACAATTTTCATGGAATGTTGACTTAGTCATAATATTTACAATTCTACAAATGACTTGTCAATCAAATTAAGCAGTAAGTAATTATTCATGAATCACATAATCATTCAAGTTAACTAAGCATGAGAATTGAAATTTTAAATAAACTTAGGGAATAACTTCAATACGGGAATTAACACATGCAACGAAGAATGAGAAATAGCAAAGCATACAAACCCCCTACTTAGTCCATATTGCCCTCAATGTGCAATAATAAATAAATAAAATAGGGTCAAGTGTACTCCTCGTGTATGTTTTAATGAGGCAGAGGATGGTGGAAGTGACTACTTTACAGTATGGTGAGGATGCTTGAGATGTTGGCTTCTATTGTTTCTAGGCGAGCCTCAATGTGGTTTAGTCTCTCTTCCATAGCGGAAGGGGGCTACTCCTCTTGCTCTGTAGGAGTCGGATCGTGTGTTCGTCAGAACACTCTATTGCTTCGAGTAGTTCATGTACCTAGGGGAACAAAACAAAACGCAATAGGGGTGCCGACAAGCAAACTCATAGAATCCAGACAATATGTGAGAGATGAAAAATTAATTCCGGATGGAAAAATGTTTGTGGCTAAATGCGTGATGTATGGGCCGAGTATGAGAGGTCGGTGGGCCCAAATTATAGCATGAAAAATACGTACAAGCCAATATCCTAAGTTGACCCTATAATTGGAGTGCATGCACCACCAGAAAAATAATTTTGTCTAAGTTAAGACAAACAGAGAATGTTTTCGACTCGAATAGTTAAAAGCAAAGAATCTATGAATATATCTTAGGGTCGGTTCATGTACTAGTAAGGCTTTAAAGGTCTTAGAATTGTAAGTGCGATGCAAAGAGTAAGTTAGATATGAGTAAGCTGAGTTGGCATCAAAATCACTAGGTATCTCGAGTAAAGTTGTATGGTATGAGTCGATTTGAACACCATCAAGGTTAACGAAACCTATGGCTATGTTAAAATCAAAAATTGACATACTAAATGTATTACCAAGCAATTTGAATTAAATTACATTTGGGGTTTCAATAGTCCTAGCGACATTTATATCGAAACTAAACGTTGCATAAAATTTGTATACAAGCTAAAAAATGCAGCATAGTTAATATTCGCATATGACGTCCAACCAATAGCATCAAAATAATTAAACACATAATCACACATATTAAGTGTATCAAGGGTAAAGAGAAATATATACCTACAGATTAAGATAAGACAATTTTGAATTTCCTCGTATCTCGTACGGTGTTTTGGGGTCGTGAAATTCAAAAATCCCTATAGTCTTGTTTCTTGCAATATTGTGTAAGTACGCCCCCATTGGCCGTGCCTATTATCTCTTAGAGGTTGGCACTCCTCTTCAGCCGGGCTATTTGGAAAACTCGGCATATCAACAGCCTCAATACTACTATTTAGGGTTGATTCTGGCTTTCCTCTCTACTAGTGTGATGGTTGTTGTCTAGAACGTGCCGTGACTGACCTTGTTTGGCATGAAGGCGGTTGTTCGTTTCGATTCGATGGTTTTATACCATGGTAATTGGAGGTGTTGGTTCTGTCCAAATGATCTGTCGGATATGTAAGCAACGAAAAAACAAGTGGGGGTCTTGAACGTTATACCTTATGCTATCAGAAGTGTCCAAATGGACTTGTAAGTCGTCTACCTCATCTAATGTTGAACGTCTTCCATGGCGCTGTCGACTCGGTCCAACAACTTATATTCGTAGTAGTGGAAATGATTCTGAATCTTCATTATTGATGTCGATGACGGGCAGTGTTGTAAAATAATTGTGACCCCGATTAAGAGAAGTCAGGAATTTGTTAGCTCCCTACTTTCTAGTACGAATCATGGTTTGTGTTGGCTTTGAAGAATGAACGGAAACATCTGTCATGGTAGCTCACGATAATAGTTGGCGATGATGGTTCACAGTGGTGGAGATCGATGTTTAGGAAGTGGTGTAGAGTGTTGCGATAGTGTTCGAAAGATTGTGGTGGGGGTTTTAAAAATAGTGGCATTTATGGGATGAGGTATGATAGTGGTTGGGCTTTGAAAAAGTGGTGATTTTATGGCTGAAGGTTCAGTAGTGGAGAGATGTGAATAGCGACAGTGCATGACGAAAGGGAGGGGTAAACGATGGTGGAGAAAAAAATAAGAAAAACGTGCGACAATGCTTCTCCAACTTGTGGTGTTTTGGCGCGGTGGTACGTGGCAAAGACAAAGGAAGACTAATCGGCGGTCGATTGTGGCAACAGTGATGTGGAAAGGTAAGGTTTTTAGGGTTTTGTTTTAGAGAATGTAGGGGGAGAAGAAGAAGAGAAAGGGAAAAAGAGAAGAGAAAAATAGGGGGTTTGAATATTTGGGCTTTTTTTAATAATACCCGATTTGGGTTTTATTTTGGGCTCCTTTTCTTTTTTTTCTTTGGGCCGCATTTGGCCGTTTGTCCTCCATTTTTTTGTTGGTCTAATTGGGTTTGGGATCATTCTTTTCTTCTTCTCTTTTCCCTTTTTAGGCTTAGTTTGGGTTTTGGATTTTTTTTATTTGGGTTTGATTTTTTTTATATTTGGGTTGACTTTGTGAAGAAAAATAACAACATTGAGCGTGGTGTGATGTGGCACGCCAAGATTGGAATCCAATTTTCGAAAAAAATGACAACCTCTACCAACGTTCTTGGAAAATAACATGTTAAAATAGATCAAATAATAATCTTGTTTTTATTTATTTTATCTTCAACCTAAATTAAACTGAATTCAAAATTAAATAAATTAAAATAAATATAGGTTACCTCTCAAAAAGTCTTTTGTTTAACGTCGTTAGCTCGACGACCTGAAATTTTATTCGTATAGCTCCTCAAGAATTAATTCTTCCACCACGTACACTTGGAAAATCTCGTAAAAAGGTCTTAACCTTTTTCCATTGACTTTGAAACATTTTTTAGACTCCTTGCTCTTAATTTCAACTACACCATGAGAAAACAATTTAGTAATAACAAAAAGACCAAACCATTTGGTTCAAAGTTTACCTACAAAAATCCTTAGTATAAGGTCGTAAAGTAACAATTCCTAACCAACTAAAAATTGTTTGAGGGATATTTTCTGGTCATGGAATGCCTTGGTTTAGTCTTTATAGATTTGGGCATTTTCATATGCGTCACGAAAAAATTCTTTTAGCTCTTGAATGTTTAATTTTAGATAATCTCCTGTGACGTCCAACTCTACGTTGCATTGTTTAATAGGCCAAAATACCTTGTGTTCCAGCTCTACTGAAAGGTGACAAGGTTTACCGAATATGAGTCAGTAAAGGGATATGTCTATGGGTCCCTTGTAAGTCGCACGGTATGCCTACAATGCATTGTTTAGTCGTAGGCTCTAGTTATTCCAATCCGATTTCACGGTCTTCTTCAAAATTAACTTTATTTCACAGTTTGAAACATTTGCTTGACCGTTTGTTTGTGGGTGATAAGCAGTGGCCACGCATTGTGTTACCCCATACTTTTTTAATAGTGTATCGATTATCTTGTTGCAAAAATGTGTTCCTCGATTGCTGATCAACGCTCTCAGTGTGCCAAACCTGGAAAAAATAGAGTTTTTTTTTAGAAATTCCACTATATTTTTAGCATCATCATGACGGGTAGCTTTAGCTTCTACCCAATTATACACGTAATCTATAGCGATAAAAATATAAACATTACTAAATGATGAAACAAATGGACCCATAAAATCGATGCCCCATACATAAAAAATTTCGCATACATATATAGGTGTGAATGGCATTTAATTTATTCGACTTAAATTACCCATCTTCTGACATCTTTCGCATGCCTTACAGAATAAGTAAACATCACGAAAAATGTGTGGCCAAAATAATCCATACTCAAGCACCTTATATGTAGTACATATTGGGCCAAAATTCCCTCCACAAGCGTAAGAATGACAAAAGGTTAGAATAGATTGTACATCGATTTCTGTGACACAGCGTCAGAATACCTGATTGGAACAATGTTTCCATAGGTAGGGTTTGTCCCCAATATAGTACCGTGAATGTCGTTTGATTTTATTTTTTTCAAAGCGTGATAAGTTAGAAGAGATAATACTTATAGCAAGGTAATTTACCATATCTGCGTGGTAAATTACTTGTGCTGAAAGTAGATTCTCATCCGTAAAATCATCCTTTAGAGGTGTTTCGACTTTTGAGAGTGGTAATCGACTCAAGTGATTCGCTACTAAGTTCTCGCACCTTTTCTTGTCTTTAATCTCGAGGTTGAATTCTTGTAAAGGCAGAATCCATCTAATCAACATTGATTTCACCTCCTTATTTCTAATCAAATATTTTAAAGCTGCATTGTCAGAAAAAACAATGATTTTAGTGTTTAACAAATATGATCTAATTTTTTCCAAAGCAAAAACAATAGCTAATAATTCTTTTTCAGTAGTTGAATAGTTACTTTGGGCGACATCTAATGTTTTAGAGGCGTAAGAGATGACGTGAGGTTCCTTCCAATTCTTTGCTCAATGATGGCTCTCATACTATGATCACTTGCATCGCACATGAGCTAGAAGGGATAGTCCTAATTCGATGGCTGCACTATGGGAGTTGAAACAAACTCATGCTTGAGTGTCAAATGCGTCCTTTCATGGTTGATCAAATTCGAACTCTTTGTCTTTTTGCAAGAGGTTACAGAGTGGTCACGAAATCTTTAAAAAATCCATTATAAAGCGTCTGTAAAAACCTGCATGGCCAAGAAAATAGCGAATTTCTATCACAGTTGTGGGGTACAAAAGTGAGTTAATAATATTAGTTTTGGCCTTATCGACCACGATCCCTTCAGCGGAGACAATATGTCTTAAAATTAATCCCTTTTCAACCATAAAATGACATTTTTCATAATTTAGAATGAGATTAAATTCTAGGTACCTTTTTACAATCTTAGTGAGATTTGACAGACATTCATCGAAAGAATTACCACACATTGTGAAATCATCTATAAATACCTCTATATTTTCTCGATATAGTCAGGAAATATGCTTACCATACACATCTGAAATGTGGCTGGCGCATTACAAAGTCCAAATGAGATCCGTCTATAAGCGAATATGCCAAAGGGACACGTAAACATTATCTTTTCTTGCTTTTCCGGTGCTACTAGAATCTGGAAAAAAAACCTGAATAACCATCAAGACAGTAATAGTGAGATTTACCAACTAAGTGTTCAAGCATTTGGTCAATAAAAGAAAGTTGAAAATGGTCTTTTCGAGTTAAAGAATTCAACTTCCTATAATCTATGCAGACTCTCCATTTGTTTTGGACCCAAGTGGGAACTAATTCCCCTACTAAAATTTTAATTACAGTCAAACCGATTTTCTTAGGTACTAGATGAATCGGGCTAACCCAGTTACTATCGAAAATTAGATAGATTATCCCGACATTTAGTAACTTCTGAATTTCCTTTTTCACGACCTCCATCATTGGTAGATTGACACTTCTTTGAACTTCTTTTTTCCTATCGGAATCTTGTGCATACAAGTTGAAAGACTTAAACCTTTAATATCGATAATCGTCCATCCGATTGCCCCTTTGTAGTCCCTCAAATCTCGAACTAAGTTCTCTTCCAATCTCGAGAGTTTATTGAAAACTATCACTGGTAAAGTGCTCCCATCACCCAACAAGGCATACTTTATATGTTCCAGTAACGGTTTGAGTTCCAGCTTCGGAGCTTGCAAAATAGAAAGTAAAAGTTTAGTTTTAGAAGGAAGCAATTCAAAATTTTTACCTTGACTTCTGGGAAATTGTGGAGCTTCCATAAGAATAACTATTTCATGAATTGGCTCTTCGAACGTCATTAATTCCTCTAGTTTATCCATAGTATCGAGGTCTAAACTCCTGCAAAGTGTAGTTTATAACTCATCCTCTTCATGATAATCAAAATGTAACTGTGTTAGTGGTTCAATAATATCGAGACTAGAGACATTTGACATTGTACTGGGTTGGCCCATCGCCTCATAAACATTAAATTTAACCACTTCACTGTCGAACACCATAGTGAGTGTTCCACTTAGAACATCAATTTCCATACATGTAGTGCTTAAAAATGTACTTCCGAGTAGAATATTGGAAGAATTTTTTGAGTTGTCATCCTCCATGTCGATGATGTAAAAATCTGTAGGAAAAATTAGTCCATTTACCTTAACGAGGACATCTTCCAACACCCCATTTGAATACACAACTGACCTATCTGCCAATTGAATAATCACCCATGTTTCTTTCAAAGGATCTATGTTTAGTAATTTAAAATAGATAAAGTCATAACATTAATAGATGCACCTAAATCTCACATGGCTTTCTTTATGCCAACATTACCTATTTTGTAAGTTATAGAAAACATACATTGGTCCTTACACTTGGGCAAGATTTTCCTTTGTAAAACTACAAATACGTTTTCTCCTACATTTACCTTTTCATTACCAGTAAGCTTCTTTTTGCTAGTGCACAATTCCTTCAAGAATTTTGCATATCGTGAAACTTGTTTAATCGTATCGAGTAAAGGGATGTTAATTTCTACCTTCCGGGATATCTCTACGATTTCTTTCTCTTCTAGCTCCTTCTTACTTGGGCGAGCCTTCCAGGAATTTTGGGTGATACCATGAACGGTTTCTACAGTCCCGACTCTATTGTAGTCACTGGATCATGTTTCTGTACTTCTCGTCTAGCGTAGTAGGCATGACTCGTGCTAGATACAGCTTTCAAAATCTTACTCATCTATTTATCTAGCTCTTGAAGATATGTTTCAGTCTTCTATTGGAAGTTTTCAGTACTATCAACTAACCTCTTCACTATGGTTTCAAGGGATGACTTTGGGGGTTGAAACTGTTGAGGTAAAAGTGGCCTTGCCTGGTACGGTTGGTTGTATTGAGGATTTGATCCGTAACTCAAATTTGGGTAATCCCTTCATCTCGTATTATAAGTATTTGAATAAGGATCATAACGCCTTTGGGGTGGCCTTAGGAAGTTCCCTACAGCATCAACTTGAGCCATCGTATCCTCTTACAAGATGGGACAAGAGTCTGTGGGATGATTAGGCATGGCATAAATCTCGCACAATCAAGTTGGGTTCATTTTTCTTGCAAGCAAATTTTGAACTACATTAGTTTGCTTTTTAATTTTATCTTCTAAGGTTAGAGTACTTAACCCATGAACTTGTCTCGTAGGTTCTATAGTTGGTCGAAATTGTTAGAAATTCACAACCATCGTCAAGATTAGTTCCTTTGTTCTTTAGAAAGTCATGTTAACAAGTGCCCCTTCACTAGCAACGTCAATCATCTTCAAATCCATATGAAGTAACCCCTCATAGAAATATTGAAGAAGTGATTGTTCAGATAGGCCATGTTGTGGGAAAATTGCATACAACTTCTTGTATCGCTTCTAGTAGTCATAGAGTGATCCGACCTCCTTTTGTCAAATGTCAACAATATCCCTCATTAATTCGGCTGCCTAAGCTATTGGAAAGAACCTGTTAAAAAAAACGAGACATGTCGGACCATGTATTAATAGATCCTGGAGGTAAATAAACCATACTCTAGTAGATCGACTAACGAAAAAGGAAAAGTTCGAAGTTTAATTTGATCATCGATTACTTCTTATGGTTTCATGTTTAGGCTAACCATGTGGAGCTCCTTAAAATGAGTGTGGGGGTTCTCGTTTTGCAAATCGCGAAAAGTGGTCAATATATAAATTAAGGCCAACTTTAATTCAAATGGTGTTCCTCCCATTGGATAAGTTATGCATAGTGGTTGTTACTCATCCGGTGCCGCAGCAAGCTGACAAATGGTTTTATTCTCCATTTCTTTTGGTTCACTGAGTGTATCTTCTATTACTTTTATGTAAGACAATGTTTCGTATTTATCCTCTCTCACTTGCGGTTGTTTTTCACGTCGAATAGCTTATCTTCATAGTGTTCAAGCTAATTTCTTGATTTTCGGTTCAAACTCTAAGCTTTCTGATTCCAATCTGTTCATAAGTAAAATAATTGAAAATTAGAATAATTTCCAATCCCAGGCAACGATGTCAAAATTTAGTGGGCGTCAAAACCACTAAATATAATTTCCTACACTCTAACTTAATTAAATAATATTATAGAGTAGTAGGGTCGATCCCATAAGGATTGGGATTCCTGATTTTCCTATTTACATGACCAGATTTCTAAGTCTAGGTAGCTATCGTGCCCACGACTTGTACGTGCAGAGCTATAAAATAACTAAAATGGGGGAACTTAGTTGATAAAGAAAATAAAAATAAACAAATATAAAATAAAATAATAGCACAATTATGATTGCAAAATAAAATTATGGAAATTAAATCAAATCGGTGAATCAAATATATTAATGCTTAGCATTAGCCTCGGTATACTTCGAAATCAAATCGATCCTTGAAAAATGGATTTTCCCTTCCAAACGATAAGTTGGTTCTAGCGGTCAAAGACGCCTCAACCACCAACTTTTCCTTGTGTAGTTGGATCCGGTACGACCTACAAACTAACCCTTGTCGATTTTCTAACCGTGTAACACATGCCCATAATTTAAGATTTTGACAACCTTGCGATCTAGAAAGCCAACTCGGATTAACGACCTCAATCATGTGGGTCTTTTAAATCCGATCACTACCTCCCTTGATGGAACCCAACTATCCTTTTCCAATTTGACACACCAATTTGTTCGCGAGAACTCGAATACGATAAATGACCAACCCGATTTCCCAACTGTAGACCAATACAACTCCCACTAAACGTGCACTTTGAGCTAAAATTGAATCAACTTTAAGGGACAATTGTGATTATCCCATATACTGAAGAGATAGTGAATATCGTGTTGAAAGGTTTTTTAGTGTTAGTTCATATCTCACGATTTTTTTTGTCGAAATGATAATCGGGCTAAAGCTAAAAGGAAATTAGTTGAGCATGAGATTAATCATGCTTTGTTGGTTTATGAGAAGGAACTTAATGGTAATAATGAAGGGTGAAAATGAGAAAGGACTTAGGAAGCAATTGAACCAAAAATGTGAAGAAACAAGGAAAAGAAAATGAAATGCAAATGCTCACAATTTTTTGCTACAGATGTAGGAAAGAGATTAGAGAAAACAAATTATATTTTATTCAATCTCCAGTGTATTTTTTTCAAGCCACCATACAAGGTATTTATATGCATTCCATATGCTAAACTTAGCCTGATTCATCTAACAACCAACCCACTAAAATCAGATTTTATATCAAATTTATTTTCTAAATCTAGCTTTTACAAAGTCAAATAGAAAATCTGATCAGCCATAAATTTCACAATATTTTCAATTTGTCCCCCTTTTATTGTTTGTGCTCCAATTTAACCCGATTTTGCTTGTTAACTTGAATTTTGATAGTCCAACTGCGTACCTAATAAAATTAAACAAAAAATTATAGAGTCAGTAGCAAAAATTACCAAAATTGGGTGTGTTAAACATAAAAATTCAGCTTGTTATCAATGTCTTTTGAAGCTACTCAATAAGAAGTCCCAAACATTAGTTGTTTCTTGTTCAACAATTGCAATAGCTATTGACAAGATTTTTCGATTACTGTCTTGTGTAACAACCAACAACAAGTGATGCGCATATCTCCCGTACATGAATATGTTGTCAATTTGGACTAATGGTTTACAGTACCAAAATGCTTCAATACATGGCTTGAATGTCCAAAAAAGAATATGGAAAATTCTTCTCCATTGGACCATTCGATTTCCATGATATGTAGGTTTCGTTTGTATATCGATGACGGTACCTGGGACATACTAAGTCAATACCTTCAACCATTGCCACAAATCATTATATGATTTATCCCACTCGTTATGCATATTTTTCATTGCCTTCTATTTTGTAACCCATGCATTGTAGTAGGACATGGTGTAACCATACTCACTATGGATATTAGTAATCAAAATCGGAACAAGAATCCTATAATTCACTTTCACCATAGGTAAGACAATGTTAAAGATAAGGTTAGAATCTAATTTCAGATTGCAATGTTAGATATGTGGTCAGAATCCAATTTCAGATGATCCTTTGATATACCTACAACAGCACATGTATGTGGAGCATCATATTTCTTAATTGTCTAAAACTCCGTCTTCTTTCTCATAAATGCGATGATTTTTTATAGACATTTATTGTCACGTATTGCACACTTCACCTCATATTTTTCTGCTCATGATTTTGTAACATAGAAGTTGACTCGATATTTTATGCTATACCGCTTCACTACAACAACAACATCTTTAGAGGAAAACTCCATTCCAACTTGTAAATCACTGAAATTTGTAGAAGAACTTGTATGACCCAGTCTTCTATGAGGAAGTTCTGGAAATTCTAACCCATTTTCAGCATCAATGTCGACATTAAGCATATGGGGTGGAGGCTCATATGCTGTAAAATCTGGTTGGGTTCCTCTAGTATTGTTTGGACCTTCACTGTTAGAACCACTCACTTCTAGTTCAGTAGGATCGATCTCTGGTTTAGAAAATAATGCAATTTCTAAACCATTCGACCCTGACTCCTGAATTGGATCATCATTGGTTTCAACTTCCTCTTCATTATCAACCCTAATTGTGATTTTATGTCTAGGGTAGGATGTCTCTTCGCCGGTGCAAGTTGTATGGGGAACATCATCTGTTCTCATCAACCATATGTTAAAACCAATATTACTTATGGATTTCCCACCCATGTAACTTGATGGCATACATGCATAAGTGTTTCCAGTATAGAGAATCAGCATTTCGAAATTGAAATGAAAAGCACTCATAGAAAATCATGTTGGGGTCTCCATGTTTAGGTTTCCAACTAACCTCGATTGTTTACCAAAGTTGAAATTGAGGGCTGAAACTGAGGAATGCCTTCCCATTGATGATCCTGGCATTCCCTGGTCGAGCTTTGTAACAACGTCATAAAACCACCGCACAACCGTATGGTTGGACTTTCTACTTCCTATTCTTGAAGCAAATTAATTGGAACTGTTATTGAACTCGAACCACCTTTCTCGACATTGACAAAGAAGGCATATAACTCTAGTATAGCATTTCTAATAGAGCAATGCATATCGAGCATTAACTCGACATCCATTCACATTTAAGCTCAAATGCATCATATCTAACAAGGTTTATTGACGTTAGAAATCTATATTTCATGCTTGAAATTCTCCTCCAGCTTGAAGTCAAGACTTTCCTTCTAATTCTTGACCGAAGCTCATTCAATTTGATGTTTCGATTGAAAGTCAATTCTATAGATTGGGTTGATACAAAAATGACAAAAATTCCGGTGTCACAAATTTGACCGTCATAATAAACAATCTGCGTTTTCACCCTCTCCCCTGCCACATCACCTGAAAACGCTTTATGCAAGAAGTGTTTTTGCCACCTATCTCAAAATCGATATATTTCCTTAATTTCCAAATAAAACGACCTAAAACCCTACCTTTTTTTAAACAGGCATACATACTCAACTTTGCCTTCTAATACAATATTAATACTACTATGTTGTAGTAGTACTAAAATTTTGCAAATAAATGGGGTTGATTCCAATATATATTGCACTAAGCTGCCAAAAGTCGATAAAAAATTATGTGCAAATATTTTATATCTAAAAATATTAATTAATTAAATATATTTTTAATTTAAATACAATAAATTCGTACTATAAGTACTAAATTACACTATTATTAATTAAAAGCATATGAATTATTTTATATGTTAAATTATTTTAATTTATTTATTAAATAACTTATTATTAAATTCAAAATTTGACAGATTTTGATGGCTCTTAAGATTATAATTAATTTATACATTAAAATTAGTAAATATATATAATACTGATCTCGATCGAGTACATTGTCATATTTGCAATGAACCAGTTCGATCATCCTTTAATTACAAACAAACATCTGACACAAAGGAGATTTCTGTCAAATGGATTTATTTCTATAATTATATATATGTTTATTTGAAGAAAATATAAAACTGTGGAAATATTGGCATCTTCCATGAATATGCTTTCCTTTGCTTGTTTTGATTCAGTTTGAAATAATCTTTGTGTGATCTTTTTCTTTAAGAAATTAACTTATTAATTGAGTAAGACATCTGGCATTGTTTCTCCTTTACATTCCAATTGTGTTGGTTTTTTGGAAATAAAATCTGGAGTTGCGTATAGAGACAAATCAAGCTTGGTTTTCAAGTGGATATGCTCGGAATAGAATCAAACCTCGAATTGCCTTGTTGGATAACATATGCAATTTGATTTCAAGTGAATAATCATGTCTCATTTTTTTATAAAAAATTATATTAATCCTTTGAGGTTTATGCCAAGTCATATATTAAGGTCAAATCCATGCATGGATTGATAAACTTTAAGGCTTAAGCCTTAGCTCAGCCCACTTTTTGGTCCAAAACCAAGAAGACTTGGAGCTTATGCCTGGAAATTTATGATCGAAAACAGTGATGTTCCATTTATAAATTACATTTACTTTTTAAAAGGAAATTCGTTAATTTATTCTGAGACTTTATATTTTGAGAAAGAAACAATAAAGGCTTCAACCTTATGGTATATTGAAAATTGACTCTGTCACAACTCAAGTACAATAATTTTAGAGTGATTGTAAGCACTTAATACAGTAAATAAATTAGCCCAGGAAGGTCCAAAGTGGCAAGAAAAAATCAACAAAAGAATATAGCATCCACCAAATTAGATAGGACAACAATAAAACCATCCCTAAAATCATTTGCAAAAGCAAGACTAAATGCATTAGTAAGACTAAAAAATGTGCAACAGGAGTAGACAAAAGCTTCTAAAAGTGAAGATTTATTAAACAATGGAAAACAAAAAAAACATATAAAATTTAAGACAACACAAGTTCATACCGACTCGTCAAATTATTTGTCACTCTAAAATACACTCAAAATAGAAATAGATTAAGACACTAATGAAGAGCTACTCATTTTTCGAATAAAATTATTGGTGACTAGTGGAGTTTCAATGACGATAACCATTTGTATTTCTCTTACAATTTTTGATATTTTCTCATTTTTTTGGTATTCCCTCATTATTTTTGATACACCCTTATTGTAATACCAATTATTTGCCCGAGCCCGCATGCAGAACCAAAACAAAAAAGCAAAATAAGCGGCCCGGATTTTACAAGGCCCAATTACTAACCTAAGCCTAATTACCCAAACAACTAACCCAAACCCCCAAAACACTGAAACCCTAAGCAGGTAGCAGCAGGTTTGGCGCCGCAGCATTAGCCCCCCAGCAGTCTCCAGCATCGCCAGCAAGACGCCAATCGGCGCACGTTTCGGAACCAACCACTCCCCACGATACCTGCAAACACGGACTAAGAGTCCAAGAAGAAAATATTGTAAAAATAAAGCATTTTATCGGGCTATATAAAGCCAAATTTGTATACTGAAAAGGGGAGAATACTGTAAATTGGGAGATTGAAAACAGAGAAATAGAATCAAAAGAGGTGAATTGCATCTATGTTTTTTTTTCAGTGTTTTATCTATTTTCTGTTTTTATATTGAATAAAAAAATAAAAATATTACCTCTGGGGTTTCGCCGTTGAGACCCATGTATGCTTCGCCTGAATCGGAGCCAGATTTGGTGCCGGGATTCGGATCGGCTGAATCACCTGAGAACGGCGGCGCGAAGGGCGGGTTGAAAGAAACCCTAGCAGAGAAGAGGGGCTGCACCTTTTGTTTTAAATTTTTATGCTGCAAATGTTTTGTTTTGGGAAATAAAACTGTTTTAAAAAGCAGAGCAAAACGGCGCCGTTTGGTGCCTTGACCCGCGCTGTGACCCGACCCGGAGGGGAGGATCCGCGCGTTCTGGCCTGAATGGGGAAATTTCGCGTTTAGTCCCCTTTTTTGCGTTGTGTTTCAATTAAACTCATTTGTTTCTTTTTAAATTGAGCCGCATATTTAATTTTTCTTTCAATTTGGCCCATCGCTGCGCAGCATTTTGGAAGGTGGGGATAATTTCCCTTTTGGTCCTCCACTGTTATGCGCGCGTTCAAGTTGGTCCTACTTTTTTTAATTCATTCAAAATCTGCCCCATTTTTTCGTTTCAGTTCAATTTAGTCCATTTCAAGCTATTTTATTATTATTTTCTTCTATTTTTTATATTATTATCATTATACCATTTATTTATTTATTATCAATGTTATTTCTATGTTCCTAAGCACACATTTTTTTTATATGTACATATATGCATTTTTGTGTAGTGTATGTACTTGTATATATTTCGTACCATTTCTTTTGTATTTTTATTTTTACTTCTTTTACTTCTATATACGTATATATATACTATTATGTTTTAGTTTTTTTTTTACTTTCATAAATATGAATATATGTTTTTTTAATATTATTTTTCACTTTTTTTAAAAACATATAAATGTATACATACGTATTTTAAAGTACACGTGTTTCCCATATTTTACAATTCAAAATACACATTTTTCATAAATATATATTATTTTATATATATCCTATTATTTATATACTTATTATACATATATATAAGTGTTTTAATATACATATACGTATTTTCATGATTTTCCAACACATATATACTTATGCATTTTTATTTTGTAAATTTATACACATATTCATACTTTTTGTTTATTTTCACGATTTTCAAATACATACGTGTATTTTTTATTAGTTTTTGATTGATATATTCCATTCCATCTTTTTATATGTATCCTTGTATATTATACTTGTACATATATAGTTTGTAAATACATATACACATGTAATTCATTATTGAAGTATTTGTTTTGATATTATACATCGACTTTTTAACATGCCCTTTAGAAAATATATTTTGGTTTTGACAATACATCAAAGTTATTTTCTTGATTCAAAGGTTTTTTTTAATAAAAGTAATATTCAAAAGTTTGAGATTTTCAAGGGAAATTGAGCCCTAACGTATTAGGTTCTGATTTTCTTTGATGATCTTAAATAACTGAGGATATTCTTTATTCAAAATGCATGAGTATAAAAATTATTTTTGGGAACTTAACTTGTTGTGTCCTAACGTATTGGGTTCTGATTTTCTTTGATGATCTTAAATAATTGAGGATATTCTTTATTCAAAATGCATGAGTATAAAAATTATTTTTGGGAACTTAACTTGTTGTGTCCTAACGTATTGGGTGTGGCATGTTATTTTCTCAAAATGAAGATTTTCACATAAAATAAAGTGATATTCAAAGTTCGGGAATTATGAAGAATCGTACCCTAACATATTGGGACTCGATTTCTTTACATAACTTGAGCAATTGATTATCTTTTTTTCAAATTCCATCGTTTGAGTTGATTTTTAATTTTTTTTAAAACCTTCGGCACTAAGACATCAAATAATCAATTTAGTACCGATTTTGGGCGTGACGAGGGTGCTAACCCTTCCTCCTGCGTAACTGACTCCCGAACTCGTTTTCTCAAAATTCGTAGACTAAAATAATTTTTAAAGGTGAGCCGATCACATCTTAATAAAGGATCGGTGGCGACTCCACTAGGGACACTAGAGAGTTGAGCCATAAATTGGTTATTTTTTGTCTTATGATCGAAAAATCAAATTTGGGTTTTAAAATCATGATTTCCTTTCACACTCATTGATCTTTTATCATGAAATGTTGGCTACTTTGCATTTGCATTTGCATTTTTGCATTATATGGTCAGTTTTACCCTTTAAGTGGGAGCGAGAAACTAGTCCTTCGTGAGGTATTCACATCCGTGCAGGGTAGTGGACCGCTTTCGGGATACATTCATACCTATGTCTTCGTGAGATTTTCTTCTCCGTGCAGCCATAGGGAAATGTATCCCCTGAACTGAACTCGATCCACATGAGCCTATAATGGGTGAGGATCGAGGAATCTGCTGGTTCGGGTACCCTTACTCTAGAAACTAAGTCTCATATAGTGAGCTTTAGGAACTTGCCCTAGGTAAAACTATCCCAAAACCCTAGCGGATTCCTGATAAGTGTTTTTTCTATTTCATGTTTGTATTGGATTATATCTTTTTGGTGTGATACTAACTTGGGTTCGTTTTGTTTTCATTGCATGACATTAGGATTGCATAGCATTTCATCCTAGAAGGCGTTAGTTCATATTCGGTTACTAGATAGAAAGCTTATCATGGAAAAAGGGTTTCTTGATAAAGTGGAAGATAATGTGGCTATCCAAACTTGGTCAGAGACAATACAACAAAAGAAAGGTGATAGTTTGGCCAAAGGATATGTGTTAGAGTTGTGGGACTTCACTCGCATCAGTGTGACTCAGAATAGCCTACAAGAACTGAAAGAAATATGGGACTAGTGGGATGATGAGATCAAACAGCTCTTTTATTCTAGCTATGGAGATCTACCTTTTCTGCTCGACGTAAAGGTGGATAAGTACCTGTTTCGTGCCTTAGCCCAATTTTGGAACCTTGCTTATAGTTGTTTCACCTTTGGAAGTGTTGATTTAGTGCCTACAGTGGAGGAATATACTACCTTAATTCATTGTTCGAAAATCCAAGTAGATAAAGCCTACTCAAGAGCTACTAATGTTCCAACCTTTTTGAAGAAATTGATGAATATTACGGGGATGAGTGAGCAATGGGTCGCAGCACAAATCAAACAAAAGGGAGATAGTAAATGCATTCCTTGGAAGAACGTGAAAGATTTAATTCTAGCACACCCGGATACGAGGAAGAGGGTTGATGTCTTTGCCTTGGGTATTTACGGTTTAGTTATCTTTCCCAAAGCCTTGGGACATGTTGATGAAGTAGTCACTGATCTTTTTGACTGTCTTGATAAAGGGGTTACACCGGTTCCAACAATTTTGGCAGAAACTTTTAGATCTCTGAATAAATGCCGAAGAGCAGCTGAGGGTAGATTTATTGGATGCACGCAACTCCTTTTAGCATGGTTTCACAGTCACTTTTAGAAGGTGTATAAGGTTTCTTATCGGGTTTTTTCTGAAAATTATTCGCCCTTGAAAGAAATAGTGGCATTACCGAGGCAGGATGATATTTCAGAGGAAAAATGGATGGAAATTCTTCAGAATCTTCAAGAGGAGGATATTGAATAGAGAGCTCATTGGATGCTGCCAGATAAGATCTTATATAGGTGTGGAGATTTTGACTGGGTCCCTTTGCTTGGGATTTGAGGAGCCATTGGCTATGCACCGTTGTTGGTACTGAGAAAATTTAGGTCAAGGCAGTTCGTACCTACAACCCAAGGATTAGCTCAATGTGAATTCTCGTATAAATGTGATGGTTACAAGAAGAAGATACGAGAAATGACTAATGCTTGGAGGCAGACTCTCCGAATGAAGAGGTTGGTAGTAGGTCCATCAACGACTCTTGAATATATCGAGTGACTAAATAGAAGGATCAATGACAATATACCTGTTCCAAGTCAGGGAGACAATCAACTAGCAGAAAAGCATGTACGAGTTGTCCCTTCCGAGCTAGAAATTATAAGGCAGGATTTTGAAAGAAGAAATTCAGAGCTCGAAAAGAAGATAAAGCAAATGGAAGAGGAGAAGATGAATTTAAAGTTGGACATAGATGTTCAGAAGCTAGAAATCGAAGGCTTGAAAAAAGGAAAGCGCAAAACTGAGGAATATTTGAATAGCTTGAAGACGGATTATAAGAGACTATGTCTGTTAGTGAGAACTGCTGGGTTGGGAAAAACCTCAGAGCAGTGGCGTCAATAAGTGCAAGAAGAAAAGGTCAAGGCTAGTAGGTGGGAAAAGAGATTTCAGAAGGCTTAGACGCAAAATAAGTCCCTTGAGAGGAGTTTGTCGGAAAGCCAAAATGAAAGGGATGAACTAAAAGCTAGGGTGGCCGAGCTGGAGAAAACTGTTCATCAATATCGAAATAGCAATGTTGTGATGGAGTTGCAAGCAAGCTTGAGCAGGATCGAGCAAATGAAGAGAACTGTAGAAGGATTAGAGATGGCATTACAGAACTGTGAAGCCAGGATTGAACATCTGGAAGCAAATGAAGATCATCAAAGTGAACAGCTTCACTATCTCTAGGACCAAGTTGTAAAAAGGGATCACATTATGGGAGAAGCTGTTGTTCAGATTCAAGGGGTAGCTGAGCACCTGCAGACTTTGGCAATACAAGCTGATATACTAAGCGTGAAGTACGAATCAGAATCAGATCAGGGGCAGAAGTTGGCATCGTTACTTAGGGAGATTAAAGTTCTAAGTGTTAGGGCAAAGCCTTATTTATAGCCAGTTTATGTAAAGATTTTTTTTTCTCTAGTAAAGTTTTCTAAGTAGGAATTAAATCATAATTAACACCTTTCTTGCATTCATCTCATGCATTGCATCATATGCATTAAAAACCTTTAATTAATCCTAATTAACTAAAATCATTGCTCAGTTAACCTGGAAACCAACCAACCAACCCAACACCGATACGACACTCGAGCAAAGACAAAAGGCATGGATCAAAGATTGGAAAAGCTCGAATAGTACTAGAAGGATATGCAAGACCGACTTCAGCTACAAGTACAGGAGTGGTTAGACAAGATGCAACAGGATATGTCTGAGAAAATGCAAGAATCCCAAAAGGATATGATGGCAAAGGTAACCAAACTGTTGACCGGAGGAGGTGATAAGGTAAAGGGTCCCATGGCTGATGGCGAAGAGGGTAACGAGGATGAACCACTCTATCCTCCAGGCTTTACTCCTCCACATGCGCGAGCTCAAGCTGAATATCCACACAAACCTGCTGTCACAATCAGGCCTCAGCAGTCCCAGGCCGGTGCTTCAAACTTTCAAGTTGGATTAGGCTCTAACCCAAGAAACAACCCTACTAGCTTTGCCATTCCCGACTTCGATGAAGTGGCTGAGAAGGAAAGGATAAAGGAGGAGTTACCGAAACAGTTAGAGGAAAGGTACAAGTGGCTCGATGAGAAGTTCAAGGCGATGGAGATCACTGAAAGTTATCTAGGTATTGACGCTAAAGAGCTGAGTTTAGTTCCAGATTTAGTACTCCTTGATAAGTTTAAGATGTCTGAGTTCGAAAAGTACAATGGGACAAGCTGCCCAGAAGCTCATATCACCATGTTCTGCAGGTGAATGGCGGGGTATGTTAACAATGACCAGCTCTTGATACATTGTTTCCAGGATAGCCTTGCAGGGGCAGCATCTAAGTGGTACAATCAACTGAGTCGTACCACGATTGGTTCATGGAGGGATTTGGCACAGGCGTTCATGAAATAGTATAGTCATGTAATAGACATGACTCCTGATAGAATCACCCTTCAAAATATGGAGAAGAAGTCGAACGAAAGTTTTAGGCAGTACGCACAAAGATGGAGGGAAGTCGCAGTCCAGGTTCAACCACCGCTTTTGGAAAAAGAAATGACTATGCTATTTATTAGCACACTGAAGGCACCGTTTATTACACATATACTAGGGAGTGCTACAAAAAGCTTTCCTGATATAGTCATAAATGGTGAGATGATTGAGAATTCCATAAGAAGTGAGAAGATCGATGTTGGAGAGAGCAACAGAAGGTTGGCCTCGAAGAAGAAGGAGAATGAGGTGAACAATACGAATATGTACAACAAAGGTTATTCGAAGTCAATAACGGTGAATCAGCTAAGAGGGGTGGCCGCTAACCAACAAGGCTCGTCAAGACAGGAGGCCGGTGCGAGACAAAACACCGAGAGGCCTCAATTCACGTCAATTCTGATGTCTTATAGGGAGCTGTATAAGAATTTGTTCGATGCACACGTAGTTTCCCCTTCATATTTAAAGCCCTTACAACCCCCGTATCCCAAATGGTATGACGCGAAGGCACAATGTGACTATCATGCGGGAATTATTGGACATTCCATAGAAAATTGTACTGCCTCTAATAAAGTGGTGGAAAAGCTCATCGATTTGGGTGTGGTCAAATTTGATGATTCTACCAGTGCAGAAAATCCATTACCAAACCACACTGACAATAGGGTAAATATGATGGTGAAAAGGCAGACATCGCAGATGTAAAAACTTTTTTGAGCTGGGTCTAGAAAGAGATGGTGAAAAGGGGACTGATCATTTCGAAAGGAAATTGTAAAAAGAAGGGGAACTACTCTGAGTACCACAATGAAATAGGGCATGAGATCCAAGAGTGTGCGGAGTTCAAAGCTATGGTACAATTTATGATGGATAATAAGGAGATGGAGTTTTATGAAGGAATTAAAGAAGAGGAATATGTATGCGCATTTGAGTCAGCATTGGAGGTCCCAAAAGCTAACTATCCTATGGTCATCATTTCATGACCTAAAAATGGTGAGGCAGGAGCACGGGTAACACTGAAGGTTATCATTCAAAAACCTACTGTCTTTTCTTATAGGGATAACTAAAGGGTTTCCTGGAATTATGATTGTAATGTGACAATTTCAGAGAAGGATGATGTAATCAGTAAGAAGGATCAGGATGAGGGTTCCTGTACTCATAGTGGAAAATGCTACGATCAGATGAAAACTCGAGTAGAGCTAACAAAAAAAGAAGCGTCAACTGAAAAGAAGGGGAACGTGGTCGAACCTAAATTATTGGTTAACAAGCCAATAAAAGAAGAGGAAGCTAAAGAGTTTTTAAAATTCCTGAAGCATAGCGAGTACAGTGTTGTGGAGCAGTTGCACAAACAGCCAGCTCGCATATCCGTGCTAGCTTTACTTCTGAGCTCAGAGGGGCATCGAAATGCACTGTTAAAAGTACTAAACGAAACCCATGTGGCTGATGATATTTCTATCAACAAACTGGATCGACTGGTCGATAATATAAGCACCAATAACTTCATCTTTTTCAATGATGACGAAATACCACCTGGAGGTATGAATTCTACTAGAGCTTTGCACATCACTACTAGGTGCAAAGGATACACATTACCGGGAGTTCTGGTAGACAATAGATCGAAATTGAATGTATTGCCCTTATCCACGCTCAATAGGCTACCTGTGGATAGTTCGCATATGAAGTCGTACTAGAATGTAGTGCGAGCATTTGACGGCACCGAGAGGAGGGTCATGGGACGAATTGACATACCCTTGTTAATTGGCCCCACTATCTATGAGGTGGACTTCCTGGTTATGAACATTAAGACTTCTTATAATTTTTTATTAGGAAGGCCATAGATTCATTCAGCAGGAGCGATACCGTCATCGTTATATCAAAAACTGAAGCTGGTGTCAGATGGCCGACTAGTGATGATAAATGCTGAAGAAGATGTCATTGCATCTGTAGTCAACGATGCACCGTACTTGGAAGCGAGTGATGATGCAACTGAATGCTCCTTTCGATCTTTAGAGTTCGTAAATGCTACATTCATCTCTGAGGGAAACACGATCCCAATGCCGAGAATATCAAAGACCATAAAGATGGGTCTTCAATTGACAGTTGGAAAAGAAGCTTTGCCAAGAAAAGGATTGGGGAGATATCTTCAGGGTCGAGTTGAAGCCCCATTGTTGAAGAACAAGAATGACTATTTTGGCTTAGGATACAAGCCAGATGCTAAGCAAATGAAGATAGAGCAAGAGAAGAGGCGAGGGAGAAGAAGGGCTCGTTTGACAGATGATGAAGTCAAATGAGAGCCTATGACCTTTCCTCACATCTCCAAAACTTTTGTATCAGGAGGATTTGTTTATCAAGGAATGCCAGAAGTTGGAACTATTAATACAGAGTTGGGAAATATTAATGCCGTGTGTGAAGAAGCATCAAAGGGAGGAATTTTGTTGGATATCCGCCCTTACGGACCGGGAAGTGTGCTAAACAATTGGACTGCAGAAGACATACCTGTAGTTTTTAGGACTTCCTCAGAGTAATGTCCAGAACACCCTTATTGCTTTAGCCTAGAAGCGATAAGGATTCCTTTGTGAAATAGGCTCATGTCCAAATATCATTATTTTAATAAAGTTCATCTTTGCAATCATTCTTGGAGTAAACTTTTCTTTCTTTCCATATGAGTCGCTGTTTTGAATTTTTCTTTCAAATTATTCTTACATCTCATTCATGACCATACTGCACAAGTAGTTATTCCTGAATCCATATTGTTTTTATACCTATAATAGGTCCCTCGATATCAATGATACGAATGTCACTCTTACAAATTCAGAATCTCCTTTTGAACGAAACATGTGTTTAGAGGGGTCACAGGATTTTGAAGATGACGAAGACGGTGATTTGTCTCCTGATTTGTTGAAGATGGTAGAACAGGCCGAGAAACAAATCCTACCTCACAATGAGTCGATAGACATTGTGAGCTTGGAGGAAGGAAAAGAGGTGAAGATCGGATCTGATATCTCTGCAAAAACAAGACAAGACCTCATCAGACTACTCCAGGAATTCAAAGATGTCTTTGCATGGTCATACCAAGATATGCCTGGGTCAAGTACTGACATTGTAGTCCATCGCCTTCCTATAAGAGAAGATTGCAAGCCAGTGCAGCAAAAGCTTAGAAGGATGAGGCCTGATATCGTGTTGAAGATAAAAGAGGAGGTCCAGAAGCAGTTTGATACCGAATTTCTACAAGAAGTCAAGTATTCTGAGTGGGTGGCCAACATCGTACCAGTTCCAAAGAAAGATGGAAAAGTACGAATGTGTGTGGATTACCGGGATTTGAACAAGGCTAGTCCAAAAGATAACTTCCCATTACCCCACATCGACACATTGGTAGATAATACAACAAGTTATTCATTGTTTTTCTTTATGGATGGTTTTTCGGGGTACAATCAGATAAAGATGCATCCTGAGGACATGAGAAAGATTACGTTCATTACATTATGGGGGACATTCTGTTATAAAGTGATGCCGTTTGGATTAAAGAATGCGGGAGCAACATACCATAGAGCCATGGTAGCCTTGTTCCATGATATGATGCACAAGGAGATCGAGGTTTATGTTGATGATATGATCGCGAAATGTAGAACGGAGGAGGAACATGTGCAGGTCTTGAGAAAATTATTCTTAAGATTAAGAAAGTTCCAGCTCAAACTTAATCCAGAGAAGTGCACTTTTGGGGCCAGGTCAGGAAAATTGCTAGGCTTCATAGTCAGTGAAAAGGGAATCGAGATTGACCCAGACAAAGTGAAGGCAATACGAGATTTACCTCCACCTCGCACTCAGAAAGAAGTTCGAGGTTTCTTAGGAAGACTAAATTACATTGCCAGGTTCATTTCACAATTAACTGAGAAATGTGACCCAATATTTCGTCTTCTGAAGAAACATAATCCTGGTACTTGGGATGAAGAATGCGAGGAAGCCTTTAATAAGGTGAAACAGTATTTGTCTAGTACTCCAGTGATATTGTATCTGACAGTGTTTGATAATTCCATGGGGTGTGTGCTAGGTCAACATGATGAAACGGGAAGGAAGGAAAGGGTGATATATTACCTCAGTAAGAAATTCACTGACTGTGAAATGAGGTATTCGCCTATTTTAGAAGTTGTGTTGTGCCTTGATTTGGACAACTCGAAGATTAAGGCAGTACATGTTATACCACACGACTTGGATAATTTCAAAGTTGGACCCGTTAAAGTATATGATGGAGTCAATTGCTTTGAATGGGAGGATGGCCCGGTGGCAGATCTTACTGTCTGAATTCGATATAGTCTATGTGAGTCAAAAAGCTGTAAAAGGGAGCGCAATAGCTGACTTTCTGGCTAGCAGGGCTTTGGAAGATTACGAACCGTTAAGTTTTGATTTTCTGAATGAAGACTTGTTGTATGTAGCCGCTACTGAAGAAAATCCCCAAGAAGGTAACAGTTGGAAGCTAAACTTTGATGGAGCCTCGAACGCTGTGGGTAATGGAATTGGGGCAGTCTTAGTTCCCCGAATGGTGATCATTATCCTTTCACTTACAAATTGGATTTTGATTGTACAAACAACATGGCAGAATACGAAGCGTGCATCATGGGTATTCGTGTAGCTATAGAGCGAAGAATCAAAGTGTTAGAGGTCTATAGAGATTTGGCATTGGTGATATACCAGCTTAAAGGTGAATAGGAAACAAGAGATCCCAAATTAGTCAGTTATCGAAAGTTGGTCCTTGAATTGATTAAAGAGTTTGAGGATATTACTTTTCGCTATCTCCCGCGAGACGAAAACTAGATGGCCAACGCACTGGCTACTCTAGCCTCCATGATCAATGTGAACAGACAAGAGGACATGAAGCCTATCCAAATGAGTATCTATGAAGACCCGGCTCATTGTTACAATATCGAAGAAGGAGAAATCGATGATAACCCTTGGTATCAAGATATACTACGATATGTAAAAAATCGTGAGTATCCTGGCCAGGCAGCGGAGAATGAAAAGAGAACTTTGAAAAGGCTAGCCATTGATTACGTCTTAGATGGGGAGATCTTATACAAGAGGGGAAAAGATCAGGTACTGTTAAGATGTGTGGATGCCATGGAAGCAAAGAAAATCTTAGAGGAAGTCCATGAGGGCATCTGTGGAACGCATGCCAGTGGGTTCACAATGGCTAAACAGATTATGAGATTCGGGTATTACTGGTCCACCATGGAAGGGAATTGCATCAATTATTCCAAAAAGTGCCATAAATGTCAAATTTATGGTGATAAAATGCATGCACCTCCTTCGCCTCTTCATGTCATGACTTCTCCATGGCTTTTCTCCATGTGAGGTATGGATGTCATCGGGCCAATATCGCCGAAGGCTTTAAATGGGCATCGTTTCATATTTGTGGTTATTGACTACTTCACCAAATGGGTAGAAGCTGCTTTGTATGCTAACGTTACAAAGTCATCAGTAAGTAAGTTCTTGAAAAGAGAGATCATATGTCGATATGGAATGCCTAAAAGAATCATATCTGACAATGCATTGAACTTGAACAACAGCTCAATAGCAGAAGTCTGCAGTCAATTCAAGATCAGACATCACAATTCATCACCGTATCGCCCAAAAAATGAATGGTGCAATGGAAGTAGCCAATAAAAATATAAAAAAGATTGTGGGGAAAATGACCAAGACTTACAGGGACTGGCATGAGAAATTACCGTTTGCTCTCCTTACTTATCGAACGTCAATTAGGACCTCCATCGGGGTAACGCCTTTCTCTTTAGTCTACGGTATGGAGGCAATTTTGCCCATCGAAGTTGAAATCCCTTCTCTCCGGGTGTTGGCTGAGCTAAAGCTGGATGAAGTAGAATGGGTCCAATCTCGATACGATCAGTTGAACTTAATAGAGGAAAAAAGGCTAAAGGCTATTCAGCATGGTCAAATGTACCAGAAAAGAATGATGCGAGCCTATAACAAAAAGGTCCGTCCTAGAGAATTTCATGAGAGGGACCTGGTGCTGAGAAAAATTCTTCCTCTACAAAAAGATTTTAAGGGGAAGAGGATGCCAAATTGGGAAGGTCCTTACGTTGTAAAAAAGGCCTTTTCTGGAGGAGCCTTGATCCTAGCTGAAATGGATGGAAGAAACTTGCCTAATCTAGTAAATTCAGATTCGATCAAGAGATACTTCACTTAAGAAGGAGAAGGAACCAAGGTGAAAACCCGCAAAGGGTGATTTGATTTAAAAAAAAGGAAAATTGAGAGGCTAGGGTGAAAACCTGTAAATGACACTTTAAGACCAAAGGGGATTTGAGTTGAAAACCCGACAAGGGCGGCTCAAATTTTGTTTGAAGCACGTGGTGATCTTGTTGTACCTAAATCGACAAAAAGGAATGTACGACATATTAGGGCATCAACAAAGTACTGTGAACCTCCTAGATACGTGTTGAATTCAGAAGGGTTTTCAAAAAGTTGTATAGGGAAATTCAAGCAAAGATATCTGGGGCACTTGTTCATAGTATTTGTATTGAATTTGTTGTTTCTAAAACACTTCATTCTTTTTCAATATAAGTGTTTCCAGTCAATTCCTCTTTTAGACCTGTTTTTCTTTATTATCCATCGTTATGATCTTTTCGCAAGCATGTTGCATTAGAATAACGATTAATGGACTAATAAAACTTTCACAAGGAAAGTTTTTTCATATTACTCTAGAAATTTCTAAATAATACAGGAACCTGAAGCAGGACTATTGTTTAGACTTCACCGGGTTAAAAGGTTGGAGATATCTAGGAGTAAAAAGCCATGATTAAATTATTCAAGTTTTGTCGAAGCGTTGTTGTCACAAAGGAGGCTTAATGAGCAATAACGACTTTAACATTCAATATTCATTTTTCATGACATAACATTCAAATGTCATTCATTCACACCTAGTTAGGAGCATTTGATTCATTTGATCATGACATCCTAATCATTAGGCATAATTAGGTTCATAAAGTGAATTATACAGGTCATGTTCCCTAGAGAACAGATCGGCGAAATCATAAAGCCTTATCTCCCTGAGCAACAATAGAGCAGGTTGAAAAGTAGCAGATCCTGTCTTCCTAAATTGGTAGCGAAGTGGATCGAAGATAGCAGATCTTGTCTTCCCATACTGGTGGCGAAATAGATCGAAGAAAGCAGATCTTGTCTTCATGTACTGGCGTGAAGTAGATCAAATATACCAGATCTTGTCTTCCCATACTGGTGGCGAAGTAGATCGGAGAAAGCAGATCTTGTCTTCATGTATTAACATGAAGTAGATCAGAGATAGCAGATCTTATCTTCATATATTGATATGAAGTAGATCGAAGATAATAGATCTTGTCTTCATGTATTGACATGAAGTAGATCAGAGATAGTAGATCTTATCTTCATATATTGATATGAAGTAGATCGAAGATAATGGATCTTGTCTTCATGTATTGACATGAAGTAGATCAGAGATAGCAGATCTTATCTTCATGTATTGACATGAAGTAGATCGAAGATAATGAATCTTGTCTTCATGTATTGACATGAAGTAGATCAGAGATAATAGATCTTATCTTCATATGAAGTAGAACAAAGATAATGGATCTTGTCTTCATGTATTGACCTGAAGTAGATCAGAGATAGAAAATCTTATCTTCATGTATTGACATGAAGTAGATCGAAGATAATGGATCTTGTCTTCATGTATTAACATGAAGTAGATTAGAGATAGTAGATCTTGTCTTCATGTATTGACATAAAGTAGATCGAGGATAATGGATCTTGTCTTCATGTATTGACATGAAGTAGATCAGAGATAGTGGATCTTGTCTTCCCATACTGGTGGTGAAGTAGATCGAAGATAATAGATCTTGTCTTCATGTATTGACATGAAGTAGATCAGAGATAGTGGATCTTGTCTTCCCATACTGGTGGTGAAGTAGATCGAAGATAATGGATCTTGTCTTCATGTATTGACATGAAGTAGATCAGAGATAGCAGATCTTATCTTTATATATTAATATGAAGTAGATCAAAGATAATGGATCTTGTCTTCGTGTATTGACAGGAAGTAGATCAAAGACAGCAGACCTTGTCTTCCTGTATTGGCAGCGAGGAAGATCAAGAGTACAAGTCTTATCTCCTTGAAGTATCAATGGAGCTGACCAATCCTATCTCCTTGAAGTTGCAATGGAGTGGATTAAAACCACAGATCTCATTTCTCTGAAGTTGCAGTAGAGCAAATCGCATCAGATTTATCTTTAAGTTGTAGCAGAACAAGTTGAAGCTATAAGTCTTATCTCCCTGAAGTCGCAGTGGAACAGATTAAAGATAGAAAATTTCATTTTTTTGAGAAGCTACAACGTATGAATCCTATCTCCCTGACATTGCAGTGGAGTAGATTGAAGCACCAGTTCCTATACCTCTAAAGATGCAGCAGGAAGGAACGAAGCTACTTGAAGAGGAAGAACGCCAATGTCCATATGACCAGGAAAAAATTGGTCTTTTTAAGTCCTTGCTCCATTCTCGTTCCACGATAACGAGCAAAGAGGGGGAGCTATAATACCAATTATTTGCCCTAGCCCGCATGCAGAACCAAAACAAAAAAACAAAATAAACGGCCTAGTTTTTACAAAGCCCAATTACTAACCTAAGCCTAATTACCCAAACAACTAACCCAAACCCCCAAAACACCGAAACCCTAAGCAAGTAGCAGTAGGTTTGGTGCCGCAGCATTCAGCCCCCTAGTAGTCTTCAGCATCGCCAGCAAGACGCCAATCGACGCACGTTTCAGAACCAACCACTCCCCACGATACCTGCAAACACGAACTAAGAGTCCAAGAAGAAAATATTGTAAAAATAAAGCATTTTATCGGGCTATATAAAGCCAAATTTGTATACTGAAAAGGGGAGAATACTGTAAATTGAGAGATTGAAAACAGAGAAATAGAATCAAAAGAGGTGAATTGCATATCTGTTTTTTTTATTTTCGGTGTTTTATCTATTTTCTGTTTTTATATTGAATAAAAAAATAAAAATATTACCTCCGGGGTTTCACCGTTGAGACCTATGTCTGCTTCGCTTGAATCGGAGCTGGATTTGGTGCCGAGATTTGGATCGGCCGAATCACCTGAGAACGGCGGCGCGAAGGGCGGGTTGAAAGAAACCCTAGCAGAGAAGAAGGGCTGCACCTTTTGTTTTAAAATTTTATGCTGCAAATGTTTTGTTTTGGGAAATAAAATTGTTTTAAAAAGTAGAGCAAAACGGCGCTGTTTGGTGCCTTGACCTGCGCAGTGACCCGACCCGAAGGGGAGGATCCGCGCGTTCTGGCCTGAATGGGGAAATTGCGCGTTTAGTCCCCCTTTTTTTGCGTTGTGTTTCAATTAAACTCATTTGTTTCTTTTTAAATTGAGCCGCATATTTAATTTTTGTTTCAATTTAGCCCATTGCTGCGCAGCATTTTGGAAGGCGGGGATAATTTCCTTTTTGGTCCTCCACTGTTATGCGCGCGTTCAAGTTGATCCTGCTTTTTTTAATTCATTCAAAATCTGCCCCATTTTTCCGTTTCAGTTCAATTTAGTCCATTTCAAGCTATTTTATTATTATTTTCTTTTGTTTTTTTATATTATTATCATTATACCATTTATTTATTTATTATCAATGTTATTTCTATGTTCCTAAGCACACATTTTTTTTATATGTACATATATGCATTTTTGTGTAGTGTATGTACTTGTATATATTTCATACCGTTTCTTTTGTATTTTTATTTTTACTTCTTTTACTTCTATATACGTATATATATACTATTATGTTTTAGTTTTTTTTACTTTTATAAATATGCATACACGTTTTTTTAATATTATTTTTCACTTTTTTAAAAAACATATATATGTGTACATACGTATTTTAAAGTACACGTGTTTCCCATATTTTACAATTCAAAATACACAATTTTCATAAATATATATTATTTTATATATATCCTATTATTTATATACTTATTATACATATATATAAGTGTTTTAATATAAATATACGCATTTTCATGATTTTCCAACACATATATACTTATGCATTTTTATTTTGTAAATTTATACACATATTCATACTTTTTGTTTATTTTCACGATTTTCAAATACATAGTGCATTTTTTATTAGTTTTTGATTGATATATTTCATTCCATCTTTTTATATGTATCCTTGTATATTATACTTGTACATATATATTTTGTAAATACATATACACATGTAATTCATTATTGAAGTATTTGTTTTGATATTGTACATCCACTTTTTAACATGCCCTTTAGAAAATATATTTTGGTTTTGACAATACATCAAAGTTATTTTCTTGATTCAAAGGTTTTTTTTAATAAAAGTAATATTCAAAAGTTTGGGATTTTCAAGGGAAATTGAGCCCTAACATATTGGGTTCTGATTTTCTTTGATGATCTTAAATAACTGAGGATATTCTTTATTCAAAATGCATGAGTATAAAAATTATTTTTGGGAACTTAACTTGTTGTGTCCTAACGTATTGGGTGTAGCAAGTTATTTTCTCAAAATGAAGATTTTCACATAAACTAAAGTGATATTCAAAGTTCGGGAATTATGAAGAATTGTACCCTAACGTATTGGGACTCGATTTCTTTACATGACTTGAGCAATTGATTATCTTTTTTTCAAATTTCATCATTTGAGTTGATTTTTAATTTTTTTTAAAACCTTCGACACTAAGACATCAAATAATCAATTTGGTACCGATTTTGGGCGTTACGAGGGTACTAACCCTTCCTCGTGCGTAACTGACTCCCGAACTCGTTTTCTCAAAATTCGTAGGCCAAAATAATTTTTAAAGGTGGGCCGATCGATCGGTGGCGACTCCAGTTTTATTTTTAAAAGTCGACAACTAAATTTTTATTTTCAAAAAGATGGTTTCGGCACTTATAATATTTTGATACTTCCTCATAATTTTTGTTATGGACTTGGAAGGAGAAATATAATCTTGAAGTAAAAAAATATTATTTTTAAATATTAATAAACTTCATTGGTATTTTGTAGATGGATAAAAAATTGTAACATTTAAATTATTATTCTTTCATGCTATTGTTTGGTACGGAGTTTTTCTTTATATGTAATGATAAGTTTTAAAAATATGATAAATTAAATAAATGAAACAATTTTAATAAGACCAACCAATTTTTTTGTCTTTTTTCTTTTTGTACTCTTTCATTTTTTTTGGTATTTCCTCGTAAATTTTAGTATCCCCTCAAATATTTTAATATTTTCTCACAATTTTTAGTATTTCATTATATTTTTTGTGTTCCCTCATAATTTTTGGTATAGCCTTAGAAATTTTTGCATTTCTCATATTTTTTTGTATTTCCTCATAATATTTAGTATATTCTCCTAATTATTTTATGTTTTTGGTATCACATTATAATTTTTTTCGTAGGTTTCGAAATGAAGTTTTGAAATGAGATATAATTTTGGAGTAAAAAAATATTAGTTTTGAATATTAAGAAATTTCAATAAGATTTTGTAATGAAAAATAGTGGTTAACCTATAAATTATCTTTTTCCTGCTAATATTTAATACTGAATAATTATGTATAATGCTAATTTTTAAAGTTTTGAAAGATTAAATAAATTAAATAAATTTAACAATACCAACCAATTTTTGGTAGACCCTCATAATTTTTGGTACTCACTCATGTTTTTTGATACTTCCTTATAAGTTTTGGTATTTCTTCAAAATTTTTGGTACCTTTTAATATTTTTTGGTATTCTCTCATAATTTTTTGGCACACTATTATAATGTTTTGTATTTCTCATAATTTTGGTATCCCTTCATAATTTTTAGTATGGTTTCGAAATGAAGATTTAGAACGAATTATAGTTTTAGAGTAAAAAAAAATACTATTTTTAATATTAAAAAATTTCAATGGAATTTTGTAATGGAAAAAATTGACAACTTTTAAATTATTGTTTTCTCATGCTAATATTTGGTAATCTTTAAAGTATTAATTTTTTAAATTAATATCTGGTACTAAAAGTATATAAGATTAATAATATTGAAAATATTTGGTAATCTCTTATAATTTTTTGTTAGATCTATTCATGGGTTGGACTATCCGTCTAAGCTTGAAGGTCACCCGAATTATGGGAGGATTTGGTAAAAATATTAGGCCCAAAAAATGGGCTTAGACAACAAAATTAAGCCTGTTTAAAATATGAATCGGGCTCGGGCTTGAGTATTCAAGGTCCTAGCCTGACCTATTTTAAAGTTTATAATACTTTATATTATGAATTTTTATATATTATATAATTTATAACATATTAAAAAAATAAACCTATACTAAATAGATAATACTACTATAATGTAAACATTAAAATAATGTTAAGATGATTATATAAAAATTTAAATAAAAAATAAAAAAATTATTAAATACTAAATTAAAATAATATATTATTTTTTTTAAAATTTAAAAATAATATGGGTGTGCCTAAAATGAGTTTGAGTTAGTCTTTTACAAATATAGACAGACATAAATTATATTAATATCATGCTTAGACCCGATCCGAACTTAACTCAACCCATGAATACCTCTATTTTTTGTACATCCTCTTGATTTTTGATATTTCATGACTTTTTATATTCCCTCATAATCTCTAGGACTTTCTCTATATATATTTTTTGGTATTTCCTCAAAAATTTTGATATTCTTTCCTAATTTTTAGTATCCTCGTTGTTTTTTTATTCCCTCGTAAATTTTGATACACACCTTATAATTTTTTATATTCCCCATGTTTTTTTTTGCACTTCCTCGGATTATTTTGGTATTCCTCTTAAATTTTTGGTACAAGCCTCATAATTTTTTATACTTCCCCATTTTTTTTATATTTCCTCATAATTTTTTACACTCCCTCATATTTTATGGTATGCTCTCCTAATTTTTGGTATTCTTTCATAATTTGTTTTGCATGCTTTCGAAGTAAGGATTTGGGATAAAAAATATATTTTTTAGTGAAAAAAATATTATTGATCATATTAATAAATTTTAAGGAAATTTTGCTAACGGAATGATAATTTTTAAATTATTAATTTTACATACTGGCACTAAAAATATTATATATAAGGATAAGTTTAAAAATAGTGAAAATTAAATAAATAAAATAAATTTTATAAAATGGACCAATATTTGATAATCTCTTATAATTTTTTTATACTTCCTCATATATTTTTGATATACTCTTAGAATTTTTTGTATTAATATTTCCCTCTCCCTCATATTTTTTGATATTTCATCATTTTTTTTGGTATTCCCTCAAAATTTTACCAAAAATTACGAGAGAATATAAAAAAAACATTGGGGATTACTTTAAAATATGAGGGATTACCAAAAATAACGAGGGCGTGCAAAAAATTACGTGAGATTACCAAAAAAATATGAGGGACTACCAAATATTGGCTCGTCTTATAAAATTTGTTTTATTTATTTAATTTTTCATTTTTTTAATTTATTAATATATATAACAAATTTTTTAGTATAAAAAAAATTATACCCAAAATTAATTCCGTGCTAAAACTCATAGTAAAATTTCTAAGGAGATAAAAAAAAAATATGAAAAATTACTTATAATTATGGAGTATAAAAAAATTACGTGGAAATATCAAAATTTTCTCAGGAAGTATTGGATACCAGAAATTTTTAGAAAGAATAAAAGAAAATTATAAGAAAATTCCAAAAGAATATAAAGGATTTTTCTTCACTTTTTTTTTACAAGGGAGCTTAATGGGAAGCCCTCTAATAAACATGTATTCGAGAAAATGGACCACTCCTATTTCCAGAACAGATCAAAGATTAGAATGGCCAATAAAAGCTAAAAAAGGTAAGCTATGACATTGTACCTCAAATGCAACGCTGCTGCTACAAGGAGTATTTGAGTGCTTGTCCCCTTGTCTTTTCCTTGTTTGTTACTGCTACAAAGAGCAGTGAGTGCCTGTCTCCTTTTTCCTCTTTGCGCCTAACAGTCTTCTTCTTACGAACTTACTACGTTGAACTAAACCCTAATTGTTATGGAATCCTGAAATCAGAATCAATGAATGATGAACCCTAATTCCGACGAACAATGGCGTATCATATCTTTTTATCTGATGGCGAGTTTGGCTTCATTAATGCGACAATTTTGAAGATAAATAGCAATATTTATACATTCAAACACGGCTGCTGCATGGCTCATGCACGTTTTGTATGTGAAAAATTTTGAAACCTCTGTTGAAAAAGTGGAGTTAAAGAGTTAGCCAAAATGTTCTGTCAACATCTATGGTCACCTCACAAACCCAATTACTCATTTCAATGAATAACTTATCTTTTGTTGCATGATTTTTTTTATCTTGAGGCGTGAATCATTTTCCTTATCGCTTTATCTTTTTTCGTTTTATTTGAGGCGTAAATCACTTTCCATATCGCTTTATCTTTTGACCGATGTATATAGAACCATCAAGGAGAGCTCACTTACATAGTGGGCTGAACACTTAATTTAATTACACAAATAATAAAGAATTTGTTATTTAAATTCTCTAAATTATGTATCTCTTTGCAATTTAGAATTACTAATAACATTGCAAACTACTAACATAAATACCTCGAAAAACCTTTTTCTACTATCTTCCCAAAATTTCTGAATGTAAAGAAGAAGAAGAAACAAGCAGGTGAGTTTCAATCCAGACATCAACGAAAGGCCAAGAATAATGTTTCTGAAAAAAAGGGGCAGTGGCAATAGCAGAAGAAGATCAGGTAATAGAAACAGGATGGTCGTCGTTGGGATGTTTATGTTTAGGCTCGTCAAAAGACCAAGATTTATACCAGCAAAAGCATTGTTGGGGCGTGTCGGAGCTAAAGTTGCAAGTGCTTTGCGTTTTGAATCCATTCGAAGGAGCTGTCGGCATAAGGTTTCTTCTTCGAATCTGCCGAGGCCACGTTCATTGACGGAATCTACTGAGTCTCATCATGCTGAAGCTATTGAAGATTGCATCCAGTTCTTGAATACTTCTTCATCTTTGTCAAGATCAAACTCGGTTTCTACATGTTCTAGCTAGAATTGCAGTCCTTCTGCGAGAGAAATATATATATGTGTGTATGTATGTGTAAAAATACCAGATGTAAAAAGTACATTCAGTGCCCATAGGTTTATTTACATGAACTTCATGGAATAATTTAAGTAACTCTTTGCAATTGCCTGATTATTAGCTGCACAATTTGTGTTAATAGTTTGCAAGGTTAGTAATCTGATATTGTTATATAGTATAAAAAATTTAAATAACTAATTTTTTATAATTTATGTAATTGAGTTGGGTGGGAATAGATGGATTACCTATTGGGTTTTATATATGTGGTCAAAATATTTGCACTTAATATGGATTTTGGTGGTGCAATAAATTTTTATGTTATTTTGTATTTGCATCTGAATAAATTTATTAATTTATTGGCATGGCATAGCTTTCCTGAAAAGTTTAGAAATGAAAAAAATATGATTTCATGAAAAGTTATTATGTTATGATAATAGATAACTTATGTTATAAATTATATATTAAGTTACAGTTACTTGGATGAAAAACATATAATGTCTATATAATACTCAATAATGCTATTTTTGTTATTTAGTTTATAACTTGTTATATCCTAGATGTAAACTTAAAATCTTTTAAGTGTTTTCCACACCTCAAGGTTTTATCCCAAATCCTCTTCGTTTTATTACTTGCAACACAAGTTTCTTAGTGATGACCAACAGAAAAATCTTATGAACCCTTCTATGGCAGGGACTCAATAGAGGGTTGAGCACTTGAACCTGAAGGAATGTTGAAGGAGGTGAATAATTCTCACATACAGCCAATGCCTCTCTAGAAGAAACAAGAAATAAGACAAAAGTATTAGCTTGCGAAACAGCTGTCTACTTATTGCAAATTTGTTAAGAAGCTTCTGTAAGGAATAAATCCAAAGAAATTATGAGCCAAGAAGTAAAAAAAGGGAGTAATATAAACAAAGTGAGCTGCCGGGGACAAGTAGACAAACTTATCCACACAAAGAGATCAGCCTGACAACCAACAAAATGTCTAATTACCTGCAAAATGGGCCAATGAATAACAAATGACAGCATGCATACACATTCAATAGACACCATATGGTAAAACAAATTACACCTAGCTCCAAACAAGTAGAACAAATATAAGCACCATCTATATTTTTGAACTCCATAGTGGGTGATAAGTAGAAGCGGATTCATCATGTAATTGTGACTTACAAGATTAACCTAATGATTCAGATTCAACTTAAAATCAACAATGATATGTAGCTTTTTGCTAAAATAAATAATGCCTTGCCTAAAATATCAGTTCCCTGTCCCAAGTTTTTTGTCATTCAGGCAGCTCCCTAACGTGCTATTAGTGATGAATCTAGAGTGCCTTGCATAGGTCCCGACCCCCTTAAAATGTAAAATTGTTATTTAAGTCTTTAAATTTTTTAAAAAATTTTAAATTAGTAAAGGTAAAATTATACTTTGATACCTTCAAAATTATAAAAATTCGATTTAATCTTTTAAAAATTATAAAAATATAGACTATAAAAAATTAAAATTTCATTCGCCCCCTAAAAGATTGTTCTGGCTTCGCCCCTACGTGCTACCCCCAAGAAAAAACAGCAAATCCTATTTCTCATTAACTAAATGACAAATGACAAAGAATTGAAGTGTCCTCACCACTTCATCAGTTGTGGCATTAGTTATATTACACCTTCAACTGGAGCCATTGGCTACAATTAAAATAAGATCACCCTCCCCCTCCTCCGTGCACTTTCCTCTTCTGTTTCTAACCAACTTTTATGGGAGCAATTGATTTGCGGGTGATGGGGTTCTTCCAGGTTGAAAAGGAGTTATTAATACATATCCGAATCAACAGCATCAATATACTTTCAGACTACAAAATCACAATTTATCCAAAGCCAAACTGGAACAAGTCAAAAAAGAAATCCAATAAAACGACATTTAAATCCGAACCAACCTGGACTTTTATCTGCATTTCATTGTTTTCTTTTTTCCGTTTGAGTTGGAAACCTGCCTGACGTTGCTGGACAGCAAATAACTAAATTTGTGCCAACCTTAAAACCAGAGAAAGGAATAAGCGATTGGGCCAATGTTTTTAGATTTTCATTTACTTTGCTTCACTTCGATTCCCAGCTGTAAATCGACCTCCAGCTTCAGGCCCCACCAACCATTTTTTATCAACGTTAACATTCTTCTTTTATACTTAGGGAAATGATAGAAATGTAGACAAACTAAATGAGATTCAATATAGAAAAAAAACATAAAAACATGAATTTATCGAATCTAAAAATACTTTAAAGATTTAAAATAAATTATTAAACAAGCTTCAAACGAATCCATGAATTTAAAAATATCACAAATATTATATTTCTAAATAATTTACATGATTTTTGAAATCTAATCCAAATTCTGAAATACTAGTTCCCAAACGCAACCTTAGAAAATTTTGAGATTACCTTCAGGTATCCTAAAAGTAAATTATATGATCAAAACAGATAGAACCCAAACTGCTACGAATTAAATACAACTTTTTTTCTGGGGGCCGGAGGGGGGGTTGGGTCGGGGAGAACACAGTATCTAAAACTCAAATGATTCGCTTCCACATACTGTATAACGCTAATGGAGGGACACTTCATTACCAGTCTGCAGTTGTATGAAAAACAAAGAGGATTAAATATCATGTTTGGAGCCTGGGGATATCTGATTGATCAAGGATACAAAATCTCAAGAATGTCGAATCTATGAAACCCAAGATGATATTCAGCTTCAACTGGCAGCTTGGACAGTTGCCGGCTTTGCATCCTCAGCTTTCTCATGTTCTTTGTTTAGCATCTGAAAACCAAATGTTGCCAGTCAAAACACCATCCACATGCTCCAGCATGGTTCTAATATAATGGTGATATTACGAGTTGGTTTCTCACCTTGTTGTTGATCAAGTTATGGAGTGCAATTACACTTCGAATGAGAGACAACAGATATATAACCAACATCATATCATTTGTTTGTACTGCAATAAACGGAAAATCTGGATCAGAACTTCAAAACTTAACAAATATCGCCATCTAATCTGAAAAATGAGCACTTTCAGCAATTTTTGACGCGGGTTGTTAATTTTATATTACCTGCAAAAGCCTTGATTAAATCATTTACGTTTAGGTTTGGCAGTAAGTTGAACACATCCTGTAGTTTTAACATAGCAGACCAGGAGTAAGATGGACACTAACCAGAAAACATTCACAAGTATATATACTCCACTCCATATTCTAGATACATTAAGCTACTCCAGAATATTAAAACCTAAAGTTCATAATTGTAAAATATCTTTAGCTTCATTTTCTGCTTTCACTCAACTTAGTTTACCTGTAAATGGTAAAGTATTTCATGATTCAAAGGAAGCTTCTCATCAATAACAAGATCAAGGTAACCGCGTATCTCCCGTCACCTCGCATCCAAACCCTTCAAAGCTGTGAGTTTCCCTGTGACCTGTAGAAAAGACTAAGGTATATGTACACACTTTTTCTCATTGTTCATTAAAAATAGAGCTTCAATTTTCCAGAAAACTAAAAGCTTTAATTACGAAGGTATTTAGATTTGACAATAAAATAAGGTTGAGACGGAAGTAAAAAAGAAACCTCAGTTGCAAGTGTACTAATTGTTGTATCCTTTACATCCCTAAGCAAGTGTTCCACTCCTGTTTGCAGGTGAAAAAGGGGTTATCTTAACCACAAGGGTAATATCCTGAAAAGATGACACCAAATTTCATCAAATGGCATACCAATCTCCTCAACTTCGTGAGCAGCAATTTCAGATGGAACATGAACAAAAACCTTTTGACTCTTTTGAGTAGCATTCTGCAACATTACTGCTGTATTAGTTCAAACGCTCACCAAATATGAACAAAAGGTGGCACTCTTTAGAGAAAGGTTATTATTAGTTGCAGTCTCATTTAACATCCAAAGGGGTGCCTATCTGCCTCAACAGTTAAGCCCTTCTGGCTACACACACACACAGAAGGCGCATCCTAATTGTCCATACCTCCTTGACCTCTTCAACATCATAGTAGGCCTTAGTGGGTATCCCCAACTCCTTAGGTTGGACATCAATAGTCACCAAGACAGGATTTGGGACATAGCTGAAACACCAAAAGCAGTCACTTAATGGACTGAACTTCAAAATGACATGAAAAGCTAAATAAGAAATGAAACCCAAAAGAATCTTACTTGTGGAATAATCTGTGAATGTCTTGATCATTTTCCCGTAATTTTGGGCCAGTGCTACACCAACCAACAACATGCTCCTTGGCTGCAACAGATCTCATAGGTTCAGAAATCCAGAGAAAGAATATAACTTCCCCCCATCCAAAACAAGAAAGGAGAGATAAACAAGAAATTAAAATTGGCCAAGTTGAGAAAAGAGTTACCATTAATCCTTTTGAACATTGAAAACATTGATTCATGGTAGTTGTGGTCAAGGAACCATATACTCGGGTCCTTCTCATCTTCCTCAAAAGGCACTGAAAATTGAATAATCATAATCATAATAATAATAATAATAATGAAACTCAACAGTCCTTAAAGTAAAACCCTAAAACCCAAAATTTAATCTCAAAAGAAGTAATCTTGCATGGATAAGAAGATAACATTTCAGAAGACAGCATTACGAAATCAGAAATCAAAACAAAGCAGATCTAGAAGGAATTTCCAAGAAACCAAGGGGGAACCTGCATAGCTGTTGGTGAGACGTCAACGGTGCCTTTGAAGGAGGTGCCAAGAAGGACTCCGATGACACGCTCACGGGTGTCTTTGGCGACGCGATTGTAGTTGTCGACGATACTGAGGAGAACCAAAGGGTGGACTATCACCTTCTCAATCGGCCGAGACGATATTTGCTGTGTTTTGATCACGTCCATTTCTATTTTAGTCCTTTTCTCTCTCTGCCTTTTCTTCTTGCTTTGCCTTTCCTTCGTTCTTCTCTAATCTCTACAATGTATTTCTTGCCGCAAAGGAAACCAAATAAACACCGAATCTTCTGCTGGTTTGCAGAAACTGGTTTTTCAAAATATTGTGAAAATAAATATAGATAAAAAAATGGGTAAACCTCACCAAAAATTACTAAACCATTACTAAATTTACATTTTAGGATATTTAACTTTACAAAATTATTATTAAATTATTTAAAATTTTTATTTAAGTCACTAAATTATCTAAAAAATTATTTAAGTTACGAAACTATTAAAAAAATTATTTAAGTTATTGGATTATTAATTCTTTTTAAAAACTTCGAGTAACGAACTCGAAGCAAAGATTTGATGATCGGTAAGATGGATCAGTACCCATCGACAAGTAGAAGAACATTTCTTAGGTTTAAGTCGATTTGACAGTCAATGTCAAAGATTAAAGAAGAAAACTGTTTAGATTTTAATTCGCATATTGGTGACATTCAAAACTATTTCATGAGAAAAACTGAACTTTAGAAGAATACAAACGGTGTGAATAGAGAATGCCATACAACAACGATTTTAACAGTGCAATGACTTAAATGAATACTTTTAAATAGTTGAATAATCATTTTGTAACTGTTGAAGTTGAGTGACAAAATGTAAAAGTACTAATATTTTAGTAACATTGACGCGATTTATCCAAAAAAAAAATATAGTTTTTTAGTTTTAAGTGAAAATATCACCCAACTAATTTTTTTGTTATATTTCCAATTAAATTTAGTTGATATTTTTTTTAAGAATTTAGTTGATATATATATTTTTTAGATTTTTAGGTGGAAGAGTCACAAAGAAAAGCAAAATAGAGAGAGAGAGAGAGAGAGAGAGAGAGAGAGAGAGAGAGAGAGAGAGAGAGAGAGAGAGAGAGAGAGAGAGAGAGAGACCAAATTATACAATATGTAAACGTTGAGGGTTAACTTTTTAGAATTAAAATTAAATTGATACAATGTATAAATGTTGAGGGTTAAAATTACTATTATGTTAATTTTAAAAGCTAACATATCATCTCCCCATCAACCATTTAACGATTGATGACCAAAAAGAATTGAATAATTAAAAGATTATTTTGTAGCTTTTTATAGTTGAATGACAAAAAAGAAAATTACCAATTGTTGGGTGACTGCAACTGTAATTTAGGCTAACAGAATGCTTAAATGATATAAATACTAATTTTTTATCATAGGATGGACTGCTCATATATATTAAAAAATATTATTATTTAAACAATGACATATTATTTAAAATTATTGATGAGAAAATATTTGAAATATATAAAAAAAAACTTATAAAAATATACTTAAGTTTTATTTGAAAATGCTTTTTTATAAAATTTAGATTTTTTTAACATTCTTTTAAAATTATATTTAATGTATATAAAATAATTATAATCTAAACTTAGATGATTAGTAACAATATTTTCAAAAATATATATTAGAGAGATAATAAACAAATAAAGAATTGAATAAGAATAATTCAACTATATTTAAAAAAAACATCTTAGAATTATTTGTCAAATTATTAACTATTATTCTACATAACTATAATAAAAAACAACATAAATATATTCTATATTTATAAATGTATACCAAATATTAAATGAAATAAATAAAAAGTGATAAGCAAATAAATGAATTCGCAAGTTCTAAATAAAACAAAAGAAAATATGTTTCCAAAACAGGACTAAATACTTTCGTTTACTCTTTGTCAACAATAAATTTTAAAGAAATCAAAATTATTAATTAACCAAATCATAACAACAGAGTGTAGGCTGTTGTCAATTGTCTCTTCACGGGTTGTTGCTTACAAAAGTCATTGAATTCTGTAGAATTGAACTCCCCTCCTCTATCCGTTCTCATGTACTTAATAAACTTTCCAATCTCTGTTTCTACACGACCCTGGAAATGCTTAAAGTGATAAAATGTTTCTGACCTCTCCAAAAGAAAATAAATTCATGTCTTTTGAGAAAAATCATCAATAAAACACAATAAGTACATTTTATGGCTGCTAGTGTCACGGACTTAGAATTTTCGCCTCACAATCCGTGCGGCCTTAGGCAATTTCTTGCTTCCCAAAATGCCTAAGTCAGCCTAACTCCCACGAGTTGAGGATTCAATAGAACTCCCCTTTAAAACCAACACAAACGAAAGCAACTCGAAGATCAAACAAAGATGAACGAAGAACGAAATAAGAACAAGCCGCAGAATATCAAGAACACTAGAGAGAGAAGTTTGAGTGAATACTCTCAAGAATTTTTATTACTCTTCGAAACTCAAGTGATTTACAATGAGGGGAGAGGCCTCTATTTATAGTAGAGCCTCCCCAAATACAATGGTACAGATCAAGTACATCAACGGCTAAGATCGAAAGGTATCTACAAATCAAATCTCTAAGATTACAAAATCATATCTTCTAAGATTACATATCATATCTATGATTGCATATCCTCGAAGATTATGTTTCCATATGTGACAAGCTTGTAGATGGGCCTTCAATCTCTTCAAGCAATGGGTCAGTCCGATCGGGCCCAATGACCTCCTTCCCACTTGATGGATAGCACGAATGTGTCATGGTTGCAGGCTCCCATGCGCAACCCATGACATTCTCCCCTACCGATTCTAGCGACGCCCTTGTCGCGTCTTCTGCATGGTACCGATCTATCTTGTCTTGGAATTGCCACAAGGCTTCGGCAGGTTCCCAACTTGTCTCACTATCGGGATATCCCTTCCATCAGACTAGGTATTCATGCCGCGGTCGATAGTACTTCCGTCTGATCACACGATCCGCCTCGATGTTTTCAACCTCTCTATCATAGGCAACTTTTACCCCCATTGGTGCTTGTTTGGATTCGTTTCATTTTGGGTCTTCTCCATCTTCATGGAATGGCTTAAGCATACTTACATGGAACACCGGATGGAGTTTGAGTTTTTCAGGCAACTCAAGATTGTAGGCCACCTTGCCTACCTTCTTCACAATTCGAAACGACCCCTCATATCGTCACACAAGCCCCTTATGCAACCCATTGTGTCGCAAAATCAGGTGTAGTTTAGCAAGGACTAAGTCAGCAACCTGATATTGCACATCCCTTCGATTCTGATTCGCCGACTTCTTATTGCGCTTACTTGCCTTGTGTAGGCAAGCTCTAGCCAAATCGTTTTGCTCTTGCCAATCTCTCGCAAATCGATAAGCTGCTGGATTCGGTCCTGCATAACGAGTTGTAACAGCATTTGGTGTAAGTGGTTGTTGCCTTGTCACTATCTCGAATGGACTCTGGTTTGTCGCCCCACTTCTTTGCAAATTTTATGAAAATTGAGCCACATCCAACAACCTTGGACAGTCTCTTTGTGTGGCACTCACATAGTGCCGAAGATACATCTCCAATAACGTATTCACTCGTTCAATTTGCCCATCAGTTTGTGGATACATGCTGGTTGAAAAGTTCAAGTTTGAGCCCATTAACTTGAACAACTTCGTCCAAAACCATCCCGTGAATCGCCCATATCGATCACTGATGATAGACTGCGGTACTCCCCAATATTTCACCACATGTCTAAGAAGCAAGCGAGCGGCCTCCTCAGCAGGACACTCCTTGGTTGAAGGGATAAAAGTTGCATACTTTGAAAACCTGTCCACCACAACAAAAATGCTTGCAAATCCATCAGATTTAGGCAAACCTACAATAAAGTCCATGGATAAACTCTCCCATGGGCATTCCGGAATAGGTAAAGGTTGTAGCAAACCAGCAGGAGCCTTCAACTCGAATTTATCTTGTTGGCACACCAAACAAGTCTTCACATAAGTCTCCACATTGTCACCCATGTGAGGCCAATAAAATCGATCCTCCAAGAGAGCCAAAGTGCGGTGTATATCCGGATGACCAACTCATCTTGAATCATGACATTCTTTCATGACTTCCTTTTGCAAGTTCCCATGTTAAGGCACATATAGACGTTGTCCCTGAGTGTATAGTAATTCTCCCTCGAGCCAAAACCGCTTCGTTTTTCCATCTTTGGCAAGCTCAATCAAATTTTTGGCCGTGGGATTGTGGGACAAACCTTCTTCAGTGCTCTCCAATAAGGGACTATTGGGTTGGCTTATCGTTGCAAATTCCATCTTTTGGCTAAGCGCATCAGCCACAATGTTGGCACTCCTCGGCTTGTACTCCATGCTAAAATCAAACTCCGCTAGGAAAACCTGCCAACGAGCCTGTTTGGGGGACAAATTTTTCTGGGTTAGGAAATAACTATTTGCAACATTATCAGTGAATACCACGAACCTGGAACCCAGCAAATAGTGCCTCAATGTGCGCAAACAATGCACCACAGCAGTCATCTCTTTTTCTTGGACCGTGTATCTTCGTTCCGTTTCATTAAGCTTTCGACTCTTGAAAGTAATTGGATGCCCCTCTTGCATCAATACTCCCCCAATTGCATAGTCTGAAGCATCCGTGCGTACCTCATATGCCTTTGAAAAGTCTGGTAAAGCAAGTACAGGTTCACTCATCATTGCTTGCTTTACGTGGCCGAAGGCTTTTTCGCACCGAGAGTCCCAATCCCATACTTTAACCTTTTTCAACAAGTCCGTCAAGGGTGCAGTGATCTTGGAGTAGCCTTCAATGAAACATCGATAATAATTTGCTAACCTAAGAAAGGACCGCAACTCCGTTACCTTGGTTGGTGGCTCTCAATCGACAATTGCTCGAACTTTGCTTGCATCCATTCTAATCGTGCCACCTCCCACAATATGGCCTAGAAATGCCACCTCTCGTTGGGAAAATGAGCATTTTTCCTCTTTGACATATAGCTCATTTTTACGTAGGACTTGGAACACCTCCCTCAAATATCCCACGTGCTCCTCAAGCTTCTTACTATACACTACAATGTCGTCAAGATAAACAACCATAAAGCGACCTAAGAAGGGTTGCAATACCTTATTCATTAGGGTGCAAAACGTGGCTGGAGCATTTGTCAACCCGAACGGCATCACTAGGAATTCAAAAGACCTGTACCGAGTCACATAGGCTGTTTTGGGCTCATCCCCTTCGGCTACTCCCACTTGGTGGTACCCCGATCACAAATCCAACTTAGTAAACCATATTGCGCTACCAAGTTGATCGAACAAATCTGCAATAAGAGGAATGGGATACATGTTCTTCACAGTGATCTTGTTTAAGGCCCTATAGTCAATGCACAATCTTAAGAACCCATCATACTTCTTTTGGAATAACACTGGAACACCATATGGGGCTTTGGAAGGTCTAATGAACCCAGCATCTAAAAGTTCCCTTAACTGATTCCACAATTTCTCCAACTCAGGCGGAGACATTCGAAATGGTGCCCTTGTTGGCGGCTCAATATTGGGCAACAACTCAATCTTGTGATCCACCTCTCTTTTAGGTGGCAATGTTTTGGGCAACTTCATGGGTATTACATCTTGAAATGACAGCAGCAGCTACTTCACTTCCTTTGGAATTTCCCCCTCGAATTTCTCACCCACATTGTCCCTTAAGGTGGCTAAATAGGAGACTTCATTTCTACGTACTCCTTTGGCAAATTGGATTGCCGACAATGTTTTTCCTTCCATGCTTCCCTTTTTTTTCATTTGCACCATATATCAATGGTTCAAATCAGAGATCGTCATGTAATTCTCGGAAGGATGAATTACAGCTCATTTTTCCTCTTTAGGGTACCTCTCGTTGGGCAAATGAGCATTTTTCCTCTTTGAAATACAGCTCATTTTCCCGTAGGACTTGGAACACCTCCATCAAATGTCCCACGTGCTCCTCAAGCCTTACTATACACCACAATGTCATCAAGATAAACAACCACAAAGTGATCTAAGAAGGGTTGCAATACCTTATTCATTAGGGTGCAAAACGTGGCCGGAACATTTGTCAACCCGAACGGCATCACCAGGAATTTAAAAGACCCGTACCGAGTCACAAAGGCCATTTTAGGCTTATCCCCTTTGGCTACTCTCACTTGGTGGTACCTCGATCGCAAATCTAACTTAGTAAACCATCTCGCGCTATCAAGTTGATCGAACAAATCTGCAATAAGAGGAATGGGATACCTTTTCTTCACAGTGATCTTGTTTAAGGCTCTATAGTCAATGCACAATCTTAAGGACCCATCATACTTCTTTTGGAATAACACTGGCGCACCAAATGGGTCTTTAGAAGGTCTAATGAACCCGGCATCTAAAAGTTCCCTTAACTGATTCCGTATTTCTTCCAACTCAGGAGGAGACATTCGATATGGTGCCCTTGCTGGCGGCTCAGTATTGGGCAACAACTCAATCTCGTGATCCACCTCCCTCTTAGGTGGCAATGTTTTGGGCAACTCTATGGGTGTTACATCTTGAAATGACTGCAGCAGCTACTTCACTTCCTTTGGAATTCCCCATCGGATTTCTCATCCACATTGTCCCTTAATGTGGCTAAATAGGAGACTTCATTTCTAGGTACTGCTTTGGCAAATTGGATTGCCGACAATGTTTTTCCTTCCATGCTTCCCTTTCTTTTCATTCGCACCATATATCGATGGTTCGAATCGGAGATCGTCATGTAATTCTCGGAAGGATGAATATCTGCATTAAGTCGGTCAAGCAAGCTCAATCCTACCACAAAATCATAATCATCAAGTGGGATTACCTTAATGGTTGCCTTGCCTGTCCACTCGCCAAGCCTGAGTTTTACTCATTTAGCCACACCCGTTATGGGAATGCTTTCTGAGTTCACCCTTTTGATTCGACCCAAATCTTCCTCCATTTTTAGACCAAGTTCCTTCGCCATCTCTTTAGACATAAACAAATCGGATACACCGGTATCAACAAGGGCATTCAATCTTTTGCCCGCGATGATGATATCCACAAACATCAACCCATTACTTGCCTTATCTTCGACACTGTCCAATATCGTACTAAGAATTTTGGTGTCATCATCGGCCTCTTCGCGTGCTTCGATGGCATTGAAAGCAGCTTTCTTTGGACAAACCCTCATTTTGTGTGGGCCTTGACAAAGATAGCATTTCAATGGCCCTTTCTTATCCCATGGTCTACCTTCAGTAGTCCTTGGGGCTTCGCCATTCTTTTCTGTTTGATCTTTGTCTCCCCCACCATTGCCTTTGGGTCTCGGCTTGGGCTTAGAAGCATCACTATTGTCAAACTTTCTCCCCCCACATTATAGAAGTTTTCTGCCTCGGCCATGGCTACGGTTAAATCAGTGATACCCAGGTGACGCAACTCTTGCTTAACCCACATTTTTAGCCCATCCTCAAACCAATAAAATGCTTCCTTCTTAATCAAGTCTGAGATCTGAAGCATCAACTCACTAAATTCCCGAATGTAATCTCGAATGGTGCATTGTTGCATAAGCCGGCGCAACTTAGCATAAGCCTCCTTTTCAGCATGTTGTGGATAAAACTGCTTCTTTAACTCTCTTTGGAACTCTCCCAAGTCCCAATAGCCTTGCCTCCACGTTTTTCATCCGTGGACCTACATCGCCACCACAAGAGAGCAACATCAGTATAGTAAATCGAAGCAGTGTTTACCTTAGTGGCATCATCCTCAATGCCCATTGCTCAAAAAATATTGCTCCAATTTCCACAGGAAGTTATCCACTTCTCTGGCGGACCTAGCCCCCTTGAACTTCTCTGGTTTTGGAACATCTACATGACGTTGCTTCGGTCCTGAAGCCGACATCCCACTTCCCAGGGTAGCCTTACAGATTGTGAGCTCCCCTTAAGCTCAGCAATCTCCTCTTTCATGGCAGTCACTAGGGCCTCAAGAGCTTCGTCCCTTACCGTCAATTTTTTCGAAGTGGATCTAAGAGTGTCCAGCACAAATTCCTTGCTATCTTCCCTCAGTTCTTCCATACGGGTCAGAACCACTTCGAGTGTCTCCCTCATGTCACCAATAGACTCTTCGAGTTTGACCACTCGATTTTCCAAGCTCCACAACATGTCCCTCGATCAACTAGCCTTTCTAGCCCTCCCACGGGTCTCCATTTGCTCATTCTCACCAACTTCTTTCGATATCCTTCAACAGTGCTTTCGTAAGACTGGCTCAGATACCAACTGTCACGGGCTTAGAATTTTTGCCTCACAATCTGTGCAGCCTTAGGCAGTTTCTTGCTTCCAAAAACGACTAAGTCAGCCTAACTCCCACGAGTTGAGGATTCAATAGAATTCCTCTTCAAAACCAACACAAACGAAAGCAACTCGAAGATCAAACAAAAATGAACGAAGAACGAAATAAGAACAAGCCATAGAATATCAAGAACACTAGAGAGAGAAGTTTGAGTGAATACTCTCAAGAACTCTTATTACTCTTCAAAACTCAAGTGATTTACAATGAGGGGAGAGGCCTCTATTTATAGTAGAGCCTCTCCAAGTCTGACGGTACAAATCAAGTACATCAACCGCTAAGATCGAAAGGTATCTACAAATCAAATCTCTAAGATTACAAAATCATATCTTCTAAGATTACATATCATATCTACGATTGAATATCCTCGAAGATTATGTTTCCATATTTGACAAGCTTGTAGATGGGCCTTCAATCTCTTCAAGCAATGGGTCAGTCCAATTGGGGCAAATGACCTCCTTCCTACTTGATGGATAGCACGAATGTGTCATGGTTGCAGGCTCCCATGCACAACCCATGACACTAGAGGCAGGTGTAATTCGGCCGCCAAGATCTGCATGAACCAGTTGTAATCTCTCTGTTGCTCTCTAGTGGCTCCTATTTGGAATGGAAATCTAGTGTTGCTTGCCTTTCATTCATGCATCACATATGACATTTTTATCGAAAATTAGCGGTAAACCAATCACCATTTCTTTACCTTGTAAAGTACACAAACTTTTTGATAAAGAATGAGGCGGATGAATGCGAAAGCAAATTGTAAAGTTTGTTAAAGTCGCGAATTTGACTTAGGGCTCTAGACGTTTGAAACGTTCGAAAAGAAACTTAGATTTTTGACACAACCTGAAATGCAATCAAATCCAAGTTCGATAAAATAATTAAAATAAATAACTAAGATAATTAAAATAGAATAATAAATCTACGATTAGAACAATAAGGAAGAAAATAAAGAAGATAGATGAAAAGATAGAACGTAGTATGTAGAAGTCTTATGAAGCATTGAAAACACGGAGAATCCATAACTCCCTTCAAGTGGCTCTAATTTCCCCTTCAAGAAACAAAACTTGGCAAGAAAAAGTTTGAAGAGAATTTATAAACTCAAAAGAGAAGTTGAATAATAATGAATTGAATGAATTGTGTACAATGTAAAGGCCTATATATAGGTTAGCTAAATAAATCTCTTAAGTATACTAGAATTCTAATTTAATCTAAACAAGAAGTAGTTTTAAACTAAACTTTCTTGTTAACATAAAACTCCTAAATAACTTAAAATACTTAATAATTATAAAAAATTTGAAATAAAATAATAATAAAATAATAAGAGCTTATAAATACAATATTGGACTCATATATAATAAAAATTAAACCTAAAACATGAACACAATATGATTTAAACTCGAATTAGAAGCCCGAAATTCGTAATTCCCGTCATAGTCCCGTTCAAAAATTCTGTTTGCACAGTCTTCACTAAAACGGTCATAACTTGAGCTCCCAAACTCAAAATCGAGTGATTCAAAAAGCGTTTCGAAGCTAAGAGATAGATATTCAAACTCCATGAGACATCTCAACCTAGAAATGCTAGAATCCCATCCAAAAAGTTATCGCAAATCTGGTGATTTCTTAAGCTTGAAAATTGGCAGCTCCGGTGAATGAAATTTAATAAATTTCACCCCATCCATGCATATATCATTTCCCCTTTCCTCATAAAGATTCATCCTTTAATCTTGTCTTTGATTGAACCCTGATTTGATTTGCTTAACCTTTGAAATTGCTGTTCGGCCTTGAGGTAGTGTGAGTCCATCACATTCATGGGTTTGAAATTGGGCTTTGAGACTCGTATCACCTTTATAGCTAAGATGAACATAACGATAATGCCAGAGCTTGGACTAGTCTGTAGTACTGATTAGCAAGCACTTTTCTTCTTTTATAGTGATGGGTGAATTGACAATCAACTTAAACATCCTGTTTGCAGTCATGTTGGATCCGCCATTTTTCCTTTTTGTGGATGATAAATGATACACATACCATCTTTAATGAGTAGTTCCAAACCCTTATCTTGCAACTGACCCATGCTCAAAAGATTAATTTTAAGTTCAAGCACATAATACACATTATAACAAATCTGGTGCATTTCAAAAATAACTTCACATCTCCCTTTCCAATCACCTTCATTTTTGTATTGTTTCCAAGCTTGACAACATGAGAGAAAGTCGTATCCAAGTTTGAAAACATACATTGATTCTCTCACATGTGATTTGAGCATCCTGAATCTAAAAACCACATATCACTTCTCTCATCTTCATGTGGCTCCTCATATGCTATTAACAGCAAAACATCTTCATCTTTCTCTTCTACCTCTTCATAATTTGCTTCCTTATTCCATCTTAGACATTCATACTAAAAATCTCCTAAATTGTGACATTTATAACTTTCAACCGTTGCCTTGTTGAAGGTTTCTCTTGCTCTTCCTCGACCTCTGCCTCTAGATGATATTCCTCTACCCCTTATTCCAAATCATGAATCTACCTTCAAAACTTGATCCTCATCCTCACTACACACCTTTCGAAACTTCTGTTCATGTACCACCAATGAACTCTGTAATTCATCAACGAACATGTTATCAATATTGTTTGATTCATTGATGGACACCACAACATATGTGAACTTCTCTGTTAAAGTTCGTAGAATTTTCTCAACAATCTTTGAATTGGACGTATTTTCTCTATTGCTCCACATCTTGTTAGAAACGGTCATCACTCTTGCAAAATACTCAGTGATGGTTTCATCTTTCCTCTTTGACAGAACCTCGAATTCCCTTATTAGTTAATTAAGAAGAGATTTCTTTATCCTGTCATTTCCCCTAGATTTCCATTTTACCGAATCCTAAACATTCTTGGCTATACTACGATCCAAGATTTGTTCGAAGATAGTAGATCAAGTGCCCGGAAAAGATAATGTTTGACTTGATAATCCTTGGTTTTGGCATTATCGAGCAAAATTTCTGTGCCTCTTTCAGTATCGTCCCATCTACCGACCTTTTGAAACCATTTTCACCAGACTCCACAAACCCTTTTCTCTAAGTAGGTTCTCTATCAATTCATTCCAATGGTCGTAGTGACTATCGAAGTGAGGGATCTTCGTTAGAGTCTTGTTATCATTCATACTCTCAGTATATGTTCTCTGGAAGACTGTTGCTTCTGTCTAACTTCTACAGACCCAGTAGGGGCTTTGATACCAAAATTGTTAGATATTAAAAATTATTGCAAAAAATAACACATAACAATCTTAAGCATGATTTATTGAAGAACAAAACAGGCTTTTATAAAGCCACGCGAGTAACAAACTAATCGAAAATTCAACTCACTAAGCACTTATTTAGCTAACTACTAAGACTAATTCAAACTAGCTAAATATACTCTAACAAACATTGAAGAATATCTCTTGAAACAACCAAAATCTTCCAACAATCATGACCACGCGGCCTGAACATCCGGTACTCACCCTAACCATATTAAATTACAACATTAGTTAAAATTTTCCAATTAAATAAAAAATTACGTGCAACTGTCATATATACTTGTGAATATAAAATAACACATTTTTTTACCGACACATCAATTATCCTTGCTGTGTGATCGCTTGCTCTAATCAAAGAATCCATTTTGATATCTGCACAAACAATTGAAATTTTAATTATCAACTTAACAAATAAAAAATATACAAATAACAACAATATTTTTTTCTAACCCATTTTCATAATTAACTTTTTATATACATTTTTTAAAATTTTAAATTATATCTTAATATTACTTTTTACACAAATCTAATTATTCAAAAAAAATGTTCAATGTTATATCTTAAAATATACAAATTATTATTACAATATATAAAAAAACCATACACTAGTCAAATCAATCTTAATATTACTTTCAACACAAATCTAACCATTCAAACAAAAATATAATGTTCAATGTTATATTTAAAAATATACAAATTATTATTACAAAATAAAATAAACATACATTACCAAAATTATCTTAATAAACATACACTACAAAATAACAAAAAATATAATGTTCAATGTTATATCTTAATACACAATTCTAATAATTCAAACAAAAATATAATGTTCAAAATTAACATACCTTAATAGCAATCTAATTTAATAACATATCAATAAACCTTTAACACAAACCTAATCTAATATTAATCTAATCTAAAATATAAATAGTACTTATTTTTCAAATTTAATATTACAAAAAATAATTAATATATCTTAATAATCTTTAATTTTTCCTCCTCAAACCTCCAATCAAACACTTAACTTTTTATCCTAACTCTTATTTTTTTTCTGGCTCTAGCTGTGGGGGGACCTTTTTTTTTCCACTGTTTGTGTGGGGGTTGGGGGATCAAATCCACCCCCTTTTATACTAAAAATTATATATAAAATAAATATAAGACTTTTAAACAACAACAGTTGAAAAAAAAGGCTAAAAAGCCAAATTTAAAGCAGAACTTGTGACTAACTAGTCATATCGGTGGCAAGCCGTCAGGCTGGTGCCACCACGCTGTCAGGCGGCACTAGCCTGACGACCTTTCACTGATTTGACCAGTCAGTCACGGGTTATGCTTTAAATATGGCTTTTCAACCTTTTTTTTCCATATTTTCCAATTAATTAAAAATTAATTAAATAATAAATTACACTAATGCCATCTAACACGTCGACGACACCATTAAAAAAATATTTTTTTTTGAAAAACAATCATTAGTTAATCATTGGTGGTAGGTGAGGGTGGTGCCGCCGATTGCTCAGGTGGCACTAGTGGTCCACTGTTTGGTTTGCCTATTTTTGTAAATAATCTTTACCCCATCCCATTTTAGTATATAATTATTATTTTTATATTATTTAAGTAAAAAAAGCCATTATATATCCAATATAAATGAGTATGAGACTTTTAACCATGAGGTTGTGGTGATTTCTCACCTTATCCCTTATTCATGTGGTCTAGGATTTGACCCCACTCGTGAGAATGCAGCACAACTTATGGTTAGCCGTTTACCTTTTTGGAGAGCACTCACGATAAAAAAATTAGTCTTTGTTGTCAGCGATGGATACCCTAATTATGACTGGAAAAGAAAGAGTTTATTTTTATAATTTCACATTAAACCTAGTTGCTCCTAAAGTTAAAAGTTTTTAAATCTAGATTTTTTTGTTTGGATCAAGAACGAATTTGAAAAGCTATTTTGAAGGTTAAATTTTGTTGTTTAGCATTGTTTTTTTGTCAAAAAAAATTAAGTATTAAAATAGGTATGTTTAAAAGTTATATTTTATAAAATGTTTTTGATGGAACCTTGACACTTAGAGGTATCGAGTTCCCTTATGGGTTATTTAGCCATTGTGTTTTCCAATATCAATATTTTTTATAAGTACAAAAAATGCATCTAGTACAAAATGAAGGATCTTGTTTGTTAGAGTTGTGTGACCCGAATTCCGTCACTTGTGTAATATCCCAAAAATCGGGATTAGTAGAATCGAGTTTGTGTATCAAGAGAGAGTGTGGTTATGCCCAATTTATGAGATTATCTATGTGTTTTTAAGAAATATATGAGGGATTGGTTTGCTAGGGAAGTGTTAGTGAAACATTCCTTGAAACTCAAGTTCAAATCTCTTCTGCTGCGCCATTTTTATTATTTTGCATCAAACCCTAGTATGTGACATGCCTTGTTTTAAAAATAAATATTGTAAAATTGTTTCAAGAATGAATAAATAGCCCAGTGGTTAAAAAAATATGAGAAAGTTTGGAAATTAAATTAAGGTCCCAAGTTTGAATCTTTTCCCTTGCAAAATAATTAAATTTTACAAAATCCCTTGTTTTTTTTTATGTGTGTGCTGTCCATACCCTTTTAGACCTAGGTATAAATATTATTTTTAGGCAAAATAATCAGCCTTTAGTCTCATTCTTCCCACCCTAGCCGTCCCTCTCCTTCTCCACTCCTCTTCTCTTTCAATTTTTTTCCTTTCTTCCTTGTTGCTACTGCCCATAGCTTCTTGATCTACCATCTTTTTCTTTTCTTTTTTTCCAAAAGATCTTGTACCATCTCCCCTCCATCTTGTTTCCATATTCCCCTTAATTTTCCAGCCCAAAATATAAAATTTTGACCTCCAAGATCGATCCCTATTGTTGCCAAGACGTGCCATTGCCACCCCTATCACCTAGTTTGTGTAAGTTATCCTTTTTTCTCAATTTCTTGACGAATCTTGTGAGTTCAAAACTAAAATTTCTAGATCTGGAATTTTAGGGATTTTTAAAGATTTAATAGGTATTTTTCCAGCCTTCTAAAAAGTGATTTCAAATCAGCCCCAATTTGGTCGTCGTTGGTGGTGGTGCGTGCGTCTATGGGCAAGAAAAGGGGGCTATTGTTTTTATAACTTTTCCCATATTTTTCCATCAATATATTGGGTTATTTAACCCTTCCTAATTATAATTTAATCATGGTAAATTAGGAAAAATCAATCTTGATCAATCGACAACTCAGATCTGACAATTCGAGAAGCGTAAGTATGGTTGATTGTAAACTAGTTTATAGTTTCAGTTTAGATATTGGGGATAGATTGTTAATTGATCAAAATAGAAGACTTTAATAATAGATTAGCTAATTATTTTAAAGTATTTAAATGTGTTAGGTGCCAACTTAAACACCCCAAATCAACAGTGAGGCCGAAAGACGTTCGCGTGTTCGATTCATATCAAATTAGTGTAAGAAACTTAACTAGTTTGGATTCAAAATTTTTTTATAATTGTAAAGGTTGGATTGAACCAATATATGGGTGTTTGGGGGCTGTTTAAGAGGCATACTGATTAAGTTTAATACTAATTTTGAATTTAGGTTAATTTTAAAGCTTATTAGAGAAACAACAAGATTTACAAGTATGTTGCGAAAAAGCATAAAATAAGGTGTGAGTCCTAAATAAAAAACTTGAATGTTAATAAAGATTTTAATGATATAAATGATGATTTAGATTTCTTTTTGGGCTTGGCTAATTAGCTAAGTAATTAAGTTTGTGAGTGGCCGAATCAGGTATGTTTTGAGCCCTAACTATTTGACATGGTAGCAATGTTGCTAGTTTGACTGAATGATTGAATGATTGACATTGCCATGAATGTTTGGTTAATTTTATGTATGATTGGTTGCATTTATAGCATCTTTTTGGAAAAAAATAAGGCTTATGCATAATATATTCCTACAAGTGATTTTCTATGAAATGTTTGAAAGACTACTATACTTGCACACAAAAATGTTGTAAATGTACACAAAATTGTGATTTGTTAAATGATACCACCTTGATGGTAAATTGAAAGTTGGATCAATGATCCTATTCACTGAATGTATTTGATAATTCGAGGGCATGTTAACATGCTAAAAATTGTGAAAGTATTGAATTATGACTATGTGTGAGATTGTTTGACATATTGCATGTGCATTGGGGTGGGTCATTATTGTGGTTGATGGAGGAGTTCCGTGGAGTACCAGCGACATAATAAGTCCGTATTTATTTGTAGTCAGTGCACTACACCTGGAGTACTGAGGAGATTGGCTATTTTATCGCATTATTCATTATTCGATAGATTTTCTGCATTTATGATTATTTGGTGGTTTTACCACATCGAGCTTTGTTCGCATTTGTTGGTGTTTGGCAGACAGTTTTGGGGGAACTCGTGGTGTGTAGTGAATGGTTGGGGTAAAAACCTTTTTATATTGCATCATGCTCATGACATACTCAAATGTTATTCATTTATGCTACGTATTGTATTGAATGGTATCAAAATTAATGATTGTTACTCGAATGGTTGATGACTCATGCTCATACACCATTTGACATCGATTTTGATAATGACTATGTAATGATATGAAATTCCTATGATGGTTTTGTGTTCTTCTATTAATGTTAATATGTTTCACTGTATTTGATATTTATGTCTGTTTAAATAATTGTTTGACTCACACTGAGCTTTCATAAGCTCACCCCCATAGTGTAACTTTTTAGGTAAACCTCAAAATAAGGACCAGACCCGGCATTCGGAGAATCACCTTGGACGTTGGACTATTTTTAATATTACTAATAAGTCTCTATTGGTTTTGTTTTGAAATTTTCAATTATTTCTGGTCTGTGGCTTGGTAACTTTTCATTTGGGGACTTTTGAATGCATGGATTACTCAAGCATAATAATTGAAAAACGCATGATATTTAGCTTAAGTAAAATTTGAAATTGGTCCCTAACTTCTGTTACATTGTAAAGAAACCATTTCTAAAAAAAATAAATCGTTAAGGCGACTAGATTTCCAAAATGACTTGAATAATTATTTTTTCACAGCATTAGTTAACATCAAGTTTTTACAAAGTAAAGCGACGAACAAGTGATTTTTCTAAAGCAACACTGTCAACAATAAAATGAATTTTAAGGGAAGATGACCTAATAAATGAATGTTTTTAAACTAACTCAAAGTACAACTACAATTTTTTTTTCTAAAATAAGTTTAATTAAGGTCTTCAAAAGTGTTGTAAGTTAGCTTAACCATTTTGGTAGCTAATGTAGCCTTCTCAATCTAGCCATAATGTCTAGGCCGAGTTACGAAGGTTACAACTTGTTAAAAAAAAAAGATGCAAAACAGGGGGATTTTTGGCGGTGAAGGACCGAGGCCGTAGCCTGCTATAGATCCCCATTAAGCACCAAATTGGACTGGGATTGCGATCGGAAGTGTTGGGGTAGAGCCCCCGCGGCATGAACATGTCACACAAGTTGAATCCATGTAGAACTATACTTCTTCTATTTGACATTGATTATAATAGGGTTTTTTAAACCTTAAATAGATGTAGTCAAACTCCTATTGTATTGTGTGTTTTTCGACATAGTGAATTTCTCCTCCTCTGCCCCTGAATTTTCTCGATAAGGGTTTTCCATGTAAAATAAATTTACTTATTGACGTTGATTATAACATTATCACTTATGAGTATTGAGTTACAGATAATTTACTTTCGTTTAATTTTGGTGTCGAGTTCTTAAAATAAATTTCAACCATTTGGAAACCTAAACTCTAATAAATGCATTCAATTGAACTCCACGCCTATGGATGTTGAGGTTTTCATTAATTTAAATTTCATTGTTTGGGGCTAACTTAATCCTTATAAATGTATTAAATGGGCCTCAATTCCCATTAGTGTTGAGTTTCATGTAGACTTTTTTAATCGTGCCGATAACTACCCCATTTCCTCTTTTCTTTTTTAACTTAACAAAAAAAGTGTCTCAATGTTGTGGACTTTTTAAGCCAACCTCTCTAAATTCTTACTTTTTTGTACCTTAAACTTGATTTTTTAAACACTCTTTTGGCTCTATTGAGGAACGATAATTATATTTCGTTAGGTGTTGTAAATATGGTAATTTTTTAACTTATAATCTAAGCTAGTATTTATTTGTCTTCATTATTTAATTTCAATGTTAATTATATATATTTCAACATAAAATATTGGTTTTTTTTCCAAAGTCATGGTTTACTAGCATGAGGAACAACCTCTTTGAAATCAACGGAATGTAAACTTTTTGATATCAAATAAGGAGAAACATTGACTAAAAGCATGGTTAGATGTAGTTATTTTTTGAAGGTAGTAAAAATACCTCACTTTCCAATATGAATGTTGTTGCTTCTAGCCCTGGCGAAAAGCTGGACATCAAAGACTTTTCCCTTCCACTTTTCAGGAAATGAAACCATAATCACCTCAAAAAGTGTAGCACTAACCATGGGCAACCCATCAAAAGCCCTCAAATTAGATAGTTAGGTAGTCTCTACCACTGCATGTACTTGCCTTTGTTAAAGGACCTCACCTGTGTTCCCACATACAATTAGTGGTCTACTTTATTGGTATTCCTATATCGGTAACTCACAAGGGCAACCCATCACAAAGCCGTCAAATTAAACTAAAGGACTATTGCACCCCTTTACAAGTATGAGTGTGGATGCAAATTGTGAAGCTACTGTCAACAACAACAGTAGCAAAAGTGGAAGCAAGAAGGGAAAATTTCTTCCATGTCAACATTGTGGTGGAAAAAGTCATCTACAATTCAAGTTCTAAAGAAGGCATGATACAAAATACAATAAATATAATTAGTTAGACATGAGGCTTGTTGGGAATCGACCTGTATAAACAAAAAAATAGAAAAGGTAGAGGAGAACAAACATAAATTTTACATGGAAAAATCCTCCGAAAAGGATAAAACACCACGGGCAAAGGAGGCTCTGACTTTTCACTAAAATAGTAAACAAAGGAGAGTACAATATGAAGAAAATAAACCTAAATGTACTAAATGTACAAACCCAAATGCCAAATAAAAAGCCCTAACTTGGGAAGAAAATTTTCTCCATAATTACCACAAAAACTCTCAGCAAAACTCATCTGCGACTACATCTTGTTGCCCCTAAACGAAAAGCCCTGTAGTACTACATATTCAATTGCCTCTTATTGGTCTCACAAAAAAGGATACAAGGCCCCTTTAAATAGGCTAAAATTAGAGGTCTAATCATACTGAAATATCCTAGGAGTAATTAGAGTTTAATTGGAAAAAGATAGTAGAGTTTGACAGGGAGAAAAAACCCAATTTATGTGGGGAACACGTCACCATGTCGCAACATCCCCATTCGTGTCATCATGACATTTTCCGTTGTTGCAATGTTGGGAAGCTTCTCATTATGACATTGCTGTTTGTTTAGCCAAAAATATGAGGCGCATCGCACAAATCTCCACATTGACTCGTATTTACAATAACTTCTTCTCCAGGTCCCATCATGAATCGAACTCAATTTTTGTAGAATGTTAAACAAGCCCAAACCGTTCTCGAAGTTGGAAACTGGTAGACTCCTAGTCTTCAAATCAAGGTTGTATAATGCAACTAGGGCCAGTGATTCACGAACAGATGTGTGTGATGATCACTAAACTAACTATAAATACGCCTAAAGCAAGCGCACCTATCGAACAATCGTATAGTTATGATGAGTAGGGAATATTGTATCCACGAGGACTAAAAGTACTAGTAGTTATCATTTTTCTATTATTTAACCGAAAAATTGGAGTGATTGTTTTTAATGTAAAATTACTAAACTAATCTACCTAAGATTGCAAAAAAGAATGAAATAGGAAAATAATCGAAGATAACCAATGAGATAGACAATACCCAAGAAAGAATCTACCTAGACTTCACCTATTATTATGAATCTGAATTAAATGATTTATTCACTTGTGTCTTGATCCGTAGAAATACCTAAATTATGTTAATATCTCTTTCAAGAGTAAGAACAACTGACTCTAGGTTGATTAATTGAAATCTCTTTCTAATTAAAATCTCTATTGTCGCATTAACTCGATCTATGGATTCCCCTATTAGATTTGACTTTAATCCGGTAGATTTATGTTGTAACCTCCCAAACCTGACCTAGACATTATTGCTAGATTGAGAAGGCTACATTAGCCACAAAAATGGCTAAGCTAACTTACGTTACTTTTTAAGACTTTAAATAAACTCATTTTAGAGAAAACTGTAGTTGTACTTTGAGTTAGCTTAAAAGCATTCATTCATTAGGTCTTGTATGCTTAGAATTCATCTTATTGTTGACAGTGTTGTTTTAGAAAAACCTTTTTCTTGTCACTCTTCTTTAAAAAGAAACTCGAAGTTAAACTAATGCAGCGGAAAAACCATTTTTAAGTCATTTTGGAAAATTAGTTGCCTTATCGATTTGTTTTTCAAAAACAGTTCCTTTGCAATGTAGTGGAAACTAGGGAACAATATCAAACTTTACTTAAGCCCGATATTATTCATTATGCAGTTATTATGCTTGAGTAATCCATGCATGAAAAATCCCCATAAGAAAAGTTACCAAGCCTCAGACCAGAAATAATGAAAAATTACAAGCCAAAATCAATAAAGACTTAATAATACTTAATTAAAAAAATAATCCAAGGTCCAAGGTGATTCTCTAAATGCCGAGTCCGGTTTGAATTTTGAGGTTTACCTGAAAAGTTAAACACTATTGGGGGGTTAGCTTATGAAAAGCTCAGTGTGAGTCAAATAATTATTTAAACGGGAAAAAACATCAAATGCAGTGAAACATATTACCATCAATAGAAGAAAATAGAACCATCATAGGAATTTCATGTCATTACATAGCCATTATCAAATTGATTTCAAACAATGTATGAGCATAGGTCATCACTCATTCGAGTAACAATCATTAATTTCGATACGATTCAATACAAAAAAATACAATGCGTAGCATAAATCAATAACACTTGAATATGTCGTGCACATGATGCAATGCAAAAAATTCCTAGCCATACCATCCGCTACACACCACGAGTTCCCTAGAACTCGTCTGCCAAACATTATGAGCATAGCTCGATGTGGTAAAACCACCAAATAATCAATAATGCAGAATATCTGTTGGATATCAAATAGTACGATACAATCACCAATAACATATAATATGCGATAAAATTGCGAATCCCCTCAGTACTCTAGGTGCAGTACACTGACTACAAATAATACCGACTTAATATGCCGCCAGTACTCCATGGAACTCTTCCGTCTACCACAAAATCCCAACCCAATGCATATACAATATGTCACACAAGCTCATACATAATCATATCTCAATACTTTTCACATTCATTTGACATGCTCAGCATGTCCTCAATACTCACATACTTTCAGTAAATGGAAATAGTGTTCCAATCTTTCAAATTACCATTGTGTTGATATCAATCAATATCGTTCAATTTCACATACTTTACGGATTTTCATTGTGCATAAATAACATCCTTTTCAGTACACAATATAACAAATATCTCATGCGTTCAAATCATACATAAGCTTAATATCTCAACACATTATATATTTAGTCAAAAATTCTCATATCTCATAACTCAAATATGCAATTACAAATTCAATCGAACATCCATACTATCAAACTAGCAATTTTGCCAACATGCCAATCTTTTAAGGCTCGAAATATACCTGATTCGGCCACTCACAAAATAAATAATTTGGATATTAAGACAATCCAATCAGCAATATAATTTATCATATAGAACATGATATTTAACATTTTCAAACAATTTATGAGTTTAAGACCCACACCTTATTTTTCGCTTCCTCGCAGCACACTAGCGAATCTTCCAATTTTCCTTAATAATTCGTTAAACGAACCTATACCAAAATTTAATATAAATTTAATAAATTTACCATTAAACGAGTCCCCAAACACCCACTTATGAGTTCAAACCAATTGTTGAAATTATAACTATTTTATGAATCGAAACTAGTTAGATTCCTTATACTGTATCGATGTAAACCATACGTACAATCATTGTTCGCCTTTACGAATGATTTGGGGCATTTGGGTCAGCACCTAGTTAAATAATATACTGGAAAATCAGTAGCTAATTAATTATTAAATTCCTTCATTTAATCAATTCATAACCTTTACCCAACAACTATGTCGAAATAACAAACTAGTTACCCTTAATTGCATTTATGCTTCACTATTTGTGGGATCCGAATGACCAATCGATCAAGAACATTTTTTCCTAGTTGAAATGGGTTTAAAAGCTGGTTAGGAGGGTTCAAGAACTAAAATTAGTGCTATAAAAACATAGGCAAGAAGTAAGAAACAAAACAACTCCCTTTCTTGCACATAGGTGCACGCACCACCACCCATGATGGCCAAAATTGGGGCTGAATTTTAAAACGGTTTGAGATCTCATTAAATTCTAGAAAAATACCTTTTAAATCATTTAAAATCCCAAATTCCATATCTAGAAATTTAGGTTTTTAATGGACATGATTAATTAAGAAATTGAAGAGAGAAGAGACCTTACCCAAGCTAGTCGAGAGAAACGACAATGACACTTTCTTGGAATTATTTGAGATCAATCTTAGAGTTCAAGATTTTAGATTTGGGGCTGATTTTAATGAGGAAAAATGATATAAATATGGTGGAGAATATGTTAACAAATCTTGTGGCAAAAAGAAAAGAAGAAAGAGATGGTAAAACTAGGTGTAGGCAACGACAACAACGGGAGAAAGAAAGAAAATTGAAGAGAAAAGAGGAGAGGAAGAGGGTGAACGGCTTGGGTAGGTAAAATTTGAATTAAAGGCTGAAAAATAAAATAAAAAGTTATATTTATACTTAGGTTTCAAGGGTATGGATGGCACACACATTAAAAAAAGAAGGGATTTTGCAAAATTTAATTATTTCACAAAGGAAGGGATTTGAACTTGGGACCTCATTTAATTTCCATGCTTTCTCATATTTCTTTTAACTATTAGGCTTTTTCCTCATTCTTGAAATAATATCACAATATTTATTTTAAAAACAAGGCATGTCGCATACTAGGGTTTAAGGCAAAATTTTCAAAATAATAAAAATGGTGAGAGAGAAGGTATTTGAACTAGGGTTTCAAGGAATGTTTCACTAAAATTTAACCAACAAACCAATACCTTATTTATTTCCTAAAAATGCATAGGTAATCTTAAAAATTAAGGCATGACCACTTTCTCTCGATACCCAAACTTGATTCTACTAACCCTCGATTTTTGGGATGTTACATATGTCGTCCTATTTCTAGGATTGCATGCAACTCCACTCAATTATGCTAGATCTACTCTTAAACAGGGAATTTTTTCCCACTGAAATAAACACATTAAACATGAATTAATATCCTAAAAATATTAAAACATGAAATAAGCATACATAATTGAGAACAAAAATCAAGTATTTATAGCATAAAAACAAAAATTAAATAGTAAGACTCATCATAGGTTTCATCCTCCCTAGGTATTTAGGGAATTTAGTTCATAATCCTGAATAGAAACATCTCAAAGTTAGGATAACAACAAGACATAAAGAAACTCAATAAAACTTTTAAGGAAAATAAATGGAGATCTTCAATCATGAAGGAGATCCACTTCCGAGTTGATTCCGATGGCGTTCTTCGAGTCTTTTCTTCGATCTTCTCTGAGTGCTCCCTTAGTTCTTCTTCTAATTGGTATTTACAGACTTTAGAATGCTCATAAAGCCTAAAATTTGGGTTTTTTTTGCATATTTGGGAAGCAGGGTGTGATATCGACATGAGCTGACATATGGGGGTGTGGCCAGCCTGTGTGGCTCACACGGGCGTGTGGCTAGCCTGTGTGTAAATGCCTAGGCTGTGTGGATCTTGGAAATAGCTCTATTTGTTCGATTTTGGCTTGTTTTTCGCTTCTTTTGCTTCCATATGCTCTCCTAAGTATAGAAACATGAATTTAAAGGATTAGGAGCATCAAATTCACTAATTTACATAATTAATCATCCAAAAACGCATTAAGAATGAGATTAAAATATGTTAATTTTACAGCTTATCAAATATCCCCACACTTAAGCGTTTTCTTGTCCTCAAGCAAAGTCCTCAACTCACATTAAAAATAATATTTCTCAACTTGTAATTCCCATCAATAATGTCTCAAAATAATCCATAAATAATCATGCATTGGCAATTCAACTAAAAGAGCACCAAAGTCTCAAACAATCCAAGCTAAAATTTTTAAACATGAAAGCATAGGTGTTTCTCCTTATCTAAGTAATTACCTTTAATTCAAAATCGACAAGAATTGACATCCTCACTAAAGATTCACTCAAATCACTCAAAGTGTTTAATGTTCAAGAATAAACACTCAATAGTCAAACATGAAAAGTCATTACCATAGGCTTGCTTGAAAAGCAAATCTCCACCACTATAAAATGATAGGATACACAAATCAAAAGGTCTTTAAGAGGTTGTAGTTGGGCTTAAGTTAAGGATGTGGAGAAAGGCTAGAAAAGTTGGTTATAATCGAGATTGAATTGATAAATTACCAGACTAGAAAAAATAAACAAGTGCTAAATTAAAAGCAATTACATCAATTGAAAAATATTCAAGAATAAAAACGAGCTTCTTCTTAAAATATGAATTTAACTGTTCAAGCTCAATCAACATAAAAATAAATAATAATCAATATTTTTTTATTATTTTTTTGATTTTTCTCTCTCTTTTTTTGAACAATAAGAAATAATTTAACAAATTAAACAAAAGAGCATAATGAGGCAACTAACCAAATCAAATCTCGACAAAAAGGGAGTTAATAAAATGGGAAAAAGTTTCAACGAAAAAAATGAGTTACGGGTTAGCATTAACGGGTAAATCAAGAAACGGTGTGTTAGGCTCAACGAGGTTCAGTAAGAGTTAATTATATAAGTAGGCTTTTATGGAATAAGTGAGTTAAAACCTAAGTGCCTTTATCATCTCAGTATATGAAATCAAAAGGAGTGGTCTCGACATGCATAATCGAAGCAAGTCCTAGAATAACAAATCAAATTGACACACTCATAACCAATAATATAATGAGTAATAAAAATGTATGCTCTAAAGGCTCAAAATCTCACAAAAAAATTATGGTTTTTGATGTCAAATTTGTAAATTTAAAACTTCAAGGTAATACCTCAATTCAGGGAAACAACCTAAAATTTTTAATTCTAAAAATAAACTTATCACGCTTGATTCTCTCATGTCTTAAATTTTAAAACAACCAATGCACAAATATCTATGAATTTAATCAAAAACACATCAATAAAAATCACAAATCGATAAAAATTCATTCTAATAGAAGTATGAGAAAATTACTTAAACACAAGACATAATTCCTCAATGTACAAACATATATAATCACAGTATAAACAGAATATCATAAGAGAGGGAGAAAACTGAAACTGCCCTAAATATTGGATGAAATCCCCAGAATAGTGAAAAGCGGAATCGTAGTCAAATCTAAATGTAATGCATTATTCCGAGCAAACTAATAAGAAAATAAACACAAATAATAGAAAAGATTAAGGGGTTATAACTCAATTAGAAACAACCATAAAAATATATTTCAAAAGATAATAGTTAATATAAGTTTAAGAAAAAAAAGGCAACTAAAACAAAATTAAAAAGAAAGATAAATAAAAAATAAAATAAAAATAAAACGAAAAAAATAAACTCAATGATACTAATAAACTTAAAGGTAATTGTAATAATAATAGTAAAAAAATACTAAAAATAATAGAAATAGCAAAAAAGTTAAAATAAATTTAAAATTTAAGTATAAGAATAAAAAATAAAAAAAATAGTAAAATAAAAAAATAATATAATAATAAAATAAAATAAAATAAAAGGGGTGACTTGGTTGGGGAAGAAGAAAAAGACAAATTGAGAAAGGAATTCTAGGGTTTGGGCCACATGCCGTGTGACACGCCTGTGTGTCCCATACGGCCGTGTGCGAGGCCATGTAAGATTTCCTTCGATTGTCTCACGTCTGTGTGGCTTGGCCATGTCTCTCACACAGCCGTGTCTCCTGGCCGTGTGTGTTTTCCTTCGTTTCTCCCATGCCCATGTGAGATCCCATATGCCCGTGTGGCCAGGCCGTGTGGGTCACATGGCCATGTCGCCAGGTCTAACTCACTGTCGATTACCCCATTTCACACACGGCCTACGACACACCCATGTGTCCAAGCCATGTATTCCACATGCCCGTGTGTCCAGGTTGTGTGGGTTAAAAACACACATTTTTTTTAAGATTTTAAATTAGCATGCAATGCAATTAAAAGCATTAGCAAAATTTAAACATTCGGATTGCCTCCCGAGAAGCACTTATTTAGAGTCTAAGCTCAACTTACCTTGTGTTCGCACGGTCACAGTCGTTCGCGGAGTCGAAACTCCTCTTTCTCGTTATCAATTTTATTATCAAAATAAAGTTTAGGTCGAGTACTATTTACCTTAAATGTGTCAAATTTAGAATAAGTTACCTCGACTGTACCGTATGGGAAGACATTTAGTACCGTAAAGAGATTTGATCCGTTTGCATCAAGCTCCGAAGTGGCAATTCAAGGATCTGTTTTATCTAGAATTACCTTGTCTCCAACCTTAAATTGGTTCGTTCCATCCACATGCTTATTATGGCGTCGTTTTGGTTCTTCATCGTGCCTTTTCAGTTTCTCCTTGACATGTGTTTTCCATTCATCTAGTTCATCGATTCGTAACATTCATTGTTCATGAGTCATTCTATTGTATTGACTGGAACATGACTCCATTGCATTTTTTTGAGGGGTTTCCTACAAAGAAGGTTGAGCCATATGGTTATTCATATTAATAGAACTTGTAAAATCATCTCGATCATTAGATGTCTTAACAGAATCACGAGCTTGGAGAGTAATCACTTCATCACCTACAAAAAGTACTAACTCACTCATACCAACATCAATTATAGTTCTAGCAGTTGCTAAAAAGGGTCGACCTAGAATCAGAGGTACATCACTATCCTCATCCATGTCTAAAATAACAAAATCAATTGGGAATATGAATTTATCAATTTTTACAAGTACGTCTTCAATAATACCCCTAGGAAATCTAATGGTTCTATATGCTAATTGAATAGTCATCCTAGTGTGTTTGGGTTTTCCAAGACCTAATTGATTAAACATTTTATAAGGCATGGCATTAATACTAGCCCCTAAATCAGCCAAAGCATTATTAATATTCAAACTACCAATTAAACAAGGAATAGTAAAACTCACTGGATCTTTCAATTTGTTAGGTAGTTTATTTTGTAGTATAGCTGAGCAAACTACACTTAGCTCCACATGCGACGAATCATTTAACTTCTTTTTGTTTGCCAAAAGCTCCTTTAAAAATTTAACGGAATTGGGCATCTGCGAAAGAGCTTTAATAAAGGGTAAGTTAATATGTAATTTTTTCAGAAGTTTAAGAAATTTACCAAATTGTTCGTTCGTGTGGTCTCTCTTTGTTGCGTTAGGATATGGCACTCGAGGTTTATATTCTTTACTAACCAGTGTTTATTAATTCTGGCTTACCTTAACCTTACTGTTACTTACCACAATTTCTTGCTTTGGTTCTGGTTCAGATTCAACTAACCCTTCTTCATCTTGCATAGTAAGTGCTGCTTTAGTGTTTTGAAAGCAGGTTTTTGACACTAAGATAAACTTTGTCAACATCTGCTCGAGATTTGGCTTTTTCTCTTGCTGGTAAGGTTGTTGTTGGAAGCCTGGAGGGGGTTGTGCTATTTGATTTCCTTAACCACCCCAAGAGAAATTGGGATGGTTCCTCCAACCTGCATTATAGGTATTACTATAAGGGATATTTTGAGGCCTAGAATTATTACCCATATAATTTATTTGTTCATTTTTTGTGCTAGGACTATAGGATAAACATTTTGGATTTTTCATTCCTCCTCAATTCGTATCGCACTACATCACCAGATGTACCTGCGTAGAAACATATAAATAGATAAACCTTTAATTTTCTTATTTAAAAGTTCTACCTGATTTGATAACATGGTGACTGCATTAAAAGCACCAGCTGCTTTCATCGGCTTTGTCCTCATTACTTGCCACTGATAATTATTCAGTGTCATCACCTCTATAAACTCATAAGCCGCTTCGGGTGTTTTATTGTTAAGTGTTCCACCGGCTGCTGCATCGATCTAACTACCTAGTTGAGGGGTTCAAACCGTTGTAGAAGGTCTGAACCTATAGCCATAAATGTAACCTATGGTAAGGGCACCTTCTTAATAAATCATTGTATCTCTCCCATGCATCAAATAAGGTTTCTAATCGATCTGAACGAAGGAAGAGATACCATTCCTCAACTTGGCTGTCTTAGCCGGTGGGAAGTACTTCAATATGAATTTCTCGGTCATTTGATCCCATGTAGTGATAGAACCTCGTGGTAAAGAATTCAACCACTATTTATCTTTGTTCCTCAACGAGAAAGGGAATAACCGTAGGTGATTGGCGTCGTTAGAAACACCATTTATCTTGAAAGTATCACAGACTCCCAGAATGTTAGCCAAATGAGTATTTGGATCTTCGTCTTGCAAACCAACTAACTGAACAAATTTTTGTACCATCTGAATAGTGTTCGGCTTCAATTCGAAATTATTCGCAGCAATAGTGGGTCTCACAATACTCGATTCAACCCCAGTTAGAGTGGGCTTGGCATAATCGTACATAGTACAAGGAACTAGATTTGGATTTGCAGCAACCGTAAGAGGCAACTGATTATTCTGATTATCACCCATCTCCTCAGTAATAATAACATCTTCTTGCTCATCTATTATACTCTGTCGACTTTGCCTTACTTCTCTACGGTTTCTATACATTGTACTTTCAATTTCACTGTTAAGCAGTAATGGTCCCAACGGGTTTGTTCTAGTCATAAACTAAAGGAACTTGCCAGAAGCAAATAAAAGAAAAATTAGAAAACAAAAATTAAAATGCAATAAAAATAAATGGCTAAATTAATAAAATTAAGTGTTCCTAATATTTTAGTCCCTGGCAATGGCGCCAAAAACTTGATGGTCACTAAACTAACTATAAATACGACTAAGGCAAGCGCACCTATCAAACAATAGTATAGTTATGATGAGTAGGGAATATCGTATCCACGAGGACTAAAAGTACTAGTAATTACTATTTTTCTATTATTTAGTCGACAAATTGGAGTGATTGTTTTTAATCTAAAATTACTAAACTAATCTAACTAAGAACACAACAGAGAATGAAATAGGAAAATAATTGAAGAGAACCAATGAGATAGAAAATACCCAGGAAAGAGTCCACCTAGACTTCACCTATTACTATGAATCCGAATTAAACGATTTATTCACTTGTGTCTTGATCCGTAAAAATCCCTAAATTATGTTAATATCTCTTTCGAGAGTAAGAACAACTGAGTCTAGGTTGATTAATTGAAATCTCTTTCTAATTAAAACCCCTATTGTCGCATTAACTCGATCAATGGATTCCCCTATTAGATTTGACTCTAATTCGATAGATTTATGTCGTCCTATTTCTAAGATTGCATGCAACTCCACTCAATTATGCTAGATCTATTCTTAAACAGGAACTTTTGCTCCACTGAAATAAGCACATTAAACATGAATTAATATCCTAAAAATATTAAAACATGAAATAATCATACATAATTGAGAACAAGAATCAAGTATTTATCACGTAAAAATAGAAATTAAATAGTAAGATTCATCATAGGTTTCATCCTCTCTAGGTATCTAGGAAATTTAGTTCATAATCTTGAATAGGAACATCTCAATGTTAGGATAACAACAAGACATAAAGAAACTCAATAAAACTTCGAAGGAAATTAAATGGAGATCTTCAATCTTGAAGGAGACCCGCTTCCGAGTTGATTTCTATGGCGTTCTTCGAGCCTTTTCTTCGAACTTCTTTGAGTGCCCCCTTAGGTCTTCTTCTAATTGGTATTTATAGACTTTAGAATACCCAGAAAGCCTAAAAATTGGGTTTTTTTTGTGTATTTGGGAAGCAGGGTGCGATATCGACACAGGCTAGCACATGGACGTGTGGCCAGCCCATGTGGAAATGCCTAGGCCATGTGGATCCTAGAAACAACTCTATTTGTCTGATTTTGGCTCATTTTTCACTCCTTTCACTCCCAAATGCTCTCCTAAGTATAGAAACATGAATTTAACGGATTAGGAGCATCAAATTCACTAATTTACATAATTAATCATCCGAAAATGCATTAAGAATGAGATTAAGGGCTAGTTCTTCATTGCTTTTGAAAAGTGCTTTTGAAAAGTGCTTTTGAGAAGTTCTTTTGAAAAATTTAAGTGTTTGTTATTGCTGTCAAAAAGTGCTTTTGAAAAATAAAATGTCCATTTTAGACATGAGTTTATAAAGTAACAAATATGTATTTAAATAATGTTCAAATTAATTAATATTATGATATTTTAGCAAAAATATAAAAAATAATTTATTATAACCTATTGTTAATATTTTAATATATAATATTAATTTTAAATATTTCTAAGTAATTAATATTAATTATTTATTAAATTTAATTAGAATTATAAACTATATTTAAATTTTTAAATATAATTATTTAATATTTGTAATTAAATATTGACATAATTGTATTATTTTAAAAATTATTTTTAATTTTTAATTAATGCTTTTAACACATTTGTATTATTTTATTTTAAAATGTATTAAAACAGTGTTACTAATGGGGATGCCAATTGATAACAATTAGCAGTTTACAATTGACTCCTGTCCACACTTTTAACTTTAAACATCCAACAAAACTTAAGATGCAACATACTATTTTCTTGTCTTCTACCATTCTTAACATGTACATGTCAATTTGGGTTTTTTATATGTTAAATGGTGAAAAATTAAAATGTCATAAAAAATAAATTATCAATTTGGGTTTTATATGTTAGGCTTTATTTATATACAGAACAAGCATATCTAGAAAGCATATGTTCAGGTCATGCCAATTCCCATATTTGATCACCATCCATCCAAAGAAAGGTTTCATGTTTTACTTACTTTTATCCAGTAAACATCGACAGCAAAAAGCCATCATGCACATGAGAAATAATTAAGGAAGGTAAACTCGTACAGAAATTTAAAGAAGCCATTTCTCCATAGATACGCAAGGAGAATTAAATCCATAGAGTTTCTAAAGGGATGAACGTATAATATCCACCAACAGCAGGAGGGGAAATTTCTTTCATGCATTCACTCACATAACTATAAACCAACTAGTATTTTTTAGCACAGATATATAAGTTTCTGATTTTTATAAATTAACAAGTACCTTTCTTGATTCTAGATAATTTAATATTCCACACCAAAAACATCACAAGAGCAAGTTATAGTTGCTTGATTCTCATAGCAGTCTTCATGCAAAACTTAACAGGGAATTTTGTAGAGGAAAAACTATGATAGATTTCATATAGGCATTTTCATCAGAGAGAATTATAGACCATTGCCAATAATGTGAGTTAAATCAATATGATGCATTATCTCCACCTAAGTTGGAGCAGAAAACTTTACAGTGATGGAGGTGGAATCTACATTACTTACAACACCGTCGATGGAGCACCATTAATCATTTATTAATCATTCACCAAACCAATAACAAGCCACTAATCCATAAAAATTTATGTAAAAGACCAGAACAAGAGATGACCTCAAAAGTACCAATACTACCCAGTCAACTTGGAAGTCATAGAAATGTTAACCTATTATTGATGTGAAATCTAAAAATGTTCATGGACTAGCAAGCATGGTATCGGATATTACAAACAAAAAATGTAAAATTCAGTAGCATATTGAATCTGAGGTAATATGGAATAAGAAGGTCCTCCATACATTGGTGCATTAATCAAATTATTTTACATTGATATATATTAGTTGAAAAAAATGAAACTCTAACCAAGAAATGCAATGCCAAAAATCAGTTTCTTTGAACTACACTACATGGCAACAAAACAAATTTAACAAAACAGTGAAAAAAAATTAGCATTATCACCACTAATTGTAACTCAAGCCGGTGCAACATTGATTTTGGACAACTCTTTCTCCTTGTGCTCCAGATACTGATACAAAAATCGCAACCCTGGCAGTCTCAAATGCAAAATAGCCCAAAGTTGAAAAACAAGCACTATGAACAACTCTAGGCCCCAGTCCACTAGCCATCTGCATTCCTATTTGTATAAAAGAAAGATCCATGCAATTTCCTTATTAAAAATACTTCAGCTTTGCAAAACACTGGTTCTCATATTAAAAATACTTCAGCTTTGCAAAACACTGGTTCTCATGCAATTGATCAAAAACATGATTTACAGTGACCTGCAAAAGATCAATCCAAAATGCATTTAAGGTTAGCAACCTGCCTGTAGCAGCAAATGACCATTTACATGCAAAACTATGGCATATCAGAATAGATATTCAATGGCAAGAAAATGAAAAGTTTCTAACAATTACCAGTACGAGCACACACCCTAAAACCATCGGTGTGAGTATATAAATAACATTAGAAAGCAGCAAATACAAGAACCATCACAAGTGGATGTGCATTGTGCATAATACAGAGACTGGAAACAATGACTAAAAGTCAAAAACAATCAACTACAATGTTGTCTGTTGTATTGAGACCATATTGGAGTTATCCAACATAAGACTCGATTATTGCGAAGTAAAATCTTACAAACTGCTTAAAGAACCAATTTCATGAAGAAATACGGGAATATGAACCCAAAGTACATCAAAGATTTGATATGTGCCCTCAACTATACAAAAATTAACAATTAAGTGCCCATAATAGACATGGATACTTCCTCGAGCTCTTTTAAGTAAGGAACAATGTATTTCTCTCTGAACTTCTTTTCAGGCATCTTATAAATTGTAGTCATGCTAACTTTTCTTCTTAGCGAATTCTTACTTTCCAGAGTCTCAATAACCAGTAACCGAGGCTTCAGCCTATGCTCAAGGCTGCAAATAAGCACCATTGGGTGGCTTATTATAAATGAAATACCTACATTCGTTCTATTAAGCAAAAAGTCAGTGACTTGCTTAATCTTCCTTTCAGATACAGCAAACACCTGTGGTGTCCTCCTAAAAGTAGACATGATATCATCTTCAGAGAAACCCAATTTCCTAAAAGCTTTAATTTGAGTTCCCAATTCTCTTCACTCATTGAACTCAACATCCTAATAGCAGCAAGAAACATATTTGAATTCCTATCGAACCCCAAGGCATCCGCCCTTTCAACAAACTGCTTAATGTTCTCAGGTTTAAGCAAGAAAAATCTAGGAAAGCTGAACACATATGAAACAATTTGCGACGAACAAATCCCGCAATTTCTCAAGAACTCTATATTAGGCATCATAGTCTTTTGCAAATCAGATTTGAGAAACCAAGCAGAAGTTCTCAATAACTTAACAACATCATCATTTGATCCTAAAACAGTCTTTAAATCGGAAATAGAAGGTGCAATCCTATCATCCACGCTTCTAGTCAAAATCCAGGGATCACTAGCTACAATATCAGCAACATCATGGGTTGAAAATCCTAAATCCTGGAAAATCTTGAACTTGGGTTTAATGGTTTAATGGTCTATCTCCTATCCAATCTTCAATCAATTACGAAAATCAATCCCAGACAAACAAAAATATACAGAAGAAGAGAAGAAAAAGATAAACTCACCGGTAGAGGGCAGAGGAACAAAGAACCGGCAGAGGGCAGAACAAAGAACTGGCAGAGGGCAGAGATGAGGGCAAAGAACTAGCAGAGGGCAGAGAGCAGAGAGCAAAGAAGGGCATTCGTGTGTGGCTAAAAAAGTAAATGAACCAGCCAAAAGCACTTTTTAGCTGAAAAGCTAAAAAATTTTACTTCTCCATCTGCCCAAAAGCACTTCTCAGCTTCTGAGATTTTGCTACCAAATGAAAGCTGTTCTTCATTGCTTTTCAAAGAAAAACACTTTTCCAAGTAAAAGTCCGTCTCTTAAGCAATGAAGAACGCAGCCTAAAATATGTTACTTTTACAACTTATCAGTGTGCTTTAAAACAGGAGGGAAAACATTGAGGAAATCAGCTTCCTCCACTTGACTATCACCCTTTGCGATCAACCTTACTTTAAACATTCCGCTTTATCTGAAACTACTATAATATAAAATCTGTTATTCTATTAAACTTCTCGATATCAAAAGTCGTTGTCACCATCCCTGAACGGGTTGATTGCGAAACTCGAACCAAGTTCTAGTACCAATTTGTTGGGGATCGACCAGTATAAACAATAAAATATAAAAGGTAAAGAAGAACGACTACAAATTGTACATGGAAAACTCATTCGAAGATGATAAGAAACCACTTGCAAAGGAATGAGTAATCAAACGATAGTACCATATGGAGAAAATAAACCTAAATGTATTAAATGTACAAACCCAAACCCCAGATAAAAAGCCTTAGCTCGGGAACAAAGTTCTCTCCATAGTTACCATGAAATCTCTCACCAAAACTCATCTGCGACTACATGTCACCCTAAACAGAAAAGCGTTGTAGAACTACATCTTTAATTGCCTCTTATTGCCCTCTTAAAACAGGGATACAATGCCTCTTTAAATAGGCTAAGATTAGAGGTCTAATCATACTAAAATATATCTAGAGTAATTAGATTTTAATTAGGAAAAGATAGCAGAATTTAACTGGGAGAAGAAACCCGATTTATGTGGGGGAACACGTCGCCACATCGCAACGTCCTCATTCATGTCTTCACAATATGTAAGGCGCCGAAAATAGGTTTAGTAGTTTCAGGTAAGTTTACTGGGTTCTGAGTGAAAATTAAAAATTAATCGGGTTAATTAGCGATTTATATTCTTAATTAGTTAGCTTAATTTCATCTAAAATTCGGTAAATAATATTATGGAAAATAAATATATTTTTAAACAAATTAATTTTATGGTTTTAAATAATTTTTAGGGAAAAATAAATATTTTGGGTTCAATTGGAATTTTAAAATAATTTAAAATGGGGATTTAATTGGGTGATTTAAAATATTAATTAAATGAGACTAGTTTTAAAAATAAGGGAAATGTGTAAGAGGTTTTATAGCAAATAAACCGTATTTTTAAAATTTTGGAGGGAAATGAGCAAATTGTAAAATAAGGGAAAAAGGGGAGTGGCCTGATGGGAAATTCCCAAAATTTTAGAAATCAGGTGGAGGTTTTCAATTTTTAAAACTCCGCAACTACCTCACTTTTCACTCATTTTTCACCCAAATTTAGAGATTTTTCTCTCTTTTTTTTTTTTTGCTTATTTTCGTAAACCAACTATTAGAGAATAGATCTAAACCTTTTCTCTCCCAAAATTCTCTCTAAAACCTCTCGAAATAATTTCCAAAGTTGGGCAAAAAGTCATCCGAATTTCTTCAAGCATTTTGATTTAATCAACCAAATCAATCATTTGAGTTTAATTGAAGGTAATCCTCATCTATAAACTTGTTTTTAAATTAATTTCAATCATTATTTGTTAATTAAAGTGATTATAATAGATTTTCAAATTTAATTTCTTCTTTCTTGAACTTGAGGATCAACAATGGTGGATCTTAAATTTTGAGTTAGAATCCAAATATTAATGGATGTCTAAGCTTAAAATAGGTTTAATAAGAGGTTTTTAATTTAAAACCAAAAGATCAAACACGTTTTATGGATCAATTTTGAGAAATTTGAATTTGATTAAGGACATGGATTATTTTTCCGGAAAATTATGACAACATTAAGTAAGCGAGAATGGAGAGAAATTCATATTAAAAGTTTTTAGCTGTAGAAATTGTTACACTAAACATTTGTAAGAAAAATTATAATTTAAAATAGGCCTTGTGGTGTGTGCCTCGTATTTTCAGCTGAACAGACGACGACGTCATGGCGAGAAGTTTCCCAACATTGGGACAACGGAAAATGTCTTGACAGCGCGAATGGGGACATTGTGACGTGGTGACCCGTTGTAACGTTAAGGTTTGTGCAAGTGTACACAGTCGTTATCAAGTAATAAGTAAGTATCGAGTTATCGTCTCCACAGGGATTGTATTTGTGCTAAGTCTGTAAATTTATATTAACAATTTGGTAAATAAAAAACACAATATAGTTGAGAAGTGGTGATTAAAATATGCAATGGTACCTAATGCAAATTATCCTAAGTATGCAAACTATATGAATGAAATAGATTTTTGTAAAATTAAACATAATTTGCAACAATTATAACATAAATAAACTAGGACAATTACTTTAATTAAACTCAATTTATTATCAACATGCTTAATAACATTCAGAAAAACATTCCATGGCAACTCGATCTTTCATGAGTTTGGAAACCACATTAGGTCCTTTCGGAATCCTTTACTTAGTAAATACGCATTTTACTGACCCTTATTTACTAAAGTTTTCTTATCATTCCTGTGAGGTAATAGGGACGTGTTAGGTTTTCTTAGCATTCGTGTGTGGTAATAGGGACGTGTTAGGCTTGAAACAATTTAATCACACAAATCTAAAAACTATGCAGATAACTGAGCTTGGTTAGAGTTGTTATGCAACCTACAATTCAATCGGGTTAGGATCTAAATTGAGCATGCACATTTCAATTATGCGTCCATTAGCCATTGTCTAGTTAGGATCGCTCAGCTAATTCAAGTGCATTTCAATCACGTATGAACGAAATACAAAATTGATTTTAATTGAAAACATGATCGATTGAGGCACAAACATTATAAGCATGAATCAAATAAATGTTATTTAATCAAAATAATCATCCTAGCTTAAATAAAATTAAGCTATCATTGTTGTAAACAAGAACAAAGAACACATAGCAAACATCTTTAAATTAAATTTAAAGAAAAGAAAGATTAAACCCAATTCAGAGTGGCTGTCACCCAAGACTCTGACTGACGAGGCTCCTTCACTTCTTTGCGTTGCTCCTTTGCTGATGGCTCTCCAAGGTGGCCGACCAAGGGTTCTTTAAGAGGCTTAATTGCTAAAATCCTTATGCAAGGATGATGAAGGGGAAAGATAGCTAAAAGATTTGAGAGAATGATGAATGAGTGAGAGATGATGGGATGAGGGATTATTGAAAAAGTGAGAAATGAGCTCTTATTTATAGGTGAGGCAAGGGAGCTAGTTTGCTAAAAATAGGAGTGTCCATCCTTTGAAACTTTCTCCAAGAGTGGCCGGCCATGAATTGAGGAAAGGTGGCTGATTTTTCCTTGATTTTTGTTCAATTTGAGTGCCTCAACAACTCAGGACTGGTCATCAGCAAATCTTCGGGAAAATCTTTGATTTCTTTAACTCTTTAAGGACTTTGTATAATTAAAACAAAAAAAGTTTTTTGACATCCATGTGCAGCCGAAAATTGGGTTGACTTGGTCCCCAATTTGGACAATTTTGCAATTAGAAGAAAACTCTCAGACCTGTCAAAAAATAGTAGATAGTTTAGTGGACCAAATAATATAATTTAACCACTTTAATTAATAAATTTACTTAATTAGTTAAAACCCAATTTATTAATGAAATATTAAAAATTAATTATTAAATATAAATTTATATTTTATTATTTAATTTTTCTAAGAGTGTAAGTAGCATCAATCTTTGTCTCATAATCATGCATCAATAAATTCATGCTCATAGACCTTCTTTACTAACAAGTAACTCGTATACAAACATTTTGAAAATTTTATTCTAAGTTTCAAGATATGCCAACATGTATCATAGTTTGCATGTATGTCACAGCCATAGATAATATTTTTCATTCAACACAATTTCTCATCAATCAAGCAAAACAATCATAAGGTTTATTTATGATCTTCATATGTTGAACTTAATACTTCCTCTCCACTAATGTAGGTGACGTAATCATCAAATCAATAGGTCTTTTATAAGGTTGTAATGGGGCTCGGTTAAAGGTGGGGATTTTAAGAGATGAGACATTTCAGTTTCAAAATCTTAACTTGTCTTGGATTTCTCGAAATTCAACCTTTTTCTTCAAGTGAACCTGTGGAACTCCCCCAAACTTATTTTGAACTCATACTCATAAATTTTCTTTTTGGAGACTGAGCAAATTTTTCTTCACTCTTTCTTTGTCTTTGTTGTTTTTTTTAAGCATGAGCACATACATCTTTATGAAAATTTCCTCAAATGTTGATTCCCAAGACAACTTTAGTTAAGATAGGTGCAGAAAATTAAGATAATTAAAAAGATGGTACTGGCTTATAATGTAGGTTTATTACAATGAACAGGCCTTCAAGCTTAAAATTATAGTTCCAAGGGTCTAATATCATAAGGTGGGCTTGAAAAGGCTCAAACAATCCAAAGAAAAATGGTGCCTATATCATTTTAGATTTTTATGTCCTCTAGGATTTCACCTCAAAAAAAGTTACTAAGTCAATTCTAAAGATATAAACCTTCATGCATGTTTAATCTCAAGAGAAACTAAGTTTTCATAGCAAACATTACCTAAGACTAAGATCATAAAAACATTCCATTTTTCATGATAACATACAATCACTCAGATAAAATCATCATTCATGCTTGCATACAAGCTATCTTATTAAAAATAATTTCTCTAAACATTCATTTATTAAGACATACTTATGAAAGAATGATTTGAAACATACTTGAAAATTTTAAAAATTTGAGCAATTTTCCTTACCCCCCTTTGAAAAGAAGCAATGTCCTCATTGCAAGAACAAAGTAATGAACGAAAACCGAACACCAAGTAGGGTTGTAAAGAAAGAGAGGTGAGTCATTAAGATTGCTTAAATACCAAGTCTTTCCTAATAACCCAATCCTAGACATGTTCATTCCCATTGCCAAATCACTTAGTCTTTTTCTTTCTAAAGAAGTATTTATTCATGCTTGCTATGTTTTATTTTGCAAAAATTAAATCCTAATTACTAAAGAAATAAATTCCTAAAGATCTAAAAACAATTAAATAAATAACAAGACGAGAATCCCCCCTTTTATTTTTCTGACTTATTCCCCTTGTCTTCTTTAGCTCTATCTTCGCTTGAATTGTCAGTCTCTTCCATCCATGCCTCAAAGATAACATCTGGGAACTCAGGAACAAAAGTATTAGAGATATTCTTAAAAGTATTTTGAATTGAATCATCTCTAATTTTTGCATATTTCATGTAAGTTTGTTGCTGATTGTGCATGAACTTGCACATATCCATCAAATTTGACAACTCTGATTTCCTCGAAGTACTTGCAGAAGTCGGCATGGGAGTTGTATATTCAGGTTCAACACTTAGCTTGACTGGTTCTTCTTCTAGCTCAACCCTAGGTTTAGGGTTTTCAGCTCCTTCAGCTGGTTGAGGACTATATGGTTCCTTATCAGATTCTTCTTTTTCAGTGTCTGTAACTGAATCAGCTTCAGTTTCTATTTTATTTGTTGACTCTTCGGTTTCTGGCTCAGTTGGTTCCTCTTGCTCACCTTGGTTCAGCTCATGCACTCTCTTTACTAACCTTTCAAGATTATGACTTGTAATGCACCCTTGGACATACTGCCCCTTCAGGTTTGCTTGTGTTTTAACACGGGCCCTTAAGCAAAATAAAGTGATTGATGATGGGAACTAAGCACTTCCTGCCATCTTTTTAGCACAATCATGAATCTCCTTGAGGATAATTTTCTCAACATTAATGGATTTTTCTGTCAAGATTGCATATAACAAGAGCATCGTTCCATCGAGATGGCAGAACTGTGTGAGATAGGCATAAAACTGTAGCGAACAAAATAAAATCATACATTTGCTACTTGTTTCAAGTATTTTCTTCGACAAGTATGACTCCCATACTTTCTTATAATCCATTGGGATCCCGGATTTGTCACAACATCAAGCACTTGTTGAAGAAATTTTCAATTGATATTGCTCTTCATAGGGTAGTACTCATCTTCTTCAACATCAGGTAAATTAAACAAATCATTGATGGACTTAGAAGTAAAAGGTGCCTTCTTATTTTGAACAATGACTTCAGTAGCATCTTACGTAGTAAAACTAACATAGAATTCTCGAATTAGTTCATCATCGGGAAGTGAATGAGCATCAAAGAATGGTTCCCATTTGAGAGCATTGATTATATTTCTAATTGGCACAGGAACAGCCATCACATCATTGCTCTTCAGATTAAAACCTTTTTCTGGCATCATAGGTTGATGCTTGAAAATTGAATCAAATCGCTCTTTCACTTCTTCATCAACCACAACTGGGTAATAAGTTAAAAAAGTAATTGCAACCCTAGAAAATAACCCCAGCTTTTTCCAGATAAATGCACCCAATAAAAATCTCCAATAAAGCCTATGAAATGAGTCAAAAAATAAATGGAAAAATCAATAGGAAGTAGTCCAACTAAATAAACACAAGCACTATCCAAGCTACCACTTTAACTTGTGAATTGTATCCTATTTATAGGCCAAACGAGGTAGCCTTCCAAATCATAATTTATAGAGATAAATAATTCAATTTGGTGCATAATAATCAAGGATAAAAGCCTTTAAAAGTTATCATAAAATACAACGTTACCATCCAAGTACAATCATCGACTGAATCATCAAATAAACAACTTGAAGGATAAAGATGCACATTACCCAATAAATCAAGTCGACCAAATCTTCCTTACGCCACCATTTTCAATCATCAAGGTTTGATATAGATTACAATAGGTCATGGGGTTTATTTGCTTATGGTAAAATCATATGTGATGCCCCAAGTCAAAAATGCCAACATCTCACAACACTTAGCCTGTCCCAAAGGTCTTGTTTGAAAAGGTGTTTAAACAACAAGTTGCTTGAATAAGGGTCTAGTCATCAATCTCGAACAAATTTAGTCCTAACACTAACCAATTTTTAAAATAAAAAGACAGATATATTTATAAATGTATCATTCAACACCTACATTACAAAAGAAATTACTTGTTTAGTTTTGTTAACAAAATGGTAATAGAATATTATTGTTATAATAATAATGTATGTTGTTTCAACCAAGATTGGTCCGAAAATAAATTTTGCCTTTATAAAAAGTAGTAAAAAATTTAAAATCATAGAATCAAAGTTTGTGATTAGAAATATCTTTGTATCATAATCAACAAGATAATGGCTCCTCCAATTCAAGTATGCTTAGTTTCAGACATTTTCTTAGTTATCTTTTCCTTTTCTTCTTTGTCAACAAGTGCAGTTCTTCCAAATGCTAATAATCCACTTCCGATGGTCAAAATCCCCCTTCCAGTAGCTTTATCAAAACTAGTAGGAAATTTTTGCAATTACGAGTCTATTGGGAATCATACCTTCTTCCTAGAAGCACTTTCCACTCCCAAAGTAGTTGTAGCGAAGGATTCAACCCAACCAGGATTCCTCATTATGAAATTAGGAGTGGCAAATTTGAATATATATAATGAAATGATTAAGAAACCAAGTTCACCCCAACTCTTGAAAGCTATTAACTGTTGTGTAGAAGCTTACAAATATGCATCCCTATCATTTGAAATGGTATTTTCAGAATTCGTTGAAGACCTCTAAGCTGCAAACTATGATGTAACAATTATAGATCCTGAAATTACTAATTGTGAAAAGGAACTGCTTGACGCAAAGGTTCAAGCACCCCAACTTCTTGCTGGAAATCGATTTATGCACTATTATATTGCCATGGCACGTCAATTAACATCAATTCTTCATCTTGAGAAGTAAAATGTGTATTAGGCAAAACATATAAAGGGAATATGTATAGAAAATAATGTTGAATTTTTTATGTTGTCAGATAACAGATAATATAAAAGGTGTAAGCGTGTTGCACTACTCTTACATGTTTGAAATAATGAATTAATTTAAATTAACATTGTAAGACTATTTTTTTATACTCCACTAGTATTATATCATTGCTTTGCCTCTTATTGGCCCTTTAAAATAGGGATACAAGGACCCTTTAAATAGGCTAAAATTTGAGGTACAATCACACTAAAATATCCCTCAAGCAGCTAGATTTCAATTGGGAAAAGATACCAGAGTTTAATTGGGAGAAGAAAAATGATTTATATGGGGAACAGTTTGCCACGTCACAATGTACCCATTCGCACCGTCAAGACATTTTTTGTCGTCCCAACGTCGGGAAACTTCTCGCCATGACGTCATCGTTTGTTTGGCTGAAAATACAAGGCACACGCCACAACGCCTATTCAAAATTATAAATTTTCTTACAAATGTTTAGTGTAACAATTTCTACAGCTAAAAATTTTAGTATGAATTTCTCTCCATTCTCGCTTACTTAACGTTGTCATATTTATTCACTTAGCTACAATATTAAATTTTAAAACCCTTAAAATAGTAGATTAAGGATTACATTTTACTCAATGAAATAAACATTGATAAAGCGATTAGCCTAAAATAAATTTTTAGAATTTAGATTAGCATTAAAATAAATTAATTTCAAATTGTAAGAACATCAACTTAGTCTCTGTTCAATTCAAAGTTCAGATAGGCTTTTAGACAATCTGTTCAGAAACATGTTTGAATAAGAGTTCGAATAGAACACAAAGAACAAGAGAATAAGAGAATGATGGAAATAAATACAAAATATTTTTTAACGCAATTTAGATTCACCAATCCTACTCTTCGAAGCCTTGCTCAATGAAAGATTTTATTTAACAATGAAATAAACATTGATAAAGCGATTAGCCTAAAATAAATTTTTAGAATTTAGATTAGCATTAAAATAAATTAATATCAAAATGTAAGAACATCGACATACTGTCTGTTCAATTCGATGTTAAGATAGGTTTTTTGACAATATGTGCAGGAAGATGTTTAAACATGAGTTCGAGTAGAACACAAACAATAAGAAAATAAGAGAATGATAGAAATAAATACAAAATATTTTTAACGCAATTTAGATTCACCAATACTTCTCTTCGTAGCCTTGCTCAATGAAGGATTTTATTTAAAAATCGATCCAGTAACCTGTTGGCTAAAGTTCTACCTCTACACAAAGAAGTAATTGCAACCCCAAAAAGTAACCCCAACTTGTTCCAAATCAATGCACCTAATAAAAATCTCCAATAAATCCTATGAAAGAAGTCAAAAAATAAGTGGAAAAATTGATAGGAAGTAATCCATCTAAATTAGCACAAGCACTATCTAAGCTACCACTTTAACTCGTGAACTGTATCCTATTTATAGGCCAAATGAGGTAGCCTTCCAAATCAAAATTTTTAGAGATAAATATTTCAAATTGGTGCATAAAAATCCAGGATAAAAGCCTCTAAAAATTATCCTAATAGACAACCTTATCATCCAAGTATAATCATCGACTAAATCATCAAATAAACAACTTGAAGGATAAGGATAAACTTTATCCAATAAATCAAGTCGACCAAATCTTCCTTAAGCCACCATTTTCAATCATCAAGGTTCGAGACAGATTACAATAGGTCATGGAGTTTATTTGCTTATGGTAAAATCACATGTGATGGCCCAAGTAAAAAACGCCAACATCTCACAACGCTTAGCCTGTCCCAAAGGCCTTGTTTGAAAAGGTGTTTAAACAACAGATTGCTTGAACAAGAGTCTAGTCATCAGTCTTGAAAAAATGTAGTCCTAACACTAACCAATTTTTAAAATAAAAGGATAAATATAATTATAAACGTTCATTCAACACCTATATTAGAAAAGAAATTACATGTTTAGTTTTCTTAACAAAATGGTAATAGAATATTATTGTTATAATGATAATAATGTATGTTGTTTCAACCAAGATTTGTTTGAAAATAGATTTTGCCTTTATAAAAAGTAGTAAAAATTTTAAAATCATAGAATCAAAGTTTGTAATTAGAAATATCTTTGTATCATAATCAACAAGATAATGGCTCCTCCAAATCAGGTATGCTTAGTTTCAGCAATTTTCGTAGTTATCATTTTCCTTTCTTCTATGTCAAGAAGTGAAGTTCTTCCAAACGCTAATATTCCACTTCCGAAGGTCAAAATTCCCTTTCAAATAACTTCATCAAAACTAGTAGGAAATTTTTGTAATTACGAGTCTATTGGGAATCGTAGCTTCTGCCTAGAAGCACTTTCCACTCCTGAAGCAGTTGTGGCGAAGGATTCAACCCAACTAGGAATCCTCATTATGAAATTAGGAGCGGGAAATGCCAAGGCAACGTTGAATATATATAATGAAATGATTAAGAAACCACGTTCACCCCAGCTCTTGAAAGTTCTTAACTGTTGTGTAGAAGCTTACAAATATGCATTCCTATCATTTGAAATGGTATCTTTAGAATTGGTTGAAGACCCCAAAGCTGCAAACTATGATGTAACAGTTATAGATCCTGAAATTACTAATTGTGAAAAAGAACTGTTTGATGCAAAGCTTTAAGCACCTAGGCTTCCTGCTTGAAATCGATTTATGCACTATTATATTGCAATAGGATGTCAAATAACATCACTTTTTCAGCTTGAGAAGCGAAATGAGTATTAGGAAAAACATATAAAGGGAATATGTATAGATAATAATGTTGAATTTTTTTATGTTGTCAGATAACAGATAATATAGAAGGTGTAAGCGTGTTGCACTACTCTTCCAAAATTAAATTAACATTGTAAGATAATTTTTTATACTCCACTAGTATTATGTAACACCCCAGACTTGGCCTAGACATTATGGTCGGATCTGATGTGTCATATCAATGTGCCACTCGAAAATTTGAACTTGTTGGTAGAATTTTTTTCTGTTTATAAGTTGAAGATAAACCCCCTTTTATTATTAATTAGCAAATCAGTTAGTCGAAACGTCTGTCTTGTTATCAGATATTAATTTAATCAATTAGTGTAAAATCGCGAAAGCTTTTTGAATTATATAGTTTAAAACTCGTGTCTTTGAAAACGATAATTATTTTAAAATTCGTTTTCTCCTAAATATCAATTTAAAATATGGAAGTGAAAGCCCAATTAAAAATTTAAACAAACTTACAGACCTTATTACAAAAACAAAACCCAACCTATTATTAAAATCAAACTAAAAGCAAATATGAAAAGCAGCGAGTCCCTCGCAGCACCGAATCACCTATGGCTAGGGATTACCTGCACAGTTAAAGGAGAGGGGTGAGTTTACGAAAAGTTAGTATGTAATCCCCTAACAAGCAAACAGTCAATTAAACAGTAGATAAATGCAGTTTGGGCCTGAGCCCGTTATAGTAACAGTCTAATTCAGTGTGGGCCTAAGCCTTCTCCCGTAACAGTAAACGATTGGGCTTGAGCCTATCACAATGCCAGTAATGAATAGGGCCTTTGCCCAATTTAAGTAATAGTATCAGTGAGGCCTTGGCCCATAACAGTAACAGATATCAGTCATGCAGTGAACAGTATGTAATATCATTAATTGATGCAGTAACAGTACAAAATCATTAATCAGTGCAGATATGCAGTTACAAATCCTACCCAATCCAGCCTCTACACACCACTCCGTCACACCAAACACACCATGTGGGGATAGAATCAACCCACCCAGCCAGATACACCAAGATTAGCATCGGTTGCGATACTAAACAGTATTGCAGCAAAGCTGCCAGTAAAAGCCATCAGTAGGTCCACACTCGTCTTGGGCGACCCTTGCAACCTTATCAATACGATACACTTATTCAAAATATACCAATCCCCATGCAATATATTGTGACATAATATCACACGTGTATGCAAAATGTCATGCTCAATCATAGTCGTACATAACATAAGGCCATAACAGTCATTTCATCCCCTAGGGGTATAACAGTCATTTTACCCTATGGGGTTATTTCGGTCAATTTACCCTATGGGGGTATTTCGGTCATTTTACCCTATGGGGTATTTCGGTCATTCTACCCTATAGGGGTATTTTGGTCATTTTACCCTATTGAGGTATTTCGGTCATTTTACCCTACGGGGGTATTTCGGTTATTTATCGACCTCTCAAAAGGTCTACAGTCGCCTCGAGCAACTCAGGTAATCTAAATGGTCATAACAGTGTAAATGGGCCCAAGGCCCATTACTCGACCCAAGTGAGCCCAGACACTCATGCGGCCCGCTCAGCCCAGATTTTTCCACGGCTATAGAATCGACATACCCCACTACAGTATTTGCCTTAAATCGTAGATTTCATCCATGTGGGGCCCACAAGCCCATCAAGCCCACACGACTCATTTCGGCCCAACGTGGCCCATTACGACCCAAGCCCATAATATGCTTATGAAGGCCTTTACAGTTTATCGCCCATGATTCACAGGTTTGGCTTTCCACACAAGCGATCGCACAATCATGTGGTCTCAACGCAGTATTTCGGCTTTTCGGCTTTTGTCGTTCTACAGTTACAGTGGGGTGGTTACACACTTGATGCGATTTGCAGATTCCCTTCGTTCCAAACACTTTTATTCCAAAAATCAATGATCATCGCACCCTTGGTTCCCAGGCAATGTGCCAATCGACCTCGACCACCACCAGTTAGGAATGGAAGCAATGCAGGTTGGAGAAAGCAACGAAAACCTTGAAAACCTCCCCGATCTCCCATCGAGAACAAATGAGATGATATATATATCTCTCCACAACAACAACCTCCCAAAATCCCAATATTCTCTCCTCAAATCTCTCCAAATATCCCTCTTCAATTCTCTCTATGACCAGTTCAAACACCATTTAGCAGTATTTCAATCCAACTCTACCACCTACACAAATTAGGCAGCAAAATAAATACTCCCTGTAAATGGCCCAATTAGCCCAGGCCCACATAAAAAAATATAAAACCAAATAATTTAAAATCAAAATAAATAAAGTCCAATTTACAAAAACCCAATACCAGGCCCAAACTATTAACCTAATACAGCCCAAGCCCAATTACAAACCCAAATTACACCAAGACCCAATCTAAACCCTATCCCAATTTCAATGTGGCCCAAAACAAAATTCTTAGAAGCAGAAACCCTAGCCGCATACTGCCCAGCACCGCAGCCCAGCTTCTGCCCTCGCACGTGAGTCGCTGCACGACTTGGAACCAACCCTCCGCCACGTCTGTTGCAAAACGGAGTAGGAAAGTCCAATACTAACACAAACACAGTGTAAAAGTAGAGAAAATAGGAAAATTTCGGGCTATAAAAAGCTCCGATCCTATGTATTTTTTACGGAGAAATAAAAAAGAAAACAAAAAAGTCAAATACCGGTCTTATAAAGGTAGCTTTTTTTATTTCGGCTTATTTATTTATTTATTATTTCATTCATTTTAAAGAAAAGAAAAAGGTTAAAAATCGTACCTTTATTACGTAGGAGGTGCCGATTCTGATGAAAATCGACGTTCCATGGGTCCGGGGATTGAAAAACAAAAAAAATGGTGACTTTTCATTTTTTGGCCACCGCGGGCGGCGGCGCCGTCCACCGAACATTGGCTGGAGGGGGAGGGCTGAGAGAAAGTTGATAGAAAAGAGAGTTTTCTTTTTAAAAGGAGGCTACAAATGTTTTTTTAGGGTTTTTTTACTTATATAGACACCCGAAAACGATGGCGTTTTGGGCTTGGCTTCTGATGCCCAAAACGACATCGTTTCCAACCCTTCCGCTTTTAAATAATTTTACAATCAAGTGCCTTTTGTTTTTTCTAAATTTGCCCAGAAATTTGTTTTGCTTTACAATCTGGTCCCTTGAAGTTGCGCGTTTTTGAGGAGAAGGGATAATTTCTCTTTTAGTCGCTCGTCATTCGCACATTCAAATTAGTACTCCCCTTTTATTTATTTTCAAATTTGACCTCGAATTTTGTTTTAAAAATTAATTTAGCCCTTTTTTTTGTTATTTTGGTTATTTTATCATTAATATTAATAATTTTTGATATTATTATTATTATTATTAGTATTAGTATTAATATTATTATTTTTATATATCAATTTACTTAACCCTTTTTTTCATTTTTTATTCTATTATGTACTATTATTTTAAAGTTTTTTTTATATATTATGATTATATATTATTATTATATATCAGAACGTATTAGTTTATATTTGTTTTTTATGTTAATCCAATATGATCTATATATATTTTTAATGATTTTATTTTATAATACATTTTTAAAAAAATTTATTTATATATACTTCTATGCTTTTAAATTTATATGTATTATTTTGTATACTACTTATTTGATTTTCTCCTTATGCAACATTTAATTTAAAATTCATGTGTATATTATTATAATTTTTTTAAATTCTATTTTTGATATTTCAAGTTTTCATGTATATTATTTATTTTAATTCCTTTTTTATACGTATAAGTTATTATTCATACATTGATGGTTTCAAATGTTCTATCTTTCATGCATTTTTTTATTTTTAATTTATTTTATTTTTTGTTTGGTGTTTCTTTAATTAACTTTCAATTCATTTAGTTTTCTACTATTGATGTTGGTATTTGCATGAAATCATGGTATTGATGTGTGGTGTATTACTTACTTGTACTTGTTGATTGTTTGTCGTTCACTAGCTCACATTTTAGCTTTCAAATTATCACTTCGTGTTATATTATCATTCATTAGCATTTTATTTCATTTAAAAAGTTGCATTTGGTTTAAATATTGAAATCTTTTTATCCGTAAGTTTTCAAAATACTTGGTATCCAAGATTCTCGAGAGGATTGTGCCCTAACTTACTGGGCTTCAATTCTCCTTGTTGAATTTAGGTAAACGAGTACCCTTTTTCAATTCAAACATAAGAATTCCAAATCAAGGCTTATCTCGGGAATTCAAAATGTTATGTCCTAACTCATTGGATATGACATTTTGTTATACTGAGACAAGGTTTTTAATAAAGGCAAACTCATGTGTCGTCTTTGGAACTTCAAAGAATCATGTCCTAACTTACGGGGTTTCAATTTCCTCATCTCATTGAAGCAAGACATTCGACCCAATCTTTTGAAAATAATAAATTTCAATAAAGATTTAAAAAAAGGGAATCACTTTTCAATCTTTTTTCGACATTGGACCTTAAGACATTAAATAATCAATTAGGTACCAATTTTGGGCGTTACGAGGGTGCTAACCCTTCCTCGTACATAACTGACTCCTGAACCCATTTTTTCTGAAATTCGTGGACCAAAATCATTTTTAAGGTGATCCGATCACACCTTAATAAAAGATCAGCGGCGACTCAAATTTTCATTTTTAATAAGTTGACCCAATTTTTGTTTTAAAAAAATGGTTTCGACAGCTTGGCAACTCCACTGGGGACCTTTTGAGAGTTGAGCCATAAATTGGTTATTTTGTCTTTTTGTTAGAAAAATAAAATTTGATTTAAATCACATTTTTCCCTTTTGCATTCATTGGTTTTTATAATGATATGCTTACTTGGTTGGTCCATATCTGTTAATGTGTATCTACATTTTGCATTGCATAAGTTGGTCAATTTTACCCTTCTAAGTAGGAGTGAGAAACTAATCCTTCGTGAGGTTTTCACCTCCGTATAGGATAGTGGATCACTTTCGGGATACATCCATACTTATGCCTTCGTGAGATTTTCATCTCTGTATTGTCATAAGGAAATGTATTTCCCTGAACCGAACTTGGTCCATATGAGCCTATAACGGGTGAGGATCAAGGAATCTGCTAGTTCAGGTACCTTTGCTCTAGAAGCCAAACCTCATATAGTGAACCTTAGGAACTCACCTTAGGTAGAGTTACTCTTGACCCTAGTAGATACCTGATTAGGAGTTTTTTTTTATTTTTTCTTAGTTGTATTGTATGTTTATACATGATACTGACTTTTTATGTTTTACTCTGATTGCATGGCATTACAATTACATGCCATTTCACTATAAAATGCGTTGGTTCTTATTTGGTTACTAGATAGAAAACTTATCATGGAAAAAGGGTTTCTTGATAAAGTGGAAGATAATGCGGTTGTCCGAACTTGGTCTGAGATGACACAATGAGGAAAAGGTGATAGTTTGGGCGAAGGTTATGTATCGAAATTATGGGACTTCACCCGTATTAGCATAACTCAGAATAGCTTGCAAGAGTTGAAGGAAATTTGGGATCAGTGGAATGATGATGTTAGACAGTCTTTCTATTCTAATTATGGGGATTTACCCTATTTGCTTGATATAAAAGTAGACAAGCATCTGTTTCGAGCTCTAGTCCAGTTTTGGAATCCTGCCTACAGTTGCTTCACATTCGGGAAAGTTGATTCGGTGCCTACAGTAGAGGAATACATGACTCTACTTTGGTGTTCGAAGATTCAAGTGGACAAAGTCGACTTGAAAGTTGTAAATGTTCAGACCTTTTTGAAGAAGCTGATGAATCTAACTGGGATGAGTGAGCAGTGGGTTACGGCTCAGATCAAGCAAAAAGGGGATAGCGAGTGCATTCCTGGGAAGAATTTGAAGGACCTAATTTTAGTGCACCCAGATATGAAGAAGAAGGTGGATGTCTTTGCTTTGAGTATATATGGTTTGGTTGTCTTCCCTAAAGCTTTGGGTCACGTCGACGAAGCAGTCACTGATTTATTCGACCGATAGGATAGAAGAGTTACACCAGTCCCGACGATTCTGGCAGAAACTGTCAGGTCACTGAATGCATACCAAAAGGCAGGTGAGGGTAGGTTCATTGGATGTGCGCAACTCCTACTCGTATGGTTCAACAGTAATTTTTGGAAGGTTGATAATGTTTCATATCGGGTCTTCTCTAAAAATTATTCGCCATTGAAGGAGTTAGCAACTACACCAATGAGGGACGACATTTCAGAAGAAAAATGGATGGCAATTCTTCAGAATTTGCAAGAGGAGGACATCGAGTGGAGAGCTCCATGGCTGCTTCCGGATGAGATCCTGTATCGATGCAGAGATTTTGATTGGGTTCCTTTTCTGGGAATCTGGGGAGCTTTTGGTTATGCCCCATTGCTGGTGCTCAGGTAATATAGGTCAAGGCAATTCGTGCCTGCAACTCAGGAACTAGCTGAATGTGAGTTCTCATATAAGGGTGATGGTTACAAAAAGAAGGTTCGTGAGATGTCCAGTGCATGGAATCAGACTCGCCGGATGAAGAGTTTAGTTGTGGGTCCGATGATAACTCACGAGTATAACGAATGATGGGTTAAGAGGATCAATGATAACATTCCTAGGCCAAGTTCAGCAAATAGCCAGTCGATAGAGGAACATTTGCGGGTTGTCCCTTCTGAGCTGGAGATCATAAAGCAGGATTTTGAAAGAAGAAATGTAGAGTTAGAAACGAAGATAAAACAAATGGAGGAAGAAAAATAAATTTGAGATTGGACATAGATGTTCAAAAACTCGAGGTCGAGAAATTAAGGAAAGGAAAAAATAAGGCCGAAGAAGATCTAGATGACTTGAAGACGGATTATAAGAAGCTGCGTTTGTCAATAAGAACTAATGGGCTTGGAAAGACTTCGGAGCAATGGCGTGAAGAGATTCGAGGAGAAAAAGACAAGTCAGGCAGATGGAAAAGGAAACTCCAAGAGGTTCAAGCACGAAATAAAGTATTAGAAGAAAGCTTATTAGAGAACCAAAGAGAAAAAGGTAAACTAAAAAACAGAGTGGGTGAGTTGGAAAGATCTCTTTGTCAATATAGAAGTCAAAATTCTATAATAGAGTTGAAAGCAAGTTTAAGCAAGAATAAAGAGAAGACTAACATAATAGAAGAGTTAGAAATAGCATTGCGAAGTTGTGAGGTCCGAATTGAGTACCTAGAAGCAAATGAGAGTCGTCAGACTGAACAACTTCATTACTTTCAAAATCAAGTTAGAAACAGAGATCATATTATGGGAGAAGCTGTGGTTCAGATTCGAGAGATAGCGGATTACCTGCAAACTTTGGCAATACATGCTAATACGTTGAGTGTGAAGTATGAGTTGGAATCAGATCGGGGACAGAAGTTGGCCTCGTTACTTAGGAGGATTAAGGTCTTGAGTATTAGGGCAAAGCCTTATTTGTAGTTCATTTTATGTAAAGAAATTTATTTTCTAATAAAGTTTTCTAAATAAAATTGAATTAGAATTGACGCCTTTTTGCATTCATTTCATGCATTGCATTATATGCATTAAAAACTATTAAAAGGTTCTAATTAATTAAAATCATTCCTCAGTTAACCTGGAAACCAACCAGTCAATTAAACATCGTTACGGTACACAGGAAAAATTGAAAAATATGGACCAAAGATTGGAAAGGCTTGAACAGTTCCAAAAAGAAATGAAGGAGCAACTTTAGTAGCAAATGCAGGAGCAACTCGAGAGGATTCAGCAGAATATGATGGACAAGATGACGGAATCCCAAGGGAACATGATGACTCAGTTAACACAACTGTTGGCTAAGGGAAAAGATAAAGGAAAATGCCCTATGGCTAATGTTGAAGAGGGAGGCGATGATGGACCTCTCTATCCTCCAGCCTTTACTCCTCCACATGTACAGACTCAAGCTAAGGTATACCCGTGCAAGTCTTCTGTCACAATTGGGCCTCAGCAGTTTCAAGCCGACCTACGAGGCTAACGAATTTCCAAACCAGACCAGGCTTTAATCCTGAGAATAACCCTGTCAATCCTATTATCCCCAATTTTGATGAGGCGGTCGAAAAAAAAACTAAAGAAGAATTACCAAAGCAATTAGAGGTAAAATAGAAGTGGATTGAAGAGAAATTTAAGGCAATGGAAAGAACTAAGAGATATCGTAGGATTGATGCTAAGGATTTATGTTTGGTCCTAGGTTTGGTGCTCCCTTACAAGTTTAAGATGCCAGAATTCGAGAAGTATAATAGGACCAGTTGTCCTGAAGCCCACATCACCATATTTTGTAGGCGAATGACTAGATATGTCAATAATGACCAATTATTAATACATTACTTCCAGGACAGCCTCACAGGGGCAGCGTCTAAATGCTACAATCAATTGAGCCGTACCAGGATTGGTTCCTGAAGAGATTTGGCATAGGCTTTTATGAAGCAGTACAATCATGTAGCAGAAATGGTTCCTGATAGAATCACCTTGCAAAACATGGAAAAAAAGGCAAATGAAAGTTTTAGGCAGTACGCACAGAGGTGGAGGGAGGCTGCTGTCCAGGTCCAACCACCGCTCTTGGAAAGAGAAATGACAATGCTCTTTATAAATACACTGAAAGCCCCAATCATCACACATATGTTAGGAAGTACCACAAAAGCTTTGCTGACATAGTCATGAATGATGAAATGATTGAAAGGGCTATTAGGAGTGAAAATATTGATGCTGGAGAAAGTAACGGAAGCTTGGCCTTGAGGAAAAAGGAAAATGAAGTGAACAATGTGAATACATACAACAAAGCAGTTATGGTGAATCAGCCAAGAAAGGTGGTTTGCTAATCAGCAGGGTTCATCAAGACAAGAATTTGGTGTGAGACAACGTACTGAGAAGCCTCAATTCACACCAATTCCAATGTCATATAAGGATTTGTATCAGAGTTTATTCAAAGTACACATTGTTTCCCCTTTTTACTTAAACCCTTTACAACCTCCGTATCCCAAATGGTATGATGCGAATGCACAGTGCGACTAACATGCGGGAATTATGGGGCATTCCATAGAAAATTGTACTGCTTTTAAGAAGCTTATTGAAAGGCTTATTAATATGGGCGTTGTCAAGGTAGATGATGCATCTGGTACAGAAAATCTATTACCCAATCATACTGATAATGGGGTAAACATGATAAGTGAAAATATGGGGAAAAGAGTAAAGGCAAATATTGCTGAAGTGAAAACCTCTTTGAAATGGGTTTGGGAAGAGATAACAAGAAGAGGGTTAATCATCTCAAATTCTGAGGAAGGGGGTGAGATTAAAAATTATTGTGAGTTTTATCATGAGGTGCTGCACGAAATCCAAAGATGTGAAGAGTTCAGAGTTCTGGTCTAGAGCATGATGAATAATAAAGAAATGGAGTTTTATGAAGAAGCGGAGGAAAAAGGAAGCAGATGCGCATCAGAGTCAATGACGAGGATTCTGAAAGTAGATCATCCTGTGATTATCATCTCACGCCCTAAGATTAATGAGGCAGGGGCACAGATGACAACAAAAATCGTGATTCAGAAACCAGTAAATTTCTCATATAAAGACAGTAAAAAGGTCCCTTAGAATTATGAGTGCAATGTAAGAATCCTGGGAGGGGAAGCTTCGGTCAGTATTACAAAAGGAAATCAAGAGGCGGGTTCTTATACGCGTAGTGGGTAGCGCTACGATTTGATAAATACCCGAGCAGAACTGGCAAAAGGGAAAATTTTGACGGCAGAGCAAAAGAAGGAGAAGGCAGTTGAATCTAATCGATTGATTAATGATCCAATAAAGGAAGAAGAATCCAAAGAATTTTTCAAAATTTTGAAACACAGTGAGTACAGTGTTGTGGAGCAACTGCATAAACAACCAGCTCACATATCTGTGTTAGCTTTGCTCTTGAGTTCAGAGGTTCGTCGAAGTGCATTAATGAAGGTGTTAAACGAAACATATGTGGCTAATGATATTTCCGTCAACAAGTTGGATCAGTTGGTCAACAATATAAGTACCGATAGTTTTATTTTCTTCAATGATGATGAAATACCGTCTGGGGGTATGGGGTCCACTAAGGCTTTGCACATTACTACTCGGTGCAAAGGGTACACTAATGGATCCGCATTGAATGTATTGCCCTTATCCACTCTTAATAGACTGCCTGTGGATAGCTCACATATGAAGACATGTCAGAATATAGTCAGGGCATTTGATGGAACAGAAATGAAGGTTATGGGAAGAATTGAGATACCATTGTTGATTGGCCCAACTACGTATGAGGTGGACTTCTTTCTAATAGATATCAAGCCTTCCTATAACTATTTGTTGGGAAGGCCTGGGATACACTCGGCAGGGGCTGTACCTTCATCACTACATCGGAAGTTGAAATTAGTATCAGATGGATGATTGGTGACAATAAATGCCGAAGAGGGTATTATCGCGTCAATAACTTATGATGCACCATATGTGGAGACCAATGAGGAATCAGTGGAATGTTCGTTCCGATCCTTAGAGTTCGTGAATGCAACATTTATTACTGAGGGTAGCAGAATCCCAGTGCCAAAAATATCCAAGATTACAAAAATGGGTCTTCAATTGATGGTGGGAAGAGGGGCTTTACCAGGAAAAGGATTAGGAAGATATCTTCAAGGAGGAGCTGAGGCACCAATGCTAAAAGACAAGTTTGATCGTTTTGGCTTAGGCTATAGACCAGACATAAAACAGAAGAGAAAGGAAATGGAGAAAAGGCAGGAGAGGAGAAGGGCACGCCTGAGTGAAGATGAAGTTAAGTGGGAGCCTATGACTTTTCCCCACATATCTAAGATCTTTGTATCAGGAGGGTTCATTCATTCCGAGCAAAGGAGGCCCAAAAAGGAAAGTATTGAAGGAATGCTTGAAAATGTTCACATCAATGCCATAGACTCAGCTGAAGAAGAGACCTTGTTAGGGATTCGCCCTTATGAACCTGGGAGCGAGCTGAACAATTGGACTGCGAAGGAAATCCCTGTAGTTTTTAGAGCTTATCTAGAGTAATGTTCAGAACATTCTTGTTATTTTTAGCTTAAAAATGATAGGAATTTCTTAGTGAAATGGGCTTGTGTCGTAACGTCGTTATTCTAATAAAATACATTTTCGTTTGAGTCAATATTCTTTTATTCTTTTGGATTTTCTTCAACATCATTCTTTTATTTATTCATAATTATATTTTACAAAGAATTATTCATAAATTCATACATTCTTTGTATATTCTTTGGCATCTATCATAGGTTCTTGGGTATCAATGATACGAGTGACACTGCTTCAGGCTCAGAATCTCCTTTTGAGCAAGACAGGTGTTTAGAGGGATCTCAGGATTTTAAAGATGACATAGATTGTGGTATATCTCTGGACTTGTTGAGAATGGTAGAACAAGAGGATAAGAAAATCCTACCTCACAAAGAATCATTGGAAATGATGAGCCTAGAGGAGGGAAAGGAGGTAAAGATCAGAACTGACATTACCACAAAGATGAAACAAGACCTCACTAAATTACTTCGTGAATTCAAAGATGTCTTCGCATGGTCATACTAGGATATGCCTGGGTTAAGCACTGATATTGTGGTTCACCGTCTTCCTATAAAAGAAGATCATAAGCCAGTTCAACAAAAGCTTAGGAGAATGAAGCCCGATATTATGCTAAAGATAAAAGAAGAAGTCAAAAAGCAAGTCGATGTTGGGTTCTTGCAAGAGGTCAAATATTCGGAATGGGTAGCCAACATTGTCCCGGTCCCTAAAAAAGATGGGAAAGTGCGAATGTGTGTGGATTATAGGGACTTGAACAAGACCAGTCCAAAAGATAATTTCCCGTTACCTCACATTAATACTCTAGTGGATAATACGGCAGGCTATTAACTGTTTTCTTTCATGGATGGCTTTTCTGGATACAATCAAATAAAGATGCATCTGGAAGATATGGGAAAGATCACATTTATCACTTTGTGGGGAACTTTTTATTATAAAGTGATGCCCTTTGGATTAAAGAATGCGAGAGCAACTTATCAAAGAGCCATGGTGACCTTGTTTCATGACATGATGCATAAGGAAATTGAGGTTTATGTCGATGATATGATTGCAAAATCCAAAACTGAAGAGGAGCATGTTCAAGTTCTAAGAAAATTTTTTTTGAGACTGAGGAAGTTCCAGGTCAAGCTTAATCCAACAAAATGCACCTTTGGAGCCAGATCAGGGAAATTGCTAGGTTTCATGGTCAGTGAAAAAGGAATTGAGGTCGACCCAGACAAAGTCAAGGCAATACGAGTTTTGCCTCCACTACACAGTCAGAAGGAGGTTGAGGTTTTCTAGGAAGACTAAATTACATTGCCCGGTTCATTTCACAACTAACTGAGAAATGTGACCCCATATTCCGTCTTCTGAAGAAACAAAATCCGAGTGTATGGGATAAGGAATGTCGAAGGGCTTTTGAGAAAATCAAACAGTACTTGTCCAATACTCCAGTGCTATCACCACCTAGTCTAGATAGGCCATTAATACTGTATTTAATGGTGTTGGGCAATATACTATCTCAGCAAGAAATTCACTGATTGTGAAACGAGGTACTCGTTTATTGAGAAACTATGTTGTGCTTTGGTTTGGACAACACGGTGATTACGAAAATACATATTATATCACACGACTTGGTTAATTTCAAAGTTAGATCCTTTAAATTATATGATAGAGTCGAATGCTTTGAATGGGAGAATGGCTAGATGGCATGTAATGGCCAAAAATTAAGGTTATCAAAATAGTAGTTTCGTAACCACAAATCCGATTTAAAGATAAAATTATTATTAATTTTTAAGATTTATCGAGTGATTAGATATAAGTATTAGAGTATTGATAAGAAATTTATTGATTGCATGCCTAAATTGCTTATTAGGACTTAATTGCAGAAGTGGGTAATATGAATTTTCGATGATAAAGGATTTATTTGAAGTGCATAATCAAAGTAGAGGTCCTTAAATAGTAATTAGACCATAAAATTTCCATGGACAAAAATAGGCATGCATAGATAAAAATAACTAAAGTTTTAATGGAGGGTATTTTAATAAATAAATAATAAAAAGAATAAAAAGGGAAAAAGATGGCAAAAATATCATCTTCTCCATAGCTTGCTGCCGAATTTTGAAAGACACCATAGCTAGGGTTTTCACACTTTTTTAAGCTAATAATCAAGAAGAACGAAATTCAAGGTTAGATCGAGAAAGAATAAAGTTGAAGACTAAATTGATAAGTTTGGCTATATTTACTTCCGAGGTAAGTTTACGATAAATAAATGCAATATTTTAATAATTATTATTAATGTTGCTAATTTCCAGCAATTATGTATTTATTTCATGAATTTATTTGATTTTGACTCAAGTATGAGACGATAGAGAATTGATATTAAAAAGTCCCGTTGAAGCATAAGGAAGGTATTGGATACAAATGTCATGACATTTGGGTAAAGAGATCCCATGTAAGGCCATGTATGGGACATGCCATAGGCATCCTTGAGATCATGAAAGGTCCCATGTAAGACCATGTCTGGGACATGGCGTTGGACCGAGATGAGAGGTCTCATGTAAGACCATGTATCAGAAATTGCGTTGCCACTGAGATGAGAGGTCCCTCGTAAGACCATGTCTGGGACATGGCATGGGCACCGATATAAGAACTCCCATGTAAGACCATATCTGGGATATGGCATTGGCAATACATGAAACATCCCATGTAAGACCATGTCTCGGAAATAGCTTTGGCATGTTATTATCAGAAAGAGACCCAAGTATCCTTATTATTCCCTTGTGGTTCAATGGGCTAGTAAATAACTTATGTCCATGAAAGTTCAGTTAAAAGCATAAATGGCAAGTTCAAGTGAGTTATAAGAGTTAAGAGTATATTACGTTACCCATTGACAATCAACATTTCAGCAAGAGAAAAGTAAGTCATAATTATGAGTTATCTAAGTAAACAAGTAAGTGAATGAGTAAGAGATCAAGTAAAGAGGAAATTAAAGATTATGTTACTTCGTTATTATTATTTGTGTTTAATGTTGCTATTTATTTACTTGTAAACTTACTAAGAATTATGCTTACTTTGTTTATTTTCTTTTTATATAGCATTAATAATCAAAGTCGAGGATCCTAAAGATGTCGGAGATCGTCCACACTATCAGCCACAACGACTCGGTATTTTATTATGAACTATGTTTGAACTATGGCATGTATAGGGACTTACTTATTTTGAAGGTTGTATTATGATTTTGCTAAAGAATGATTTGTAAATATCTAATGATTAATGGTTGTCAAAATGGCCAAGTATGAAGGTGTTTGTTGTTATACATGTCTATGTGATAAATTATGCATAGAAATCATGAAAGAGTAATAATTTGAAAAGAAACAGCTTTCAAACAGCAGTAGTAATGTGATTTTGAAAAATCACTTAGGATAGTATAAAATGAATTATAGGGTGTATGATATATAAAATGAAATCTTGCTGAGTCTATTTTCATGGAAAAATAACTTTTTAGAAAGAAGAATTTTATATTTTGAGATATGTAAATTTTGGTGAGACAGGGTTAGAACTATTTTTGGAGTCCCCTGTTTTGAGTTTAAAAAATCACTAAATATTGTACAAAAATATTTATGAGTTGTATTTTATATGTCTAGATTCCTTATTTAGTATATTTTCTGTAGAAACAAGTGAGAACACCATATGAAAATCCTACTATGAGAAAACTTATTTTTAGTGGAAAGAGGTTAGGACAGTCGAGTGGTGAAATAGGGGAGACTTTAACTAATAAACTGTACTAATTGGATGAGCCAAAAAATCTGAAAAATTTATGGTAAGAAGATATATGAGTCTAGTTTCAGGAAAAATTTACGGATTTAAATTTTTAGTTTTTTAGCTCGAGTTATAAATGATTTAGTGACTGCTGCACGAGTGGACAACTTTATCATAAATAGTGAGATAAATTTTAAAAGCAAATTTTTATGCCCCGAATTAATAAGTTAAGGAAAGTAATGCCTCGAGCTCGACTCCGGCAATGGTCTCGGGTAAGGGGTGTTACATGGCAGATTTTGCTTTCTGTATTTGACATATTGTATGTGAGTCAAAAGGCCGTGAATGGAAGTGCAATAGCTGACTTTCTAGCTAGCAGAGCCTTGAAGGATTATGAGCCTTTGAACTTTGATTTTCCAAACGAGGACTTGATGTAAGTGGCAACCACTGAAGGAAATTCTCAAATAGATTATATGTGGAAGCTAAACTTGATGGAGCCTCAAATGCTGTGGGTAACAGAATTGGGGCAGTCTTGGTATCTCCAAGCGGAGATCATTATCCTATTGGTAGCAAATTGGATTTTGATTGAACGAACAATATGACAGAATATGAAACATGCATTATGAGCATTCGTGTAGCTATTGAACATAAAATCAAAGTGTTAAAAGTGTATGAGGATTCCACATTAGTCATATATCAACTCAAAGGAGAATGGGAAACAAGAGTCCCTAAACTGATCAGTTATCGAAAGATGGTTCTTGAATTAATGGACGAGTTTGATGACATCACTTTCTGTTACCTCCCACGAGACGAAAACCAGATGGCTGACGCGTTGGCCACCCTAGCCTCTATGATCCAAGTGAACAAGTTAGAGGACATGAAGCCTATCCAAATGAGCATTTCTGAAACCCCGGCTCATTGCTATAGTATTGAGGAAGAGGAAAAAGATGATCATCCTTGGTACCTGAATGTATTACAATATGTGAAAAATCATGAGTATCCAGATCAGGCGGCAGAGAATGATAAGAGAGCATTGAGAAGAATAGCCATTGACTATGTCCTAGACGGGGAAATCCTATACAAAAAAGGGAGGGATTAGGTACTGGTAAGATGTGTGGATGCAGTGGAAGCTAGAAAAATTCTAGGAGAGGTCCATGAGGGTATCTGTAGGACACATACAAATGGTTTCGCAATGGCCAGGTAGATCATGAGATTCGGGTACTATTGGTCCACTATGGAAAGAGATTGCATCAATTATGCTAAGAAGTGCCATAAATGCCAAATTTATGGTGATAGGATACATGCACCTCCTTCACCTCTTCATGTTATGACTTCTCCATAGCCTTTTTCTATGTGGGGTATGGACGTCATTGGGCCAATATCACCAAAAGCTTCTAATGTGCATCGTTTCATTTTGTGGTTATTGACTACTTTACCAAGTGGGTGGAAGCTGCTTCATATGCAAATGTCACGAAGTCAGCAGTTAGCAGATTCTTGAAAAAGGAGATCATATGCCGATATGGAGTGCCCGAGAGGATCATATCCGATAATGCGCTAAATTTGAATAATAGCACAATAATAGAGGTCTGCAGTCAATTCAAGATCAAACATCATAACTCGTCGCCATATCGCCATAAGATGAATGGCGCGGTAGAAGAAGCTAATAAAAATATCAAGAAAATTGTAAGGAAAATGATTGAGACTTACAAAGACTGGCATAAGAAATTACCATTTGCTCTCTTTGCTTATAGGACGTCTATCAGGACTTCGACCGGGGCAACACCTTTCTCTCTGGTTTATGGAATGGAAGCAGTTTTACCTATTGAGGTTGAAATCCCTCCTCTCCAGGTGTTGGTGGAGTTAAAGTTGGATGAAGCAGAATGGGTCCAATCTTGATACAATCATTTGAATTTAATAGTGGGAAAAGGCTAAAAGCTATTCAGCACGGTCAGATGTATCAAAGGCGAATCATGCGGGCCTACAACAAAAAGGTTCATCCAAGAGAATTCTACGAGGAGGACCTAGTGTTGAAAAAGATCATTCCGATACAAAAGGATTTTAGAGGAAAATGGATGCCAAATTGGGAAGGCCCATATGTTGTAAAGAAGGCCTTTTCTGGAGGAGCTTTAATCTTGAGTGAGATGGATGGTAAAAACTTGCCAAACCCTGTAAACTCGGATGCAGTCAAGAGGTACTTTGCCTAAAAGGAGGAGGGATCAAGGTGAAAACCCGCAAAGGGCGCTTTGAATCCTAAAAAGAGACTAAGGTGAAAACCCGCAAAGGGTGCTTTGAGTCTAAAAAAAAGGGAGAGGCCAAGGTGAAAACCCGCAAAGGGCGTTCTGAGACCAAAGGGGGATTTGAGTTGAAAACCCAAAAAGGGCGACTCAAATTTTGATCAGAATGGGGCATGCGGTGATCTTGCTATACCTGAATCAACAAGAAAGGGTAGGTGACATCTTAGGATATCGACAAAGTTCTGTAGATCTCCTAACACATGTCAAACTCAACATGGTTCTTAGAAGTTTGTACAGAGAAGTTCAAACTGCGATATCTGGGACACCTGGTCTTCATATTGCTTGTTGGTCTTAGAATACTTTATTTTTTGTTGTTCTTGGAATACTTTGTTCTTTTCAAGATACTTGTTCTCAATCAATTCCTTTTCTATTTTTTTATCATATTCGATAATTTAATCATTTCGAGCTATGCCCAAATCAATTCATTTCTTATTTAGTCTTTTTTGCAAGCTTGTTGCATTGGAATAATGATTAATGGACTAATAAACTTTCACAAAGGAGGTTTTGCATATTACTTTAGAAGTTTCTAAATAACAGAGTAATCTGAAACAAGACTATTGTTTAGAACGCACCAAGTTCAAAGGTTGGAAATCTAAGAAGAAAAAGTCTAAATTAAGACTATCCCTTCGAATTTTGCTGTCAAGATATTGATTGAACAAAATGACAAGATGTCGTGTTGCTGACAAAGTTTAAATGAACAAGCAAGCAATGATCACAAAATAATAGGAGAAGGTTACTCTTGGAGAAGAGAATTCTTCATTTGTGCATAAGCATTCAAAGGATGAAAAGACCAAAGAGCTTCACATTCTTTATCCTTGGACTGCGACAGGGGAGGTTTGAGAAGGCCAAATTTTTCTACCCTTGGGTTATAGTGGGAGAAAGATGGTACAAATTTTGCATCCCAGTGGATGGAACTTTGAGGTTTTCAGTGGGGGCAATCAGACTAAGTATTTCTTTGGGGACGCTAGCTGAGCAAGAAAGCGTTGTAGCATGTCAGTGACAAAACTTTAATAAACTTTGAGTAATGACAACTTAAACATGATTATTCTTGGAAAAAATGACATTCTGCATTCATTCAAATGTCATTCATACATGTCTAGTTAGGATTATTCGAGTCATTCTGATTATGACATCCAAATCACTAGACATAATTAGGTTCATACAGGTTATGTTTCTCGGAGAACAGATCGGTAAAACCACAAATCCTATCTCACTAAAGTTGTAGCGAAGCAGACTGAAAAAGAAGAAGAAGAAAATCCTATCTCCCTAAAGTTGCAGTAGAGCGGATTAAAGATAGCAGGTCTTATCTCCCTGATGTTGCAGCGGAGTAGACAGAAGAAGCTAATCCTATCTCCCTGAAGTTGCAGTGAAGCAGAAAAAAGAGGCTAATCCTATCTCCTGAAGTTGTAGCGGAGCGAATTAAAATCATAGATCTTATCTCTCTGAAGTTGCAGTGGAGCAGACAGAAAAAGCTAATCCTATCTCCTTGAAGTTGTAGCGGAGCGGATTAAAATCACAGATCTTATCTCTCTAAAGTTGCAAAGAGCAGATCGCATCTAGTTTTATTTCCCTAAAGTTGTAGCGGAGCAGACTGAATAAATGAATCTTATCCTCCTGAAGTTGCAGTGGGGCAGATTGAAGATGACGAATCTTATCTCCCTAAAGTTGCAGTAGAGCAGATTAAAGCCAATAATTCTATCTCCCTAAAGTTGTAGCAGGACAGATTAAAATGACAGATCTTATCTCTCTGAAGTTGCAGAGAGCAGATCATATCTAGTCTTATCTCCCTGAAGTTGTAGCGGAGCAGACTAAGCAAGTAGATCTTATACCCTTGAAGATGCAGTGGGTTAGAACGAGGCTACTTGAAGAAGAGAAGCACCGAATAAGCCGAGGCTCAGCAGGGCCGGACACAATTGGGCTTTAGTCTTTGCTCCATTCCTCTTACACAACAACAAGCAAAGAGGGGCAGCTGTAAATGACCCAATTAGCCCGGGCCCACATAAACAAAAATATAAAACCAAATAATTTAAAACTAATATAAATAAAATCCAATTAATGTCCAAATTACAAAAACCCAATACCAGGCCCAAACTATTAACCCAATACAACCCAAGCCCAATTACAAACCCAAATTACACCAAGACCCAATTTCAATGTGGCCCAAAACAAAATTCTTAGAAACAGAAACCCTAGCCGCACGACTCGGAACCAGCCCTCCGCCACGTCTGCCTGCAAAACAGACTAGGAGAGTCCAATACTAACACAAACACAGTGTAAAAGTAGAGAAAGTTGGAAAGTTTCGGGCTATAAAAAGCTTTGATCCTATGTATTTTTTTACGGAGAAATAAAAAAGAAAACAAAAAAACAAGTCAAATACCAGTCTTATAAATGTAGCTTTTTTTTATTTCGGCTTATTTATTTATTTATTTTTATTATTTTATTTATTTTAAAGAAAACAAAAAGGTTAAAAATCATACCTTTATTGCGGAGGAGGTGCCGATTCTTATGAAAATCGGCGTTCCATGGGTCTGGGGATTGAAAAACAAAAAAATGGTGACTTTTCATTTTTCGGCCGTCGCCGGAGGGGGACGGTTGAGAGAGAGTTGAGAGAAAAGAGAGTTTTTTTTTAAAACGAGGCTACAAAAGTTTTTTTAGGGTTTTTTTACTTATATAGACACCCCAAAACGACGTCGTTTTGGGCATGGCTTCTAATGCCCAAAACGACATCGTTTCACTCCCTTAGTCCCTTCCTTACCCTCGCATCGACCCGACTCCAAGGGAGGATCTGCGTGTTTTGCTTCGATGGGCTAATTTCGCTTCCAGCCCTTCCGCTTTTAAATAATTTTACAGTTAAGTGCCTTTCGTTTTTTTTAAATTTGCCCCAAAATTTGTTTTGCTTTACAATCTGGTCCCTTGAAGCTGCGCGTTTTGGAGAAGAAGGGATAATTTCTCTTTTAGTCCCTCCTTGTCATTCGAGCATTCAAATTAGTACTCCCCTTTTATTTATTTTCAAATTTGACCCTGAATTTTGTTTTAAAATTTAATTTAGCCCTTTTTTGTTATTTTGGTTATTTTATCATTAATATTAATAATTTTTGATATTATTATTATTACTATCATTATTATTATTAGTAGTAGTAGTAGTATTTTTATATATCAATTTACTTAACCCTTTTTTTTATTTTTTTATTCTATTATGTACTATTATTTTAAAGTTTTTTTATATATTATTATTATATCTCATAACGTATTAGTTTATATTTGTTTTTTATGTTAATCCAATATGATCTATATATATTTTTAAAATTTATTTATATATACTTCTATGCTTTTAAATCTATATGTATTATTTTGTATACTACTTATTTGATTTTCTCCTTATGCAACATTTAATTTAAAATTCATGTGTATATTATTATAATTTTTTTTAAATTCTATTTCTGATATTTCAAGTTTTCATGTATATTATTTATTTTAATTCCTTTTTTATACGTATAAGTTATTATTCATACATTGATGGTTTCAAATGTTCTATCTTTCATGCATTTTTTTTATTTTTATTTTATTTTATTTTTTGTTTGGTGTTTCTTTAATTAACTTTCAATTCATTTAGTTTCTAATATTGATGTTGGTATTTGCATGAAATTATGGTACTGATGTGTTGTGTATTACTTACTTGTACTTGTTGATTGTTTGTCATTCACTAGCGCACATTTTAGCTTGCGAATTATCACTTCATGTTATATTATAGTTCATTAGCATCTTATTTAGTTTAAAAATTTGCATTTGGTTTAAATATTGAAATTTTTTTATCCATAAGTTTTCAAAATACTCGGTATCTAAGATTCTCGAGAGGATTATGCCCTAACTTACTGGGTTTCAATTCTTGTCGTTGAATTTAGGTAAACGAGTACCCTTTTTCAATTCAAACATAAGAATTCCAAATCAAAGCTTATCTCGGGAATTCAAAACGTTATGTCCTAACTCATTGGATATGAGATTTTGTTGTACTGAGACAAGGTTTTTAATAAAGGCAAACTCATGTTTCTTCTTTGGAACTTCAAAGAATCGTGTCCTAACTTACGGGGTTTCAATTTCCACCATCTCATTGAAGCAAGACATTCAACCCTATCTTTTGAAAATAATAAATTTCAATAAATATTTTTCAAAAAAGGGAATCACTTTTCAATCTTTTTTTGACATTAGACCTTAAGACATTAAATAATTAATTAGGTACCAATTTTGGGTGTTACAAGGGTGCTAACCCTTCCTTATACGTAACTGACTCTCGTACCAAAATCATTTTTAAGGTGATTCGATCACACCTTAATAAAAGATCAGTGGCGACTCTAATTTTCATTTTTAATAAGTCGACCCAATTTTTATTTAAAAAAAATGGTTTCAACACTCCCTTCTTGATGCACCACCACTCAAACCTTAAACCCCATGTACACTCCACACGCCCCTTACAACTAGATCAACAACTCTTTTATATCATATTTTAACCACAATAATTTAAGAACCTACTATCTAGATCCAAGAATTTTATTCACTTAAAATAAAATTTTTGCATAAGTCAAGACTTGAACCCCTAACTTCTAAAACACTTCCAAACACTCCTAAATCACTTAACCACTAAAGCAAACATTCATTTATATTACTTCCTTGCACAACTAAATATTTATGTCTAGTCTCCTAACTGTTCCCTTGTTCAAAACCTATTTCTTCCAGGCCCAAAATTCGGGGTGTTACATATTATATCATTGCTTTGCCTCTTATTGGCCTATTAAAATAGGGATACAAGGACCCTTTAAATAGTCTAAGATTTGAGGTCTAATCATACTAAAATATCCCTTGAGTGGTTATATTTCAGTTGGGAAAAGATACAAGAGTTTAATTAGGAGAAGAAACTTGATTTATGTGAGGAATAGGTTGCCACATCACAATGTCCCCATTCGCGCCGTCAAGACATTTTTCATAGTCCCAACGTCGAGAAACTTCTCGCCATGACGTTATTGTCTGTTCAGGCTAAAATACGAGGCACGCACTGCAACGCCTATTTGAAATTAAAAATTTTCTTACAAATGTGAAGTGTAACAAGTTCTAAAGCTAAAAACTTTTAGTACGAAGAGTAGTATTGGTGAATCTAAATTGCGTTAAAAATATTTTGTATGTATTTCCATCATTCTCTTATTTTCTTATTGTTTGTGTTCTATTCGAACTCGTGTTTAAACATCTTCCTGAACATATTGTCAAAAAACATATCTGAACATCGAATTGAACAGAGAGTAAGTCGATGTTCTTACAATTTGAAATTTGTTTATTTTAATGCTAATCTAAATTCTAAAAATTTATTTTGTGCTAACCACTTTGTAATGTTTACTTCACTGAGTAAGTTGTAATCCTTAATCTACTATTTTAGGGGTTTTAAAATTTTATATTGAAGCTAAGTGAATAAATATGACAACATTAATAAGCGAGAATGGAGAGAAATTTGTACTACAAGTTTTTGTAAGAAAATTTAAAATTTTGAATAGGTGTTGTGGTGTGGGCCTCGTATTTTCTACCAAACAGACGATGACATCATGGCGAGAAGTTTCCTGACGTTGGGACAACGAAAAATGTCTTTACGGCGGGAATGTGGACATTGTGTTGTGGCGACCTGTTCCCCACATAAATCAAGTTTCTTCTCCCAATTAAACTCTTGTATCTTTTCCCAACTAAAATCTAACTACTTGAGGGATATTTTAGTATGATTAGACCTAAAATATTAGCCTATTAAAAGGGTCATTGTATCCCTGTTTTAATAGGCCAATAAGAGGCAAAGCAATGACATAATACTAGTGGAGTATAAAAAAATAGTCTTACAATGTTAATTTAAATTAATTCTGTATTTCAAGCATGTAAGAGTAGTGCAACACGCTTACACCTTCTATATTATTTGTTCTCTAACAACATAAAAAAATTCAACATTATTATCTATACTTATTCCCTTTATATGTTTTGCCTAATACTCATTTGGCTTCTCAAGCTGAAGAATTGATGTTATTTAACATCCCACTGCAATATAGTAGTGCATAAATCGAATTCCAGCAAGAAGCCAAGGTTCTTAAAGCTTTGCGTCAAGCAGTTCCATTTCACAATTAGTAATTTCAAGATCTATAACTGTTACATCATAGTTTGCAGCTTGGGGGTCTTCAACCAATTCTAAAGATACCATACCAAATGATAGGGATGCATATTTGTAAGCTTCTACACAATAGTTAAGAACTTTTAAGAGCTGGGGCGAACTTGGTTTCCTAATCATTTCATTATATATATATTTAATGTTGCCTTGGCATTTGAAACTCCTAATTTCATAATGAGGATTCCTAGTTGGGTTAAATCCTTCGCCACAACAGCTTCAGGAGTGGAAAGTGCTTCTATGCAGAAGCTACGATTCCCAATAGAGTCGTAATTGCAAAAATTTCCTACTAGTTTTGATGAAGCTACGGGAAGGGGAATTTTAACCTTCAAAAGTGGAATATTAGCGTTTGGAAGAACTACACTTGTTGACATAGAAGAAAGGGAAATGATAACTAAAAAAATTCTGAAACTAAGCATACTTGATTTGGAGGAGCCATTATCTTGTTGATTATGATACAAAGATATTTCTAATTACAAACTTTGATTCTATGATTTTAAATTTTTTACTACTTTTTATAAAGGAAAAATCTATTTTCGAACAAATCTTAGTTGAAACAACATACATTATTATCATTATAACTATAATATTCTAGTACCATTTTGTTAACAAAACTAAACAAGTAATTTCTTTTCTAATATAGGTTTTGAATGATACATTTATAAATATATTTATCCTTTTATTTTAAAAATTGGTTAGTGTTAGGACTAAATTTGCTCAAGACTGATGACTAGACTCTTATTCAAGCAACCTGTTGTTTAAACACCATTTCAGACAAGACTTTTGGGACAGGCTAAGTGTTGTGAGATGTTGGTGTTTTTGACTTGGGCCATCACATATGATTTTACAGTAAGCAAATAAATTCCATGACCTATTGTAATCTGTCTCGAACCTTGATGATTGAAAATGGTGGCTTATGGAAGATTTGGTCGACTTGATTTATTGGATAAAGTTTATCCTTATCCTTCATGTTGTTTATTTGATGATTTAGCCGATGATTGTACATGGCTGATAAGGTTGTATTTTAGGATAATTTTTGGAGGCTTTTATCCTGGATTATTATGCACCAAATTGAAGTATTTATCTCTAAAAATTTTGATTTGGAAGGCTACCTCGTTTGGCCTATAAATAGGATACAATTCACAACTTAAAGTGGTAGCTTGGATAGTGCTTTTGCTAATTTAGTTGGATTACTTCCTATCGATTTTCCACTTATTTTTTTGACTTATTTCATAGGCTTTATTGGAGATTTTTATTGGGTGCATTGATTTGGATCATGTTGGGGTTATTTTTTGGGGTTGCAATTACTTCTTTGTGTAGGGGTAGATTTTACTTTAGCCAACAGATTACTGGATCGATTGCTAAATAAAATCTTTCATTGAGCAAGGCTACGAAGAGTAGTATTGGTGAATCTAAATTGCGTTAAAAATTATTTTGTATTTATTTCCATCATTCTCTTATTTTCTTATTGTTTGTGTTCTACTCGAACTCGTGTTTAAACATCTTCCTGAACATATTGTTAAAAAACCTATCTTAATATCGAATTGAACAGAGAGTATGCCAATGTTCTTACAATTTGAAATTAATTTATTTTAATGCTAATCTAAATTCTAAAAAATTATTTTAGGCTAACCACTTTGCAATGTTTACTTCAGTAAGTAAGATGTAATCCTTAAACTACTATTTTAAAGGTTTTAAATTTTGGTATTGTAGCTAAGTGAATAAATATGAAAATATTAAGTAAACGAGAATGAAGAGAAATTTGTACTAGAAGTTTTTAGCGGTAGAAATTGTTACACTAAACATTTGATAGAAATTTTATAATTTTGAATAGGCGTTGTGGTGTATGTCTCGTATTTTCGGTCGAATAGTTTCTCGATGTTGTGATGACGAAAAATGTCTTTATGGCGCGAATGGGGACATTGTGACGTGGCGACCTATTCCCCACATAAATCAAGTTTCTTCTCCCAATTAAACTCTTGTGTCTTTTTCCAATTAAAATCTAACAACTCGAGGGATATTTTAGTATGATTAGACCTCAAATATTAGCCTATTTAGAGGGTCCTTGTACCCCTGTTTTAAGAGGCCAATAAGAGGCAAACCAATGATATAATACTAGTGGAGTATAAAAATATAGTCTTACAATGATAATTTAAATTAATTTTGTATTTCAAGCATGTAAGAGTAGTGCAACATGCTTACACGTTCTATATTCCCTTTATATGTTTTGCCTAATACTCATTTGGCTTCTCAAGCTGAAGAATTGGTGTAATTTGACATCCCATTGCAATATAATAGTGCATAAATCGATTTCCAGCAAGAAGTCAAGGTGCTTGAACCTTTGCGTCAAGCAGTTCCTTTTCACAATTAGTAATTTCAAGATCTATAACTGTTACATCATAGTTTCCAGTTTGGAGGTCATCAACCAATTCTGAAGATACCATTTCAAATGATAGGGATGCATATTTGTAAGCTTCTACACAACAGTTAAGAGCTTTTAAGAGCTGGGGTGAACTTGGTTTCTTAATCATTTCATTATATATATTCAACGTTGCCTTGGCATTTGCCACTCCTAATTTCATAATGAGGATCCCTAGTTGGGTTGAATCCTTCGCCACAACAGCTTCGGTAGTGGAAAGTGCTTCTAGGCAGAAGCTACGATTCCCAATAGACTAGTAATTGCAAAAATTTCCTACTAGTTTTGATGTAGCTAATATATTGGAAATCATCCATATTTATAGAAAGTCAAAGATATGGGTATCAGAAAGATATAGGTATAAAAAAGATATGGGTATCAAAATCTAAGATTTAAGGCACCAAAAGTGGGATTGAGATTTGGCATAAGATAATTGCAATTTCGATCCCTAAACCGCAACCATAAATAGGCCTAACCATTTCTCTTTTTCATCATCCCAAAATTTCCATTCTCTACTTAAGGCGTTGTTTTCTCTCTCTCTCTCTTTGTAAATTCTCACTTGTATTTTGGAGTGAAATATATTTGGTAGTGCTTGAGGACGTAGGCAAAATTTGTTGAACCTTGTTAAATTCTTGTGTTCTTTATTGTATTATTTTGCATGAATTGTGAATGTGATTGTAGTGATTTATTGTGCTATTAAATTACGATTGAGGGATATTCTGGCTAGGAAAGACCTGGTACTTAAACGATCCTTGAGATCCACCTCTCTTTCCTGGGAATTGAACTTAGTATAATTTTTTAGTACAATAATTTTACTCTTTTACATGTTTTCGTACAACAATTGGTATGAGAGCCAGTTTCGTACTTGGGGAATACGATCGTTCATGACACTATTCACGTACAATAGTCGGGATTGAGGAGAAAAATGGAAAAGGCATCGTCATCAGCAAAGACTACTATGACCAATGCAAAATTTGAAGTAGAGAAATTTGATGGTACCAATAATTTTGGTATGTGGCAATGTGAGATCCTGTATATCTTATGTCAACAAGAGCTGTATATAGCCCTTGAAGAAAAAACCTAATAAGATGGATGACAAGGAGTGGGCCAAGATGAATAGACAGGCATGTGGAACAATTCGCCTATGTTTGGCCAAAGAGTAGAAGTACTCTGTCATGAGGGAGACATCAACGAAGAAGTTGTGGGATACACTGGAAGAAAAGTTTCTAACAAAAAGTCTTGAAAATAGGCTTTATATGAAAAAGAAACTTTATCGATTCACGTATGCACCCGGTATGTCGATGAATGACCATGTGAACTCATTCAATAAAATTTTAGCAGACTTGCTAAATTTGGACGAGAAATTTGAAGATGAAAACAAGGCATTACTGTTGTTGAATTCTCTTCCTGATGAATATGATCATCTTACCACCACATTGCTTCATGGGAAAGATACAATCACATTTGATGCAGTCTGTAGTGCGTTGTACAGATCTGAGACTCGAAAGAAAGATAAAAAAGATCACAAAGATACAACTACAGAAGTCTTAACAGTAAGAGGTCGTTCGCACAGCAACAAATCTGGTAGAAGGAGTAAGTCCAAAGGGAGACCTGCCAAAAATGAATGTGCTTTTTATCGTGAGAAAGGGCATTAGAAAAAGAATTGTCCTAAGTTACAAAAAGGCAAGGCTATTTCTGATGCATGTGTAGCGGAGCATGATGATGAGTTAGACTTTAGCTTGGTTGGCATGGCAATGGCATGTCATACAGATGAGTGGATTTTGGATTCGGGATGTACTTATCATATGTGTTCTAATAAGGACTGGTTTTCTAGTCTTAAAGAACTAGAAGGTGGAGTTTTTTTTTATGGACAATGACAGCGCTTGTAAGACAATGGGAGTAGGTACAATCTAATTGAAGAATCACGACTGCTCAATTCAAGTCTTGATAGATGTTCGCTACATACCTAACTTGAAGAAAAATCTCATCTCATTAGGGGTCCTAGAATCTAAAGGGCTCACAATCACTTTGAGAGATGAATTACTAAAGGTAGTAGCTGGGGTATTTACAGTGATGAAAGGCACAAGAAAGAATAACCTATACTATTTAAATGGAAGTACAGTTATTGGATCAACATCAACAGCATCTGTGAAAGATGTAGATTCAGAGGCTACCAGGATATGGCATATGTGATTGGGACATGCTGGTGAAAAAGCTTTGCAGAGTTTGGCGAAGCAAGTCTTGTTGAAAGGTGCAAATTCTTGCAAATTGGAATTCTATGAACATTGTGTTCTGGGCAAGCAGACGAGGATAAAATTTGGTTCAGCAATTCACAATACAAAAAGAATTTTGGACTACGTTCACAGTGATGTGTGGGGACCTACTAAAGTGGCTTCTTTGGGAGGTATGCACTATTTTGTTAGTTTTGTTGATGATTATTCAAGAAAAGTATGGGTGTATCTAATGAAAAGGAAATATGAAGTTTTGGATGCATTTCTGAACTGGAAGAAGATGGTGGAGACCCAGACTGGTCGAAAGGTCAAACGACTTCGATCAGACAATGGTACTGAGTACAAGAATGATCCATTTCTACAAGTATGTCAAGATAAGGGCATTGTGTGACACTTCACTGTTCGAGATAGACCACAACAGAATAGGATGGCAGAACGTATGAATCAGACTATACTGGAGAAAGTTCGATGTATGTTGTCCAATGCTGGAGGGGCAAGGAATTTTGGGCTGAGGCAGTTACATATGCGTGCCATCTAATTAACTAGTTGCCATCAACTGCAATAAATAGAAAAACTCCTATGGAGAGGTAGGCTGGTAAACCTGCTACTGATTATGATTCTTTACATGTTTTTGGTTCCACTGCATATTATCATGTAAAAGAATCTAAGTTAGACCCAAGAGCAAAAAAAAAACATTATTCATGGGTATAACTGGTGGAGTAAAAGGATATCGTCCCTGGTGTCCTGATACAAGGAAGATTGTTTTCAGTAGAGATGTGACTTTTGATGAATCAACCATGATGAAGAACAAGGATTCACAGAAGGATAACAAAACCAATGGCACTTTGCAGCAGGTGGAGCTTGAAAAGGTTAATGTTGATCCAACTAATATTGAAGAAACAAATGATGAAGAATTTTTGACCCAAGAACTTCTACAGTAACATGATTCAATTGCATATAGGAGGCCAAGAAGAGAGATTTGTAAACCTGCTCGCTTTGATGATATGGTGGCCTATGCACTTCCAATTGCAGATGATGATATTCCTTCTACTTACACAGAAGTAAGAGATGGTGTAAAGTGGAAGCAAGCTATGAATGAAGAAATGCAGTCTCTTCATAAAAATAGGACTTCGGAGTTGGTGACACTACCCAAAGAAAATAAGGCAATTGGATGCAAATGGGTATATGCAAAGAAGGAAGGATTTCCTGGTAAAAATGAAGTTTGATACAAGGCTAGATTGGTAGCAAAGGGTTATGCTCAGAAAGAAGGAATAGACTACAATGAAGTGTTTTCTCCAGTTGTAAAGCATTCTCCTATTCGGATTTTGCTAGCCTTGGTTGCGCAATATGATCTTGCACTAGTTCAGCTCGATGTGAAGACCGCATTTTTACACGGTGATTTGGAAGAGGAAATCTATATGACTCAGCCAGATGGATTCAAGGTTGCTGATAAAGAAAATTGGGTTTGCAAACTGACAAATTCACTTTATGGATTGAAACAATCTCTTAGGTAGTGGTACAAGTGATTTGATCAGTTCATGAAAGGGTAAAGGTACACAAGAAGTAAATTTGATCATTGCGTGTATTTTTAGAAGCTACAAGAATTTTTTTTCATATACTTGCTCTTATATGTTGATGATATGTTGATAGCATTTAAGAGTAAAGTTGAAATTGAGAGATTGAAGACTCAACTCAACCTTGAGTTTTAGATGAAAGACCTAGGTGAAGCTAAGAAGATTCTTGGCAGGGAAATATGTAGGGATAGAGCTCGTGGAAGAGTTAGTTTGTCTCAGAAGCAATATTTGAAGAAGGTACTACAGAAGTTTGGCATGAACGAGCAGACAAAAGCTGTAAGTACCCCGTTGGATTCTCATTTCAAGCTTTCTGCACAGCTATCTCCTTCGACGAATACGGAACAAGAATACAAGTTACAAGTTTCGTATTCTAATGCAATAGGTAGCTTGATGTATGCAATGGTGTGTACAAGACTCGACATATCACAGGCAGTTAGTATAGTGAGCAGGTATATGCATAATCATGGAAAAGGATATTGGCAAGCTGTGAAATGGATTCTACGGTATATTCAGAATACCATGGATATTGGGTTACTATTCATACAGGATACTACACTTGGTAAAGGTGTTATTGGGTACGTTGATTCTGATTATGCCGGTGATTTGGACAAACGAAGATCAACCACTAGTTATGTGTTTACACTTGCTAGAGGACCAATAATTTTGAAGTCTACAATGCAGTCTACAGTTGCGTTGTCAACCACAGAAGATGAATACATGGCTGTAACAGAGGCTGTAAAGGAAGCTATTTGGTTACAAGTTATGTAACAGCCCAATTTTGACCCTAATCGGACATAGTGGTTTCGGGACCATGAATTTGAGTCAAAAAATATTTTAATATTATTTTTAGTGTCTATTATATGTTAAGTTATAGGTGTGAAAATTTCGTGTGGAAATTTAATCGTTTCAAGTTTCAATTCGATGAAAAGGGTTTAATCGCGTAAAATAAAATTTAGAGGTTAAATCTTAAAAGCACCTATTTGTTGTTTTCTTTTCAAGTTGGAGGTCAAAAGATGTAATTAGACCAAGATTTAATTAGTGGGTGGTATATGACAACATTGTCCTTAATATATATGTTATAAATATTTATTATAATAAGGTTAATTTAGTAAACTATTAAATTATTTCTTATAATTAAAATAAGTAAAGAAAACATAAAACATTTCATCTATTTGGCCGAATAAGGAACCTAGAGAATTCATTCATGTCTTTCTAGGGTTTGGCATTTCTATTGTTGATTAAGGTTAGTCTTTGTTTGATTTTTGATAATTTTTACGTTTTTGAGATCGTTGCTTCGAATACTATCTGACCCATGTTTGAATTTTTAATTTTGATGAATATTTTGAGTTGTACCATTGATGAACATTTGTGTTATGTGATGTTTGATGATGAATAATGAAAGATATATTTTAGATTAATATGATTTGTATTGGAAATTTTGGTGAAATTGAGTAATTAGAGTTAAATTATGAAATTAAATTTTTGAGGGACTAAAATGTGAAATAAATGAAATCTGAGGACTTGTATGAACAATAGGTACATTCGGCCCTTGTATGGTGTGAACAAATTTTGTGTATTTTGTGTTTTATCCAATAGGGACAAAATTGTAAAAAGTGTAAATGTTAGGGGCAAAATGGTAATTTACCCATTTATGTGTTTTTGGATTAAATTGAATGTAATTATATTTAAACTAGTTTATTTTGAATATAATTAGATCAAGAACCGAAGAAATCGAAGTTGGATCGGGGAAAAACTAAAGTTGTCGATTAATCGCCTGGTTTCGACTTTTCATCGTTCGAGGTAAGTCTATTAGCTATTTAATGTCATAAAATCAGTATATAGGTATGTATATGTGCTGTATTTTGATGAATCATAATTTAAAATATGTTGGTTGAAATAATTAAAAGTATGAGTGAATTATATGCATTATTGTTACATGTTCGAATCATAGGTATATACTTATATAGTCATTTGAATTTAGTTATAGTATGAAGGTATATAAGGATATACAATTAAAAATGTTATCGAAATTAGTTGGAGTATAAAAGTTTTATATTTTTATATGTACAAGTTTTGAATTTATACATGTATATACAAGTATAAAGTATTGGTTTAATAAAAGGTATATATATGTGTGTGTGTGTGTACTTAAGATTCGGAAATAAACATAGGTTTATATTGGTATAAAACTTTGTATTGGATCTATAATATGCAAATATACATGTATATGTCCTTGTATTGAATTTACGTATGCCATTTATACAAGTTTATATGAGTTTCAATTATGCAAATATGCATATAAATATGTTCTGTAATGAGTTTAAGTATGAAATTTATATATGTATAAGGAAGGTTCGATTATGTATGTATATTCATGTAAAAATTCTTGATTGGAATTGAAGATATGAAATTATTAGTTTGGAATATCATAAGGTGTTCGAATGCATGATATTAGGTAGTAGGCTTTAATGTATTAAGTTATATATATATGTTTGGATGTATAATTAAGTTATTGAGCTGAATTTGATGTCTGAACTTTATATACCTATGTGGATTAAAGATATAGTTTATAAATTATTGAGTTGAATTTTTATGTGGATAATATATACAAATATGAGATACAACTTCTGTGAATTGAGATTTTAGGCTCAGTGCCTATCAGGTTTATTGCCAGTGAAACATTTCAGACTTTTAGTCTAGCAGGCTTGATGCCAGTGAAACATTTCAGACTTTAAGTCTAGCAGGCTTGACGGTGGTGAAACATTTCAGACTTTATGTCAGCAGGCTAAGTGCCAGTGTATTGAATCAAGCTTTAAGCCTAGCAGGTTTTGTGCTGGTGAATCTGTTCATATTATGTGTTTACATGTATCGGATATGTATATGATTTAGTCATATGGATTTAAAGAATATGTATATACATTTGGTCATTGTGTCTGATGAGCATATAAACATTCGTTTATATGTATTTGATGAGTATGAATTTATATATATATTAAATTTTATGAAATTGTTAGGTATATTCGCATTCAGATAGATGTATGTGAGAAATCTATATATGCATTTTGGTAAGTATAAATGTATTTGTTATATTCATTTGATGTGTATATATATATTCTATTATAAAATTTTTTAAGTATATAAATATGCGTTCGGTTATACACATATGAAGTGTATATGCATTCGGTTTTAGGTATTTGATAATGATGTATGCATTTGTTTATATGTAAATGATATATAAAAGTATTCAGTTGTAAGTTTTTAATGAGTATTTAAATATACAATATGTGGTATTTGCGATTTCAATAAGTTTAATTATGAATTTATATGATTCTTCTTTTATATATATTTTAGTTATGCTATAGACTTACTAAGCTATGTAAGCTTACTTTGTTTGTTTACGTTTATCTGTTTTATAGATATAAAAAAATCAAGCTTCAAGCTTAGGGATCGTTAGCAAGTTCATCACCCTATCTATTATCTCGGTATTTAAAATATTTAAATTCTAACTATGGCATGTACAGACTAGATAAATTTTTGAAGGTCGTACTTTGTTGTATTGTATATGAATATAATAGCCATACTAAAATGGTTTATTTCCTTATAGATTTGCTAGTTTGTAAGGTCTTTACTAGTTGGATTATAATGTCTTTATTTATTAAAAATGGTTATAAGAGAAGTTTAACATTTTTCATATTTAATATTAGACTAAGTTTATTATATATAAATAATATATATAATGTATATGTATTGATTTTGAGATGGTTGTGTTTTGTTAAGTAATGCCTCGTAACCCTAATTCGGCGACGAATACAGGTTAGGGGTGTTACAACGTATGGTTAAAACCTTGGAATTGGTTCAGGAGCATATTAACGTGTATTGTGATAGTCAAAGTGCTATTCATTTAGCAAAGAATCAAGTCTATCATGCACAAAGCATATCGACGTACGTTTCCATTTTGTGCGTGAAATTATTGATGAGGGGAAAATTCACCTTCAGAAGATTAAGACTGTAGATAATCCCGTAGATATGATGACCAAGGTGGTAACAACGATCAAGTTCGAACATTGTTTGAACTTGATCAATATTCTACATGTTTAACAATTGAAGAAGGAACTATCAAGTGTTGTTGACAAAAGGCAGAGAGAATTGTATGAAGATAAGATTATTCGAATCAAATCTTCAAGGTAGAGATTATTGGAAATCATCCATATTTATAGAAAGTCAAAGATATGGGTATCAGAAAGATATAGGTATCAGAAAGATATGGGTATCAAAATCTGATATTTAAGGCACCAAAAGTGGGATTGAGATTTGGCATAAGATAATTGCAATTTTGATCCCTGAACCTCAACTATAAATAGGCCTAACCATTTCTCTTATTCATCATCCCAAATTTGCCATTCTCTACCTAAGGCATTGTTTTCTCTCTCTCTCTCTTTGTAAATTCTCACTTGTATTTTGGAGTGAAATATATTTGGTAGTGGCCGAGGACGTAGGCAAAATTTGCTGAACCTCATTAAATTCTTGTGTTCTTTATTGTATTATTTTGCATGAATTCCGAGTGTGATTGTAGTGATTTATTGTGCTATTAAATTACGATTGAGGGATATTCTGGCTAGAAAAGACCTAGTACTTAAGCGATCCTTGTGATCCACCTCTCTTTCCTAGGAATTGAACTTAGTGTGATTTTTTCATACAATAATTTTACTCTTTTACACGCTTCCGCACAACATACTAGGAGGGAAATTTTAACCTTCGGAAGCGGAATATTAGCGTTTGGAAGAACTGGAGTTTTTGACAAAGAAGAAAGGGAAAAGATAACTAAGAAAATGTTTGAAACTAAGCATACTTGATTTGGAGGAGCCATTATATTGCCATTATCTTGTTGATTATGATATAAAGATATTTCTAATTACAAACTTTGATTCTATGATTTTAAACATTTTACTACTTTGTATAAAGGCAAAATCAATTTTCAGACCAATCTTGGTTGAAACAACATACATTATTATCATTATAACAATAATATTCTATTACCATTTTGTTAACAAAACTAAACAAGTAATTTCTTTTCTAATGTAGGTGTTGAATGATACGTTTATAAGTATATTTATCCTTTTATTTTAAAAATTGGTTAGCGTTAGGACTAAATTTGTTCAAGATTGATGACTAGACCCTTGTTCAAGTAACTTGTTATTTAAACACCTTTTCAGACAAGACCTTTGGGACAGGCTAAGTGTTGTGAGATGTTGGCATTTTCGACATAGGCCTTCACATATGATTTTACCATAAGCAATTGAACTCCATGACCTATTGTAATCTGTCTCGAACCTTGATGATTGAAAATGGTGGCTTAAGGAAGATTTGGTCAACTTGATTTATTCGGTAAAGTTTATCCTTATTCGTCAAGTTGTTTATTTGATGATTCTATCGATGATTGTACTTGGATGGTAACATTGTATTTTAGAGGCTTTTATCCTTGATTAATATGAACCATATTGAAGTATTTATCTCTATAAATTATGATTTGGAAGGCTACCTCGTTTGGCCTATAAATAGGAGACAATTCACAAGTTAAAGTGGTAACCTGGATACTGCTTGTGCTAATTTAGTTGGGCTACTTCCTATCGATTTTTCCATTTATTTTTTAGACTCATTTCATAGGCTTTATTGGAGATTTTTATTTGGTGCATTGATTTGGAACAAGTTAAGGTTATTTTTTAGGGTTGCAATTACTTCTTTGTGTAAGGGTAGATTTTACATTAGGCAACAGGTTATTGGATCGATTGTTAAATAAAATCTTTCATTGAACAAGGCTTCAAAGAGTAGGATTGGTGAATCTAAATTGTGTTAAAAAAATATTTTGTATTTATTTCCATCATTCTCTTATTCTCTGTGTTCTATTCAAACTTGTGTTCTAACATGTTCCTGAACAGATTGTCTAAAAACCTATCTGAACATGGAATTGAACAGAGAGTAAGTCGACGTTCTTACAATTTGAAATTAATTTATTTTAATGCTAATCTTAATTCTAAAAATTTATTTTAGGCTAACTAATTTATCAATGTTTATTTCATTGAGTAAGATATAATCCTTAATCTACTATTGTAAGGGTTTTAAAATTTCATATTGTAGCTAAGTGAATAAATATGACAACATTAAGTAAGCGAGAATGGAGAGAAATTCGTACTAAAATTTTTTAGATGTAGAAATTGCTACACTAAACATTTGTAAGAAAATTTATAATTTTGAATAGGCGTTGTGGTGTGTGACTGGTACTTTCGGCCGAACAGACGATGACTTCATGGCGAGAAGTTCCCCAATGTTGGGACGACGAAAAATGTCTTCACGGCACGAATGGGTACATTGTGACGTGGCAACCTGTTCCCCACATAAATCAATTTTCTTCTCCCAATTAAACTCTTGTATCTTTTCCCTATTGAAATCTAACTACTCAAGGGATATTTTAGTATGATTAGACCTCAAATCATAGCATATTTAAAGGGGCCTTGTATCTCTGTTTTAAGAGGCCAATAAAAGGCAAAGCAGTGATATAATACTAGTGGAGTATAAAAAAATAGTCTTACAATTTTAATTTAAATTAATTCATTATTTCAAGCATGTAAGAGTAGTTTAACACGCTTATACCTTCTATATTATCTGTTATCTAACAACATAAAAAATTCAACATTATTATCTATACACATTCCCTTTATATATTTTGCCTAATACTCATTTGGCTTCTCAAGCTGAAGAATTGATGTTATTTGACATCCCATGGCAATATAATAGTGCATAAATCGCTTTCCAACAAGAAGTCGAGGTGCTTGAGTGTTTGCATCAAGCAGTTCCTTTTCACAATTAGTAATTTCAGGATCTATAACTGTTACATCATAGTTTGTAGTTTGGGGGTTTTCAACGAATTCTGAAAATGCTATTTCAAATTATAGGGATGCATATTTGTAAGCTTCTACACAACAGTTAAGAGCTTTCAAGAGCTGGGGTGAATTTGGTTTCTTAATCATTTCATTATATATATTCAAAGTTGCCTTGCCATTTCCCACTCCGAATATCATAATGAGGATTCCTAGTTGGGTTGAATCATTCGCCACAACTGCTTCGGGAGTGGAAAGTGCTTCTAGGCAGAATCTACGATTCCCAATAGACTCGTAATTGCAAAAATTTCCTACTAGTTTTGATAAAGCTACTGGAATGGGAATTTTGACCTTCGGAAGTGGAATATTAGCTTTTGGAAGAACTGCACTTGTTGACAAAAAAGAAAGGGAAAAGATAACTAAGAAAATGTCTGAAACTAAGCATACTTGAATTGGAGGAGCCATTATCTTGTTGATTATGATACAAATATATTTCTAATTACAAACTTTGATTCTATGATTTTAAATTTTTTACTATTTTTTGGAAAGGAAAAAACTATTTTCGGACTAATCTTGGTTGAAACAAAACTAATAATAATATAACAATAATATTCTATTACCATTTTGTTAACAAAACTAAACAAGTAATTTCTTTTCTAATGCAGGTGTTGAATTATACGTTTATAATTATATTTATCCTTTTATTTTAAAAATTGGTTAGTGTTAGGACTAAATTTGTTCAAGACTGATGACTAGACTCTTGTTCAAGCAACCTGTTGTTTAAACACCTTTTCAAACAAGACCTTTGCGACAGGCTAAGTGTTGTGAGATGTTGTCGTTTTTGACTTGGGCCATCACATATGATTTTACCATAAGGAAATAAACTCCATGACCTATTGTAATCTGTCTTAAACCTTGAATATTGAAAATGGTGGCTTAAGGAAGATTTGGTTGACTTGATTTATTGGATAAAGTTTATCCTTATCCTTCAAGTTGTTTATTTGATGATTCAGCCGATGATTGTACTTGGATGGTAACATTGTATTTTAGGATAAAATTTAGAGGCTTTTATCCTTGATTATTATGCACCAAATTGAAGTATTTATCTATATAAATTATGATTTGGAAGGCTACCTCGTTTGGCCTATAAATAGGATACAATTCACAAGTTAAAGTGGTAGCTTGGATAGTGCTTGTGCTAATTTAGTTGGGCTACTTCCTATCGATTTTTCCATTTATTTTTTGACTCATTCCATAGGCTTTATTGGATATTTTTATTGGGTGCATTAATTTGGAACAAGTTGGGGTTATTTTTTAGGACTGCAATTACTTCTTTGTGTTAGGGTAGATTTTACATTAGGCAACAGGTTATTGGATCGATTGTTAAATAAATTCTTTCATTAAGCAAGGCTCCGAAGAGTAGGATTGGTGAATATTTTTAGAATTAAGTGACACAAATGCTTATTTAAATCAAATACAGTGGTAAAATGGAATAAAAGTAAAATCCCTATAGAATTATACTTCTTTTATTTTATTTTTAGACTAAGGTTTTTAAAACCTTATTAAACTCCATCTGTTTGATATTGATTAGAATAAGGTGTTTCAATCTTACTAGACTCCTATTAGAATATGGTTTTTCAGGCCTATAAATAGACATAGTCTACTCCTCTTGTAATCATTCGAATTCGACATAGTGAATTGTCTTCTCCTCTGCCCGTGGTTTTTTCCCGAAAGGGTTTCCACGTAAAATCTGTGTGTTCTTTATTTTTATTTGGAAGATCCATTATCTTGTTGATTATGATACAAAGATATTTCTAATTAAAAACTCTGATTCTATGATTTTAATTTTTTTCACTACTTTTTATAATTTAAAAATCTATTTTTAGACCAACTTGGTTGAAACAACGTACATTATTATCATTATAACAATAATATTCTATTACTATTTTGGTAACAAAACTAAACAAGTAATTTCTTTTCCAATATAGTTGTAGAATGATACGTTCATATATATATATATATAATTTGTCCTTTTATTTTAAAATTTGTGTAAGACCCCTAACCCATATCTGTCTCCAGAATAAGGTTACGGAGCATTACCGGAGTTCAGGTTTCAAAACTATCAAAAATTTTAAAATATTTATTTCACATCATCAATCACAGCAAAACCAATCAATAACATATGAATTGTTCCTTATACAAGCCTTCGAGGCTCTAAAAACACATTAGAAACAAGTCGAGACTAAGTCGGAAACATATAGCATTTTTCAGAAAAAGATAAAAATTTATAAATTGCAAGGGTCACACAGTTGTGTGGCCAAGCCGTGTGCTAGGCCATGTAACAGTCTGACTTGCAACCCTTTGAAAGCTACAGGGGATGCACAGCCATATCAGCTAGCCATGTGTCACCCACAACTGAGACACACGCCCATGTCTCTTCCCGTGTGGACAAAAAATAGGCCATTTTCAAGCAATTTTTCTCACCCAACCTAGTGTGTACCTACTAGCACTTTTGCACATCTTACAAGCCTTCAAAATGCACCAAAATCATGCATAATCAAACCATTCAAATAAGGTATAACAACATACAACCAATATGCCCAATTGCACCTCAAAGTCATCATCTAAACATATATTCAAATTAGCCAAAATGTTCCACTAACTTTTGATTAAACTTGCATCAACAACAAACCGTTTACTTTACCTAACAAAAAATACCAAATATACCATTCAACATTTTGCACCAAATATCACATATGTCATTTATAGCGAATGTACCAAATTACCACATTCATACCAACCACAGGACATTTATAATATGCATACTTAATCAATCATTCTAACTTAAACATTTTTAGCATAATAAGCTATGATATCAACCAATTTAAGGCCATTTATATATATGCCAAAAACCAAACCTTTGTCAACATTCAAAATACCATAATCACAACCAAGATACCATAACACAAGCCAAACCATATGGCTATTTCAACAACCAAACCACATAGGCCAAACATTAGCCAAAAATGACTATACATGCCATTATAACCAAAATTAAAACATCCAAAAGTACCGATAGAGTCGATGGATAGTGTGATGAATCCCAACTAGCTTCCAACCCGATTGAGCCTCCGGTAATCTGAAAAGTAAGGAAAAACAACCACGTAAGCAATGAATGCTTAGTAAGCTCATATAAACTTTAGTCATATCAATCAATTTCAAATATTAAATTTATACATATCAAGAATAATCCTATATCAATACCGTAAGATTCATGAAGTTCTATTCAACAACTCACAAAGTGAATAAATCCACAACATCACTTATACATATTCAAATTTTCTTATCTTCATTTGCATTTCATTACTTTCCATTGCCTTTACTATCTTTAGCTTAAATAACATCAATTCAACTCATCATTCCCTTTTTCATCATTTTACACTTCAAGTATGAATTTACTATTTCATTAACCTTCCACACTCGTTTCATATGCATATCACACGAGACATAAGCATATCATTCAACCATAGCCACAAGCTAGTGCATTTAAACATAATTCTTTTTGGAACTAACCACATGATAAATCATTTCAATAGAAATTACATAATTTAAACCTTACCACCCTTTCATGATCACAAGCATATTTCCATTTAGGCATTTACCATTTCAATGCATAACTTATAAGTTTAACGTGGCATAATCCAACCACAACTTAGCCAAAGCCTAAGCATGTACACCAAACATGTTAGCTAAATAAACATATAGCATAAGCATTATAAACATGGATGAGCACAACATTTATTCATGTATCATATACATATATCATCTATTTCTACTTTCAATATACCATGTAATACCATTTCAATGAAATTCACATGTATCTATATCTTAGTTCATATCTAACTCTTACCACTTCATATCCAAATAATTCTCGTTGAACCATTTAGAATACCGTTGGATACCCAGGATAGCTCACACATAGTGTGCTAACTCATATAACTGTAATTCATCAAATCACGTACATGTATGCTTATACGAGCTGTGAATCAGTATACTCAGTTGAGCTATAGATTGGTATGCTCTCATGAGCTGTAAATCGGTATGCTCACACGAGCTATAGATTAGTATGCTCTCATGAGTTGTAAATTGGTATGATCACATGAGCTATAGATCGGTATGCTCTCACGAGTTGTAAATCGGTATGCTCACACGAGGTGTGGGTCGAAACATAGCTACACGATGCTACTCACACGAGCTGTGGAGTATCCGCAACACATGCAAGACCTCAACCATTGATAGGACATTTAGGACCAGTACCCGAGTCATGTGAACCCTAATGACATGTCATTTGCATCCTACAATTTCCTAAGGTTCAAACGGTGCTTGATAATCCTCATACGTCATTGAATTTTCATCGTCTCATGACATGATAGATTTCATAGTAACATATATATACTGATTCAATCACAATTAAATCATACAATATCATTCAATTTAATCAACATTATATATAATTCAGTTCATACGAACTTACCTGGCTAAATTGCAGAAATACCAAAGTTCAGAGGTATTTTGGTAATTTTTCATTTTCCTTGATTTTCCACCCGGTCTTGATCATGCATCACCCAAAGAAGAACCGACTCTTGAAGCTTTTCCAAAGGTGGTTCAGTGAGGAACAAAAAAAAATTGGGGAAGAAAACTATCATGTTTTCTTTATTTTATTAACCTTTTATTTATTTTATTAATAAAATAACATATAAAAGATTATAATTAAAAGAAACTAAAGCATCCAACCATCCCATTATCTTTAGAATGGCTAATTTACACAATAAGGCCATCCAATTATAATCCTTCAATCAATTAACACCTTTAAACTAATAGTGATTGATTTTTTTCAACTTTTACAATTTAGTCCTTTTTGCTTAATTAACTATCGAAACGTTAAAATTTTTCAACGAAATTTTATTAACACCTTAATGACACTTCGTAAATATTTATGAAAATATTTATGACTCGGTTTATAGAAACGAGTTCTCGATACCTTATTTTCTAAAACCACTTGACCTTAGGGCCTTGCCTCTTAAACATAATATATCGCTTATAAAACAAAAATCATTATATCAAAAACCTTTTCAAAGTCACAATTAACTCGTAAATATTAAATATAATATTTACGAACTTAATCATCAAATTTGGTGACCCTGAAACCACTGTTTTCAACGCCACTAAAAATTGGGTTGTTAAAAATTCGGTGTTAGGACTAAATTCTTTCAAGACTAATGACTCAACTCTTGTTCAAGCAACCTGTTGTTTAAACACCTTTTCAGACAACACCTTTGGGATAGCCTAAATGTTGTGAGATGTTAGCATTTTTGACTTGGGCCTTCACATATGATTTTACCTTAAACAAATGAACTCCATGACCTATTGTAATTTGTCTCGAACCTTGATGATTGAAAATGGTGGCTTAAGGAAGGTTTGATTGACTTGCTTAATTTGATGATTAAGCCGATGATTGTACTTGGATAATGGTTCTACAAAATTAGAAATGAGATTTCTTAATGATCTTCGCACGATAGAATGGATTTGACGCTAAACTGACACAAAAATGGATTGATCTGAATTGATCTTAAGCTCAGGATCAAACTAAATTTCCAAAAATGTAGGCAAAATTTTGCAAAAGAAAAGATAAAGAAAGAATAGGAGAGAAATAGGGCAATAAATTCAAATTAGGGTTGTTAAGAGAAACCAAAATCCTAATATGACTAGGAAAGAAGTTAAAAGCTAAGTTATGCAAAATTTAAGGGCTTTTTGGCAAATAAACCCTCTTGCAAAAAGTTAAAACCAATGGAAGGGAATTGGCATAGATTGAACTTGGGACACTAGGGAGGATTGAGTGATGCTTAGCCATTGCGCTATTTCTCATTTCTTGTTCATTTTCTACCACATTTAGTTCTTATACTAATTTAGTTTTCAACCTTAGTTGCAGAAAAATAAAGAAAAAATGCAAGGAGAAGGGCTTGAACCTTTGTTCTCTAAGAATTCCACTTAGCTTTTAACTACTAATACCAATTCTCATTTCAAGTTGACTTTAAAATATCTAACCCTATAATTATTATGGTGTTACAGTTCTCCACTCTTTAAAGAAATTCCATCCTCGAATTTTACCTAGTTCAAATAAGTGAGGTTATTGTTGACGAAATGTATCTTCTGTTTCCCATGTGGCCTCTTTGGCTCCATGGTTTCACCGCAAGATTTTAACTAGTGGGATTCTTTTCCTTCTCAGAAATTTCACGTCTCACTCAAGAATTTGCACAAGTTCTTCTTCAAAGGACAAATCTGGTCTTACCTTGATCTCCTCGATTGGGACAATATGGGAAGGTTTAGAACGGTAGACGTCATGAATACGATCTAGTTTAAGAGGTAGCTCGAGTTTATAAGAAACTTAACCAATTCTTCTAAGGATTTAGTAAGGTTCTATGAAATGTGGACTCAGCTTACCCTTTCGACTGAACCTTAACACCTTTCACCACGAAATACCTTCAAAAAGACTTGATCACCGACACTGTACTCAATGAATTTATTCTTTAAGTCCGCATATGACTTCTGATTATCAGAATCCGTCTTTAATCTCTCTTGAATTAACTTAATCCTTCATTCAGACACTTGTACCAACTCCGGACCCAAAACTTCCTTTCACCTAGCTCGTTCCAACACAAAGGAGTTCGACATTTGCAACCATAAAAGGCCTTATAAGGAGCCATTTGGATTATTGACTGAAAGCTATTGTTATAGAAAATTTTGGCTAAGGGTAAATGTTCTTCCAAATTGCCTCGAATTTGATGAGAACTTTTTAACATATCTTCCAAAATTAGAATCACCATTTGGATTGCCCGTCAATTTATGGATGGAAAGCAATACTGAAATCCAAGTGGGTTCAAAACAATTCTTGTAACTGCTTCCAAAATTGAGACATAAAATGGGGATCCCGATCTGAGATAATTGATATAGGTACTCTATGCAGCCTCACTATCTCCGAAACATATAACTTAGTCAGCTTTTGTAAAGAATAATATTTGTAGACAGGTAAGAAGTTTCTAAATTGGTTAATCGATCTATTGGTTGTAACAATCCAGAAGGAAATTGGTGTTCAGCTTTCACTTGCTGACAAGTTAAACATTTGGTCACAAAATCCATTACATCACGTTTCACTCCCGACCACCAATATAACTCTTCCATATCTTGATACATATTGTTCTCTTTTGAATGCTTGGCATAAGGGCTAACATGTGCTTCCCAAAGTATGGTTCGTCTTAATGAATCATCATTCGACACATAAAGCCATCCTCAGAAACATAAGATATCATCATAATTAAAACTGAAGTCCTCTATTTTCTATTTTTCACTTGCTTATTTCGAGGTAAAAAGGTTATGTCAAAGGGTTGTTTAGCTTTGATCTCATCGGCTAAGGTGGGTTTTACTTGCAATTCAGCTAGCAAGCCTCCATTATCCATTAAACTCAAGTTTGCAAATATTGCTCTTAACTCAGTTATCTACTTCTTGCTTGAGGCATTCGCTACAACATTGGCTTTCCAAGGGTTGTAATCAATAGCATAATCATAGTCTTTTAACAATTCTATCCACCTCCGTTGCTTTAAGGTACAATTCTTTTTGGGTGAGAAGGTATTTAAAGCTTTTTTTATTACTGAATATATAACACTTATCCTCGTACAAATAATGCCTTCAAATCTTGAGTGGCAAAACTACTACAGGCAACTCTAGATCATGAGTTGAGTAGTTGAACTCATGTTGTTTCAATTACCTTGATACATAAGCCACTACCTTACTGCCTTGCACCAACACACATCCAAGGTTGGTATAGGACACATCACTGTACACCACGTATTATTTCCTCGACTTAGGCTAAATTAGAACAAGATCTTTGATTAGAACCGCCTAAAGCTTTTCGAAACTAGATTGTTTCTCCTCTATCCACTTGAAAGGAACATCCTTTCTCAACAGCTTAGTTAAATGTGCGGCTATTAAGAAAAACCCTTCAACAAATATACGGTAATACCCTGTCAAACCCAGAAAACTACAGATTCTAAAAACATTTTTACGTTTTTTCCACTCAAAGAGAGCTTTTATTTGCTTTAGATCTACTCGGATACCCTCATTGAATACCACATGACCCAGAAACATAACCTCCTTAAACTAGAATTCACATTTACTCAACTTATCGTAAAGCTTCTTTTCATGGAGGATTTCCAAAACCTTCCTAAGGTGCTCATCATGCTCTTGTTTAGTTTTGGAATAAACTAGGATATCATTCATAAACACCTCAATGAACAAATCGAGGAAGGGTTGGGACACACGATTCATAAGGTCCATGAAAAAGGCAACTACATTGGTTAAGCCGAATGGCATTACAAAAAACTTGTAGCGGCCATAACAGGCTCTAAAAGCAGTTTTGGGTACATATACCTCTTTGACCTTAAGTTGGTAATACCCCGACCTTATATCTATCTTTGAAAACACTGTTCCACCTATAAATTGGTCAAACAGATCATCTATCCTAGGTAAAGGATACTTATTTTTTACAGTGAGCTTATTTAACAGCTAGAAATCTATACATAACCTTAGGGTTCCATCTTTCATTTTCAAAAACAAGATCAGAGCTCCCCATGGTGACACACTAGGTCTAATAAACCAGAGATCCAATAGTTCCTAAAGTTGGATTTTCAATTCTTGCAATTCTTTTAGTGCCATTTGGTAAGAAGTTATAAATACTAGAGCAATTCCTAACATTAATTCACTACTGAATTTTACCTCACGTTCTGGGGGTAATCTTGGTAACTCTTTCGAAAACACATCTGGGAATTCCCTAATGGTTTGGATGTTATCTAGAGTGGTACTATCGGTCTTCCCATCCATTACACAATCTGACTATGCCTCAAACCTTCTCGAACCAACTTTTCAACAACCATAGCATATAGAACATTAGATAGATAGTCCCTACACTCCCAACCATGACAATCTCTCTATCCTCAGTTGTTTTCAAAGTTACCCTCTTAGACACACAATTTAGGCCAACCTGATGTTCAACTAGCCAATCCATACCCAAAATTAAATCAAACTCCCCTAAAGGTAATTCCATAATATCTGTGAGAAATACTACCCCTTGAACCTCCAACAGACATCTTCTATAGATTTTATATACAACAACGGATTTTCCTGAGGGACTTACTGCAGTTACATCAGTAGCGGTTTTCTCTACTCCAACAACCAATTTTTCAGACAGAATACAAGATACATAAGAGTTGGTGGCTATTATACCAATCTAAGTGATCACATGGGCCATGGAAATGGCCAAAATGCGAGTTGAAATAAACCTATTTAATTTTTAAACACATATGTAATATTTCTTTAGAATTCTTTTGTTTATAACATAATCCTAAGAAGTAATCTTGTTTATTATTTGAAATATGTTATAATTAATTTAAAATTTTAAATTCGATAAAATGAATTTGCAGAAAACGGATTTTATTAAGAAAGCATCAAAATAGTTTATCCATATTAAAAACCCATGCAAAAAGTCCAATCGTCCATAGTTTTTAAAATAAAACATCCATGCCACAGTTTAATGATAAAACACAAATTAAAGTCCCAAAATAATAAAATAGTCCATAACCATAAAAATCGTCTATTTCCAAGAGCCTCTTCGATGTCTGAATCTGAGTCCTAACCACGAGGATTATCTAAAACAGATAAGTGACATGGGTGAGCTTTTAAAGCCTCAGTGTGAGATCACCACATAATATACATATATTTGCATACACATCAACTCATATTTTAGACATGACATAATCATACATCATCAAAATTATGGAATTTATCATTGATAACTATGCATGAACATATCAATGCACTTTTAAAATCGATGCACTTTTTGTAAAAAAAATTTACCCATCTCCGCTACACACCAATATCGAGTTCCCCATAACTCATCCATCCAAACACCGTTTGTGGACATGCCACCACTTATTTGCAGATAAACTACCATGAATAACACTGATGTGGATAAGCCACCACTAATTTACAGATTTACTGCACTACTTCCACCTTTCACATAATCCCACCCCATGCATGTGATATGGTGATTTCACTTATTACACATATAGATCACTTTATACACTTCTCCATGTAAACATGCTCTCATAATCACTTATCACATAATATTCACTTTTAACATGAATAACATGCCTTTTCCAATTTGATCATAGATCTTGATTTATTACACATATATACACATATATCGCATATATTTAAATCATCACATATAACACATGAGCCATACATCACGTATCATGAGCATGAGATCTACACATATAACACAATCACAATCATAAGCATATCATTTGTCATGTATTTCATAGTTCTACTTGGTTAGAACACTTACTTGGTATCCATCTCGATAAGTTATACATCTCTTTATAAATATTTAGTGTCTTTATAATTTAATATAATTATTTTGTTAACAATAAAATATTGATGTCACACAAACAAATAGTATCAATCCCATTCCTTTGATTGTAGATTCGATTTACTTCAACCTTTATCAATCAGTTTAACTTGATCTACCTCACAAAATGATCTATCACATAATTAACACATATTAGTATGGATCTTTGAAAATATTTTGTCACTTTAGAGGTCTATCAATAATAGTCTCATTGCTTACCTTAGTGATCTAAGACTTTTGAAAGGAGAATGTCCGTTGCGAAGTTAGGGGTCTCCTCTACAATTATTGTTTGGTCCTTCAAAATAATATAATGCAGCATTAGTACTATAGTGCATAAATAATTAATATTAACAAAATACCACTATGACTCATGGCACTATACCATTCGGCCATGTTAAGAAAATACTAAGAGAGGGATTTTTATGACTTAAAGGGTGATTTCGAAGAATCGAGTAATCTAGAAAGTTTCATTTAGATAAAAGAATCAGTTTGATTAATTCAAAATGAGAATCGACACAAGAAGAGGAAAAGAAAAATAAAAGAAAGATTTTGATCACCGTTGGCAACGGTGGTCTGGCGGTAGTGGGGGCTCAGCGGCAATCTAACGATGGTGATGCTATGTTCGATGATGGTTCGATGGTGTTCCAACGGTGGTGGAGTTGGAGGTTTGACTAAGGAGAGGGGAAAAAAGAAGTAGGAGAAGAAAATAGAAGAAAAACTAGAGGAGGAAATGGACTCACAGTGGCGCATGGCGGCGACCACAGTGTCGCTTACGACGACGATGAGAGGAAGGAGATGAGAAAAGAGAAGAAGTGGTAGCCACGAGAGGTGGTGATTGGTGGAAGGTTTTTTGGTACACTTTGGAGGAAGAAAAGTGTTTTGGAGGAAAAGTGGTGGTTGTTTGCAAAAATTGAGAGAAATATGGTGAGAAAGAAATGAAAAATGGAAGAAAGTGAGAGGGAGAGGGGTATGGATGAAAAAAGTAAGGGAGGAAATTGGTTAACTATGGTCAGGGTCAATGTATCAAGCTACATGGTAAGAGGTGAGGTTATGGTAATGGAGGGGGATAAGGAGCAATAAGGGGATCATGTACCCCCCTAAGTATGGTAAGTTTGACCATCAAATAGAGGAAACAAATCCTCCTCATTAAGGTGCACAAGGTGGACGGCAAGCACATTAAACTAGGGGAAAAATTGTTAAAAAAGTAAATAAATGTAAGAGTGTGGACAATGAGGCTTGAACCTTGGACCACTGGGATAGATAATTAGTTACTAAACCACTTGACCATTATTTCCCTTGTGTCTAACCTTGCGAAACATAGGAGATGACAGTTTCACTATTGCTTAAATAATCAAAAAGTGGGATGTGACAAATCTATCCTCCTTAAAAGAAAATTTCATCCTCAAAATTACCTGATAGGAAAAGGTGAGGATATTGATGTCACTTCGCATCTTCCGGCTCCCAAGTGGCCTGACTAGAACCGTGATTCCTCCACAAAACTTTTACAAAATGGAATATTCTTGCTTCACAAAACTTTGACCTTTCTATCCAGGATCTACATCAATTTTTCTGGAAATGACAAGTTGGGTCGAACCTTAATCTCTTTGATCTGAATTATATGAGAAGGGTCAGATCGGTATCGCCTAAGGATGGACACATGAAATATGTCGTCGATACGATCTAACTCTGGAGGTAACTCTAGTTGATACGCCACTGGTCCCACTCTCTTAATGATGCGATAGGGTCCAATGAGCCTCGGACTCAGTTTCCCCTTGTGACCAAATCTCAACACTTTTTACCAATGTAAAACATTTAGGAAGACTTGATCACCAACACCAAACTCGATATCCTTCCCTTTCAAATCAGAATATGACTTATGACAGTCTGATGTTGCTTTCAAACGGTCTTGGATAATATTCACAGTATTTTTAGTCTCTTGCACTAAATCTAGTCCCAACATTTTCTTTTCCCCTAACTCGGTCCAACATAGAGGTGTACTAAACTTACATCTATAAAGGGCTTCATAAGGAGTCATCTGGGTGCTCAACTATAAGCTATTCTTATCAGCGAATTCTGCAAGTGACAAATGTTCCTCCCAACTCCGTCGAATATCAATAACATAGCCTCTTAGCATATCCTCGAGAATCTGGATAACACTCTCAAACTGCCCATCAGATTATGGATGGAAAACGGTGCTAAAATTTAACCTTGTACTAAGAGCTTCATGTAGCTTCTTCCCAAAATCAAAATGTAAACCTAGGACCCCGATCAAAAATTATGAAAATTAGAATCCTATGAAGTCTCACGATTTCGGAGATATACAATCTCGCCAACTTTTGTAACAAATAAACAATACACACTGGCAGAAAGTGGGTGAACTTGGTCAACCAATCAACAATCACCCAAACGGAGTCTTTCTTTGAAGATGTCAAACGTAAACCACTCACAAAATCCAGGGTAACGCGTTCCCATTTCCATAGTGGAATCTGAAAGGTTTGGAGCAAACCAGAAGGAAACTGGTGCTCATCCTTCACTTGTTGGCACGTCAAGCATTTTGCCACAAATTCAGTTACGTCACGCTTCAATCCCGGCCAACAATATTGCTCACGAAGATCTCGATACATCTTGCTCCCTTTGGGGTGCATAGCATAAGCATTATTATGCGCTTCCTTTAAAATGGATTGCCTCAACTCTGAATCTGAAGGTACACAATATCTCCCACGATAGCACAAAACTCTTTCAAAATTAAAGGAAAAATCTGAAGTCTTACCTTCCTCTATAAGTTTTACTTGTGGTGCAATAGACGTATCAGACAATTTATTTCACTTAATCTCCTCCAACAAAGTAGGTCATACTTGCAATTCTGCGAGTAAGCCACCATCTTCAAACAAACTTAATCTAGCAAACAATGCCCTTAACTAGCCTATCGCCTTCCTACTCAAGGCATCGGCCACGACATTAGCTTTACCTGGATAGTACTCAATAGTGTAGTCAGAATTCTTTAAAATCTTTATCCAACGCCTCTATCTCAAGTTCAGCTCCTTCTGAGTAAGGAGGTACTTAAGACTCTTATGATCCGTATACTTGATACACTTCTCTCCATTGAGATAGTGTCCCCAAATCTTAAGAGCGAAGACCACTACTGCCAATTCAAGGTCATGTGTAGGATAGTTGCACTCATGTAGTTCAAGTTGCCTCGAAGTGTAAGCCACTACTTTCTTATCTTGCATCAATACGCAGCCAAGACCTGTATGAGAAGCTTCGCTATAAACCACATAAACCTTACCTAATTCGGGTTGGACCAATACATGAGCTTGAGTCAACACTGCCTTAAGCTTCTCGAAACTAGCCTGTTGTTCCACAGTCCATTTAAATGGTGTACTCTTTCTTAAACACTTTATCATGGTGTAGCAATCAAGGAAAATCCCTCAAAAAACCTCTGATAATACCCAGCAAGTCTAAGAAAACTCTAAATCCCACTAACATTTTAAGGCTGCTTCCAATACAGAATAGCCTCAATTTTCTTGGGATCAACTCGAATACCCTCAGCAGATACCACATGACCTAGAAACATCAGTTCTTGGTGCAAAAACTCACATTCGTTGAATTTTGCATATAGCTTTTTCTCACATAATGTTTGAAGGACTAACCTTAGGTGCTCCTTATTCTTCAACTCAGACTTGGAGGAGATAAAAATGTCATCAATGAAGACTACCACAAACTGATCTAGATAAGGTTGGAAGACTCTATTCATGTGGTCCATGAAAGTGGAAGGAGCATTTGTAAATTCGACGGGGATCACTAGGAATTCATAGTGCCCATACCAAGTTCTGAAAGCCATTTTTGGAATATCCACCTCCTTTACTTGCAATCGATAATAACCCAACCTTAGATCAATCTTAGAGAAAATAGTGGCACCCCTAAATTGATCAAAAAGGTCATTTATCCTCGACAATGAGTACTTATTCTTTAAAGTCAACTTGTTCAAGTAACGATAATCGATACAAAGCCTCAACGACCCATCTTTCTTTTTTAGGAAAAATAATGGAGCACCCCATGGTAATACACTCGGCCATATAAAGCCATGATCTAGCAACTCTTACAACTGCATCTTGAGCTCTTTAAGCTCTTTCGGTAGCATACAATAGGGCGTAATGGACACCGGTGTTGTCCTAGGTAGCAACTCAAAACCGAATTCAACCTCACGCTCTGGAGGTAAACCAGGTAACTCTTCTGGAAAGACATCGAGAAATTCCTTTACCACGTAGATATTCTTCAACACTACACTATCCATCTTTGTTTCTAGAATGTATGCTAAATACGCCTCACACCCTTTACAAATCCAATTATCCACTACCAAAGCAGATATCACATTCGATAAGGAATTTCGACGCTCCCCAATCATGATTATTTCACTTCCCTCTAGAGTCCTTATGGTGACCTACATCGTATCATAATCAAGTCTAACTTGATGTTCACTCAACCAGCCCATGCCTAAAATGAGGTCAAATTCTCGAAAAGGCAACTCCATCAGATCAGCAGGAAAACCTTGCCCTGAACTTGCAACACACACATCTTATAATTTTTTTTACATTCACTAATTGTCCTAAGAATCTAAGGACAGCTACATCACTTACGATTTCCTCTACCCAAATTCCCAGTTTATCAGTCATTTTACAAGAAACATATAAGTGGATAGATCCAATGTCAATTAATACAAAATAGGAAATAGCATTAATGGTAAAAGTACCTACTATCACATCGGCTGTATCTCGATCCTCTCTACATCTAGCCACATACACAAGTGCTGGTTGTCTTGCTTATGCCTGATTAACACCCTGACCTGACACTCACTGCCTTTGACCGACATTACCACCTCAGTTTTGACCTTGATCTCTACGAGGATATTGTCTAGCTCTTTGGTTTGGGGCTCAATTCTGTCCCTGTGCTTGCATTAGTACTATAGTACATAAATAATTAATATTAACAAATACCACTATGACTCATGGCACTATACCATTCAGCCATGTCAGGACAATATTAGGAGAAGGATTTTTATAACTTAAAAATGATCCATACTTACACTTGATCAATTCAAACCAAATAATAAATCGATAAGGGGAGATTTTGGAGAATAAAGTAATCTAGAAAGTATAATTTAGATAAAATAATAAGTTTGATTAATTCAAAATGAGAATCGAAAAAATGAGAGGAAAAGAAAAAGAAAAAGAAAGATTTTGATCACTACCGGCAGCGGCGACAATGGACCGATGGTGGCTTGGCAGCAGTCCGACGATGGAGACGCTGTGTTAGACAGTGGTTTAACGGTGGTCCAACGGTGGTGGAGTTGGAGGTTCAGCTACAGAGAGAAGAAGAAAGAAATAAGAGAAGAAAATATAAGAAAAATGGAGAAGGAAATGGACTCGCGGTGGTGCACAATGGCAACCATGGCGGTACTCAAGGCGATAATGAGAAGAGGGAGATAAGAAAAGAGGAAGAGGGGTGACCACGAGAGGTGGTGATTAGTGGAAGGTTGTTCGATTCATTATAGAGGAAGAAAAGTGTTTTAGAGGAAAGGTGGTGGTTGTTTGCAAAAATAGAGAGAAAATTGGTGAGAAAGAAATGAAAAATGGAAAAAAAGTGAGAGGGTGAGGGGTATGGACGGCAAAACAAGGGAGGAGCTTGGTCAACTATAGCCAGGATCAATGTATCAAGCTACGTGGTAAAATGTAAGGTTATGGCAAGGGAGGGGGACATGGAGCAAAAGGGGATCATGTACCCCCTAACTACGATAAGTTTGACCATAAAATGGAGGAAACAAATCCTCCTCATTAAGGTGCACAAGGTGGACGACAAGCACATTAAAGAAGGGGAAATTGTGAAAAAATAAATAAATAAATGTAAGTGTGAACAATAAGGCTTGAACCTTGGACCACTAAGATTGATAATTAGTTACTAAACCACTTGACCATTAATTCCCTTATGTCCAATCTTGGGCATTTAATTTAAAACATTGATGACAGTTTCATTATTTCTTGAATAATCAAAAAGTGGGATGTGACATAAAGTATGAGATACAATTAACGATAAAGATACCTACTATAACATATGAAGCATCTATTTTCTTCACGACCTCTAACGACATAGATGTTAGGAACAATGGTACGCCCCATGGCGCAACGGAAAATATATTTCCACGATCCTCAACCATGGATCCATGTAAGTGGAATGAAACAAGTTGAAATAAGGTTGAAGATATACGTTCTTAACTGAAAAATGTTGAAAGAATGATGTTGATTCGATTTCGATTCCAAGCCACAACGAAAAATGTCCTGGCCTCTACGTAGTCCACCCGGTATTAAAACGAATGACAAAAACTCTTGGAACTTTTCCAAAGAAAATCTCCCAGAACGACTGCTAGACCTTTTTTTTTCTTTTGTTCTTATTTTCCTTTAAAACACACTTAACCCTAATTAAGGATTTTTGGTATCTATATATTAAAAAAATCAACCTATATAGAACATATGGAAAGCATTAAAAATGTTATATTCTTCCAAAATAATTATAACTACCATATTTCAATGTTTGACCAAAATCTTAATTATTAAAATTTATTATAATAATTTCAGTAAACTATATCCTATTAAAATTTTATATGAATCAAATTCATTTATTAATTTTAACTATGTTCTCTATTTATGTACAACAAGCTTGTACATTAATTCGTTTAATATTTCACTATCGAATTAAATTAATTCATTTAATTTATGTGACAACTACACACAATACCAACTATGTTTGGATTTTTTCATTTTAACCATAGGGTGTAACCTTATAGGTTCTTGTAATGTTAGTAGTAATACTAGAACATTTCTAATAATAAAGAAATGAGTGGCATCTAGCAATACATCATTGCTACCTAAGTTACATGAAGTCGTAATTTGGCATAACCTTTCTGTGATAAACCTTTGATGTATTATATCTTTTCGTCCTTTATATCTAGATTGGAAACAAGTCATGGAACAGTCACACTTGCATAATCCAATCTCATGTTTCTTGATATCTCGAGTAGGCTACAATAAATAAGTATGATATATTATATCAGCTTATTCCAGCATGGTCATGCATTTCTAGTCTCACTCAATCAAATGGCCTAATATATTACTCCCATTATGTAGGAGCAACAAATCCTATATTGATCAACCATATCTCACTACTTAGATTGTGGCATATCCAACATCAGTGATTTCAGTACAACCTGTTACAGAAGACGTTTGACTGTATCAAAATATACGACTCACGATGTTGGGATAATGATGATCTCAAGTCTGAGAATCATATACATAGTTATCTCTATGAGTAATGTTGTGACTATTACACAATAATCCAAGAAACATACTCATAGCGGGTTAGATCAATATAGTTTTCTCTAGCCCATACTCATGTATTGATTTTGACACCCTATGCCAATGAAATCACTTTGTCATCAATCAACTACACATTAGCCTCAACGCATTATTGTTGTCCAAGCCTACAATAATACTTGACTAAGGACCTTTTAAGAATAACCATATTTTTCTTAGGACTTTATTACAATTCTGTTTATTTATATACACAAAAAAAAAGAAACTGAAATAATAAAAGCAATGCCTTATATTAATAAACAAGGTAAAACTAGTATATGATTACAATCATCTCATGATTGGAATTTGGGCATACTATAACAATAGACTAGGGCAGGTTGTCATGCCTCGATTTAGTTTGCACCAGTTGCAACTATGTTTGAAGTCCTATTCTACCCTCGGCTCCTCGAAGGGAACTGGCAGGCCCTCTAATTTTGGGCCGGAGCTTCAGTCTAACTAGTTCATTGAGGACAATCTTTTACCAAATGCTCCATTAACCCATAAATTAAACATGCACCTTTCTTCTTCCAACATTCACTCCGGTGGCACCTTCCAAAAAATTTACAGTGACCATCCTCATCCCTAGCATTAACCACTCTGACCTTTTGTTGCGTTTTACTTTCTCTAGCTTATTTAGCGGGACGTGTGTTCAAACCAGAGAACCCGAATCTCTCTTAATTGGGGCTTTACTTTTCTCTTGCTGCTCACGATTTAGTTATTTTATCTCCTCAATGATTTTAGCTTTCCCTACAAGGTTCTCAAATACCCTCTCCTGATGCGGAGCGACCTGTATCTTAAGGCCGAAGCGTAGCCCATTATCAAAATGTATGCACTTATCTTGTGTGGTGGCTACCATACCCTGGGCATAACAACTCAACCTCAGAAACTCATCCTCAAACTCTATTAAGGATTTATTCCCTTACTTTAACTTGATGAAACAAGCCTGTGGGCTTCCACATATCTCGTTCCCACATACTTTTTTTTGGAAGGCCTTTTGAAAATATTCCCAAGTCATCCTCTTAGCTTGTGTGCCTCTATAACAACCCATTTTTAGCGGTGTCGGAAACAGTGGTTTCGAGACCAGGACTGGGACAAGTGAGTTAATATTTTATTATTAATTTAATGTTTATATGGTTAATTTAAGGTAGTATTACTTTTTTGTTAAGAAATTTTGAATTTTAAATGGATAATTGGGTAAAAAAGACTAAAATCAAAAAAATTGTAAAACTTGAATTCTATTAGTTAAAATGACTAAATGGATATGGAAAGGTAAGCTAATGAACTTAGATGGTAATTATACCATATATGTTGATAATGGATGTTTATGGATAGGTTTTAATGAAATTTTAATAGTTTTAAAAGGTTAATTTTGTAATTTGATGATTACATTTTAATGTTAAACAAAAGAAAATGGTAAAAGAGTTATAATCTTTCTCATTTTTCCATCCCAAAACCAAAAACACTATTGAAGGATGGGAGAAATCTTTGGTTTTGAATTTCTCCTTATGCATGGTATGTATTTGAGCCCCGTTTTTATTGATTTTTATATTTTTGAGCTCGTTTTAGCTTAAACTACTTTGCTCGAAGGTTAATTTGAAAAATTGTTAGAGGTTTAAGGACTTGCCATAGTTATTTGTATGTACTATTAAACCTAAATTGGGGTTATCTGCTAAGAACAACGGTAGAGCAGTTTATGAATGTTTACGTGGTGGGCTTGATTTTACCAAAGATGACGAGAATGTGAACTCCCAACCATTTATGTGCTGGAGAGACCGTTTCTTATTTTGTGCTAAAGCAATTTGTAAATCACAAGCTGAAACATGTGAAATCAATGGGCATTACTTGAATGCTACTGCAGGTACATGTAAAGAAATTAGCAAAAGGGTCGTGTATGCTAGAAAATTGGGAGTTCCTATCATAATGCACGACTACTTAACAGGTGGGTTCACTACAAATACTAGCTTGGTTCATTATTGTTGAGATAATAGTCTACTTCTTCACATCCATTGGCCAATGCATATACTTAACAGAAGAATCATGGTATGCACTTTCGTGTACTAGCTAAACCTTTATGTATGTCTGGTGGAGATCATATTCACGTTGGTACAATAGTAGGTAAACTTGAAGGAGAAAAGGACATAACTTTGGGTTTTGTTGATTGAATACGTGATGATTTTATTGAAAAAGATCGAAGCCATGGTATTTATTTCACTCAAGGTTGGGTTTCTATGCCACGTGTTCTGCCCGTAGCTTCAGGGGGTATTCACATTTGGCATATGCTTGCTTTGACCGAGCTCTTTGGAGATGATTCCGTACTATAATTCAGTGAAGGAACTTTAGGACACCCTTGGGGAAATGCACTAGGTGCCATAGCTAATCGAGTAGCTTTAGAAGCATGTGTATAAGCTAGTAATGAGGGACATGACCTTGCCTGCGAGGGTAATGCAATTATCCACGGGGCTAGCAAATAGAGTCCTGAACTAGCTGCTACTTGTAAAGTATGGAAGGTGATCAAATTTGAATTTGACGTAGTGGATAAATTAGATAAACGGGCTTGATAAATCAAATTTTAATTCGAAGCAATGGATACTTTGTAATCCAGTAATTACTGTCGATTTGTTGAATTGCAATTAAACTCGGCCCAATCTTTTACTAAAAGGATTGAGTTGATATTATTATCTATATTTTTTATAGATATATTTTTATCTAGATATATAAGATCTTAAATACAAAAATAAAAGACTAAACACAACTCAAATTTTCTCTTAGGTCCATAATTAATCTTATGTATGGATCCTTAGGATTGGTGTATTCTTTTCTATCCTATATATCACGGTTTCGGATCATGGATCGAGCCAAGCATCACAACTTCTTCTACCCATCCTGTATGTTGTCCTTTTGGCTCTGTGTTGGAATAAAAACTCATTGTATTGTATTAGTAGACGAGATTTTACGAAAAAGGTTCTTGATAGGAGAAAATTTTCTTTTTTCCATTTTTTCAGTGTGGATTTTACACAACATGGGGAAATCATTATTTCAAATTGAAAATTGATATTTCTAATTCAAAAGAAAAAAGAGCTCTATCATATATAATGAACTGCTACTCTAGGTTCTTACAAAAGAGAATCGTTTCTTTCAATATTCACTCATTGTTCATTAATAACCCTAGTGATTGTATCTAGTATGCGTATTTTGATAGGAAATAAAATATTCAATTGATATTTCATCAAATGACTATTCATCTACTGTACTTTTATGGAAATAGAGGCAAGCAAGCTCTATGGAAAAATCATGGTTCAATTTGATCTTGTCTAAGGGAGAATTAGAATATAGATGTAGGCTAATTAAATCAATTGATAGCCGCCTTGGTCCTATTGAAAATACTACTGTAAATGAAGACCTGACTAGAAATGATACGGATAAAAACATTCATGATTGTAGTGACAGCTCTAGTTATTACAGTAAGGTTGATCATTTAGTTGACATCAAAGACATTCAGAATTTCATTTCTAATGACACCTTTTTAATTAGGAATAGCAATCAGGACCGTTATTCCATATATTTTAATAGTGAAAATAAAATTTTTGAGCTTAACAATTATCATTCTTTTTTTGAGTGAACTAGAAAGTTTTTTTTATAGTTATCATAATTCTAGTTATATGAATAATGGATCGAGAAATGATGAGCCCTACTATCATTTTAACTTGTATGATAATGATACTAACTATGGTTGGAATAATCACACTAATAGTTGTATTGGCTCTTATCTTCGTTCTCAAATATGTATTGATAGTTCCATTTTAAGTGGTAATGACAATTCCAATGATAATTATATTTATAATTACATTTGCGGCGAAGGTGAAAATAGTAGTGAAGGCAAGAATTTCGATATAATAACTCGTGAAAGTGGTAATGATTTAACTCTAAAAGAAAGTTCTAATTATCTCGATCTATACAAGGATTTATGGGTTCAATGCGAATGCAAAAATTGTTATGAAGTAAATTATAAGAAATCGCTTAATTCAAAAATGAATATTTGTGAACAATGTGGATATAATATGAAAATTAGGAGTTCAAATAGAATCAAACTTTCGATTGATCCAGGCACTTGGGTTCCTATGGATGAAGACATGATCTCTCTAGATCCCATTGAATTTCAGTCTGAAGAATAGCTTTATAAAGATCGTATTGATTTTTATCAAAGAAAGACAGGATTAACTGAGGCTATTCAAACAGGCACGGGTCAACTAAACAATATTCCTATAGCAATCGGGGTTATGGATTTTTAGTTTATGGGGGGGAGTATGGGATCCGTAGTAGGTGAGAAAATCACCCGTTTGATCGAATATGCTACCAATAATTTTTTACCTCTTATTCTAGTGTGTGCTTCCGCAGGAGCACACATGCAAGAAGAAAGTTTGAGCTTGATGCAAATGGCTAAAATATGTTCCGCTTTATATGATTATCAATCAAATAAAAAGTTATTTTATGTATCAATTCTTACATCTCCTACTACTGGTGGAGTGACTGTGAGTATTGGTATGTTGGGGGATATCATTATTGCTGAACGCAATGCCTATATTGCATTTGCAAGTAAAAGAGTAATTGAGCAAACATTGAATAAAACAATACCAGATGGTTCACAGGCGGCTGAATATTTATTCCATAAGGGTTTATTCGATCCATTCGTACCACGTAATCCTTTAAAAAGTGTTCTTAGTGAGTTAGTTCAGCTCTAAGGTTTTTTTCCTTTGAATCAAAATTCAATCGAGTAGAGTCTTAAGTGAATTTTTTTTATTTGTAGTGAAAAGGTAGTTAGTTAGTTTATCAGAATCAAAGTCAAAGCCCGCGTAATGGGCTTTGACTTTGTGACAAAAAAAGGAATTGTCGAAAAACAAATTATGTGGATAATTATGATTATGATTATCTGATATTACTAATGAGTAAACCTCTAGCAACAAGATAAAAAGCAAATTTTTCCTTCTGTGAAATGAAATTCAAATTTGGAGAGACAAATAAAACAAATTTTATCTTTCTCTATTGCGTATGTATATATAATTTAAATAGAGAAAAAAATAGAATAGAAATTTAGAGTTTTGCATCTTTCTATATCTCTCTAAAATTCTAATTACTAATAATCCCTGTTCTTGGATCGGATTCTAACGAATCGAATCTTTCAACAATTTGTAATAAACTCTTTCTTTATTAAATTCAAAAATTCATATTAGAAGACAAGAACAATAGAATAATAAGAAAAGTAAGAATAAAGTAAGATAATAAAGAAACTGGATTATCTTATCATATACACCTATTTTATTTGATTTAAAAAGATGGGCAAGTCCTTTTATTTAATTCTACATTCCTTGCACTTATTAGATATCTATTAGATATATAGACTCGCTTAGATATACTTAGTATTTAGATATAATTAGTATAATATACGAACTATAATATAATCGTTATAAGATATATTTCTAACTAAACAATATAACAATAATAGGTACAAATATTAAATTGAGGTACACATTTTATGACAACTTTCAACAGTTTTCCCTCTATTTTTGTGCCTTTAGTAGGCCTACTATTTAAGGCAATTGTAATGGCTTCTTTATCTTTGTATGTTCAAAAAACTAAGATTTTTAAGATTTGATAGGGCCAAGACCAAATCTTATCTATTTTTTTTCAAGACTTAGATGTCATGGATACCTATTTAGAAGAATATTATATAACACACGGCTTACCCGAACCGAACATAAATGTAAAAACCCTTCTTATGCATACGTAAACATTGTATAGGGTTAAATGAATTATAGCAAATGGATCGGTACCGAACGGATGTATGAAATTAAAGTCTATATATCTAGTAGATTAGTATAGGCGATCATATAAAGAGGATGATTTTAGATTGAAGCATTTTGATGAATTCCTTCTAAAAGTTCATATCAAAATAGTCCTAGTTGATGAGAGTTACTTCAAAAAAAAAAAGTAAAGTTGAATTTTTTGGTTATTCTCTCAATTTGAATAAAATGCAACTGGATCTAGTCTGTATGAGTTGGCGATCAGAATCTATATGGATAGAATTTATAGTGGGATCTCAAAAAACAAGCAATTTCTATGGGACTTTATCCTTTTTTTTGGTTCATTAGGGTTTTTATTAGTTGGAACTTCTAGTTATCTTAGTAGGAATTTGATATCTTTATTTCCGTCTCAGCAAATAGTTTTTTTTTACAAGGAATCTTGATGTCTTTCTATGGGATTGCAGACCTCTTTATTAGTTCCTATTTGTGGTGCACAAATTTTTCGATAGAAAGGAGGGAATAGTATGTATTTTTCGTTGGGTTTTTCCTGGAAAAAATCGTCGCATCTTTCTACAATTCCTTATGAAAGATATTCAGTCCATCAGAATAGAAGTTAAAGAGGGTATTTATACTCGTCATGTCCTTTATATGAAAATCAGAGGCCAGAGGGACGTTCCCTTGACTCGTACTGATGAGAATTTGACTCCGCACAAAATTGAACAAAAAGCTGCTGAATTGGCCTATTTTTTGCGTAGACCGATTGAAGTCTTTTGAATTGAATTGCAGAATAAAAGCTTTCTCGCTGGGAGGAAAAGCTCAATCCAAGAATCCTTTTTTTTCTATAGCAGAACTAAACTGAAGTTTCTTCAAAATCCCCATTCAAACCAAAGCGGACGTATACGGAAGAGTCATAACATAAAAAAACTATTTTTTTGTCCACAAAAATAGTTTTTATGCGTCTGTAAATGTAAAACCGCTCAACTTAGTTCAGTAACAAAATAAGCAAGAAATCGAAATATTGGATTCATCTCATATATCAAAGTATTTTGAAATAAAGACTTTTGCTTTTTATTTGCAATATTTGGAGTTGATACGTTAGATACAGATAGATCATATCTTGTAAATTTTCTCTACTTTTCTTTTCTTAATCGTCCCCTCCCTTTTATCCTTTCTTTTGTGCTCCTTAAGAACTAAAAAACTAAACAAGTGGATTTCTTTCTTATAACATAATGATAAACGTAATGATACATTTTCTTTTCTTTTCTTTTGTGTCGCTCATTTTTTATCAGCATAATATTTTTCCTAAATTTTTTTTCAATTATTGCTGGACTCTAGACTATATATAGTTTAGATAACCCGCGAAAATTTTTGACATATTTTATTGCGATCTTAATATAGACAGGGCCCTCATTTGTCTCAAAATTTGAATAGAACAAGCTTTATTATTTGAAGCGGTTCTTTCGGGCAGTTATCAAAAGAGGGCAATTGCTTTGAATTTGATCAATTGAGATATCTGGAAACAATAACAATATCAATATAACAATAATATAAATATTTCATTCAAATTCAAAGTGGATTCTTATTTTCTATATTCTATATTCTTTTTAGATTCAATTAGATTCAAGGGCTAAGCACTGAATAAAAAAACAGTGAATAGAATCATGGGCCCCTACTTTATAATATAATGAAAGGCATCTTGATAGAAAGATTAGATCACATAAAGTCAACAAATGAGGTGGGTTCATTAACAACTCACATATGAAAAAATGGCAAAAAAGAAAGCATTCACTCCCCTTCTATATCTTGCATCTATAGTATTTTTGCCCTGGTGGATCTCTCTCTCTCATTTAATAAAAGTCTGAAATCTTGGATTACTAATTGGTGGGATACTAGGCAATCCGAAACTTTTTTGAATGATTTTCAAGAAAATAGTATTCTAGAACAATTCATAGAAGTAGAGGAACTATTCCTGTTGGACGAAATGATACAAGAATACCAGGAAACACATCTACAAAAGCTTCATATAGGAATCCAAAAAGAAACGATCTAATTGATCAAGCTGCACAATGAGGATCATATCCATATGATTTTGCGCTTCTCAACCAATCTAATCTATTTCGTTATTCTAAGTGGTTATTCTATTTTGCGGAATAAAGAACTTCTTATTCTTAACTCTTGGGTTCAAGAATTCCTATATAATTTAAGCTACACAATAAAATTTTTTCTATTCTTTTATTAACATATTTATGTATAAGATTTCATTTGCCCCACAGTTGGGAACTAATGATTGGCTCTATATACAAAGATTTTGGATTTGCTCATAATGATGAAATTATATCTGGTCTTGTTTCTACCTTTCCGGTCATTCTAGATACAATTTTTAAATATTGGATCTTTCGTTATTTAAATCGTGAATCTCCATCACTTGTAGTTATTTATCATTCAATGAATGACTGAAAAATAATTCACGAATTCAATTATAATCGTTCTTACGTTCGAGATAAGCAAAGCATGCAAAACCGTACTTACTTTACTCTTTTTACCCATCAGGAGAATACAATTTCTCCTCTGTTTCGATCATTTTTTTCAGTTTTCAGTAAAAGCAAATAGCAAAATCGTGGCTAGGAAACTATACTAGTGACCTACCTAATTTTATTGTAGAAATTTTTGGGATCAATGATTGGAACATGCAAACTAGAAATATTTTTTCTTGGATAGAGGAGATTACTCGATCCATTTCCGTATCGTTCATGATGTATATAACAACCGAGGCTTCCAATTCAAATGCATATCCCATTTTTGCACAGTAGGGGTATGAAAATTCATAAGAAGCAACTGGGCGTATTGTATGTGTCAATTGCCATTTAGCGAATAAACCCGTGGATATTGAGGTTCCACAAGCGGTACTTCTTGATACTGTATTTGAAGCGGTTGTTAGAATTCCTTATGGGTGTTGTTCTTATTTACCAGAGGGGTTTGAGTTAGCCCTGCCTGATCATATTTTGCCCGAGATGAAAGAAAAGAAAAGCAATCTATCTTTTCAGAACTACCGCCCCACTAAGAAAAATACTCTTGTGATAGATCCTGTTCCTGGTAAAAAATATAGTGAAATCACGTTTCCTATTCTTTCCCCAGACCCTGCTAGTATTAAGGATGTTCATTTCTTAAAATATCCCATATATGTAGGTGAAAACAGGGGAAGGGGCCAGATTTATCCCGACGAGAAAAAAAGTAACAATAATGCTACGGTAACAGGTATAGTAAGTAAAATCATACGAAAAGAAAAAAAGGGAACGAAATAACCATAACGGATGCCTTAGATGGACATCAAGTGGTTGATATTATCCCCCCAGGACCAAAACTTCTTGTTTCAAAGGGTGAATCTATCAAACTCGATCAACCATTAACAATTAATCCTAATGTGGGTGGATTTGGTCAGGGGGATGCAGAAATAGTACTTCAAGACCCACTACGCATCCAAGGTCTTTTGTTCTTCTTGGCATCTATTAATTTTGCGCAAATCTTTTTGGTTCTTAAAAAGAAACAGTTTGAGAAGGTTCAAGTGTCCGAAATGAATTTCTAGATCTGTGGATTTATCAACATCAAATTTGTAAAAAAATATAAATTCTTACTCGCAATTAGGTTAGGTATAATGAAAAAAAGGATGAAAATTCTTTTGCTTGTTTCTATTCTTTCTCTAAGAATTGCTTTTACCGCATTCAGAACCAAATATGTATATTGTGAAGAAGACTATTTTCCTTTACCTCTTTTTTTTTTCCTTTTTTCAATCTAAATTGGACTAATCTTGGTTGTTAAACAAACTTATTTTGTTAAGTGGTTTTTGATGAATTCAGAGATTAGGGACTTATTTCTAAAAATAGTAAAATTTTATGGTAACATGATGAAATGATGATTTCATTGGGCTGGTATGGGTCCCTAAGAAATTCGAATAGCATATATGGAGGGTAAAAATAGTATTTTTACAAGTTTCGAGCTTAAGAACCAATTTGTGAAAAAGTTAAAATAGGAGGGTAAATTTCATAATTTTATGATAATGTGACTTATGGATTAAATTGAATGCTTGATGTTAATTGAAGTACTTAATTGAATGTAATTATCTCTTTAGGTCAAGATAAACCACAAACGGACTTAAATCGAGGAAAAGTTAAAGCTTGGGACTAGATTTCAACTCGATTATTGCAACCATAGTGGTCAAAGTAAGTTTGTATAAAGTATAATCCTATTAATGATAATTTAATTGGTTATTTGTTTTTATAATATGTTAGTATAAACCGACTTGGTTATATAAGTATATCGATGCTTTGATTAAATGACGAATAAATGATCCCGTTTTAACCTTAAGAATTCTTAAGGTACTAATGACATGTCATTAGGGATTTCATGTTTTGGGTGCTGGTCTTGAATGTCCTACCAGTGGCTAAGGTCCTACATTTGTTGCAAATTCTTCACAGCTCGTGTGAGCAGCATCGTGTAGCTAACATTCCGACCCATAGTGTAACACCCCTAACCCGTATTCTTCTCTAGAATAGGGTTATAGAGCATTACCGGAGTTTACAAATTAATTTTTAGACATTTCATTTCATCAAGCATTCATATTTATAACCAATCAAAATCAAAACATTTATGAGCTAACATTAACCAATTTAACTTATACAAGTCATTATAACCAGAATCAAATCATCCAAAATTACCAATAGAACCAATGGATAATGTGATATATCTCCAACAAGCTTCTAACCCAATCGAGCTTCCGATAATCATTTCAAAACATCTAATAATTATACCTATTACCAATAATAATTCAATTCCAATAATAAAACACACATATATATAATATCCATTACCAAATAGCATTCACTTCTATTAAAATTATACAAAATATAGTTCATACGAACTTACCAGGCTAAATTGCAGAAATAGCAAAATTCAGGGACATTTTGGAAAATTTCTATTTTTCTCGAATTTCCACCCAATCTTGATCTAAATTAATATTTCATTCAATTTACTAATTTAAATAATAAAACAATTCATTTCATGAAATTTGGTCACTTTTTGACATTTTTACAAATTTACCCTTAAAGTTTTACATTTGTTCAATTTAGTCCCTAAACCTAAAACATGTAAATTGGTCATTTTTAATGAAAACTCATGCTAGTTGAATAATCATATATTTTCCTCCTCCTTCTCTCCATTCCACATCCTTAATGTATATAACATGCTTATATGTAACATTATCTATAATTTCACCATTTATTTACATATTCATTCAAAGTTGTTCACTTGAGTCATAGTCACTAAATTATTTATATCTTGTGATACAGAACTCTAAATTGAGATCTGTTAATTTTCTCTGAAACTAGACTCACATATCTTCTTACCATAAAATTTTTAGAATTTTAGGTTTAGCCAATAAGTACAGTTTATTCTTTAAAGTCACCTCTGTTCCGCTATCTGACAGTTCTGACACTTCTTCACTAAAACTTAATTATATCCTTGTACAAAATTCGGATGATATCCCTGTTTATTTATATTGAAAATAGACTCTTAAATTATTTTAAACATATAAATTATTAACCCATAATTATTTTTTTTACAATTTTTTATGATTTTCCAAAGTCAGAACAGGGGAACCCGAAATTATTCTGACCTTGTCTTACAAAATCTATTACATCTCATGATTTACAATTCCATTACTTACACCATTTCTTCTATGAGAAACTAGACTCAATAATATTTAATTCCTTACTTTTTTCATCCTCTAATTTCATTTCCACAATTTATGGTGATTTTTCAAAGTTAACCTACTGCTGCTGTCCAGAACTGTTTTAGTACAAAATGTTAATTACTAAGTTTATAACTTCCTTATTCCCTTTCTCTATAATATTTCCCATCACTTTCACTTATTTCTCTTCACTAATGCATCAAGAACATAAGACTTTATATAAGAAAATCTACTATAACATCTTTTCCATGCTATTTCAATAATATCAAACTTAAAAATATATTGAAATCTCAATGTTCTTACCTTGTCCTATTGATTTCAATCTTTAATTTGATTTTCTCTCTCTTCCAGCTTCAACTTCTTGAATCCAACTTGATATTCTAGCTCCCCATAGTCTCCTTGTTATCTTTCTCTCTTGATGGATATGGAAATTCTTTTGAAATCTAGGTGAAAATGGTAAGTTTTTGGAGGAAGGACCAAATTGTAAAGAAAGCAAAACTTTCCTTCTTTCTCTCTTCTCCTCACGTTGGATGCATGGAAGATGATGGGTTGGTTCCTTTTCATCTTTCTTTCCACATATATATATTCTAAATAAATTAATAATAAAATAATAAAATATCATTTAAAAATCAAATTAAAATATTAATAAACTAATATTTATTTAATTAATTAATCTAAAATATCACCAACATCATCATTGCCTTCTAGATTTCTCTCTCTTCTAAATGACCATTTTTCCCTTTATGTTCTTTTAAAATTCCATCCTTGAGTCATCACTTAATTTGGTAAAATTATGATTTAGTCCCTCAAAATTCTTTACCTTTTCAATTTGGTCCTAATTCATCCATTTTCCTTGGTTTCTAAATTATTCTACCCTTAAAATATTTTCACTATTGGTCCTTCAACTTTTTCATATTTACACTTTAACCCCTTAAATTTTAAGTATTTACTCTTGGGCCACAAAACTTTTTTCACTTTTGCGATTTAATCCTTTCTTGAATTAATATGTCATAATATACTTCTCAGTGTTGACATAACTCAAAATCACCCTTTTTATCACTTTATTTCCTTATTTTACTATATCAGGAATATTATCTTACTTTCTTACTGTAGTATTTTTTTGGGTATTATACATAGCTCGTGTGAGCAGGCTCATTTCACAGCTCATGTGAGCACTATTAAGAAGGAAAGGTTACGGTTATATGGAAAGGCACACTATGTGTGTGCATTCCCCAGTATCTTATGTAATTCTAGATGGTTCAACGGATATGTAAAGGTTTATGACAAGGTATGTATACAACTGGATAATTATTCATAATCTTATGAAAAGTAAACTCGATGAATGCAAATGAGTTGAATGAAATTAAATGATTATGTGAAGGATGTCATGTTCATGAAGATTCATTTGTGAAATGGTTGATTTCTTATATGTAATATACATGAACTTACTAACTTGTGAACGTGGTGATCTTTATAGAATTGTATTAAACATATGAGTATGGTAATGATGCTACGCATATCTCATAAAATGAGTTTAAGAAGGGTAAGTTATGTTTTAGTTTATATGAGCTTACTAAGAACTAGTTGCTTACATAGTTATTTTTCTTTCTTTCGTCGATTATCAAAAGCTCAAACGGTTGGAAGCTTGTCGGAGATCTATCACACTATCCAGCAATTATTTCAATAGTTTTTGTGTTATTTTGGCCAAGGTTATAAATGGAATGTATAGGACTTGTGTAATGGTAATTATTGAATATGCTAGTGATCATCTTGGTATGAATATGTACTTTAAATGTTAAACATATGGCTTAGACAATTTTAAGACTTTTGGTCACCTTTAGGCACTTGCAACATATGGTCTTTTTGATATATTTAGTATGAAAAGTAAATGGTTTATAATAGATGTCACTAGGTAACTAAATTGGGTATGTTTTGTGCTTGGGATGTGACATTATGGCCTTGTGTTGTTTGAAGTTGTTTTGGTTAAAATGTGGTGCCTTTGAATGGCATATTAGTTAGTTGAGATAGGTTGTTTGAATTGGTATGTTTATATGTGCTTGAATAGTATTTAAGGCTATTGAATGCATGCACAATTGGAGTAGATGATTGGGTAAATTTTGGCCTTGAAATGGCTTGTTTTTAGGGTCAAATTATGGAGCACACGGCCTGGGACTTATGGGATGTCACATGGTCTTGTGACACACACGGCCTGGCTATACAACTGTGTGTAACTTATTATTTCAATTCAGTGAGTCATATGGTCAAGCACATGGCCTACGACACGGCCGTGTGTCGGAAGCCAGAGAGTTACATGGTTTGGCACACGGCCTGCGACACGATTGTGTGACCAAACTCAGTCAGTTACACGATTTAAAACATGGGCTAGGACACGGTTGTGTGTCCCTTTGTTAGAGCATCACACAGTCTGGGCTATGTCAAATGGCTGTGTGACCCCTGTTTTCAAAAGGTGCTACTTTTTCCCAAATTTTTTGATTTATTTCAAATTAGTCCCAAATTGTTTCTAAACTATTTTTAGGGCCCCGAATGCCTGGTTTAAAGCTCAAATATATTTGTTTGATAGGTTTGTAATAATTTTAAGTAATTTTTATTAAATGAATGCATTGTTTAGATTGTACAGTAATGCCCTGTAACCCTAGTCTGATGTTAGAGACGGGTTAGGAGTGTTACATTTAGTGGTATCAGAGCTACGATTTAGCCAGTTCTTGCACTGAACATAGCTAGTAAAGAGCATAGAATACATGTCATTTATATAACTTGTGATAATGTGATATCTCCTGACCTAAATTGAACTATGTTTTGTATATAGATAAAAGATGTCATCTAACAGAGCCGGCTCTGATAAGGTTGAAAGTATGCACAAGCCTCCATTTAATGAGCAAATAGTAATAGGCCCATAGTCGAGGGTTGGGGAAATAAGGCGAAAGAAGCCTTCTTCTATATGATGTTTGAGTGGTTCTTTAAATTTGTTAGAACGAACCCAATGGCTCAACAACCTCCACCCCCTTCTGTACCCCAACCTATTCCCTCTATTTCTTAAGGTCCGGAATAGTTACGTGTAAGCAAGCCTCCGGTTGATTAAATACGAAAGTATGGACAGAAGAATTTCGTGGAACAACTGAAGATGACCCTTAAAAAGAAAAATTTTGGTTAGAAAACACTGTCTGGGTTTTTGATGAACCGTCTTGTCCTCCAGTTGATTGTTTAAAAGACTCAACATATCAGTGGTGGAATACTTTGATTGCTGTGGTACCAAAGGATCGCGTGAATTGGGATTTCTTTCAGACAGAATTCAAGAAAAAATACATCAGTCAGAGGTATCTTGACAAGAAAAGGAATGAGTTTTTAGAGCTGAAGCAAGGTCATAGGTCTATAGCGCAATATGAAAAAGAATTCATGCAACTTAGCAAGTATTCTTGGGAATGTATACCAATAGAAGTTGTTATGTGCAATCAGTTTGAAGATGGGTTAAACGAAGACATCAAATTATTAGTGGGGGTTCTAGGATTGAAAGAGTTTACGGTAATGGTGGATCAAACAAATAAGGCTGACGAACTTAGTAAAGCTAAAAGAAAGGCAGATTTTGAGGCTCGTGACACAGGTAAACGACCGATGGGAAAATCATTTTCATTTCCATCGAAGAAATTGAAAGAATTTCATAGTCGTACATCAGCTTCAACCAGACTTTCAGGAAGAGATAAAGGGAAGCAACATTCAAGTTCGAGACCTCAGGTTACTTCGATAGTGAATGTGGGGAGTGTTCGTAATAATAAACCTGAATGTCAATAGTGCAACAGACAACATTTCGATGAGTCCAGATTGAAAGATAGGCCGTACTTTAAATTCATTTCTTATGATCATTTTCTCCGAGACTGTCCTAAAAGATCTGATAGAGAGAAAGTTGGAAACACAAACATATATAGACTTTTCATGCCCTTTTTAACTCAAATTCATGCAGTTTCGGAGTAATTCTTGTCGAAAAATATAATATAATTATAAAATAATTAAAATGTACTTAAATTATTAACATGTTGAATCTTAATTATTTTACAATTAATTTTCATTAATTTTGATTTATTTTCGACAAATTTGCTCAAAGGGTGAAAATTGGCTCGGCAGACACTACTAGAAGCTTAAAATCGAGAAGCGATTTATGAAGCATCGAGGCGAATTAATTTCTTAGCCTAAGACAGACCAAATAATGAATATTAATACATAATATAATTAAATTTAATTTTATTCCAATTTATTTTGGGTTAAATAATTAGTATTAATTAAATTATGAAAGAAGGCCCAATTGTGCCAAACTAGAAGACTAGTCCAACCGAGCAAACAGACTGCCCAAAACCGTTCAACATGCTGACCCAATCAGCTCAAATTAACTGATTTATTGGCTTGCAAATCATTCCTTTAAGTCTCCTTAAAATTGCATCCAAACCCCTCCACTTTTTGTGCTTTCAAAGATTAACCCCAAGCTAAATTTAGCAGGTTTGAATCATTCAAACTTGCCACATGTGTGGTCGGCCAAGGGGGTATATGGCTGCTGATTTTTTTCTATTTTTAGCAGCCAATCCAAACTATAAATACCCCCTTCACCTATTCACTCAACACACCTTTCATCTCACACATCTCTCTCTCTTTCCCTCATTTTTCTCTCTGTCATTTCCCCTTTTTTCATCCATTTCCCTTGCTTATTTCCCTCTTGGGAAAGAGCCCTTCAAACACCTTGGGTAGTAGCATTCAAGTGCTTATAGAAGCTTCGGTTCAACAACAACAAGCAGAGAAGGAAGAGCGGAGCAAACTAGTTAGGCTTCAGAGAAACATCAGATCTTATCTTAGTTTCTTATCCTTTAACTTTTTTTGTTGTTTTTATGAACATATCTATGAATATTTGTTGTTTTGTTATTCTAAATTTAATTAACATCGCTTAAATTTAATTCATGTTAGGTTGATTGCATTTTGTCTACTTAAGTTATTAAAATCATGTTCATGTTGTTATAGGTCTTGGTAAATTGTTTGATTAAGTAAAATCATGATTATGTTATGCTTGCTTTATAATTGTAATTTAACTAATGAATTAATTATTAATCGTGTTCAAATTGTAATTAATTGACACAATACTTAATCAGTGCATGTTTAATCTTCTATGGTAGCTAAGGGTTAAATTAGCGACGGTATTAAATAATACTTTAGCCTTGCATAACTTGCAAGATTATTGTGATTAAATTGTTTCAATGTAGGAATATATTGTTACCTCACTTAATCTTTTACTTGCTCATTTAAATTGATTAATTGTTTGGATTGGCATAATGATATGTTCAAGAGATTAGTTACTTTAGTAAGTCTGTATGTGCTATAATAAACAAATTACCAAGTTGTTGTGAATTTATTTGTAATAACATGAAAATTTTTTTGGTAATATTAAGTTAAGAAATGTAATTAATCTAACACAACTATGTCATCTTGATTAAACCATATTTTGAAATCGTGCATTGGGACTTTTATTTTTTATTTTATTTTACTTAGTTAAATTTTAGATTTTAATCACTTCCTCAAAACCAAAATATTTTTAATCACCAAAGTATTTGAATTTCATTTCATAAATAATTTTCTTAAACAGTCCCTGTGGGTACGATAACTCGACATTTACTTGTCACTTTATTACTTGTTGCGATTGTGTACACTTGCACATTTTCATCGTTCCAAAAGCTTAGAACACTCGATCGAGTAACACGACTGGGAGAGGGAGGCCACCCAGAAGAAATGGTAATACGTGGAATAGTCGAAGTAGAACAAAAGATTCTACAGTTAGATATGACGCTCGGGCACCAGCTAGGGCATGTGTAATTTGGGCTCGTGAAGAAGCTTCAGCACCTGATGTGATTACCGGTACATTCACCATATTTGATATTAATGTTAATTCTTTGATTGACCCGGGGTCAACACACTCATATATATGCACAACTTTAGTGTCAAATAAGAAAATACCTTTTGAGTCAATTGAATTTTTTATCAAAGTAACGAATCCTTTAAGTTAGTATATGTTAGTTGATAAGGTTTGTAGAAACTGTCCTTTGATAATTCAGGATTGTAATTTTTCGGTTGATTTAATGTTATTACCATTTGATGTGATTCTTAGCATGGATTGGTTGACTCTTCATGATGTTGTTGTGAATTCTAAAAGAAAGCAAATTTTATTGAAATGTCAGAATGGTGGAATAGTCCGGGTTGAATCAAATAGATGTGACTGTTCAACTAATATCATTTCAGCTATATCAACTCAGAAATATGTCAGGAAAGGTTCTGAGGTGTATCTAGCTTATATAATTGATACCAAGGATTCAGAATAAAAATTAGAATTAGTTCCAACTGTTTGTGAGTTCTTAGATGTATTTCTAAAAAAGTTACTAGGGTTACTTCCTGTCAGAAAGGTTGAATTTGCTATTGAGATAGTACAAGAAACTTCTCCAATATTGATAGCTCCTAATAGAATGGCATCTGTAGATTTAACAGACAGAGGATTAACAGACAAAGGATTTCTTCTGCCTAGTTTTTCTCCTTAGGTGATCCTATATTGTTTGTTAAGAAAAAGAACGGTTCAATGCGGTTATGTATCGACTATAGACAGCTTAATAAAGTCACGATAAAAAAATATCCACTGTCTCGTATCGATGGTTTGGTTGATCAATTCAAAGGTGCAACAGTGTTCTCAAAAATTGATATTCGTTCAGGACATTATCAGCTGAGAATTAAAGAATCTAATGTGTCAAAAACTGCTCTAAGGACCAAGTATGAACATTATGAATTTTTAGTTATGTCATTTGGTTTAACAAATGCACTTGCTGTATTTATGAACTTGATGAACAGAATATTTTGACCGTATTTAGACAGATTTGTGGTGCTATTCATTGATAATATTTTGATCTATTTCCGAGATGAAGTTGAGCATACACAGCATTTAAGATTAATATTAGAAATTTGGCGCGAGAAACAACTATTTGCTAAATTTAGCAAATGTGAGTTCTGGTAGCGAGAAGTTGGATTTTTGGGACATGTTATATCGGTGGATGGTATTAGAGTGGATCTGAGTAAAATATCAGCAATTATAGACTAGAAGCCTCCGAGAAATGTTTCAGAGATTAGAAGTTTATTGGGATTAGTTGGATATTATCGGATATATGTTAAAGGGTATTCAATGATTGCTACACCGTTGACAAAGCTTCTTCAGAAAGATGTCAAGTTTGAATGGTCTGAAAAATGTCAGCAAAGTTTTGATCAGTTGAAAGTATTGTTAACCGAAGCCTCTGTATTGATTCATCTAGAGTCCAGCAAGGAATTTTTTATTTATATCGATGATTCACTTAATGGTTTAGGTTGCATTTTGATGCAAGAAGGCAAAGTGGTAGCTTATGCTTCGAAACCACTCGAGAAAACATACCCGACTCATGATTTGGAACTTGCAGCTATTGTGTTTACTTTAAAAATCTGGCAACACTATTTGTACGGAGAGAAATTTCATATCTTCATGGATCACAAAAGCCTGAAGTATTTGATGTCACAAAAAGATTTAAATTTGAGACAACGTAGATGGTTGGAGCTGTTAAAAGATTACGACCTAATCATCGATTATCATCCAGGAAAAGCTAACGTTGTTGCTGATGCTTTAAGTAGAAAGTCTTTATTTTCTTTATGAGTTTTGAATAGTCGTTTGATGTTGATTGATGATGGTTCAATTGTAGCAGAATTAAAAGCTAGATAGACATTTCTGCAACAGGTTTTTGAAGCTCAAAAAAGTGATTTTGAGTTGATTACTGAATAAGAAAAGATTGAAAAGACATCTGATCCAGAATTTCATGTTAATTTTGATGGTAATTTATGTTTCCAAAATAGAATTTGTGTTCCTAGAAATTCTGATATAATACAGAAGATTTTGCAAGAAGCTCACAATAGTAGCTATTTGATACACCCTGGTAGTAACAAAATGTACAGTGATTTGAACAAACGTATTGGTGGCTAGGTATGAAACGTGAAATTTCAAAATTTGTATCGAAATTTTGATTTGTTAGCAAGTCAAAGTTGAGCATCAAGTACCTTCTAGACTGTTATAGTTGGTTATGATTCCATAATGGAAATGGGAATGGGTTACGATAGATTTTGTATCAGGGTTACTCTTGTCTCTGCGAAAGAAAGATGTTATTTGGGTTATTGTTGATCGTTTGACTAAATCCGCGCATTTTATTCCAGTGCGTACGGATTATTCACTTGAGAAGTTGGCAGAATTATATGTTTCTGAGATTGTTAGACTGCATGGTGTGCCAGTGTTTACTATTTCTGATAAGGATCCACAGTTTACTTCTAGATTTTGGAATACATTGCATAAAGCTTTGGGCACTCGACTCCATTTTAGTATAACATATCATCCATAGACTGATGGTCAGTCTAAGCGAGTGGTACAGATACTTGAGGACATGCTCCGATGTTGCATTTTAGAGTTTAAGGGAAGCTGGGAGAATTTTCTTCCTTTGATTGAGATTTCTTATAATAATAGTTATCAGGAGAGTATTAAAATGGCACTATATGAAGCCTTGTATGGTCAAAAATGTAGAACTCCATTATATTGGACTGAATTCAATGAGAAAAAGCTTTTTGGTGTTGATTTGATCTGAGAAACTGAAGAAAAAGTCAAAGTAATTCATGATTCTTTGAAAGTTGATTCTGATCGTCAAAAATCATATGCGGATTTCAAAAGAAAGGATATTGAATTTCAAATCAGTGACAAAGTATTCTTAAAAGTAGCCCTATGGAGAAAAGTCCTCCGTTTTGGCCTAACAAGGAAGCTTAGTCCTTGATTCATCGGGCCGTATGAGATCATCGAGAGAATTGGGCCAGTAGCTTATCGTTTGGCTTTACCATATGAGTTAGAGAAAATATACAACGTATTTCATGTGTCGATGCTACGGAGGTATCGATCTGACCCTTCACACGTGATTTCGCTTATTGATGTTGAAATTCATTCAGATATGTCATACAGTGAAGAACTAACCATAATTTAGCTCGGGAAGTAAAAGAATTAAGGAATAAACGTATAGCTTTAGTTAAAGTTCTCTGGCATTGTCATGGGCTCGAGGAAGCTACTTAGGAACCAGAAGAAGCTATAAAAGTGAAATACACGAACCTATTTTCTAGTAAGATTTTCAAGGACAAAAATTCCTTTAGGGGAGAGAGCTGTAACAGCTCGTTTTTAGCGATGTCAGAAACATTGGTTTCAAGACAACTGTATTACCAAAAATCTTCCGGACTTAGATGATGGAAATTAGTAAGATTTTGGAATTAGGGATTGTGTTGATGAACTAAACATACTCAAATGTGTCCCCGATCCAATTGATATAGAATCAGACATAACAGTAGATGTAGCCGCTAATGTAAAATTAGAAGTACCCGCTAACATGGAGCTTAAACCAATTCTAAATGAAAGTGTTGAAGAGCCACTACATTTTTTGGCCATAGCAGAGAAGGTACTAGCTGTATAGATCGATGAGTTCAACTCATTCTCATCTAACAAAGGCAACAGAGCTCGAGTGGCCAAAACTTCACGCGACCTAGAAGGGAGGAAGCTCGAGGCAATAATACGTAAAGAAGTGCATGTCGTGTCAGTCAAAGATGTGCATGTCGCGTCGGTCGAAGATAAGGCAACATTGTTCGAATCAACCAAAAGGCTGGTTCATATACATCGACAGAGGAACAAACATCACATCAAAGTGTTGGAAACCAGCTAGAAGTTCTTCTATGATGGCAACACGAATTTCCCCGATTTTTAAAAAACTTCTACTTCTTACTTTAAATTTTGTTATTTTTTATTTTATTCATTTTATTATTATTAATTTTAGTTGTGTTTTGTTTTGTTTTTTTCCATAGCAGGTGTAGATATCATGGAGTGACGGAACCATAAAAAAATTCAAAGAAATCAGAAATTGGGCTCAATGTTGCGACATCGCACCCGAATGTCGCAACATCCTAGACAGAACGCACCTTGCAACATTGAAGGCCTAAGTTCATCCGAATATTTGTAGACGTTCTATCATCCATTATCGACACTTTGCCTTTTTCTTCTTATTTCTATTTTTATTTTCTTTCATATTTATTTTTGTAGAACTTTTTTTGGGTACTCTCCGTCCGCTTGAAGCACACATACCCCGAGATTATCTTAACAACAAGGATTCGATCTCCTCACGAAAGTTTTCTTGTTTACAATTTAAGTATTTTACACTAAGGGCAATGTATGTTCTAAACTGTGGGGGGAAGTACATAGGATTAATTTTTTGTGTGTTTACTTTGATTAAATTAATTATTTATTTATAAAAATATATTATTATTTTTTGTTGCATGGTGCTTGGATTATATTAATAATGTGAATAGCAGTTGAAGATAATAAAGCATGTAATGGTTCTTGTCAAGCATGAATTTTTTTATTGATATAAGATAATTTGATTATTTTTTAAGGAAATTGATTAGGTTACCTAGTTAAATTGCATAATAGATAGGAAGTATCTAAGTAAGAATGTTTGATGATGCCATATGAGATATAAGTCTTATAGATAGCCGCAGAGACATGAATGCTTGAATTGATTATTATTCATTCGTTTTAATTCGAAGCATGAAAGAAATTATTTGTGGTGGGATGCTTAGGGATGACCTAAGGTATTGTTTGAATAGCCAGCCAGTTCTCAAGTGACCATACCTTGATGCTATGAATCCCTAGTCTCCTTATTTGAGCTTGATAACTCCTTTTTGATGAACCTACAAAAAAACGAAACCCAAAGAACACATATAAATTGAAAACTTGAATTCTTCCCTATCCTTGGTCCTTCAATACATTACAAAATAGACATCAGGCCATAGATATTGAGGGTTTAAATAGATACGTCATGGTGGTTTAAAAAAATTGAAAAAGGAAGAAACAATGTGATACAGCGATTATCGGTCAGGAAAAAATGTATGACAAAGAAAAATCGAGAAAAACTCAAAAGTAAAAATAAGAAGAAAAAGTACAGAACAGAAACAAAAGCACAGTGATAGAGAAGAGAGTAAAAATTCAAAATGATAAAAGAAAGTCACAAAATTAAGAAAACTCAGTCATCAGTGCACCAAAACTCGTTAAGCTAACCATAGTTGCTAGTTTTATATTGTATCTTCCTACATGGACAGATATGATAGGTAAGAGAGGGAGACAAAAGGCAGTGAGCCTGGATGGACATTAAAGGGGAAGAGAGGGAACAATGTTATGTGTCTAACTATTTCTAGTGTTTGAACCGTTTTGAGCCATATTTTTCTTTGAACTCATACCGTCCTAAACCTCAGAACGTTAGAAGCCTAGAAGACCAATGTGACTTAAGCGTTCTCTATGCATAATCTTTCAAAATTGCTAACAATTTTACTAAATGAATATTTTTTATTCACATGATTGTGTCTGCTACATATCTGTTTGATTTATGTTAATTGTGATATTGTTAAACTTTTGGTCATGAGAATTATTTCTAATTTGTTAATAATGTAACTCTGTAAACTAATATTGATTTACTTTAAAAAATTTCAAGGCATTGAACTATCAATATTAAGTTACATGTGTGATAAGAATTATTATACCTTTAATTGTTGACAATCATGTTCTTAGTAGTAATAAAATCCAATGGACGCTTTCTTATTGCATGCTATGTGTCTAAACTTGGTTTACTTAAGGACAAGCAAAAATTTAAGTGTGGGGGAGAGTCTAGGTGTGACGTTTTTATTTACATCAATCTTTACTAACTCTAGCTTGTTTAAAGAAAGAAATTAATTCCTGTCATTTTCGTGTTAGATTTTTTTCTCTCATTTTTTTCAATATATGTGTTTTGGTTGCTTAAGGACAAGAAACAAGTGTGGAGGTGCGATCTACCATGAAATACACTATTATTTACATCCTTTTTACACATAACTTTAGCTTGTTTAATAGATAAATCAAAGCATCTTAGTATATATTTGGGTTTTTCATACTTAAAGTACTCATTTATGTTTTTTAGTAGTTTTTATTACATTTTGTATATCTAAATAAGGTTACATGGTCTTGTAGGTCAAATCAGGAGCTAAAGATGCTTATTTGGGCCAAAACTAATGCCTATGTCATGACACCAAGATATTGATGTCTCAACGTCGAAGAAAAAAGCTAAAAATAGGTTTTGAAGCAAGACTACCATCGATGTCCCCACATCGGACTCTGATGTTGCAACACTATAGGCCTGTGTTGCAACCAAGCCCCTACACGGCCCAAAAATCTTGCACATTTTAATTATGTTTTAGAGGGAAATTAGGTGTATTTATCCTAATCAAACTCTAAGGACTTCAAGGATAATTTAGGCACTTTAATATTCCAAGTTGAGCCTATATAAAGGCCATTGTAATCAGTTTAAACACATAATTTTAGGGTTTTAATTCTTAGGTTTTTCTTTCATTCTTAGTTTTTACTTAGGTTATTTTATGTTTTTGTAATCGGAAGATGCTATTCTGACGTAAGACTTCCACGAAGGAAGATGGTTTCAAAACCACGCTTTCATTGATAAATCCATGAGCATCTCTTTTCCTTATTCTCTTCTTTATATTCCTTTCTTTAATATTGTTAGATGAATGTTTGTGTAAAGATTAGAATCACTATGTGCTTTCTACATATTTTGCATGTTTCATTTACTTTAACTTAATTAATTACTTAAATGATAGAGTTTCTTAGCGAATTAGTTGTTTGGGAAAGGAAAAACGTGACACAAACCCTAGGCTTGACAACCCTGGGAAGTCATTTAGGTGAGAATTAACCCAAAATTAGTATGGCCTACCATGAACACCTTAACCCCGAATCGGTTTGGACTGTGAGGTTGGAATATAAATAGTTCTTGCTAACCTGTTATTCTAGTGCAAGATCAGAAAATTCTGCTAGGGTATCAACTACTTGATTGATAAAACTTTACTTCAATAATTATTTAGGTAAAACAATTGGATCTAGGCTAAAAAGAACTCGCGTAGTCAAAATAAGGAATATGAAAAGCCGATACAAGAACCTAGGAGTATATATAGATTTAGTTAAGTTTATTTAGTTTTTTATTATTATCATCTTGATTCTTGATTAACACTACTAATTCATGACTCGAGTAAATTAGTAATTATTTCCCGTAATCGGCTTGATAACTGTTTTCCCCAAACCGCAATCTCTTGAGTACGATCCTCGGAATACTTACCAAGTGTTTCATTGTAAACAAACTATATTGCAACCTGACCTATATATTTGTTGCCTGTATATTTGCGGACACCACCTCGAATCTATATATTTAGTTGTAGTATTCACATTCTGGACGTTGGTATGTCTAGAGGCGATCAGGAACATCAAAGCTGTTTGTTTCCTAATTATTTGCAAATACTGGAAAGATAGCCTCATGTTTTGATTTTCTAGCAAATCAAAGAAAACTCGTTATTCATGAATTAAAACTTGAAAATTTAATTTATTGGATATTATTTAAGGCTGACAAGCATGTATAATTGCAAATTCACTACATATAACCAAATCCAACAATTTATTTATGATCCAAAAAGCAAATAAACTCACTTTTTTTATAAATGGAAACGATCTTAAGTTTCTTAAAACCCAATATACATATATACAAAAAAAGAACAATCAAGAAAAGAAAATGAAAATTTCCCCAAGAAATATCCTTGAACAGATTCTTGACAAAAACAAAGATCGAAGAACCCCAAACAAATCCCAAATTATATATGGTATGTGAGAATTGAAGAACAAATATTTATACAAAAATCCATTAAAGAAAAATCACAATGAGAAAAACACTATATGAAAAAATGGAGCAAGACAAAGAAATACTACCATTTAGGGTTTGGTCCCCCTCATAAAGAAAAACATCTTTAACAAAACACACCTGAAAATTCCAAAGTAAGTGTCGGCGGTGGTGAGTGAAATCCAAATTGAAGGTGTGTCACTACGATGGTCGATGGAGAACGAACATCAAACGATGATGGTGACCTGTTGGACACCGGATGATTCACGAAGGTGACTGGCACTGGCAATAGAGATTTTTGGAGATTCCAAATTAGGGGTTTTAAATTTTGAGGGTTAGGGATTTTGAATTATGCAGACATGATTTTTAGTTTTAGTTTTAGTTTTAGGGTTTTTATTTTTATTTATTAAATTATTTGAAGTTTTTAGGATTGGGTTGGGTTGGGTTTATATATATATTTGGGTTTATATTCAGTAAGACTTAAAAGTGTTGGGGGTGGGCCGATGGTTGGGGCCTAGGTCTGGGTGGGAATTGGCAATGGGCTACTACTTATATATTATAATATTATTTACTAAGTTTGGTTAATTCTGTTTACTGACTGATTTTGAACCGAATTAACTATTAACCAAACTTCCAAAAAATTATTAACCAACCCCTGAGTGAATTAATTTGGTTAACTGACCGATTAACCGAATTTGTTCAATTAATCTAATTAATTAGTTTTACCTAAAATTTCCACACCCCTACTCCTGCACACTCACAAATTTTATTAGCTCACTCTTAGGCCTCATTCAGCCTCTAAGGTTAATAAAACACTCGTTATGGACACTTTATTTAATTTAATTAAACTTACTAAAACATAATTAAAAATTCACTCAAATGCTTATTTTCAAGCTCCTAAAGTGTGAAAACTAGTTTAATCTACTACATCGAATTCTGGCAGATCAAGTACTGTCTAAGTCCTCCGATATCCTTTCTGTCGACTCCAACCAATACTCCACTACAGTGGGAGTCGTACCAGAAATTCCCTTAAATGTTTCTGTCCCATTTGATCGAAGTCTCTCTGTAATGGATCTGTGTCTCTCTGATCTAGTTTGGGCTTCAGCAACCTTATTCAGAACCTTCAGCATTGCCTATGTCATGGCATCATTGTCGTTCTCGTAGCCTCTGTGATCGTTGCAATAGTCTAAGTAGTTCAAGTATATCTACAGTTTTCATGAAAAAGTTCAAACATTAGCTAGAATATATATAATTTAAAAGTTTCAATTCATCCAAAATCTCATAATTAACAATACTATAGTAGGACTGACACCAGAGTCTCAGACTTATTTTTCTGCAGAGAAAAATAATTTTCAAAAGAATTTTGTGGCATGGTTTTTCCTAAAATACCATTTTAATGTATGCATGCAATTTTTCCACATTTCTATGATCCTAGTTTTAGAAAACCTAGCTCTAATACCACTAAATATAATCTTCTCAACCCGGCCTAGACATTAAACCCGAATTCAGTAAATTACATTAGCGACCGAAGTAGCCCAGTAAGCTGTCAGAATCTTAGAAAAATAGTCTTTTAATAACGTTTAATTTTCTTTTCAAAACTTAGTTGAGTACTTGTTCTAATTAACATCAATTTTTATTTATTTACCTAGCAGCAAAAAAATGGTGTTTACTTTTTTTTTTAGAAAAAAATCGGGGTTTATCATATCATAATTACTTCATAACCTAATCCTAAATTTATTAATACATGTCATGCAAAATAAATATTCAAAATTAAATACTAAGTCCCATGCCACAATTCATAAATAAATAATACAATCTTTTAAAGTAAATAAAGAATAATAATGAAACTTAAAATATTAAGAAAAATGAAATTGAGTCGAGTCCCTCCTAAAGGATTATCTGAAAATATAAAATTTAAAGGGGGTGAGCTATGACGCTCAGTATGAGTTTGATTACAATAAAACCAATATAGTTAGTTGTAGAAAACATTAAATAACATTGCATTAAACTATAATGGATAACAAATCAATTCAAAATACAGTTTTTTACTACTACCACTTATTTAAGCATTAGTATTCACAATCATAGATTTCAAATAATCAAATATTCAGACATGTATACACATTTATAATAACAAAAATCCAATAATATAAATTTTAGACATGTATGCATATGATGCCAAAGATGCCATACAATTTCAGTTTAGACAGAATTTATCCTACCCTCACCACTACGCTGAATATTTGGGAGTTCCCTAGAACTCCCAACACCATCACTCCAATTTGTGGATTAACCACCAAAAGTTTACAGTTTTATTGCAAATGAAATCTATCGATGTCTATGCAAACACAACCTGCTCACAGATAAAAGTTGTCAAAGGGTTGTGAATGTACAGTAAAACGTCACAATTAGAAATTGCTATGGCTATGGGTTCACAACAAGTTCATCACAGTTGGAATTCGATATGGCTGTGGGTACACAATGAATGTTTAAATGCAATAATTTTGTCAGTTCTTCCTTTATATATATCAACCCAACCCATGCAATGCAATCTAATCGACTAAATCCAGTCATATATCGAAGCATTTAATGTTTTAACATATGGAAATTCAAGTAGAAAGCATGATATATACTATCGACAAATAAATATTCATACTGTAGTATATATACTTTTTAAAGTTCATGCATAAATTCAAAATCAAAAACAAATATCATATTAATTCGATTATTCATAGATTCTAGCATGCTTCAAATCAATAGGGGCCTAATTGCATAATTTAGTTCACTAAAAATAATTTGAAACCTATTTAGGGAGTAATCTGATCAAAACATAAAATTCTAGGTCAAAACTATAATTTCTGGGCCTTGGGTCATGTGGAAATCCTTGGATCATGTGGAGAGCCCTAAGCCGTGTGACAGGTCGTGTGGGACATCATAGGCCATGTGAGAAATGTAATTTTAAGATTCCATGGTAGACATGGCCGTGTGTGAGGCCGTGCAAGCCACACTGATAGGCCATAGCCCATATGATAGGTTGTGTGGATTGGGCTATTTCGATTTTGTCTTCGTTTTCTCATAAAATAACACACATTTGACTTTCGAGGTCTCGTACGACGATCCTCACGTCCAAATCTGATCCAGGTCACCTACACGGGTCTTTCAATTTACAAAAACGTAAGAATTAATATCTACTTTCAAGATTTATCAGGTTTTAACAAGATTTTTTTGGAAAACTCATTAAAGATTCAGAATTGATTTTAGAAAAGTTATCAAGAATGATGCTTGAATAGATTCCTAGGGTTCTACAAAATTAGCAAACAAATTTTGCTTACCAATCTTGGCACGATAGAATGGATTTGACTCTAAAATGAGATTAATCAGGATTGATCTTAAGCTCTAGATCAAAGTAAAATTTCCAGCAATGTAGAGAAAATTTTTGCAAAAGAAAGGATGAAAAAATAATATAAGAGAAATAGGGAAAGAAATTTTAATTAGGGTTGTTTAGAGAAATCAAAATCCTAATATGATTAGGAAATAAGTTAAAACTTAAGTTATGCAAATTTTAGGGGCTTTTGGCAAATAAACCCTCCGGTCGCAAATTAAAACAAATAGAAGGGAATTTGCATGGATAGAACTTGGAACACTAGAGGGCTAGAGTGACTTAGCCATTGTGTTATTTTCCAATTCTTGATCATTTTCTACCACATTTATTTCTTATACTAATTTAGCTTTCAATCTTAGTTGCTGAAAAATAAAAAATAAAAAATGCAAGGTGTGGGGCTTAAACCTTAGTTCTTTAGGCATTCTACTAATATTTTAACCGTTAATACCAAAACTCATTTTATGCTAATTTTAAAAATTCTAACCCTATAATTATTGGAGTGTTATAGGCAACAATAATGCTTAACATGTATTCGATTCATCACTAGCAATTAGCATGCTTTAATAGGTATTCAATAGGGTGGTGACAATATTAACACCAACAGTTTATCTATTTCACAAGGTCAGTAACATATGATATACACTTCAAATAAAATATAACCATAATACTTCAATCATTAAATCACAAAATCCAGAGTAACACAATATCAGAGACTTAATTGAACAAATAAAAAATCTTAATAACCATTCAGGGCATATACAGGGACTACATTGAACGTATCATAATTTTTTGAGAAAAACTACAAGGGTTATACAGTCGTGTGGCCAAGCCGTGTAACAGGCTGTGGCTCTGTGGCAAATGCAAAAATAACCTTTAGGGGAGACATGGCCTTATGACAGGCCATGTGGAGGGGTCTAGGCCGTGTAGTTCACGAATTACACTAGGGTTTCCAAGGCACATGGCAGTGTGGTCCACATGCTTGTGTGGCCCTAATCATAGGCACTGTTTGTCCCAATTTGCTTGTAAAAGAGCACACACATTGCACTAGAGGTGAGAAAATTCGATTTAACTCGAAAAAACTGAAAAAAAATCAAATTTCGAGATAAACGAATCGACTTATCTAAGTTAATCGAGTTATTCGAGTCAATTCAAATTTTTTTGAGTTCGAATCAAGTTCAGTTTTTGAATTCGAATAACTCGAATATTTCGAATAAACCAAATACGAAACTATAATATTTAACATTTTTACCCTAAACTCCCAAATATTTTTACTTTCTCCCAAAACTTTTACTCTCTCCCACTTTCCCCCCAAAACTTTTACTCTCATCCCACCATCTCTCTACCCCAAGGCCCAAACTCATTTTCCCTCAAGATTTCTTTTTGAATATCCCCCCCCCAAATTTTACTCCCCAAAACTTTTACATCTCACTTTGTACCTCCAAACCAGAAATCAAAATCATTCCTTAAACCTAAATAGTAATAATTTTAGTTATATCTACTATTTATATTGTTAAATTAAATTACACATTTTGTACTATTTATATTATTTAATTATTTAATTATACTGAATCTTTAGAAATTTCTATTAAAATTGAATTATTGATGATGTCATAAAATATTCGTGTTAAAATTATATATTGGTATCAATTTCACATTTTATCTTTAAAATAATTTTTATTAAAAATCACATTTTTTTACATTTAATATATTTTTTAAATTTCAAAATACATAGTGACAAGAATCAAAAGATAATTAAAGCAACTAAGCAAAAAAAGAAGCTAACCCGTATATGAAAAAATAATAAATAAATTATGAGGGGATGAAAGTTAATAAAAAATTTGATTATGGTGGGTGACAGTTGTTAAAATGATCCAAAGTCATTTTCTTTAATTTAACTCAAAAAATATATTCGATTCGAATTTCATCTCACTCAACTCGATTCGAGAAAATTTCAAATCAAGTCAGGATGATAAAATAAGATTCGTCAACTTGACCAACTCGACCAACTCGATTAACTCGAAATTTTTCATTCGATTCGACCGAATGCGCACCCCTACCTTTCACTGGAAGCCCAAACAATGTCCTTCACATTCAAATTGGATCCAATGTACCTAAAACGGGTCCTTCAAACGATATTTATATACGAGTTAATGATCGATTTCAAAATTTGTTAAGATTATCAAGAGATTTGTCAAGAACCAAAAAAGATTGTTTAATTGAGTTGAAAATTTATCGTTGAATATAATAAAAAAAGCAAGATTTATTCATTAGGGTTGAGACGTACTTACCAATTTTTTGCAAACTTAAGGGTGTTATTGACTTTAATTACAAGCCAATGAAAAAAAGTTAGAATGGTGAACGGTTTGATTTCAGATAGCAAAATAGTTTTCAGAACTTAGATGAAAATTTTGATGTAAAGAAAAGGGGAAAGAAAAGAAGAAAAAAAGAAATACAAAGAGAGAATGGAAAGGAATTTAACTAAAATTTTAAAAGAAATAAACCTAATTCTAATAGGAAAAGTGATACGGGGTTGCGCGCGGACCAAGATCGAGTTGCCAAGTCACGAGAAACTCCTACAAAAACCCTAAACAATTAGATCTGAAACGAAACAGAAAATTAAAAGATTAGATTTTTGAATTTTCAGATCTGAAATAAAATCCCCAAAACAGTAAAGAATCAAATAGAGAATAGAAATAAGTGTTAATAAAGAATCTTGAAACCCTAGAAGAGATTGCGATTCTGCCCAATTGAACACCCAGATAGTTTTCCCCAAATTTCGGCAATCTAATTTCTCCCAAAAAGAGTATGGATGAATCGGCAAGAACCCTAGAAATTGGGGATTTTTGGGCTGATTCCTTAAGATAGAAAAAGGCTGAAAACACAATAAGAACAGAAAATAGATTAGATAATGATTCAGCACAAGTAGAAATAAAGAAAGAATTGACAGTAAGAAATTAAAAGATAAGTCCTAAGAAGCCTTGAAATCTCGAAAGATCTCACAACTCCCTTCAAACGGCTCTAATCTCCCCTCCAAAGAATATCAATGGCAAGAAGAAGGTTGAAGATGGCTCCCACAATCACAAGATTGTTAAAACAACTTCTAAAGAAAACTCAAGAGAGAAATCTTGGAGAAAACTCAAAGAAAATTCTGCTCTCAACAAATCTGAAATTTTAATAATAATGATAAGTGTTTAACAAGGTGGACAGCCATGCCTTTAAATAGGCCTTATAACTAGTCCTAATCTAATTAGAAAACTAAAATAAAAAAACTCCTAATTATTTTAATATGGAAATTCGGTCAAAGGTCATTTTATCTGGGACTCTTGGACTGAATATTAACATAAAAATTTAAACTAAGTAAATAAATAAGTAAATAAATAAAAATAAAAATAAAACTTTACAACTTGGGCCACTTTGACAATTTGGCCTGATTTTCAACTAAGTATGGATGGATTTCTTGATTGGGCTGAGAATTTGCTTATTGGGCCTCGCCTTCAAGAATTTGGGCTTTTGTGACTCGTATCATTCCCCCCTTCCTCAAAAAGATTCGTCCTCGAATCTGAAAAATCAAATGAACTCGACTTTCCTCTATCGAACGGGACTAATGGCAATTGAGTCCACTGAGAAGAATAGCCATGAGATAGTAAATAGAAACGGAAACAAGCTTGTAGTCCAATCATAAGCATAACAGAACATGTATAACGCATGTGAATGGACAGATTCAGATTACCATGCAAACAATCTAATTTACTCACCACTGCCTCGTCAAATATTTGAAACAAAGATGGACATGTTTTAAGGCATTCAGTCGTCTCACATTGTTCCCACAAACCATGAATAAATTGCAAGTAATAAATCAAATGGTAAACATAATCGTCACAAGTAGGTATTTGAAAAGATTCACATGGTTCACAGAGTTGCATAATCATACCATGCATTAATCGACGGTCTATAGATTCACTCACACATGCATTATCAAAAACAAGAATCTTTTTATCAACCATCAAAACAGATAGATCATCAATAAATAAAATAGGACAGTCAAGCACGTTTCGATCTAAGTGTTCATCAACACGATCTTTATCACTATCCGAGGAGTACAAAAGTGTTTCAAAGGTTTCAAGCATCTTACCTCGATAAGCAGAAGAATAAGGGTCGATTTTACCTTTTTCATTTAAAACAAACCTTCGCTCATCGGGGGCATAGTGTAGTCGAATCTTCGTTGTTGAGTTAACGTTTGTCAAATGGAACTCAAACTTCATGTACAACCACATAAACTGTTTAAGGCACGAATATAAATTGAAAAGAAATTTGGAAAATTTCGTTACCTTATTCTCCAAAACAGATTTGGACAAATTCAAGGATTTTACACAAGGTAAATCAAGAGAATAACAAATCACGCTTCTTTTCGTAATGACTTTATCAACCACAATCGAAGAGTAACAATTAATCGGATCAAAATGAGAGGATCTTTTAAGAACTAAGTCACCAAAATTTTTATCAATAATTTTCAAATCTGCACTGGACTCGGTTTCTAAAATTTCCTTACCTCGCTTACCTTCGGGATCATGTAGTGTGATTTCATCTTTGCCTAAGTTGATCGTATGAAAGCGTCTTTCATTTGAGAGGTATTGAAGTTGAAAGTTATCTTTCGATCTTTCGGGAACCTGAAAAGTAGCAACACAATAAAAATTCATATCTTGGTTAGTGGAAACATTCCTCACTACCCTTTCCACGTCTTTTTCTTTTGTTTCTTTTTCTAATTCATTTTCTCTTCTTTCTTCAATTTCTTTTTCACTCTCAATCTCTTTTTGCTCTTTTTCATTCTCTTTTTCTTTTTCCTCACTTGTTTTAACAGAATTTTTCAGTTTGATTTGGTCCTCATGGACTTGTTCCGGAGTGAGCGGCACTAAGGTGAGTTTCTTTCCTTGATGCTTGAAAGAATACCTATTGGTACGACCATCGTGAGTGACTTTTCGATCCAGTTGCCATGGTTCTCCTAGCAACAAATGGCAGGCTTGAATAGGCATTACGTCGCACACAACTTCGTCTTGATACTTACTGATAGAAAAGGCGATGCGCACTTGTTGAGTGACCCTAAATTGGCCTTTGTTGCTAAGCCCTTGTAGTTGATAAGGTTGTGGATGCTTGGTAGTGGTTAAGCAAAGCTTTTCCACCATCGTCGTGCTGGCTATGTTCGAGCAACTTTCACCATCAATAATAACTCTACAAAGCTTACCTTGTACATGGCAGCGAGTATGAAAGAGATGTTCTCGTTGCTGCTCGCTCTTTGGTTTTGCCAAAGATGATTGTCCACGATCATGAAAATCATCATCCATTCTAGGGACACGTTGAGGGCTGCACCTATAGGGCTGGTTATCCCTATCTTCCTTAATTGGATCTCGATATTGATGTTTTTGATTCACTCGTACCTCATTCAAAGTAGTATTCAATGCTTGAAGTGTAGCATTTATTTGTGTGATTGCAGCAGTATGTTTGTCTAACTGTTGTTGGACTTTCATAAGTGCATCATTATTACCACCTTTAGACATCTTCAAAACCTGTAAAAAATAAACACTCAACACTCAAAAATAAAAGTTAGCAAACCTCACCATTAATCACTCAAAAAGAAAAATCAAATTCTCAATGAGGTCGAATTCAATCTTGTGAGTTCTTTATCAGAGTTTATATCAACCAATTAGAGAGTGTGAACCAAACTACCAAAGAATCCTAATTTGCACTAGGATGCCAAAAACTGACGAGACACCAAGTGATTCGTGTTGCACCAAGGAAGGAGTTGTGCACACGTGTAAATCCTACTAACACAAGAAACAAGAAGGTGTTAGATAATGTAACGGAAGAATAAAAGCAAACAAATGAAAACCTACAGCTAAGAATCAATAAAAATTGCTGAAAACAGAAAACCTGAAAAACTGCGGAGTAACTTGACAACTTCGTTCGAGGTGTTCCCGATCTCCAAAAATCACGAAATTAAATCTGGAATGTCCTTATATATTTAATTTTTGATCTGGAAATTTTGGGCACCAAATTCAACCCGCTGAATCTTTTTTTAAATTTTTATTGAATTTCGTCTTTTTTGATTTTTTTGACTTTTTGACTGATTTTTTTGCGGGAATAATTTTTTATATTGAATCACAGTGCCAAAAACATGTATGTAAAATTTTAGATCAATAGGACAACGTTTACCCACTCAAATGAATTTTTTTTGAACAATTTTTCTGGGTAAAACTGCTGTTTATGCTTTAAAAAATAGAGATCAGTTTAGAAATCAACCAAGAACACTCAAAACGCCCAAAATCTGATACCAAATGATACGGGGTTGCGCGCGGACCAAGATCGAGTTGCCAAGTCACGAGAAACTCCTACGAAAACCCTAAACAATTAGATCTGAAACGAAACAGAAAATTAAAAGATTAGATTTTTGAATTTTCAGATCTGAAATAAAATCCCCAAAACTGTAAAGAATCAAATAGAGAATAGAAATAAGTGTTAATAAGGAATCTTGAAACCCTAGAAGAGATTGCGATTCTGCCCAATTGAACACCCAGATAGTTTTCCCCAAATTTCGGCAATCTAATTTCTCCCAAAAAGAGTATGGATGAATCGGCAAGAACCCTAGAAATTGGGGATTTTTGGGCTGATTCCTTAAGATAGAAAAAGGCTGAAAACACAATAAGAACAGAAAATAGATTAGATAATGATTCAGCACAAGTAGAAATAAAGAAAGAATTGACAGTAAGAAATTAAAAGATAAGTCCTAAGAAGCCTTGAAATCTCGAAAGATCTCACAACTCCCTTCAAACGGCTCTAATCTCCCCTCCAAAGAATATCAATGGCAAGAAGAAGGTTGAAGATGGCTCCCACAATCACAAGATTGTTAAAACAACTTCTAAAGAAAACTCAAGAGAGAAATCTTGGAGAAAACTCAAAGAAAATTCTGCTCTCAACAAATCTGAAATTTTAATAATAATGATAAGTGTTTAACAAGGTGGACAGCCATGCCTTTAAATAGGCCTTATAACTAGTCCTAATCTAATTAGAAAACTAAAATAAAAAAAACTCCTAATTATTTTAATATGGAAATTCGGTCAAAGGTCATTTTATCTAGGACTCTTGGACTGAATATTAACATAAAAATTTAAACTAAGTAAATAAATAAGTAAATAAATAAAAATAAAAATAAAACTTTACAACTTGGGCCACTTTGACAATTTGGCTTGATTTTCAACTAAGTATGGATGGATTTCTTGATTGGGCTGGGAATTTGCTTATTAGGCCTCGCCTTCAAGAATTTGGGCTTTTGTGACTCGTATCAAAAAGGATAGTTAAGTAGTTAAGATTTGAAACCCTAGAGACGACAAGAGTAAATAATCAAGTGAAACGATGATGTGCACGTAAAAGATGCATGCATGTAGCCGGTTTTTTTTAGTTCTGCACGTACGTTTTGGACTGCTATAGCGTAATGCGATAAACAATTAGAATTGACCACACTCTGCTAGAAAATCTGACATCGATGTCGACGATTCGAAGCCCTGCAATCCCATGCCCGAGATAACAGAGAAAGAAGCTATCAATCAAAGCTTCCCGGAAATTTAAAGGAAACTAAAAGAGTGAAGGTGTTCAGTTTTCTAGTTGGTAAAGTAGTGTGATGCTTTCCTGGGTAAAAATCATTTTTTTCTTTTATGGAAGTGCTGTAGTGGGTGAGAAATGTTGTAAAAATTTATATAAAAGATAATTAACTTCCTCTTTCTCCTTTGTTCATGATTTACTTTGGTGTCAAGCAGTTTACAAATGTCAAGAAACATGAAAGTTGGAGGGTTTGAAAGCTCCCATTTGGACTACATGCAAATATGCGTTTTTGTTTTCTTATTGAAGTTATGGAAAATGAAGAAAAACTGATAACATACCAACTTACTTGCCCAAGCTTCACATATTATAAAAGGCCAAATAAATATTGTAGGTACAAAATTAAAAAATACACATAAACATAATTAAAAAATATTTTCCTCTAAGTCGAGTAATTATAATCATACGAGCATAACATAACTTTTTTTACTAAATTTAATCAAGATTACAAATATCATTAACACAATATTTAAAAAATACTTAAAATTAAAAAAAATGAAAATGATATCTTAAACTACAAATTCAACCTTGCTCTATACACCCATTCCAGTTACCAGCGTTCAAGCTATAGCCAACAAGTAATTAACCCTTATTATGAGAAGAGATTGCATGAAACTGTTATTCCACGTTATTCTTATTCCTTTCTAAAAGGAGAATAACAAATCATATTTTACTTACTGATTTCTAGTTTTTTTCTCTTAAAAAAATTCAAATCCAACTAAAAATATTAAAAATTAGAAGGAAAAATATGATTTATCATTCTCCTATTGAAAAGAGATAAGAATGATATAAAATTACAGTTTCATACAATTCTTTCTCATGTGTCTACAATAAATTAATGTTTCTTCTGTTTATATATAATAAATATTATTATATTAAACGATAACTAAATGAAATTGTTTTATTACTAAACAAAATTTGTGATTTAGTATAGGATTGGCATCATGCCAATAAAGTTATGTGCCAGTTATGCGTCATAAAAAGCTACTCAATTCTCTCTCTCTTGTAATACCTTTAACAAAATACTAACATTTCATACCATGTAAGCTTCCCTTTATAGTGTCTAGTTATCAATGACCAGTATCTATCAAACCTAATTTTATATTTTATTAATATGATGTATTTATATATTTAAATATCTTTTTTCTTACAATTAATGTATTTTTTATTTTAATATTGTACATATTTAATATATTATTATTAATTAGTTTCAAATCATACATATTATTATTTATTGTATGTTATTTTTAAACGCATATCTATACTCAAAATATATGGTTTCGACACATGTATGTATGTGATAAAATTTATAGTTTTTAATGAAAAAAACCTATATATATATGAAATATTAGGGTGCATTTAGTTTCAAACAACCTTCTCTGTTTTAATTTTTCATTTTTATTTTCAGAAAATAATTTTTATTTTATACTTTTTGAAACTTAGAAAATATGTTTGGTAGATGAAAATAGAAATTTGTTTTTAATATGAAAATAGTGAAAACTTGTTTGGCATATATTTTTTAAAATAAAAATGAATAAAAATAATGAAATAATTCAATTGAAATATAATTTATTAAAAATGTATTATAATAATAAAATAAAATATAATTAAATAAAAATGTTTAAAGGTTATAAAATAAAAGATTGCTTCTAAAGGATTCAAATTAGGATAAATTTAAAATAAAACTTAAAAATATTGTTTGTTTTCAACTTTATTTCATCTTTCGAAAACATTTATATAAAAAATAATGAAAACATATTTTTTTATTCTCTAGTTTCACATATTTTTATTTTTTTAAAATTTATTTTCAAAATTTTTAACTTACCTTTCTTTCCTAAAACCAAACACAACCTTAAATTGATTTGAGATTTCATGGGCCAAATTCTAATTCTAAATCTAAATATTCTAGACTTTTTTTACCTTATTTTTATTATTTCTAAAGAAAGGAAGAAACATTAACAAAGTAATTAACAACTACACATCTTTAATCATGATATGATGCTTTTGGATCTTTATAGGCAATTTCTTGTAATGTTTCACTAAAGTCCGAGGATACATGACTTTCGAATTCCGATGAATCGTTGTACTAGCAAACTGTAAAAAAAACAAGGTTAATTGAAACCATTAGAGGTGAGCATTCCATCGAATCGAATCGAAAATTTTCGAGTTAATCGATTTTTCGAATCTCATTTTATTATCCTAACTTTATTTGAAGTTTTCTCGAATCGAGTCGAGTGAGATGGAATTCGAATCGAATATATTTGTTCGAGTTAAATTTTAAAAAATAATTTTGGGTCCTTGTAACCGTTGTCACCCATCGTAATAAAATTTTTCCACCTTAATCAAATTTTTTATTAACTTTCATCACCTTATAATTTATTTATTAATTTTTTATATACTGGTTAGCTTATTTATTTGCTTAGTTGTTTCAATTATCTTCAGATTCTTGTCACTATGTATTTTGAAATTAAAAAATATATTAAATATAAAAATATGATTTTTAATAAAATTTATTTTAAAAATAAAATGTGAAATTGATACCAATATAAAATTTTAACACGAATATTTTATGGCATAATTAAGAATTCAATTTTAATATAAATATTCAATATGACTAAACAATTCAATAATATAAATAATATAAAATGTGAAATTTAATTTAATAATATAAATAGTATATATAAATAAAATTATTACTATTTATGTTTAGTGATTTTTTTTTGGATAATTTTGATTTTTTATTTGAGAGTAAAGGGTGAGAAGTAAAAGTTTAGGGGGGAAATAATAAGTTTTGGGGAATAAAAGTTTGAGGGAAAGTAAATAGGGGGAGTAAAATTTTGGAGGGAAAATATTAAAAAAAAATTAGAGGGGGAAGGGTTTGGGGTAGATGGGAGGTGGGAGGTGAGATGGGAAGAGAATGAAAGTTTTAGGGGAAAAGTGGGAGGGAGTAAAAATTTTGGGGGAAAATAAAAGGTTTTGAGGGTTTTTGCGAGTAAAATTTTGAGAAAACGTAAATGGAAGAGTAAAATTTTGGTGGGACATAGATTTTGGGTAGATTGGGGGGTTGGGAGGGGAGGGGAGTAAAAGTTTTGGGGGAAAGTGGGAAGGAGTAAAAGTTTTGAGGGAAAAGTAAAAAAGTTTGGAAGTTTAGGGTAAAAATGTAAAATATTATAGTTTGATATTCGAATTATTCGAATTATTCGAGTTATTCGAATTATTCGAGTTATTCGAATTCGAAAACTCAACTCGATTCGAACTCGAAATTCAAAAAAAATTCGAGTTGATTCGAATAACTCGATTAACTCGATTAACTCGACTCGTTTAACTCGAAATTCAATTTTTTTTTCGATTTTTTCGAGTCGAATCGAGTTTTGCTCACCCCTAGAAACCATTACTGCTTCCAGTAATAATTGTCTAAACCACTACTGTTTAAGGTGTATTAGAACCTATTGTGAAGTCAGTTGATAATTAATTTGAATAGTTAGCTTTGTTGCTAATGTAGTTAGTCTATTAGCAAATAATGTATAAAAGGTCAATAAGTTTGTAATTATGGTTTAAGACACTTACTGCATTTATTGATATCATAGAGTATTTTTCTTCATTCATGATCAGTTTTTCAACATGGTATCAAAGCTCCGGCGATCGTTAACTTTCTTGTCACCAAAGTCCGGTCACAAAGTTTGCTTGGTTTGCTGATTCGTTGTTACTTAGTTTCAGGTTATGAAGGTTGAAAGCTAAGTCTTTTTTTCTTGTTTTTCTGGTGGCCCAATTACATTTAAAGGTGGGCATGGTCCAGTTGGTAATTTAGGGCTTTTTTTGCTTGTGGGGGTTTTCTCTTGTTTGCATTGTTCTTGATAGACAAACTTCTATGTTTCAATACTAGTTGGTTTGCAATCATGGTAAATCCTTCTGATTTGGTTATTGATTTTAATCACCCTTTTACTTGCATTCGTCAAATACTCTAGGTGCCTTGCTGCTATCTCATTAGTTGTTTGGAGTTGACAATTACAATGTCTGGAGTCAGTCAATAAAGATTGTGTTGTTAGCCAAAAACAAATTGGGGTTTGTGGATGGTACTTGTTCTAAAGAGTCGTTACCAAATGAGTTGGGATATTAATGAGAGCAGTGTAATGTTATTTTATTATCTTGGATTCTGAATACAATTAGTAGGGAGCTCTCAGCAGGAATCATTTTTGCCTCTAGCGCAGTAGCCGTATGGAACGATCTTGGAGGACGTTTTCATAAGGCTGATGACTCTAAGGTTTATTTTTTGCATCGAGAAATTACTTCGCATCTTTAATGTACTAATTCTATATATGTGTACTTCACTAAGCTGAAATTGTTTTGGGATGAATACGATGCTCTTGTACCTTTTTCTTCCTATGGTTGTGATTAGTCAAGGCAAAAAGTTGAACATGTGTTGCAACATCACCTATTTCAGTTTCTGGTGGGGTTGAGTGAGTCGTATAATGCGATGCATAGTCAAATTTTGTTTATGAACCCATTACCAACTTTAAATCAAGCTTACTCCATGCTTGTACAAAAGGAATCTTAGAGGCAGCATAGTTCGAGTGCTGTAGGTTCAGATCCAGTTTCTTTACACTTAGCATATGTCATTCAACAGAAGCGATTTAATGGAACATGTGATCATTGCAAGATTAAGGGCATAAAAGAGAGAATTGTTATAGGATAATTGGCTACCCGGCTGATTTTAAGTTCACTAAAAAGAAGACAAATAATGTTTCAAGGTCTACGGTGAACAATGCTTCAGTTAATGATTCTACTAGTAATGGTGAAGTGGCTCATGATGTTGGTATTATGCCTGGTCCACAAGCGCCTGTGGTTACTCAAACACAATATTAGAAAATCTTAAGCTTGTTGAACAAGGAGTCTACTATCGAAGTTGCTGGGAGCTTAGCAGGTATGGTCGATGTGTCTAACAATTGGATTATAGATAGTGGAGCTACTAACCACATGTTATTTGATTTCAAATTCTTAGAATTTCTTGTTGCATGTATATCGAATTCTCCTTGTGTTCGACTTCTGAATGGTTCCTCTGTTTCGGCTACCCACAGTGGCACTTGCACTATTCAACCTGACTTAAGCTTACCAAAGTTCTTTATGTTTCAAATTTCAATTATACATTCTCTCTATTTCTAAACTTACTAATGATCTCCAATGTTTTGTTTCATTTTATCCTAAATTTTGTCTTATTCAGGACCTCTTAAATGGAAAGATGAGGGGGATTGGTAGGGAACAAGGTGGTCTTTATATCTTACAACCCTCTCGATAGACTAACATGGTTGTAACTCCACCTATTATATCCCTTTTAGCAAATGTTGAACCATCTTTCCTTTGGCATGCTAGACTTGGCCATGCTTCTATTTCAGGATTGAATAAGGTGCTTAATCTTCCTTGCACAGTTTCGAATAATGATAGTATCCAACAGTGTCTAGTGTGCCCCCTTGCTAAATAAACTAGATTATCATTTCCCATAAGCACAACTCGTGTTGATGCGATTTTTTCTCTTATTAACATAGATTTGTGGGGGGGACTATTGAATTTCTACTCATAGTGGTCATAGGTATTTTTTAACTATTTTTTATGATTACTCGAGAATGACATGGGTGTATTTGTTGTAATCCAAAAGTGATGCTCTTGTATCCTTAAACAATTATTCGCCTTGATCAAGAATCAATCTTCCATCAGCATTAAATATGTTCGTACTGATAATGGATATGAATTTTTTTAAAATGGGTGCCATGAATAGTTTAGTATGATGGGAATTGTGCATCAAAGCTCGTATGCTTATACTTCTCAACAAAATGGGGTCGTCATGCATAAGCATCGACATTTGTTTGAAGTTGCTAGATCTCTCAAATTTCAATCTAATATGCCTAGTAAATTTGGGGTGAATGTGTCTTAATTGCTTGTTTTTTTATCAATCGCCTATCTACTCCTCTTTTGCATTGGAATAGTCCTTTTGAATTCTTATATCGTAAACCTCTTGATCTTTCTCATATGCGTGTGTTTGGATGGCTTTGCTATGCTACCACACCTAATTATCAGGATAAATTTTCTCCAAAGGCTATTCCTTCTGTCTTTATGGGATATTCCAATGTTCAAAAAGGTTTCTTGTTATTCACTTTTGAAATTAAAAGTTTTTTTATTAACCGAGATGTTATATTTCATGAGACTATGTTTCCTTTTACATTTCCCAAAAAAGATTTTTGTTTCCTCCTACAACTAATAGCTTTCATTTCCTTGATCTTATGCCCATGCCTTCTATTCCTATACTTTCCACATCATCCGTTTTACTAGCAGCCTCTACCTCACCAATCCTACCACCTGATAATATTTCACCGAGTCAATCTTGTACTTTTCCTGAGCCATCATTTTCCCCGTTTGTTCAACCAACCTCTTCCACTTCAATCCCCTTACGATACATTACACAGTCTATCAAGCAACCCGCATGGATGAGGGATTATGTTTGCTCCAACCAATCTTCTACTTCCCTTGTTTTAGGTACATACCACATTTCTCATATGTATTCTGCTTTGCATTTACCTGTTCATACTCAGTCATTTGCAGCCCATATTTCTTCCATGTCTAAACCCCAAACATATACCAAGGCTATCTTAAATCCAAGATGGGTCAATGCCATGCAACAAGAAATTTGTGCTTTAGAAGACAATGATACATGGGAGGTTGTTTCTTTACCATCTGGCGTGGTTCCTATAGGGTGCAAATGGGTTTATAAGATCAAATACAATTCCGATGGTTTTGTTGAGCGGTTAAAAGCTTGGGTGGTGCTAGTATTGATTTTTAGGAATATTTTTCTCCTGTGGTCAAGCATGTTACTGTTAGGACAGTCATTAGTGTGGCTACCATGAATGACTGGCCTCTTTTCCAAATGGATGTCTACAATTCTTTCTTACAAGGTAATCTGCATGAGGAGGTTTATATGGATATCCCAAAAGGTTTTCGCAAATAGGGGGAGCACAAGGTGTGTCATTTTCTCAAATCATTGTACGGGTTGAAGCAAGCTTCTCGACAATGTAATTTGAAGTTTACTGAGGCATTGTTGTAAGGAGGTTACACACAAAGCAGACATGACTATTCTTTATTTTCAAAAAGCCAGGGAGGTAACGTAGTCATACTACTTGTCTATGTTGATGATCTATTAATCACAAGAAGTGACATTGGTATGATCAATGAGCTTAAAACGGTTCTACACCAGAAATTTAAGATGAATGACTTGGGTGCACTAAAATTTTTTCTTGTTATAGAAGTTATGAGGTCAAGCAAAGGTATTGTGTTAAGCCAAAGGAAGTATGCGTTGAAGTTGATAGTCAATGTTTGGTTAGAAGAAGCAAAACCAACAAGTACACCTCTTGAACAAAATCAAAAACTTACTTCAATTGAATATGACGAAACTATACAACCAACTGTCAATGGTGATGAGCTGGTTTTAGATATTGCAGTATATCAACGACTTCTCAGAAGATTGCTCTATTTGACCAACATACGACCAGACATATCCTTTGCGGTTCAACACTTAAGCTAATTCTCAATATATAAAGAAAAATCTTGGCCAAGGTATTCTGTTGAATACATATAATAAAAGTAATGTCTCCTCTGGAATACACAAGCATATAATCCTTTGTTCTCCATAAATACTTAGGTATACGCTTAACTGCTTGCAAGTGCCTTAGTCCTGGATTCGCCTGATATTGACTTACCCCACTGCAAAACAGGTATCTGGGTGTGTGAATAACTTAACATACATGAGACTTCCTACTGCCAAAGCGTAATAAACCTTTCCCATTTTCTTTTTTTCCTCCACTATCTTAGGACAGGCTTCTAAGGAGAGATGAAATCTCGATACGGAGGGTTGATTTCCCTTCTTCGAATCAGCCATTGCATAACGCTCCAATATCTTGTCTATGTATGAATCTTAAGATAGTGTTCTCACTTTATTCTTTCGATCCCTCAAGATTCAAATACCTAAAATAAAATTAGTTTATCTCAAGTCCTTCAAGCTAAATTGTTGGGTTAACCACAGTTTAACCGATGGCAATGTCCCTACATCCTTCCCAATAAGTAGAATATCATCGATATAAAATGAGAAAGACCACATTTCCATCCCCTAAATGTTTATAAACATAAGGTTCATATACGTTTTGCTCAAATCCAAAAGTCTTTATCACTTGATCGAATCTTAAATTCCATGAACAAGATGCTTTCTTAAGTTCATATATAGATCTGAGTAGTTTGCAAACTTTATGCTCGTTTACTTTAGCTATATATCTGGTAGGTTGCATAATGTAGATGCTCTCTTCAAGACAATTGTTCAAAAATGTTATCTTGACATCCATTTTTTTGATCTTTTAATTGAGAGCCGTCACAATGAATAGTAATATGCGGATTGACTTAAGCATGACAACTAGAGATAAGGTTTCTTCGTAATCGAACCTTCTTTCTAAGTATAAACTTTTTTTACAAGTCTGATATTATAAGTTTCCACTTTTCCATCCTCATTTCTTTTCCTCTTGTAGATCCACTTACACCCTATGGGTCTTATCCCTTCCGTTAAGTCTACAAGTTCCCACACTGAGTTGGAATACATAGAGTTCATCTCAGCTTTCATAGTTATTGCCTAAAGCTTAGAATCAGCACTCTGCATTGCTTCGTCATATGTGAGTGGGTCATCATCTTCCTGTTCACCAAATTCAGTGTTAAAAACACTTCCACCAGATTAGAAGAACTCAAGCCTATGAAAGACCCTTCCACTTCGACGAAGCTCCCTATGCTGCTGATCACTTGTAGATCTACTATTAGGAGTTTGTTCTGGAACTATTTCCATAGGGTTTTGTATATTTTCTGGAAGCTCATCGAGTACCTCTTTACTTCGAGGTTTGAATTCATTCATATAACTTTATTCAATAAAAGTAGCATAAGTTGAGACTATAACAGTTTTCTCTTTTAGGTAATAAAACAAACCACCCTTTGTTCCTTTTGGATATCTTACAAACAAGCACAATTATGTCCATGAGTCCAACGTCTTTACATATTTATCCAATATATGGGTCAAGCATCCCCAAATCCTAAAATGATTAAGATTCAGCTTCCTACCATGCCACAATCCATATGAGGTTTTTAATACTGTCTTAGTTGACACATTATTCAAAATATAACAAATTTTAGTTGGCACATTATTCAAAATATAACAAATAGTTTGTACAACGTATCATCAAAAAGAGATTGACAGCTTCGAATAACTTAATATCGAATGAATCATGTCTAACAACATTTGATTTCTTCACTCAGCCACGACATTTTGTTGTGAAATGCTTAGTGCGATTAACTGGGATAGAATCTCATTCTCTATTAGGTACCTTAAGAACTCATCAGATAAATATTCTCCACCTCAATTAGACCAAAATGCCTTTATGGGTAAACCTAGTTGTTTCTCCTCTTCCACACGAAACTTTTTGAATTTATCAAAGGTTTCACTTTTGTGATGCATCAGGTATACATACTCATATATGGAATAGTCATCAATAGAGGTTACATAATACTCGTAACTACCTTTTGCACTAACACTCATTGGGTCACATACGTTAGTGTGCACAAGTTCTAAGGGTTTTTTGGCCCTCATTCTTTTTGCATTAAAATATCGCCTAGTGATCTTACCCTCCAAGTAAGATTCACATTGTAGAAGATTAACTTCTTTAAGTAAACTTAAGATGTCATCTTTCATAAGTCTAGTGATTCTTTCTCGATTAATATGACCAAGTCTCAAATGCCAAAGTACGTCTCATTAGAGTGAGAAGTTTTAAGTCTTTTATTAAATATTTCAGTGTCAAGTAGTATGTACATCTTTATTTTGATAAAATAGAGATTATTTGACATTCATCCAATACAAATAAGATTGAAATTTCTAAATATTGCAATTCTATTATTAAAAGTCATGGTCAAGTCGTCTCTATATAAACATGCAACAAAAATTAAGTTGCTTTTGAAACTTGGTACATATAAAACGTCTTTTAAAATAATCTTCCTAAAATTATCTAAATAAATATGTACATCTCCCCCAGCTTCAACTGCCACACTTGTCTCGATCCTAGTTCACAACGATAAGCTCTTATCTCTAAGATCTTTCATCGCATCGAACCCCTATGAAGAAACAAATACATGATTAGTAGCTCTTGAATCAATAACCTAGTGGTTTATTGAGTCTTCCACTAAACAAGCTTTTATCATCAAGAGTTCCATACATTTTCTATTAGTATCTAGGTATTCTTTTCACTCTTTATAGTTTGCCTTGAAGTGCCCTTTCTTATTACAAAAAAAGTATTTTAACTTAGATAAGTCTTTTGGCTTTCTGGTTTTATTCCTTTCCACTTGTGGTGACCCATAGACCTTAGTTTTGCCTTTCCTAGTATATTTTCCCTTCCCTTTTGAGGAAAAAGTGACCACTATATTCACTTCTACTCTTTAAACCAGCCGACTGTTATTCAATATCAATTCATAGGATTGTAACTCCTTTATGAGTTGTGTAAGCGTCAAGTTTTTATTGCTAAGGTTATATGTAGCTTGAAAACTAGCAAAATCCTCGAACAAGCTTTTGAACTCCATCTCTATTTGGGTGTTTTAGTCCAAATTAGCCACATTGTCAGCGGCCTCGGCAAAGAAGCCCATAAGAGTGATCATATGGTCTTTGATTGAAGTGTCGAGTTTTTGTTGGGCATTCATTAAGCTAGTTATAGCAAACTATCGAGCCAATGCAGCTTGGCCTCCGAACATGTCTTCTAGCTTATCTAGAACTTCTTTAGCAGTCTTACAGCTCTCTAGTTGCTTATACAGAGTGCTGGTCACGCTTTCTAGCATATAGTAACGAGTTATCTTATCAGACTCTTCCTTGCGTTTTCTAGCCTCAGCTTGAGTGGTCGAAGGGCACTTAGTATCAATAAATGTTTTAAATTTCTCACAACTCAAAACAATTATTAAGTTTATTTTCCATTCCTTATAGTTGTTTCCGTTCAATTTATTTTCAATGAGTATGTTCATAAGGGAGTTGGTTTCATTTTCGAACTAAAAATAAAAGCATTCATGTATTAATATCTTTGAATTAAGAAAATGTTTGTAAATGTTTTGCAGCATTACAATATGCATTAAAATGATGCATGCATCTTACATTAAACCTTGAAAACATTTGTAAGTCATTGCAATGATAATTCCCACACACATTGAATCAAGCCACCGTGGGGTGATCATGATTAACTAGTAAGAACATGGATTTTCTTCCAATTAATACATGAACCTAATTCCTTAGGCATTCACACGTACTAATAATCATGTAATGTTTGGCCATCATTTTAACTTAAGTAGAGCTCCTTGGGGAGTTACTTAACTAGAAAATCTTGAGTGTATAACCATCAACTCAACACCTATTGCATCATGCACCACAAAGGAGTCATCGTGGGATAATCTCACCGAGTAGCATGCTTTGACTAATTGTCCTACCCTATGGTTTTATAATTTTGACCAATTAAAAGGAGGTGATTCATATTTGACCAATTAAAAACCAAATCTTTCCTTGTTAGATCCAATAGACATGCACCTTCTCACTACCACACTTCTCACAATAATCGAATAACCTAAATAAGTAAATGGAACAATACAACACATATATTTCCTCATTAATACACATCTTATCTTTACTAGATCAACTGTGGATAATCTCATACATATTGTCGAAACCATTTTTATTTTTGAAAAAAAACAAAAATTAGGTGTCGATGAAATGGGAGTCGCCACCAATCTTTTATTGAGGTGTGATTGGATCACCTAAAATGACTTTGGTCTACGAGTTTTAGAAAAACAGGTTTGGGAGTCAGTTACGTTCAAGGAAGGATTAGCACCCTCGTAATGCCCAAAATTTGGTACCAAGTTGATTAATTAGTGTCTTAATGTCGAGAGTTAATAAATACAATCCTTAGTTAAGTTAAATTATTTATCAAGACTTTCTCATTTTGAAAAAAAATATCACACCCAATGCGTTAGGGCACAATATTTTATTCTTTTCAAGATAAGTTGGTCTAAAAAACTCGTGTAATAAAATTTAAGAAAATATTTAATTGTTTAAAATTTATGAAGAAATCGCAACCCAATATGTTAGGGCATGATTTCTTAAAATCCCAAATATTGAATATTTCCTTTATTTTTTAGGAAAAAATCTTTATCTTGAGAAATTAACGCGTCACATCCAATACGTTATGATACAACATATTGAGTTCCCGATGACAAACCTTTTATTTTGTTTGTTTAAAGAGCAATTCTCGATTGTTGGATTTAACGAAGAAAATTGGAACCCAATACGTTAGGGCTCAATTTCCTTGAAAATCCTAAATACGAGTATTATCTCAATTTTGAAAACTTTTTATTTTTAAACTCGAGTAAAAAATGATGTAATGTTATATTGAATGCGTGTATAAATATCGCAATAACAAATAATAATAAATATGACAATTGTATAAAAATAATATAAATAGATAAATAAATAAAAATAAATCAATGACATCCAAAGTCTTTAATAAATGAGCAAAATAATAAAAAAAATATTCTTTTGAATATAAATGAAAACACAAATGAATAAGCGAGTGATGGAAATAAACAAACTTTGAAAAATAAATAACGAATATAAGGTGTGTATGTAATATATACATTGGAATTATGAAAAAAAAAGAAAATATAAAATTTATATAAAAAAATAAATTTATATATAATACATTCATGAGAATAAAGAAAAATACATATATAGAAATTATAAAATATGTATGGAAAGTATAATATGTATATACGTACATATATATATAAGTTAATAAATATATATATATAGATCATAAAGATAATGATTATATATATATATATAGAAAAATTATAAAATATGTATAGAAAGTATAATATATATACGTACATATATATATAAATTAATAAATATATAGATCAGAAAGATAATGATTACATATATAAACTTAAAAAAGGGAAAAAATATTTTGAAATTAATCCTAAAAAAAGGACTAATTTTAAACTATGATAAAAATCTAGGGCAAATTCGCAAATAATTGAAGTTTCAAGGACCATATTGAACGCGCAAAGAATGCAGAGGGGCTGGAAAGGAAATTGTCCCTTCTCCTCTAAAACGGCATCGTTCAAAGAGGACTAAATTGAAATTGAAAATAAATAAAATGGTAAATTAAAAAAAACTCAATTGCAAAAATATTAAAAGGCGGATGGGCTAAAAGCGCAATTTACCCCTCCGCTCAGAAACGCGCGGATCCTTGGCCGGGTCGAGTCGGACTCGGGTCGACCCATGCTCAAAACGACGTCATTTTAGTTGGCTATTTAAGCCAATAAATATCCAAAAAAGTTTCATTTTAACCCTTTTTAAAAAAAACAAAAAAAAACTTTCAAAAACTCTCTCCTTTCCTAGACGTCCGGCCTCTAGTCCGGTCATCGGCCGACCGCCGATCTCCAGCGCTGGCACCGCCGTTTGCGGTGGTCGAAAATGGGGAAAATCCCCTATTCGGTTCCTTTGGCCTCTCTAAACCCAAATCTGGGCTCAAATCATTCAAAAACCGCCAGAAAAACCTCAAAATCCCTTGGGACCCCTTGACTTCCGTTCGTCTATCCTCGGAGACGAGCCTCGGCTGCCCCAACGGCGTTTCAAAAGGTGAAAGTAAGTTTTACTTTCTTGTTTTATTTTATTTCAATAACACAAAATAAAAAAAAAGAAATAAAAAAAAAACAACCTTTTGGTGTTCCGATTGGTTCTCTGTTTTTGCGAAAATAATAGCCCCTTTTTTATTGATTTCTTTTCCAATCCTACTTACAGTCTATTTAATGGCTTTTTATAGCCATTCTCCAACAATATAAAGAAACGAATCTATTTACATCTATTTGATCTGCAAATCTTTTTCTTTCCATATACTGTTGTTCTCTTTCTTGGTGTGCAGGTCCGGAGATCAACTCATGCGGGGCTAGGTGGCTGCGGCGCTGTTGAAACCCTAGGGTTTCTGACTGTAATTTGGGCCACTGTAGTTTGGGCCATTGTTATTGTATTTTTGGTTTGGGTTTTGGGCCTAAAAAACTATTGTATTTGGACTGTCTTGCTTCATGTAGGCCGGGCAAATTTGACCAATTACACATATATATCACAACTATATCATAAATAATTATTAAATAGCATATAAAGATATGGGTAATAAAATTAACTTGTCAGCCAAGGTTTCGATGGTTCTATTTCAAGAAAGTAAATGAAAAAACAAAAAAAAATTACATAGTTTTTTGCCACAAGGAATTCCTTGTGTCTTCGACCGCCTTCGCTCCATTTTCTCCTCATCATGGACCCCTTTTTGAAAAAAATTAAATTTATGTTCTATGTCCATTTCCGGCTCATAAGAATTCTATAAATAAAAACTAATCCTACGTGGAGATGATAGTCCATAGTCTATTTCCTAAGAACCACAACCTTGGAAAAAATAATAATTATATAACAAATATATAATATTTCATCCATTCACATACACCCCCCTAAATATTCGACTAATTATAAGAATATCACATCTTATCAAATATTAATCAAACAAGATGAAAAGAGAGATTCGGTCTTAGTTTACACCATAAATATAGCATAACCTGACGTTTTGATACCAATTATTGGAAAAATCCTGATTTGAAAATGATTTTCTCGTACAACGAAAAATAAAAGTTTTAAAAATCGACCCAGTTTGTGATATTTATAGCAATAAATCTTAATCGAATCCGTACATGTGTTTTTGGCTTAACAGGCATTCGTTGTTCCTGGCTTTCAAACCAAACAATCTTCTCTGCTATTATCGTACCACGAACTGCTTCGAGTGTGGGCTCGAACCAATTAAATTGAAACACAAAATTAGAAAAAAAAATTCTCTTTTTTAGGGTGAAAACAAAAATTCTCTCTTCTTAATAGAAACCTGTAGAATTGTTATTCCGAAAAAATATATGTAATAGTTGAGAATAAATTCTCTTTATTTTTTGGCAAAATAACAATCTTTCAAAGTTTTGTTAATAGCTATATCGGTGTCATCTATTTATAGAAAGAGAAGGTAGAACCCTTATTGAGTTGTAATTGTTTATTTCAATTAGAAAAATAACATCCTACTTAGAATAGGACTAGGGTGGACGACACACCCTAGCATTCCTACTAAGGTTGTCGCCCCCCTTCACGTCCATGAAGGGTTTTTGGGTCTCTTTCATATTGGGTCCAATTACGAGTACTTTCTAGGCCTTTTTAACCTAATACTCTGAAATGTGATTAAACCCGATTCTATTTTTATATTTTCCAAAATAAACTTTAATATTTATGTATTAAACAATTTTCTCATCCCTATTTTACCCTTCATAAAATTTTGACGATTTTACTCCTGGTAAAATTTCAAGAAAATATGTTCAATATTTCACAACTCAACATGTTCACTATGACCGAATGATTTCTTTTTTTTTCTATTCATTCTGTTCATTTCTATTCAAATACGCAATTCATTTCTGGTTTCAACAAGCTAATGAAAGGACGAATTAGACATATGTAGTTGAGGCTCAAATGATTTATAATTAAGTTGTGGTTTTTCGCCTATTAATTATAAACTCATTTAGTCACAAAGTCATTCCACTATGACGGACAAATAGTGATCAAGTCATCCATCACAAAGACGGACAACCCGTGGCCACGCTTACTTTTCATCAGCCATGTAATGCAAATGAGAGGATATCATTTACCCATGTTTTGGGCTATGAATTCCATTGTTGTGAATAACGCTACATATTACAGAAGTCGTACACCCAACACACTAGCTTTTGGTTTCTTATCTATTTGAACTCAGGCTTTTACTTACATCAAAGTATACGAGTCACGCATACATAGTCCACCATCCACTCAGAATTTAGGTATGTCACACTATGAATGTCACAAGTGAATAAATTCATAAACGGCTCAAGATCTATCTTGCTTGGGTCTTATCCGATGTACTGTCAGTCTAGTCAGTCACATCTATGTGTCTATCTTCTAGGAGTCATCCGCTCCCCTAAGACAATGCATCTTCTTAACTGGACTTGATAGACGACATTTAGTCTTTTAATCAATTTACTCATTTCCGATTAGAGTAATGACATGTTTAGGTTTGTCTAATAATACAAGTTGTCTTTTCGTACTACGATCTGACCACGTAATACCACTTACTATTAGTTAAACAATTAGACAACCAACGAACAAAATTTGCTTCCATTTTGCTTTGCATGCAAAAAACGTTTAAGTACAATTATACAAAGTATATTAATGTAATCAATGGATTTGTTTTATTAACCAATTTGTTCAAAAAAATTACAAGTTTACAAACGGATATACTACACTCAAGGCACCAAATCCAACAACCCTCCCAAGATGACTACTCGGGCAATGGATGGCCTAATCTTCATTAGAAACATGAAATCGTTGGTTATCAAACATCAAGTGGGTTCAACTGCTTTATCCCATCAGAGTTAGAATGAATGACATGGTCTATCCTATCATAGATATCCTCGTCCCATCGAAGACATCACTCCCACACACTCCGTAATGATGGCTAGATGGGAAGTCTAACACGTTAGCACCATATCACATAAGATCCTTGCGTATAAATACCTCCAAAAATGATGAAGAGGGATAAATCCTTCAAGAGTACTAAGTTACATCCTGCCAACACCCTTTTAGCCCTAAACCTTCAAGTTCTCTCCATCATCACTTTTCATAACCTCCAGCTCTCCGTTGGATAGGGTGAACCGGCACTCACAACAATCACTCTACTCTGCTCTGTATCCCTCACTTGTTGTATTACTATATAAAAAAATGTCCAAATATAAATTTAAACATTTATGTTAAGTAATATCTTAATGTACTACAGGCCAAACCAGACAGCAAGATCTTCCAAAACTTGCCTGCACAGTACCAGAAATATATAACATTCAAATTGGCAACGTGGACATCAAACCCTGCCAAACATTGACGATTGCAGCAACATACGTGAAATTAAGCTTCCACACATCAATGAGGTATGGCATCATCTGCCATATAACATAGGAATTATACGCATCGAAGCAGGTAAGAGCTATACCATGCATTAACGAGGATAACAACCAACAACAATAGTCAGCATATATAATATATGGAAGCTAAAAGTTGTTTAAAGATAACATCAATCAACATGATGAATTTATCGTGAAAAATGTACCCAGTTCAAATATTGGCCTCCTTAAACGAGGCTTGCCCATTGGGCTATAATAACCCACGAAAAGTTCTATCAAATGGACCGTTTTTTCCTTTGTTGGGGGTGCTGTCTTTGCCATGGTCTCTTTTTATATTTTATTGGATGAATGGAATCTGAATCCATATCACGTTTAGGTGTCTCATGTTGACAAACTGGCCCATAAGCTTTCCCACAAGGATCCCAACTTGTCCATAGCCTAATGGTGAAGTAGTTGGATTGGATTCCACGAGTTGTATACATTGCAACCTCCAATTTTCTTTCTTTACGACCAAGTTATGGAACTTGGCAGTTTAAAGCAACCCTTTTTGCGTATCAAATGTTTTTAATAGAATATAAGGAGGATCATATCCATACACATGTCAAAAAGGATATTCTAAGACTCAACAATATACTGATCAGTAAGAAAATATCAGAGTTTTACTAAGATAACAATATAATAAATGCTCGGCCCTTACATTAAACAGACAAAATTTAAGAGGTGCTGCAATTGTGGGGCTGTCTGACACCCGACAGGGTGTTTAACATAATGCCGCATTTGAAGCAACTACAGAGTGTTGTATCAACTTCAATGCTCTTTCTTCCACAGCCAGGAGTATAAGTTGAATTGTGAGGCTGGGATGTAAGAAATCCAGCTGTTTCAGGGAAGAAAGATGGGGATCGGTCATTGGTCAATGGTCACCTTTACCAATATGGACCACTCAAATCCTAACCAGTCCACTGATTTTTCTAATACTTTATTAGATACAATTATGGTGGATTTATTGTTTCGTGAATTGCTTATGTTCTTTACTGCTTTGAAGTTAACCAAATCCAGATTGCTTGTTGGTTGTAGCCTTGGTCATATTGCTGATTTGTTAAACTCAATGGCATATATTAAGAATAAATGGGAAGATTTCCACAAAAATCACCGACACTGAGCTAATTTTAAAGAAGTTATTAATGACTGTTCATCTTTAACTTAATGATCATCATTCAATTTCCTTTCTTTTGAAACAATGGTGATATCCCAAATCCTGAAAGAATGAGAATGCAGATAGGGTCGCATATACCGGTGTCATACTGTTAGGCATTTGGCTTGACACATTCAACATTTGTATGTATCAAAACAGAAGCAAATTATACATTGCTATTCTATTTATAATTAGCATCACAATCCTTTTTTATTTGTCAAGACAGTTTTTAACATAATGGAAAACAATAGACAAAACAATATAAATTAATTTAGCTCTGGATACTGATCCTCCTTTTTATTTATCCCCTTAGCCTTTTGCTTTTCTTGTTCTTTTTCCTTCTTTGATGGAACACGACCATCTGTTCCTGCAAGCATAACATACTTGTCCTTCCTTGTCAAGTTAGTGCATTCGAACCCCAATGTTCCAGCCAGCACCCTTTGTATGTAGTTTGAAACCTCAATGGCTGGCTTTCCACCATTGCAAGTGAGCTCTGCAGGCAGCTGGTTCAAGAAGGTGATCTCATAAGTTGGCATTGGATTCATGAAAACGAAGTAAGGATCCAACAATTTGTATCCCCTAACCGTTGTTCCGTGAAAAACTGTTTGTCTTGCATTGATCGCCACCGGCACGATTCTGTCAGTGAGTTCAGCAAACAATGCGCTGAATCTCAGCAGAAACGGTTCTCGGCAGGTAGTCCCTTCGGGGCATATGACCAAGTCACCTTCTTCGAGAAGGCGCTTGATGTTAGCTGCATCTTTCTCTCTTTCCCTTGATAAAGCAACAGCTTTAATCGGGGAAATAATTTCAGTGAATTTGCTAATACTATAAGTAACACAACTAATTTTTCGGCCTAGGGCAACGGCTGTAACAACTGGGTCTAAAACTGTTCTATGGTTGCAAACAAAGAGGACTCCACTTTGGCCTTTCTTAGGTGCAGGTGGAGGGGTACCCTTAACAATCAATTTGATTCCTAGGATCATGTAATTGTACCGAGCAATTCTCTCAGGCAAAGGGATGTTGAGATAGACCCTTAGTAGGGAGAGGATGAAGCCAATAGGAAGCCATAGGAAGGTCAAGAGGGCAGCCAATGGGGTTGGTCTTTGGACCAGCCGTCCTTCATGAAATATAACAGAGCTTAGAAGCTTGGTTTTTGGTAATGGCTCGCATTTGGTTCTTGGCACCATGTATCCTTCCTGCACACACACAAAACATCAACTTAAGAGCTAGACCATGCATAATTAAAACTAGCTAGCGTCATGTATATGGGGTAGTTTGTTTTATAACAAAAACAGAGTTAAATCGATGATTAGAGTCATTAGTTTCAATATCTATGGCTACAACTACATATTGAACATCACAAGGATAGGGTTGGAGTAAAAATGGCCTGAAAATGTGAAAATTAAATTGCATGTTGTAGTTGACAATCTCAGTTTCACGAGTCATTAATCATGGTATAACGAAGTTGAAGAGATTAGTAGGGGACCATGTGGACCATTAGAAATTTAAGTTGTAACTATAAAAAGCCAGCAGCTATCTAAAGGCTGAGAAAGACATCAGGAGAAATATCAAACAAAAATTATGGAGCATAAATACTCTCACCAACCTTTTTGTAAACACAAAGTTAATAATTATGTTGGAGGAATCTGTTTTAAGAACCTATACTAATTTAGGAAACAGCTTGAAACGTTCAATTATGACGGTAAAGAAAAGGGAAGGGTTTGTTATGTGATAAAGAACCTTGCATAATGACATGAAATAGTGGTCAATTTCTCTGTCTCCCAGACCTAAATCTGGTAATTCAGTGCCAAATTCCTTCGAGATGGCAGCCCTTTTGTGTTCTCCGACAAGAACTCCTGGTTTAATGGTAAACCCAGTTGCCCTGCCTGTTTTTGTCACTTGCAGCTCCGTTCCAATAACCTTATCAGCTCCTAGAAATGTCTTGGCAAAAGGTTCCACCATTATTCTAGGATTTGCGGTAATAATGTATCTTTTACCAAAGGAGCTGAAAACTCTCCAAGTCTCGGGGTGAACATCGTCTGCATAAAACTTTGGCAACACAGACCTGGAAACCAGCTCAATGTCTCTTATCTTTAACCCGGCAAAGGAGATGAAAATGAAGGTATTAATGGCAAAAGATTCAGAGATGAACAAGTAGGTAGAATACACGACTGGAACGGATAGTAAGAGAAGCAGTGCTCTTAACAGGCTGCCAGCTTCGAGGGCAATAAGCATGTAGTAAGGGAAAGCACTACGTGACACAAGAAGGGTTCCATCTAAATCAGCAGCCACCGTCTGATTTGATCTTCCCTCGCTGCTACATTTCGAAACAGGTTGAAAACAAGGGTGAGCCCCCATGACTATGGGAAGAGCAAAGCAGGAAGAAGAGGGTTAATGGTTTTTTCCCTTTTAGAAATAAGGAGTGTAAGAGACAATGGCAATGATATTGTTGAAGCGATTCGCTGGCTTTATGTAGCATGAAAAAACCGTGGTTGAGACCAAGAAAAGCATAAGGAAAACCAATAGTTTCTCATTGATAAAAGAAAGGTTATCAGTAAATAGAGTATTAATTAACGTTTACCAACACAAATATATACATGTATTTTACGTATAAACCTGGGCAGTTGTGAAGAGGGGTCGGAGTAGTTGGAGGTGGACACCAACACCATCATTTCATTCAATTAGCCTACTTTTTTAGTTTCCAGGCGCCGGCCACGCCGCTTATTAAAACACCTTCTTTTTTTTTTTTTTCTCAAGAGTAAAAAGTCTCGATAAATTCGGTAAATATCAAAATTTAAGTTTCATCAACAATTTTATTTAATAGATGATCTATAAATTTACTTTCTATTAAACCGACCTCAAAAATAAAATGACATCCTGTTACAAATTTTTTGGTTATTAGTATTTTACTATAACTTCTACAAGAAGCAGCCAAATTTGTTGTAAATTACTTGTTTTACTTGCGCAGACAAGTCTATAAAAAAAAATTCCCAATTGCTTAAACCAGGCATAAATTCTACCGAAATTAGGTTAGAAAGATAGCCGTCTGTCGTCGAATTTTTGGGTCATATAATATTTAATTCAATGATACATTATTTGTTGATTTAGCATGAGAGTTTTGTCTAGTGAAAGTGACCAAAAAATAGGAATCAGGCCTGTAAGGATAAAGGAAAAAGAATACTAATATATAGCTAATTTTGAGTGAAACATTGAATTCAAAACGGGTGGGATGAGGGTAATGCAGTTGAACCAGCTGGAGGTAGCTCAAGGGCTTTATATTTTGGCTTCACTTTCCGCACCTTTTGTAGTAGGATGGCAAAATATCCAAAATTATTGGCTTCTGCCTCAATCTTATAGGCTATCATCATCATCATCATCATCATCATCATCATCATCATCATCATCATCTTGAACGGTTTTATCCCACCCCTCCCGTTATATTTATTAGAATGTCACTTTTTGTATTTTTGTAAATATTTATGCCTAGTTTGCTTATTACAAATTTAAATTTAAATTTTGAAAAAATAAGTAAAAATTCTAGTAAAAAATAAGATTTTTTTAAAATAAATTATTTTTTTTAATAAAATTAAGGCACGAGAATGACTAAATATTACTAATTAAATTAATTTATTGCTAATTTATATACTAAAACATGCATAAAAATAATAAAGTATAACATACTTGTCCTTCCTTGTCAAGTGAACTTGCAATTAAAAATTAAAAATTTAATTCTTTTTATATTTTTATATAAAAATTTTAGATCATTTGCTAATAATGGTAATAATTTTTATCAAAATTTGTTGACTATGAGATGTGTTGATAAGTGCGTAAGTTCTTAATTATTTGTAATACTTTTTTCCTTCATTTATGCTATTTAAGCTATTAATTATAGTATTTAAATTTATATTTTATTTTATTATTGATTTAGGTGAATAATTGGAGAAAAGTGAACTTAAAATTTATTTTGATAAGTTTTTACGGATTAAACTTTCAACACAACTACTACAATATTTTGATCATAACTTAAACTATAAAACTCCATTTTGGGCCTAAATATACCAATTTGAAGCAAATTGGAATCTCTAACTGAAGTTATTTCACAACCCATGCTCAAAAAAATCAAGAAGATATCCAAAAACAGCCTGCTTTTGGACAAATTTGAAGCAAATTGGAATTTCTATTTTATTATTTTTCTTATAAATAGATATTATTAGGTTAAAACCAATACATAGACATAGTCACCTTAATATTATTTTTATCTCTGTGTTTTATTTTCTCCATAAACTTTTAATTTATTTTCTCGTCATAGGGATTTCAAAGTCTGATTCTACAAAATTAGTGAGATCTAATTATTCATAATATTTTCTTTATTCTTTAATATTTGTATGTCTTCTGGTTTAATTACAAATATTGAAGTTTGTTGAATATTGGGATTGCTTAAGATTTGTCTTATCTATTAGAACTGTTAAATCAATAATTGCTTAATCTATTCTAATACCAGTGATGAGTACTAGAGGTGGATGTAATGGAGATATGGATGCGATGTTGTGTGGGCGTGCGATCTAACTTAAATAAACCATGATTGTGTGCTTGTTGGTTACAATTGGGTCTCTTTCGTTACTATTGATAAATTAAAACCTAAGTGGGCATTATAAGATTGTTTATTAACAAGGAAAGTAATAATGACGATTGTCTTAATTATCGAGAAGGTAATAAGAGATCAGTTGCTAGGCAATCATCGACAATTATAACCAATTTATCAAGAAACACTAAAATTCATCTTTGCATTAATGATCAAACTCTTGAATTAAGCAGAGATCTTATTTTTAGTTGGAGCTTTGTTACATAGATTTTCTTATCCTTTATTTTACAATCTCTTTTTACTTTCTTTCAGTTTTAAACCCCCTTATTTTATTTTTATTTTTCTAGTAAACTAAAAAATAAAAATATGATTGGTATTTGTGGATTTGACCCTACTCATTGCTATCTACAAGTTTAATTAAATTTATTTTTAGCGATCTTGACAATTGTACATGCGCTTACTAAATTCATAATGATTTGCTTTGAAGTTAGCATGAGTGCGCGATTATATAGATAAAGAGTAACAATGATTGAAGTAAGAATTTTTAAATTGAAAAAAAAAAGAAATTAAATTTTAAAATTTTAAATATATAAACTAAATCTCAAATGCTATTAAGTATAAGGACTATTTCCTAAAATGTCATAATTATTTTATACATTTTATTATAATTTTATAAATATCTTTTGCATATTTTTATTATAATTCCTTAATTTTATATAAGAGTATATAATATGTTTGGTTTAGTTTTATAAAATTTAATATAATATGAGGAGGTGGATATATAAAATTCAATATAAATAACTAAAGAGTTAAGGAAATTTATAATAATAAAAAAGGAAAATTGTGAAGGCATATATCAACCAAAATCCAAGTCTTGTTGGCAGATAAGAAAGGCAAGTAAAACCACATTAGCAAAGAGTGTTAATTTTAGTACAAGGCAAGATTTTTGTTGTTGGAAAGGTTGGAAATTTTTTGGCATCTCCCATAACCTCTCTAACCAACTCTACTCTTCATAAACATATAACTAAATTGCATGGTGGGTGGGGTCGATGTAAAAGTTTACATTCGTTTTTTAAGTTTGCGCCACTTAAAATTTTGTTTAAATCCAATTCAGATAAAAAAAATAATCCAAGTTTAGTTCGGCCCACATTAATTTTTTAATATTATTTTTCATATAAAAACAAATTTAAAAAATATAATACATTAAAAAGATTAAAATAAATGTCTCTAAAATTTATACAATAGTTGCAACTTAGCAAGCAAATGTCTCTAAACTAGTACAATAAAATAAGAGTTATACAATATCCAAACAATAGCAACAATATAATAGCAATATAATAACAAAACAACAATAAACAATAGCAAAACAACAACAACAAAAAAATTTAGCCAAACTCGAGCCTGGCCCAAACAAAAAATCCTTACTTTAGGCCTGACCCGTTTGAAAAACGGGCCGTATTTTTTGTTCAAACCTATATTTTTTCCAAACCCTCCCATATCTTAGGTAAAACTTCGGGCTTGGACAACTGGCCTCACCCATGATCAGGTCTATATTTGATGCACCATCGATACGTAAGTTTTACGTACTACCAACAAATAATAATATAATATTTTATCACTAAATAAAATAAAAAATAGTGGAAGACTTACAAATAGTTCTTAATAACTTTATTTGAACATTAAATAACAATTCATTATAAATAAACACTATAACCCTAAGCTCTAAACTATTAAACTAAATATCCTAAACCTTAAACCTAAGAACCCTAAATTTGAGAGATCTTAATATTTATTTATAATAGTTACAAATAATGTTTAATTATGTTTAAATAAAATTATTAGTATTTGCTTTTAAGTATTTTATTTTTTTTAATTTAATAATGATGGGTTATACTATTATTTACTAATGGTGTATAGAACTTACACACAATGCATCAAATTTTATGGCGGTTTTCTTATTCAATTAATTCTTGAAATGCATGTACACCAACTGTCTCTTTTCTACTAGAAAAGAGAAAGGGTATTTTATAAAAATAATACAAAAATAAAAATAAAAATAATACCAAAATAATAAAAAAACAGTTAAAAAAAACAAACATGAAAGAAGGGCCTGCCACAGGTGGCACCAAAGGTGCCTGTGGCAGAGGCGGCACCAATTGTTCGTATTTTGGCCCTTTGTTCGTATTTTTTTCCAGATTTTATTACTTTTAAAAAATATACTATTTTCTAATTTTTTTATTTTACATTATTTTAGTACATTATGTTTGAAATGTATTAATTTAGTGTGTGTTTTATTGAAAGTAATAAAATTCGGAAAAAAAATACGAACAAAGGGCCGAAATAAGAGTTTTTTTAATTTATTTAAAACACACACTAAATGAATACATTTCAAATATAATGTACTGAAATAATGTAAAATAATAAAATTAGAAAATAGTATATTTTTTTAAAGTAATAAAATTTGGGGAAAAAATACGAATAAAGGGCCGAAATAAGGGTTTTTTTTAAAAATTATTTAAAAAACACAGTAAATTAATACATTTTAAACATAATGTACTAAAATAATGTAAAATAATAAAATACGAAACTAATATATTTTTATTGAAAGTAATAAAATCTAGGAAAAAAATACGAACAAAGGGCCGAAATAAGAGTTTTTTTTAATTTTATTTAAAAAATACAGTAAATTAATACATTTCAAACATAATTGTACTAAAATAATGTAAAATAATAAAATATGAAAATAATATATATTTATTGAAAGTAATAAAATTCGGGATTAGAATACGAACAAATGGCTGAAATAATGGTTTTTTTTAAATTTATTTAAAAAACACACTAAATTAATACATTTCAAACATAATGTACTAAAATAGTGTAAAATAAAAAAAATTAGAAAATAGTATATTTTTTAAAAGTAATAAAATCTGAAAAAAAAATACGAACAAAAGGTCAAAATACGAACAATTGGTGCCGCCTCTACCACAGGCACCAAAGGTGCCGCCTATGGCAGACCCTTCTTTCAGGTTTGTTTTTTTTAAACTTTTTTGTATTATTTTGATAAATAAAAAATATTTATATTGTTTTGATATTTTTTTATTTTTTTGTATTATTTTTGTAAAGGACCAAAGAGAAACAGTGGCTGCCCCTAATTAAAGCCTTAAACAAATGCTAAGGAAATAAAAAAATTACAGTCAAACATACCAACAAAGCCAACATCAGAAAAAGAAACGATTCAAATCCCTAAATAGCAGCCTCCATTGCCAAGAAAACCGATCATTGGTTACCAAAACAGCTCGATTCATCGTCCTACTTCCCTAAGATTTATCCCATCAAAAGAGACAACGAATACCTAAACCTTTCACCTTTCAGATAATTCCATTACCCCCCTTCCACCTTCCCCATCAGTGCAAACACTATACTCCCTTCGATCCTTTGCAACTTCTTCCTCAACTCTAATCGGCACCTCCTCAATCCAATAGGCGGGCACCAAAAACTCTCTTCCCTCTTCTATCATTGCATGTGCCATCCGATTTGCCAATCTAGGTGCAAATCTAACAATAATTTCCGCAAACTTCCTTGACCTCTCATTAATCTCCTTTATTAGAGCAGCAACATTAGATCTATCCTCCTCTAATACCTGGGTTTTCTTTACGGTTGTCAGTAAATCTCCCTCTACCACCAATTTCTAGAAGCCTAACTCTTCAACCATCACTAAAGCTTGAAGACAGGCTTGTGCCTCCGCCGTCATTGGATCTGCCACATATTCATTAGGGTATACATATGCTGCCAAAATAAACCCCTCCTTATCTCTAAATACTATTCCTAAAGCTGACCTTTGTGAAAATCTATTAAAGGATGCATCATAATTCATTTTAATCACGTCTCTTTTCTAGGGGAGTCCATTTGTTATCCTGCTTAATAATAAAACTTCTTGTTATCCTCCCTAGGGAGTTACTTTCTGAGTTATAAGCAATAATAAAGGATAGTTGCCCAACCACATTTTGCCTTTCCCCATTATGGTAGATCTTGTTCCTGTTATACCACAAGGCCCAGAATGTGGTTGCAATTAGTTTACATTAGGCAATTTACCAAAAAAAACCCTTTTTTTTTAAATTTACCGAAATGGGCCGATTTTTTGATTATTTACCGGAATGGTCCACTTTCTAGGAAATCACGTCTACGTCAGCGCGATGTTAGGGTACGTGTCAGGACATCGCGTCCACGTCAGCAAGTCGCATTGACGTGGACGCGATGTCCTGCCACGTAGCGCGTTTCCGGGGATGCGATTTTGACGTTGATTTCATATTTGGGTTTTCTAGCTTTTAGGGTTTAGGGTGCAGGCTTTTTAGGGTTTAGGGGCCCCGAAATAAATTATTTCTAGTTGACGTTTCTGGTCAAATAGTATAAAATCGCTTCTACCAGGATGCTATTTGAGAAGAAATTGTGAAATTGTGTCCTCGTGGACGCGATTTCGCTACAGTTGGTCATGTAAGAAATAATTTTTTTGACGTTTCTAAGCAAATAGTATAAAATCGCTTCTACCAGGATGCTATTTGAGAAGAAATTGTGAAATCGTGACATCGTGGACGCGATTTCGCTACAGTTGGTCATGTAAGAAATAATTTTTTTTGACGTTTCTGAGCAAATAGTATAAAATCGCGCCCTCGTGGACACGATTTTGCTACAGTAGCAAGTTTGGACTGAGGCTATAAATTAGGCAGAAAATGTTCTTAGAATGCATAAGTCATAGCAGAAACATTTTAGAGAGGCAAAGAAAGTTAGAGTTTCAAAATGAGTGAACGTATTAGTGCTGTTATTTACTACGATGGTGAGGTTTGCCACATCGAGAATGGTGTTGTTTTTTTGTTGGAGAATACGGTGCGACTGTAATTTAACCAGAACATAGATTTGACAGAACTTCGTAAAAGAATTAGGCGTAAAATATTCGGAACGACGCCAATAAAAGTTCTGTCAATCACGTATCGATTTTGTTCTTGTGTTGATCCGGTGACATATGACTCGTTCGACATAAAATGTGCTCGTAGCTTGGAGGCAATGGTGCAGACTCATCTTGCTAGCGGAGCAACTTATATTGAGTTATATGTACAATTTACGTCGCCAACTGATGTACTTCCGTCCGGTGTTCGAGATGTATACACGACCCCTGGCCGACACTCGATTAGCGGGTTACAAAATACGGAACAGCCCATGTTCGGTAGCGGTGTCGAATGCACATCCCCCGCAAGACACTCTGTCGATGGATGGGACATGTACGTCGGTGGCTCGACGTTTGACGCTGGAAATATGTACTGGGAAACTGCATCAAGTTCTAGTGGATGGCAATCTACATCTAATTGGGAACGTTATCAAATGCCCAGAATAAGGGATGACGTACTACCTATGACATCAACCGGTGAGGGGACATCGTACGCTGCAGATGATTGTGGGTTAGAAGATGACTCCGATGTGGATCCACCTCGAGAGCCCGGGCCGGATAGTGCAGAGGTGGGATTATTTTCTGAATCGAAGCCTATTCCAACAGAAGGTGAAGATGGTGAAAGGAGTTCAGATGATGAAGAAAATCCACGATTCTGGGCATACTCACCTCCAGCCCACATGCATAATGTCGATTTGTCAGCGGATGACGCGTTAGAGTTTCTAGATCTACCACACCGGATGCGCGATCGTACAAGTTCGGGGGTAGATTTTGGTGAACTTGAAGTTGGTAATCAGTTTACCAATAAGGATAGTTTTATTGGTGCTTTGAAATAGTATAGCATCAAAAACGTCGTTAATTACCACGTCGTTAAATCAAAATCTGATAAGTTTGAGGCGAAATGTGCGGTGCAACACGGCACATGTTCATGGAAAATCGTCGCCTCGTTAAGGAAAAGGACAGGGTTGTGGGAGATAAAAAAGTACAAAGGTCCACTTACATGTGTTGCAGGTACAGTATTGAATGTATCTGAATTAAGTTTTTTTATTTTGCAATGTTACATTATTTAATGTACTCCCTCTGTATGTGTTTCACAAGATTATCCCAAAATGGATTCAGCTATGTTGGCTAGCTTGATACTGCCCACGATAAAAGCAGATCCTAGGACTTCAGTGCCGGTGATAATTGCCAATATCCGTAGCCAAATGGGGTACACGCCCTCTTACCGCAAGGCTTGGATAACTAAACAAAAGGCGTTGGAGAAGCTGCATAGTAGGTGGGACGCCTCATATAATGAAATATGGCAGTGGTGCCAGGTGCTAGAGAGATACGTCCCAAGTGCCATCACAGACCTTGAAACGCTTATTTTGGACCTTTAAGCAATGCTGAAACGCATTTCCATACTACAAGTTGTTGGTACAAATTAACGGTACCTTCATGTTCGGTAGGTATACTCATCGGCTATTAGTTGCAGTGGCACAGGACGGCGGTGGGAGAATTCTTCCAATTGCATTTGCAATAACACCGGGGGAGTCGTCTGATGACTGGGATTTCTTTCTCTCTAGGTTAAGGAGGCATGTGTGCCCCCAACCTGATATCTATGTTATTTCAGATCGGGGCGCTGGTATACTAGCTGCATTTGATCGAGAGGGAAGCTTGTGGCAGCGCACACACCATAGATATTGCCTAAGACACGTTGCTTTGAACTACTACAAGCAATATCAATCTAAGAGCGAACGACGACAAGTGACCAATATAGGTATTTACTCTATAACTGTATTATTTCGTTTGTTAATTTGAATTAGTTTTATTGGTAGAAGTGGTATAAAATATTCGCTATGAACTTATATTGGCAGGGTATGAAATAAATAAAGATCATTTTCACAAGATGTTGGCAATTTTATGATCCCAAAACGAAGAAGGGGCAGACTACCTTTGTAACATACGTTTCGAACAGTGGGCACAAGCATACGACGGAGGCCTACAATATGGCCACATGACGTCGAACCTGGCAGAATGCATAAATTCTGTTCTTAAAGGAGCGCGCCATCTATCGATAACATCGGTTGTGCGAGAGACATATTTCCATTTGGCGGCGCTATTTCCAAAGCGAGCAGCAACTTATGCAGGCCAGATGCAGGGTGGCCGTGTATGGTGCAGTAAGGTAGTTCAAGAAATTAACAAGGCGAAGGAGATGGCAAACATCATGCACACAGTGTGTCACGATCGAGATAATTTATGGTTTCGCGTGACGGAGTTTGACCGACCGCACCAAGGTGTTGTTGGCGGGCAATATCGTGTACACTTGCGAAACAGGAGTTGTGACTGTGGGAAGTTTGATGCACTTCGTTATCCATGCGCTCATGTTATTGCAGCTTGTCAGAAACTCCGCCTGGATCCGCTAAGTTATGTGGACGAAGTGTACAAATTAAAAAACATGTACAACGTATGGAGACACGTTTTCCCACCGGTCCCAGATGAACGTAAGTGGCTGCCCGTATCTCTTGCTCCTTTTAAGCTGTTACTGGATAGAAAATTGCGTCGCAAACCAAAGAGTCGACCTTGCTCCACTAGAATACGGAACAATATGGATATCCGAGAAACAACCAGTCAACAGAAGTTGTGCGGATGGTGTAGGAACCCAGGCCATTCAAGTCGATCATGCCCTAATCGCAATAGTTGAATGTAATTTTAGAAAAAAATATCAAGTTAGTTTAATTTCTTAATTGTTAGTACCAGTCAAAACATTTTACCAAATCTAACATTATGTAAAACTATGTAAAATTATTAAGCCCAAAAACTTTTGTTAATGGTTAGTAAAATTATCAAACTATGTAAAATTATTAAGCCCAAAAACTTTTGTTAATGGTTAGGTTTTTTAATTAAATTAGGTTAGGGTTTATGGTTTTTAATTAAATTAGATTAGGTTAGGGTTTAAGGTTTTTAATTAAATTAGGTTAGGGTTTAGGGTTTTTAATTAAATTAGGTTAGGGTTAAGGTTTAGGGTTTTTAATTAAATTAAGTTAGGGTTAGGGTTTTTAATTAAATTAGGTTAGGGTTTAGGGTTTTTAATTAAATTAGGTTAGGGTTAGAGTTTTTAATTAAATTAGGTTAGGGTTAGAGTTTTTAATTAAATTAGGTTAGGGTTTACGGTTTTTAATTAAATTAGGTTAGGGTTAGGGTTTTTAATTAAATTAAGTTAGGGTTTAGGGTTTTTAATTAAATTAAGTTAGGGTTAGGTTTTTAATTAAATTAGGTTAGTGTTTTTAATTAAATTAGGTTAGGGTTTAGGGTTTTTAATTAAATTAAGTTAGGGTTTAGGATTTTTAATTAAATTAGGTTAGGGTTAGGGTTTTTAATTAAATTAGGTTAGGGTTTAGGGTTTAGGGTTTTTAATTAAATTAGGTTAGGGTTTAGAGTTTTTAATTAAATTAGGTTAGGGTTAGGGTTTTTAATTAAATTAAGTTAGGGTTAGGGTTTTTAATTAAATTAGGTTAGAGTTTTTAATTAAATTAGGTTAGGGTTTATAGTTTTTAATTAAATTAGGTTAGTGTTTAGGGTTTTTAATTAAATTAGGATTTTTATTACATCAAATAGAACTTCTATTTTATTATATCAAATAATATCAAAATAACTCAGAAAATTTTTTATGCGTATTACATAAAATAAACTTCTATTTCATTACATAAAATAATAAATTTTAAAACGGTAATCAATGTCTATTCCCGGGGGATTTGGTTCCACATGGTGGCCATCGATGGTTACGCGCTAGATTCCTCCTTCGTCTAGCTTCAGGCGGCGGTTGTTCTTCCTTCGGTGCTGATTGTTGTTCTTTCGGTTCGACATATGGTTGTCGGACTTAGGACGATGATCCACCTTTAAAGAATAGTGTATGTGGAGGTGTTTGCATCATGAACGGCGACGGTGTTTGAAAGCCATGCGTTGCTGGCGATTGGTAAAAAGGAGAGCTCCACGACGGCCCCCCTTGCGACCCCTCCTGCGCCGCTGGCCTAATTATCGGTGGTCCGCTCGGCATAACAAGAAATGGAGTTGATCCGGGCATTTGGCTCCAACCTGCCATAGGATTCGGAAAAGGATACATGTACGGGTTAAGGTACATATAAGGGCTAGGAAACACACCTGGCATCATAAAGAAAGGCGATTGCGTGGGTATCATCTGTTGAATTGCTGCGTCAGGTGACTGCGTCGGTGCTCTCGTTGGGGACGGTGATTGCATGGCCGCTGATGATGAGCCGGGTGAATGTCTGGGCCTCGTTGAGGGGCTGCCTTCGTAGTCTTGTCGCCTTGGATTTAGAGGCCCGCGCCTTTCCCTTCTGCCACGTATTTTCTGCTGCCTCTCCTCTCGCGTAAGTAAATACAGCTTGCCATAGATCCTAAACCATGGCATGTATTCTGGAATGCACGCTAACTCCGGAACGATGATTTCTTCTCGAGTAGGTAGATATTCATGCCGATTTTCCTACATTTCCATGTACTCTGACCAGTATCTAGGCCAATCCATACCTAATAGCCGAAGGTCAATTTTGTGGTAATCGTTAAACACCTCAGGGACCTCAGGAATCGGTTGTCTACATCCAAACTGTCGTAGGACTCTGTCTGTCTGGTGGGGCTCCACGGTTGCATAGTTGATCAACACCACGTTCGCGTGCCAAACATTCGAATTTTGTAAAAATTCTTCCGGGATTACTGCTCGGATTACTGGATCCTCGTATAGTGTCCATTGAAACTACATGAACATGATAGAAATATTAGTTACATACATAATACAAAATACAAAATACTAAATACTAAATATCAATCCACTAGCAAATGTATGGAAATATCTATTTGTAATAATACTTACTTCTGCTTTCGACCGTTGCTCCAATAGAAGCCGTATATCTTCAAGTTCAGACGCTAATCCACGATAACTTGCCGGATGGTTCCACCTAATTAAACCCATTTTTAGCATACTTTTATTCTTACAAAATCTACATAACAATTTCAAAATGTAATATAAAATTTACCTCATTACGAGTGAGAATGTATATGGGTGGTTCACTCGAGGACGTAGAAATGGAAAGCGAAACCGTGCCCATGATTGCAGTAGTGACAAGCAACCTTCGATGTTTGCTCTCCTCGGTCGCGTTGCCCCGCACATCTCCCGATATAATGTTGCCAAGACGGCAGACCCCCAATTAAATTCACTGACTCCTCTAAAATCAATGAGTTTTAGCAGCCACCTTAGATGTACACGGCTCCGTGACGTGTCGGGCATCAGATAACCTCCAATTATTTGAAGAATGTATGATCAAGTATATTGGATTCTTTCAATTTTGGTTGAATTTGTATTCGGATCGGGGAAGGTGGCACGTAACCAGCCTATCTCCACCTTACCTCCATCCATTTTATCCGGAACAGCGCCCAAAAGCTCATAGCACACCACCTCCCAATTGCTAGATTGGGCAGACCCGGTGACTGGGTGCCCGTCCACCGGCAATCCCAATTGCAGATGGACATCTTCTAGAGTGATAGTGCACTCTCCACATGGAAGATGAAATGTGTGCGTCTCGGGTCTTCACCTCTCGATCAACGCACTGATCAGTTTCAGCTCCAACTTGCATCCCCGGCCTACCATCGCCACGTGCCAAAAACCCGCTTCCCGCAGGTAATTCTCTACTAACGGTGATGGAGGAGCATGCATATTCCGGATATTGCATTCCAATACCCGATCTTCAGACTTTTATAACAAATAATAAATTGATAATTATCTAAAAATACATAAATAAAAATATCTTAAATAATATTTAAAATTTGAATTTAATACTTACCATTTTCATTTGCTCCACCGATATGTGATTGCTATCAAGACGAATCAATGATCCGGCCATTGATGAAAATATAAAAAAATTTAAAATTATTTTAAAAAAATGAAATTAAGGGGAAATTGAAATTTAATATGGATTTGAGAGATTTTTGGAAGGAAATTGAGAGTTTGAGAGAATTTTGGAAGGAAATTGAGATAGGATTTGTTTGTGGAAAAAAAAAGGGGTGGGGGGTTTTTATAGTTTTTTTTTTACCGTTGGGGTGGGGGGCAACGGTCAAATTTTTGACCGTTGGGGTACTGTTCACGCGCGGGGGACATTGCATCCACGTCAGCGCGACCTGCTGACGTGGAAGGAAATCCCGTCGCGATGTCCTGACACGTACCCTGACATCGCGCTGACGTGGACGCGATTTCCCGAAAAATAGACCATTCCAGTAAATAATCAAAAAAATCGACCCATTTCGATAAATTTTGAAAAAAAGGGCTTTTTTTGTAAATTAGCCGTTTACATTTATCCACATTACTACTTATAAACATATTAACTAACTAGTTTTCCCAACTTTGTTCATCACTTGTGGGGGAGAAAACTACCCCCACACCTTGCAGGACTTGCCTTGAGAACGTACAATCTCTGAACACGTGGCTCTTCGACTCCTCTTTCACTGGACAAGATAGACAACAATTAATTGCCGTCAGGTTCCTCTTTTGTAGATGATCAAAAGTAGGAATATAGTTATTTTCCATACTTTAATTTTAATTTTGCTGGCAATGTTAAGGCTCCATAGCTTCTTATAAAAATTCTGTAAAGCTACATCATGTTGTATCCCCTTTCCCGCCACCCTCTTCGAACCCCCAGATATCAGCCATTTGTAACTGGTTTTGACAAAATACACTCATGTGTTATCACCCCTCCAGACCAGCTCAACCTTCTGTTCAACTCCAATTAAGAGGATGTTAAGAATCCTATTTGCTTTCTCCTCATCAAACAAGTTATTCACAACCTCCATTTTCCAGGTAGCAGATTCACTATCTATAAGATCAACCACCCTTAAATAATTAATGTCTATATTCTGAACTTATATTCAACCTGATCCAGGTCATAGAAGGCATGCATCATTCCGAATGTTGGTTCTTCTACTGTTGCCAACCCTCCATCCTATTCCTTGTTCCAACAATCCCCGAGCTCTCCAAATGCTCCTCCAGGTATAAGAAGGGTGAGCTCCTAACCCATCATTCATAAATTCACCATGCGGATAATATTTAGCTTGCATAACACGTGCAAACAAGCAATCATCATTTACCATCAATCTTCACCCCTATTTTGCTAAGAGTGCTATATTAAATTTTGTTAAATCCCTAAACCCCAACCCCCTAGCATTCTCAGCTTACACATTGATTTCCATTGGCACCAATGAATATCCTTCTTTGATTTAGAGTGTCTCCACCAAAATCGACTAATAATGCCTTCCAACTCATAGTATAAGGAAATTGGTAAAAGGAAACATTGCATCATATAAACTAGAATTGACTGTAAAATTAATTTAATGAAAACCTCTTTACCTCCAAGAGATGATTGACTAAACCCTAAACCCTAAACCCTAAACCTTAAACCCTAAACTTAAAAATTAAATATAATTTTTTACTAATAATATTAATTAAAATAATATATTGAAAATTACTTTAAATATGACTATCAAAGAAAAATGTTATTTAGCACCTACAACGCATAAATGCTATTTAATGCATTTATAATATACTAATTTATTTACATCAACTTTTTAGAAATCAAAACAATAAAGATTGAAAGGTAGGAAGTATGGATAATTGTATTGACATATTTGAAGGGAAAGTTAATTTTGTGGTTGAAATAGTCACCACAATTTTATGCATTGTTTCATTTTCTTATTTGCTTATTTGAAGAGTTAGACAAATTTTAGAACAAAAATATTGGGCTATTAGTTTTGATGTTAATTGGATGAGTAAAGCTTAATACATGCAGACCAAAAGAGTTGAAGTTGCAGACTTGACATTTCTATCTTTGAAGACTTTTGAAGACTTTGGATATGATTTTTATGTAAGAAAAATTTAATTAGTATATAAACTTAAGTTTTATCTAGGTTAAAGGAAACTGAAAGATTAAGAGCTTGATAGAGCACAAATTTGTTCAAGTTAGGAACATGTATGTGTGCATTATTTCTATAAGCAACCAAGACAGTCTCTTTGAGTAGTAAAGCTAAACTTTCGAGGGGGAAGCTTGGTAGGAGAGTGATTTAGTCTTTATACAATGGTGAAGTTGTTAAATTGGTGAATGTTAAACCAGTGTTAGGACTTAAATCATTGGTTGTATTGTGAGAAAGATAATAGATAATTACTCTAGGCAATGTCTTATAAATGTAGGCTGAGGTTGAATTGCATAAACAATCTCTATTTTCTTTTTATTATTTTTGCACCTTTTATTTCGTGCACCACTTTAGTCACAGTTTAGGTTTCCCAAACTAGTACATTCCCTTGTGTCTACAAATTGGATATACTACTTGTTCATGTTTTAAAGATAATACGAATATAAATTTTTAAAATATTTTATATATTTTACTTACATGCTGATAATGCTAATAATGTTATTTACATTAATTATATAAAATTAAAATATTTTATTAAAAATAAAAAATAATCCACATAGCAACACTTTATTAATATTAGAAAGCTAAAACATCCGTAACAATATCCCAAAGCTGAGCAACATTAAAAGAAATTGATAATCTAGCAAGGTTATGTGCTTCCTTGTTGAATAAATGTCTGGTCCACTTAACCGTGCTACCACCACACTGCTGTAGTAGCTCCTTACATTCAAGCATGATAGACCCGAACTTAGACAAATCATCGTCTTTAGAATAAACCGCTGCAGCTATCTCCTTGGCATCTGCATAGACAACCCCCTAGAACCGAGGGGCTGAGCCACCCATCTCAACCCTTCCCGCAGCGCCATAGCTTCGGCTAATCTTGCAGAGGGTACCCCGACAATCGATTGGACAAAAGATTTAATAAATATGCCTTCCATTCCTCAAACAACAGCCCCATACCCCAACTCCTATCCCTTTCAAATAAAGCTGTGTCCACCTAACACTACCGAGCTCCCTCATCCATAGCCAACCCTGATTCCACCGACTCCCCAGTCCCAGTGTTAATAAAGCTAATTGTAGACGCTACACTTCGCCTCTCTCGCCATTCGCAGACGTGGCCCTGGAACTTCAACATTCATCCACAAAAACTCATTCCTTGTCCACCACAGGCGCCAATACATCAAACAAAATTCTTCAAAGATGGATCGAGAGGCCCATGCGACTATCTGCTTAAAATAATCAAGAAAATCCATATTAAAAACTTCAACAGGTTTATCCCAAATATTCCAACATGATACAGCTTTTGGACACAATAATGAGTAATATCCTCACCAAGTTTATCAATTCTTTTCTTGGTAATATAATTTAAATGGTAGAAATAGATTATCTAGTTATGGAGCTGGACCTAGATATAGATGTGTACTTGAGAGCAATAAATCATTGCTACATAAATAAGAGTGAAACAAATCATTTTGTGTGAATTTATTTTAGCATGTTAATCTTAGTTAAAAGAGTGGAATCTCTCATAGCACGTCACACCCTAAGCATCAATGAACCTCCAATTATCAGTTGTTATTTCACTCAATTAGTGGCATGGAATTTCTTCATATTGCATTAGGTCTTACCTAATTTACCGGTTTTGTTTCTTTTCTCCAATAGTCTTTTCATCCTAAATCAAACCTAACCAACCACCGATTATTTGGTTCTGAAAACCATGGTCGCCAATACTAATTTTTCTTTTCTTTTTGCCCTATTTCATAATGGCAGTAAATAAAGTGATTGATTATCTCTCATTAAACTAAAAATCATTTGTATTTTTTTTAATTTTTTAAATAAAATGTTTATACATTGTAATACATCAATATTGGGCAAGAATAGGAAGCTTTCCTAGTTGCTTATATCTTGAGAGCATAATAAATTAGTATTTTTGTACTGTTAGCCCTACTATCTCGTATAGGTTTTGCTGTGAGGCAGAAGCCTAAACCAAGATGCTAGTTTGGATTTGAAAGATGCTCTTACAGATTCGATCACTTTGTCCTACCCATTTTAGATAATTACTTCCCCTTTTTATATATGATTGATTTATCACATATTTTATCAATTTAATTTTTATTCTATTTTTTAGTTAAATTTAGTCCTTAATTCTTTTTATAAGAGTGAAATTATTTTTTAATTGAAATGTTAACTAAAAAAAATTCTTTTAACAATATTGTCATGCCAACTCGCGTGACAATTCACATGTAATTCAAGTTACATGTCATTATTTATATTATATATCACATCAATAAATAATTTAAAAATTATAAAAATATTCAAAAAATCAAAATCAAAATAAAAAATAGGATTAAATATAAAATTAGTACCTAAACTTGTCCACTTTTCCTAGATTGGTACTTACGGGTTTTTTGTCCCAGATTGGTATCCAAACCCTTTTTCAATTAACTAAATCGGTATCTAAGTCTAACAGTATTAAGTTTAGAATGCGGGGTAGAATAATATTGTGACATATGGCATAAATGATGTCATGGTAATGTCATAATTTAAAAAAATTAAAAAAAATTCTTTTCACTTTTCTCCTCCCCATTTCTTTTGAGGTTCTTTTTTCTTTTCCTTCCTTCTTTCTTCTTCCTCCCTCAGCCCAAGTTGCTGCCTCCGTCGCCGCCAACGATTAGCCTCCTTTTCGGCCTGAAAATGGCACCGGAGTGACAATCAACGATTTTTTTTCTTCCTATGAATTAACTGCAAAATCTGTCATCTTTTATTCACCTTTGGTTCTCGTGTTCGTTTCCTCTTATCTACTTGCAGAAAAAAGTTTGGGTTCAGAAATTATTCTCTGGTTCTCAGAGAATCTATCTTAAACCAATAAGTCTGTTTTGTATCCAATCCCATTAAGATTTTATACATTGGTCTTCTTTCTGGGATTTTGAAACTAATTTCATTCGATCTACAGGGTTTTGCATTGTGACCCTTTAGACCTAATTTCGAGGTTCTTATCTTCCTCCATGTTGCAATGACTTGTGTGTTTCTTTTTCTTTAGTGATAAATCAATGGTGATAAATCATATTTTACTGGATAAATCAATGGTGTTGCTAGAAGGGGGAGATTTATTGGATGACCTTGTGGGTTTCTTTTTCTTTAGTGTTTTGTTGAATGATCGATGCAATGCAATGTTTTTTGAAGTTAGCTTGAATCATCTTTGGTCTATATATATATTTATAAAAAAGAAGGTTGTAGTATTGGTACTAAGAAAAAAATCGTAGATGTTGAGGTTCTACCACTCTTCCTTTGGATATGCAATTGCAGTGGGTGATTTTTGGAAATTGAACCAAATGCCTATGTTAGGGCTTGCTAAACTTCATCAGATATTGTAAATCAATGGCACAGGGAAAGATTTGTTCTGCGAAATTAATTAATCATCTATAAAAATTATCTCAACATCTAAACTGAACATGTACCCTTTAATGAATTGAACAGTCAACTTCAAGTGTATTTGCATAAAAGAAAAATAAAAAATTTGGGTTTGTTTTTCTCGAGAAACAAACAAAAAAATGGAATAGAAGGATTTTAAGGTTGAGGAAGGGAAAGAGTGGCAAAAAAATGCTATTGTCACTTTCAAAAAAGAAGAAGAAACTTTGGTTGAGGGAAGAAGAAGGAAAAAACAACGTCAAATTGGAGGGGGCAGAAAAGTCAAAAGGAATTTTTTTTTAAGTTTTTAAAATTATGACATCACCATGATGTCATCTATGTTGCGTTTCACAATATTATCTTGTTATGTGTCCTAAACTTAACGAGGTTAAATATAAGTACCCATTTAGTTGACGGAACAAAAATTCGGGTACCAATCTGTGACAAAAAAAAACCATAAGTACTAATCTGGGAGACATGGATAAGTTCATGTACTAATTTTATATTTAACCCCCAAAAATATTATAAAAAGTTCATAATTTTTTAAAAAAAGCATAAAGTACAATTGGATTATCATGCGGACTACCATGTTTAAAAATTTAATGTTTTAATCAATATTTCTGTTAAAAAAAGTAATTAGACTCTTTTTAAAAGATTGATGCTCAAATTCCACTCTTTTTAGGCCAAATTTTGCTATTAGTTTCAGTACTGTATATCTTGTGAATTTAGGTCTTTTACTCTAATTTGGTCAATTTTACTTCCTATACTTTTTCAAATTTGAAACTTCAATTCTTAACAAAATGACATCAATTAAATATGTTAGGCCAAATGTCGCTATTAGTCTCGTACTATGCATAAGTTGTGGATTTAGTCCCTATTCTCTAATTTAATCATTTTTAGTTATCATACTATTTGAATTTAGGCTTGATTCAAACAATCAAATTCTAGTTTCTAAACCCATCAACTAAGATAACAAGCTTTTTTTTTTTTAGTATTGTGTGGAAATTACAAGTTGACATGTCATTCCATATTTGATAATAAGTTTCTCATGTAAGATAATAAAATGCAGCTTAATGAGTTTAATGGTTACTATTTCGATTAGGATTGAAATTATAAAATTAAAAAATATAAGGACTATAAATGTCCAAATTAGACTATAAGTACTAAAAGCGCAACTTACACCTAATATCAGAAGTTTGCCTAATTACTGTCATTACATTGAGTCATTAGCTTCAAGTTGAAAGATAATATATATGTATATATACATCCATTAAAATGCGTGGAAAATGAAGCATTAGATGAGATATCCACTGATAAAAAATGAATCACAAGATTAAGTCAATCCTGAAACACAAATAGAGGGTAAGGTTAAATCGGCTAGCTTGAAACAAGAGAGGTATTGGAAGCAAAATGAGGTGGTGGGTGGGATATTAGTTCAACTGGATACTGCCAACCTAAGGCTTATCATATTGGAGTCGAGAAGGACCTAACTGAGAAGACCCACATCGAAGATCTGAAATCTTAACAGGGCTTTCACGGTAGATTTTATTTTAGATTGCTGGGCTTCACTTGTACTTAAGAAACCGGGTTACATTCAAAACCCTACATCACTAGATTTAACAAGCTTTTTCTGACCCAGTCCCATTTATGATATTTCATTTAAATGCTCAATGCCCACTTCCAAATAGTTGCCCTCTCCCCCATCTTTGAGGCCCATTGAAATACAAAACCTTTTCGTTGTTAGTTTAGTGCCAATTTGCATGGAGACTGAAAAGATTAAAAGGCCCTCAAATTAGCGAATGTGCGGTTCAGGTTTGAGTTTCAATGCTCATAAATTGATATATATATATATACTTGGATTATGTCTAAATTTATTTTTCGTGTAAAATTCTTAAAAAAAAACTCTAAAATTTAATGCTATTAATTTATCAAGGAATAAAAGTTGTTTACGTATGGAGATGAATGTGAACTAAAAACTTGAATCTAATCTATTTGTAGCTCTATCTATGATTCAAAAAAAGAATACATTAAAGGAATAACAGGGCAGTCATCCGGAAATATGAAAGACGGGGTGTGGTGGGAGAATCCACTACGTAGTTTGCTTGCAGTTGACTTTGCCGGGAATCTTGAAAGAAGTTTTGCTGTGGGTTCCGTGGTGTCTGCCACAAAAGGTATCCAATCCATTCGTGCAATGACAAAAACAGAAAAAAAAAAAGAAAAAAAGAGAAGAGGAAAATGATAGTGGGAGAGAGAATTGAGGCAGAAAATGATATAACGCTAAGGCCATAATTTGATACTACTAATTTTATCAGCTTAAGCCTTCCATTTGAACTGACTTCTAATCCTGCAATATTTAAAACGTGTAGGCCATGAATTTCACTATTTGTTCTTAGCAAAGCAAAAAAGACAACGTTTAGGCTTCTTTTTTTTGTTCCAAGTAGCACCCTCAAAGCTCAATCAATCACATCCCTAATAAAACAAATGAATATATACTAACAAAATTGAGGTCTGGCCTTTGGAAATCAAATATTCAAGGAGTCAAACGGGTTTGGACAACTTTTCTAAAGAAAGGGAAAACAAAATCCACTCCAACTCGCAAACCGTTTGTAATGAAACAAGTCAGAATGAGCTGAGAGCAAAGGCAAAAAGATAAAGTAAATTATGTTTTCACGTGTAAAATGGGGACTGCCCGGGGGTATGTATTCTTTCTTATTTTATCCATAGATTTTCAACTTTTAACTCCTCCGTCCCTTGCTTATAAAGTTTGAGTACTCAGTTTCCCTTACCAAACTTGGAGAAGACTGACTATGAGGCCCATGAAACACACTGTCTCCTGTTGGCTCGTGTGTCTTGCGAGCTTTTTCTACGGTGTGGAGGCATTACCAACGCCGTGTTTTTACAAACTCTCTTGCTTCTAAAGCAAGTTATAATGGAAACAGAGGTATCCCTAAGTCAAAAGATGCCCACTAATTCGCCGGTGTCTATAATCTTTAAAGGACTAATGGTGTTGAAAATAATCATTTGAGAATCAGTTTGATTTGATTCCTATCATGGCTACGACCTAGGTCATCAAAAATCGGTCATCTTGTAAGAGTAAAAGCTAGAATTGTTCTGTATCTACAAGTTAGATGTATTTTAATCAAAGTCACAATAATAACGAATGAACTCTGTAGAGATTTGAGACCTAGTTTAATTGATATCTATTTTACATTTATTTATATGTTTGTCAGATATCTAAAAATGTATTTAAAAGTGGTAACTTATGGTGGTCCAAAGAGAATAATTCCGGATTATGTTCTCATGGTGCAGCTCATATATAGTGGATTGTGACAATTCCATCGAAAGGGTCTTCAAATATCTATATCTCAACTTTCCAAACCAACACGAAAAGACTAATTTTCTTGCGGGGCTTTCAAGAGTTAAGAGACAAACAAGCAAAGTTAAGTTGGACATAAGGCCTGGAAAAGTTTTAAGAGTAGTTTAGAGTCAAGATCTCTCATTTCATGTTTGTTGGGAGTTGGGACAGTATAAAGTTGTACTAACCATAAATCATGGCATTAACAAATTGTGAACTAGGTTAAGCTAGGCTCCAATTTATGTCCATTTGACAAAGATAATGGACAATTGTAACAAAGATCTCAAGCAAGAAATGTTAGGAGAAGACAACAATTCACGTGGCCGGGCCTTCCATTGTGTATGCATGGGGATTCATGAAGGGTGGGTATTGATGGCACAAGGGACCCCTCTCGAATGTCTGTCTCCGATACCTCCAAATAATTAAAAACCCAACTTTCCTAGTTCATATTATCCTCTAAGTCATTGAGGCGCCATTAATGTTTGATGTTTGACAAGCTATGAGAACTTAGTATAAATCGCAATATGCCCCTCTAAATGAAAGCTAAACCTATATTAAAACCCCCACTCATCTCTTTACAAGGTGATGATACAATTGTAATTTTGTACATTTGATGGAGTCACCTCAAGCTAACCAACCCCTTATATTCCAAATCTAAGTGGATCCCATTCCTTAAGATCATGGGTCCTATCAATGGCCGCCATGCCCATAGTTTGACCATACAAGATCCAAATGGGCTTCGCTTTTTTTCCTCTTTGAATTATCCTTTTTATTTTTATTTATGAAGATGAATAAAAAGTATAAGGTGATGGCCTAATGGACCTTTTACAAAACCCAAAACTCTCTTAGTCTTAGCTTAGAGAATGGGAAAGGGAAGAGCTTCTCCTTGCCACATGAATACCAAAAAAAAAAAGTCTCTCAAAGTCAATAAAATGATTGATGGGTAATTGAAGCCTGGAGAAATGTTCTTCCTGATCAGCAGCTCATTCAACCACCAATTGTTGTTTCATCAAAATGGAAAACGATGTGCAATCAACTTATAAACCTCTTTAAGTCTTAAGCACACAGGCTAAGATATGGAAAAAGACCCCATAAGTTTTCCATTTTGCAACCATGAAAGTGGGGACTAATGACAAAAACTACTGTACAAAAAAAGAAGAAGGTTTTCTTCCATACATATCAGCAAGGCAAAGTTAGGAATCTGATGTTGTTGGAGGTGGAAATAAAATTATAAAATAATTTAAATTTAATTATTAATAATTGAGAGGAACAAAAATTCATGTAAGACTTACGACAGCATGTATTGAATTTTGACGTTTGAATATTTTGCTAATGAAAGAACATCACGCATTATTGATGTCATTCCTTAGGTTTTAATTCATTAAGAATAATCTTAGCTACCAATATCAAATATATACCATAATATAGAAGTTCTCCCCAAGTTTTAATATGCTTCAATTTGATTTCATTCTTTGAAGAACAAGCAACGAAATATGTTGTTCTAGAGGGTAATTTAGTTATTTGATATGTAAGAAATGAGAAAAAGAGTAAAGAAAAAAAAAAGATAGAACTCTCTCTGTATATTTGGAATTTCGTCCCTCTATTTTTCAAATTTAAAAATTCAAATCTAGTTATTAGCACCGTTAAAATTCTTCTATTAAATTTGTTGGTGTGACATTCTACCTTTTTTTAAAAACAAAGTACTCACTCGATAATCATGTGTCACCAAAAATAACAATGTAATTGACTTGAATTTAACAAAAAATTTAACGATGTTAACAATTCTTTAAATTTACATTTGATAGTTTAATTAGAATAAAATATTTAGACTAACTAATGACATTATAAATGTCGAAGTACAAAATTATGTCAAAAATTAAAATTTAATATTTTTACATAGTTAAAAAATAGAAGATTCAGAATTGAAATTTAACTATTTTGTTAATAATGTAAAAAATAGCAATGACAAGTGTGGAAGGCCTTCTATATATATATGGTAGTATAGATATTGATTCATTAAGAGTAAATGTCATCATCCTTAAACCCTAATCATCAACATCAATGTCTAATTTAAAAATCATAGTGAAGAGACTGAATAAAAATATTTAAAAAATCAAAACATTAGGTGAAACCTTAAAGTTGATTGATAACATATTTAATTGAAGGGTAAGGATCATTTATTCAATTTCTCCCGAATTTCAACTCTATATAATTTTGAAATCATACGCATAAAATCTTCACTACGAACTTGTGCCAACTCATGAAATGGAGAAATGGAGATTTAAAATTATGCCAATACTCGATTAAAATATAGTGAAAGCATGTTAGTGAGATTATTATTAATTTGACTAATTATGAACTAATAAGGCGATATTCTCTGAAACATCGAACAAGTCTAAACTAGCTCATCATTGGCCTAACTCTACACTTATATAATTATCAACACTTGGCTGGAACACCGACTCCAAAAACGTTTTTATAGCATTATCAGTGCGGCAGTTTTCTGTTAACCTGGCAGAGTTGATTACAGTTTTTTTCTGTGTCAGATGAATCTGCATGTGCCATGTTATGATATCAACTTTCTTTTGATTCCCTATAGGAGATTTGAGAATACAAAAAATTAAATCATAATCAAGTAATTACAATCATACCTGGAATCATAGTTAAGAACTGTACCATTTGTTGTAGGAATGATAACAGCTTGTAGTTTGAGAAAGAATGAAATAAAAAGTTGTCTAAAACACTTGGATTTAGCCATGCCAATGACTTTAAAATATAATCCAATTACCTTTTTTTACATTGGAAATTGATTCCCACATTCACTATTCAATATCACCAATTATAAATTTGTTTCAAGTTGAGTGTTACTTAAGATATTTGGGTATAAAAAATATATGGTAAAAATATTATGGAGGCTTTTGTAATAAGAATAAAATTGTATTTCGTCTCATGAGTAGATTAGTCTCTATACGTTAGATTCAAGAGTCAATCGGTTCTTTTATTAAAAATTTTATCGATAAGTGTTTGGTTATTTTGTTTGTCATACCAGGTTTAACAGTAAAAATAGATAAACTTTTCAAAAAAAAAACTAGTTTGTTCTTTTATATAATGCACAGGGACTAAATTACTTATTATTCTAGTAGGAGCAAAATATACCTAATATAGGGACCTCCATATTATTTTTAGCAATATATATATATAATGGTGAAGCTATTTAGACCAAAGGGGTAAAATAGGTTGAAGCATCCCATGTTGGGGGAAAGCAAGTGGGCTATAGTTTCACATGGGATCTAAACAACAAACATTGAACCTGTGTATATAAAAACTGAAATGCCCTCCCACCCCAAGGAGGAAGACAAATACTGTGGAAATAACTTTGTGCGTCATTCATATCAGGATTGATAAGTAAATAAATGTCTGAAAGTCCAGATATTTTAGCAGCTCCTTTTTCGGCGTGCAATGAGGGCCGAGGCTAAGCTCTCTCAGGGCCAGGGGCCGGTCTGATCGCCAACACCACGCACATTAATTTCGTTTGCATTTCAAACTAGACTCACAGTCTTCATGCATCTCTTTCTTTGACATGTGCATTATTGTTATATTATAATTATAACTATAATTATAGCTATTCATATAAGGCAAATTTATGACGGCCATGCATGCACGGGCTTTTCCTAACATGCCTATGTAACCGAAAAGCCAGGCATCTGACAAGTCTCCTAATCCAAGGCTTTTCCATTATCGTCTTCTAAATAAAATAAAAATAAAAATCTTTACATTTGTAATTTACTTCTTGGCCTTCTCTTAAAGTCACACTCAAACTAAAAGAAGCCGTAGAAATTCAAAGGGAGCTTTGTCAAACCGCAAAGCCTTGACCACTAATCTATTTGATAAAAAAAACAAACAAAATTTATAATTCACAATCACTACTTAGTTGCCCATTGAAATTATGTACACATGTATTGTCAATCTATCCAATGTTCTAGACAATGAATTTGTGATTTCAACCCTTACTTTAATCATATCAGACAATCTAATCAATTTCATACGGAAGGTCTAATTATGTTCTAGGTCTTTCTACTTTTTTCATATTTAAAAATTAGTCTTTTATACTTTTAATCCCGATAATTTAGTCCCTTTACAATATTTTCTTAATCATTAGAGTCCAATTGATAACACCGTCAAAGGAATTTCGTTAAATTGAATTACGTGGTATTTTTTAAAATAAAAAATTTAGTCACTAGCCAATATTGCATGCTTGAAAGGTCAAATAAGCAAAAAAGTTTTTGGGAGTTTGTTAAGTTTTGGAGGTTGAACTATGGGGCATCTTTGAGGGCTTGACTCTTTTATTAGAATAGGGATTTGACAGAGTGTTGATTAATACAGATAGTATGGAAGCAGTTCAGGTTATTCAAGAGAATAACTTAATTTACTCGAATTCAGCTTTGGTTAGACGAATCCACCAGTTGCTGGCAAAAATAGTTCAATGACGTGTCCAACATGTGTCCAGAGAAAAAAATAAAGTTACAAATTATCTTACAAAAATGGATCATAGCAACGAGGACGTTTTACAATTATTTGAACACCCTTCTATAGGGGTTTTGGTTTAAGTCTTTGTGACCCCTATGTTTTTGTTTTCTTTTCACCAAAAAAGAAAATAAAAATGTCAAGTCTAGGACTGTAAGTTTTTTTTTATTCTATATATGATATTGTAAGATTCTTTAGCATTTATATTTTTTGCTTAAATGGCATGCATGAGACTCTAAAATGGCCACTTGACTAGCTTTTTACTTTAAAAATGCTAAATTATTCAATTTAACGATTTTATTTTATAGTATTATAAATTGACATTCAATTCGTGAATCAAAAGATTAGATATTCAAGTTTTAAATAAAAAAAGTAAAGAAATTTATTGATATGGGATACAACAAGGAAGGAAATAATGGTGGTGACAAAGAGGTCGGTTCATCTTGATAGGAGAAGAGCTGAAGTGAGAGAAATTACGAGAAGAGAGTTTAAGGTGAGTAGGGGAGATTATGTGTTGGGTTGGATGCTTTAAGGTCGTTGAAAGGGAAAGAAGATCCTCTTATCATCATGTGTTGGGGCATATATAGGGGAAAGATTCCTAGTGTCACGTCGTCGACAACTTCAAGATATCATGAGCGCATGATCGGCCAGGTGGCAAGGCCATTACACCTTGTTTGTTGTTAAGCGAATATTACCTTGACATTCCTTTTGCTCAAATAGTACAAGATTATTAACCTTAATGGTCTCATCTTGAAGAATAAGTATGTACCCGCTTTTAATGAAGGGTCCGCTATTTAGCAGGCAACCTAATGGAAGATGAAGTATGCATGTGGTTGATCACTGGCGGTGCAAGTTGGAGGACAGTCCAAGAATACTTCTTAAGTTGATTCGCGTGATCCCACATGTCTAGATCAAGATAGAGTTATAACAGAACTAATATTTTAAAATAAAAATACATGCAGTAAATGTCAAATATGCAAATAGTATAGAAACTACAGCATAATTAGATCTTAATTGAATGGGGTATCAGGGATTGCACGGGGACCGATAGTAAGTTGGCATCTGAGTGTTGGGGATGAAAATTTGGTGTTAAGGTATATACAATAATATTCGAAATTGAAAAAGCAATTATTAATCTATTTTAATTATGAAACAGATTTTGTGGACATAAAGTAGTAGTACGTAAAACTGTGGTTGAGATTGGGATGTTGATCCAGCTTGCTATCCGCGTTGTGTCTGTCGAGTGGAGTGGAGGAAGTGGTCCACTATAGACTTCAAATCACTGATTTTATTTTCACCTACCAAAATCCTCTATGCTTTGAATACCCGCACCATTTTCCTCTTATTGCTTTCTTGCTTCCCATTTTGCATTGCACACATATCTTCTTTTTACTATTTCTCCCCGATTCCTTTACAGGGTAATTTTCAGTGACAATTGTTAAACCTCGCCACTTAACATTTAGCTCATACTTCACTTAAGCTTCTCTAATTAAAACTCTTTAATAACGAGCTTTGGCTCAAGGACACTTTGCGGCCGGGTCAACCCTTCGACCAACAAGCAGATATTTTACTCAATAAATCTTTGCAATGTATCGATATCAATCACCACCATATTAAACGAGCCTTACACGCTGATCATTTTGTCCAATCCTAGGAGTCTCTATACACATCACAACACCACCCTACTTATATCAATTGGGATAGGACACTTGCCCAATGCCAATGCCCAAACCACGTAATGCCACATGGCACCTTGAGATAGGGTAAGAACCATGTATATAAACTAAGACCTCAACATGAGAGCCCGAACAACCCAAAATACTTGACTTTCCTACTTTAAGTAAACCTCTACTATTCCTCTAATCATCTTCTACCTATCTTCGGTCATTGAACAACAGAATGAATCATCTTGAGACACAATCATCTTATTTGTGTATTTATAGAAATTAATTATTCCAATGAAAAAGTAAGTAACAACAGTTGTGAGTGTCACCATAATCTTGAATGTAATTATGATTTGCTGTCAACAATCAAATCAGAAACAATTGCTTTTAGTATCTTCAAGGAAATTAAAGTGGGAAAGTTGAAGGACGCACTCATGGAGGAAAAAAAAAGTAATGAATGCATAGTATTTAATTTACGCACACATGGGACATATTACAACCTTATTTTAAAACAATTGCAATGGTCATCAATAAAATATAAAAGGTGAACAATCTTTGTTTCCACAATTTCGGCCTCTCAATTTTCAAAAACATTCTAGGTTTGACGAATACATTGAAGTTGATAATTTGTAGATAATTGAATTTTTTTTTTCAATTTAAGTGTTTCTTAAATTTGGAATGGATTAATTAAATTGGTACTTAATTAATGTCATTAAATTCTGCACTGAAAACTAATAAAATAATGATATATATATTTTAAATATAATTTTTTTACTTTTTTTATTTCATGCTCATAATGAAATATTTTTAGGTATTTTTAGAATTTGTTTTCAAATTTTTTGGATTTTTTGGTATTTTTAGAAATTTCTCTTTGATTTTTTATTTTTATTAATTTTAGAATTTTTAAAATACGAAAATTCTAAAAATATAAGACAAATATAAAAACACTAAAATTATCTAGAAATTCGTTTAGAAAATATGTCAAAGTTTAGTAGAATTTTAAAAATTTCGAAAATAAACTTTTGTAGTGATATCTAATGTAATAAATTTGATCAAATAAGTACTTGGAAATTGAGGCTTAGAGAGATGATGTTAGGATTTGCGCCCTTAGTGCAATGATTCTGTCATAGGCTACTTGTAATTTTTCAAACTGGTTGAATAAATAAAAATTACCACATGTTCATTTAATATTTTTTATGATTGTCTTCAATGGTTTTATAAGTACAACAACATGAATAAGTAAATATTCACTCATTGATTATCTAAAGTTTAAGTAATATTAAGTTGCATTATATGGTCAGATTATAATGCAGGAAGACAACTTATATTAGTAGGTACTTTAAATTCTTTGTAGTCCATGAAACTAAATTGAACAAATGATTCACGTTAGGACTATTATGTCATTTATAAGTCTGATTGGGAAGATAACTAGTTTTGGCTATCGAAGTTGGATGGACTGTAACACCCCATACTCGATTCAATCGTCGAACTTGAGCTACAGTGTGCTACATTTGTTGTCAAGGCAACTACAATTAATTTATATAGGAATACACATCACAATTCATATAACTTACTTATGAGCATATAATAACACTATTAACTAAATTCAATAAATACTAATTTTATACTCAAGTACATATAAATATAAAGATTTACTAATTGTGACTCAACTAGATAGGTACATGCCAAACTATTCAAAAACGCAAATACACCAACATTGTTGAGCCTGGGATCTTCTTTGGATGCTAAAGTTGAAATTCAGGATATTCATATAACTTAACCTGCGCATGGAAAACAAATTGTACTTTGAGTAATCAACTCAGTGGTATTTCTACAAATTTAATATCAACGAGAATAAGTTTATGAAAATACTCAATAATTACACCTATGCAAAACATCCTACTAAGCACATCATTTATACCGCTTTAGTCCATTTAAATATGTTCCATAACTAGTTCAAAAGTATAACATGTTAGCATATTATATCCCAAATCAAGTCGATTAATTCATCCCAATTTCATACCAACGTTTCGAACCGTTACCTGTTGTGCATAATCTTTTAGAACTGCGATTCATGTTAAATATCATTATCAAATTTTATATTCTATGTAACACCCCACGCTCGACCCATCTGCTGGATTAGAGTATGGAGCATCACAATGGACCAGTTTCACCTATTCTTAATAATTTCTAACTTAACTACTATAAACAATCTAAGGATAAAACTATACAATATTGAAATTTAATAAAAATTCTTACAACTAAGGCCTTATGCCATAGAATATTTAAACTCTTAAAATTCTACCTCTAATTTGATTGTTTATATACAATAGGCCCTTTTACAGCTTTTATCAGACTAACTAATCCATTGTCCAAATTCTAAGGGCACTATCTGACTACAATATCACAACTCCTAAGGTGAAGCCTTCAAAGGTTACCCATTCCTATGTGTATGACTATATCTGTCTGTCATCCTCGGTCTTGATATCATCTAGCTTGATCTCTCCTCGAAATCCTCGATTATCCATACAAGTCAAGCGGACATCAGACAAACTCCTATAAGTTCAAATGAACTTAGTGAGTTCCACCACTAGGTTACACATAAATAAGCCATATCACACGAGGGTATCCAATGTAAAATAAATTAAATATAAATTTACTCCCTGTTTGGTCAAGACAAGTTTGCCTTGTCAGGGTGGCAGACTCCATCTGATTCTCCGTGCTACTTAGCTCAACATGAGTCCTTCACCTAGTCGAACTCTCCTCTGGTCCCTGATTCAAACAACTCTCCACATTCACGAGTCTTACCCTAACATATCGTATTCCCTTTATTACATTTTCCCTCTTACGCGGGGTGTACATTGACCTGAATTGTCTTGGAGGTTCGTCGACCTCCCATCATAAACCATTGTGGTAGCTTCTAATTATCCACCTAAAGATTCTTAGAGCATACCTTCCTTGATGGACTTGATTGTACCAGTCCTTGGCAGACTCTTTCTATTCCTTCCTTAGTCTTGAAGGACTCATTGACACTTCCATATTGTGTTGACTTTCACTAGGCTTCGCCACTCTATGAGTCCATCCTCATTCTATTTTGTTGTTCGTAGAAGGGGGATTACTTCCTGTAATTTCCCTCTCACACTAGCTCTTACTTAGATACTATTTTGCCCCATAAGCGAAGGGCAGTCTGATTCTTAAAATAACAGGTTGGCATCCATGCATCTATAACACTTGTTTTCTACTTGCTCGCCTTCTCACTACAACCTATTATTGTGGCGATGTGCCCACATTGGACTTTCTTCAAGGAAGGATGGTCTTGACAGACATTCTGTGTCTACTTACGTTTCCATACTTAGGCCAACTCTTGTATGACATCATCCTTCTCTACTTCTTGTTGGGTCCTAACCCAAGCCTTGTTGGCATATTTCTCATGATCCACTTACCACGTTTGCACTTTCTTTACTCTTCTTCCACCTTCATAGATTCTCATTCTTGGCTTCCAAGCCTGAGGTCCTAGTGTACCTTTCGTATTGATTTCATTGTGGACTTTAGGGTTGTCGTAGCCGAGCTATGGTCTTATACCCTTCTTTTTCGTTTCTCTTGTCACAGCGGACTCACTCATGTTTATTGTCTCGGTGGACTTACTTTGCTCTGTGTTTACTGTCTCGACAAACTTATCTTTGTTCCGTGTTTATTGTCCCAACAGACTTATCCTTCTTCCGTGTTTACTGTCCCAACAGGCTTATCTATGTGGATGCCATGGAGTCTTTCACCCACGGTCTTACACCTATCCACAATCCTGGCGTACTATCCATTGATGCTATAGAGTCTTTTATCCATAGTCTTACTCATTATACCTGGCTATCATAATATCTTTCATTTATGGTCTTACACTGATTACCTTATACCTTGCTACCATGGCGTCTTTCATTCATGGTCTTATACCATATACCTTTACCGTGTACCATGTTGCCATGACGTTACGTGCTTCATACTAGACTACCATAGCCTCTTTCATCTATGGTCTTATGTCATATATCGTTGTCACGGTGCTGCCTCGAAAGACCATTCAATACCACTATCGTGGTAAATATCTTTCCATGATTTCATTTCCCGAATCCTCCTCTCATTACCTCTTTTACACCACCTAAATTTGATGCTCAAACACCGCAGTATTCCCTCGGTAAGGTCTAGAGCATCTCCCGAGGCAGTAACTAAAGGTTTTCTCCCCATTTCTCTTTTTAAACTTCATCTAACCCCTTGAGGTTTTTCCCGTAGACATGCAATGCATGCTCATATCATCATATTATTATGTTCATGGAAACATGGCATACTTAACAGCGTAACTGTAACAATTAGTTTGGAGTTCTAGGAATTCACCTGAATCCTTATCGTTTTTCCTAGCTTTATTCCTTTTCTCGAGCACCAGAGCTTTCATACTCCAAGCAGTAGCTTACAACAAAAAATCTATTGGTTAAACTTACGCTATATCTTAAGAGCTTAAACTTTCAACACATGCAAAACCTTTAAAATAATCCTGATGTTCTTAAATTTACTCTTCATACATAAAAGTGTTAAAAACCTTAAACCCTACTTTTCCAGCTCTATCCTCATGAAGTCTGCTCCATGCAGAACCTTCTATAGTTTCTCATTCTTCGAACTACCTAATAAAATGAAACAAATTCAGGAAGAAAATCAACCTTGCTAGCCTTCTCCTAGCTATTTATAACCCTTCCCGCGCTTCTTCCAACCTCATGAGAGTCGTGCATCACTAATTATTATACCTCTCACTAAGGAGCTGACTAGTTCCATTCTAATCGAACCAGAATTGGATCTCAACCATGTCTAATTTTGTTTCCAGCTTTCCTTTTTTCTTCCAGAATAGGTCGCCAGCTTGTACTTTCTTTCAATTTAATCCCTTATTCGTTCCTAATTTCGGGTTATTAGAAATCTGGGTGTTACATTCTAACACTGTCCAATATAGTACAACATGCTATTATTATATATATCATGCATACCAAACAAAATCGAGTCTAAGTCGAGCTTATGAAAGCTTTAAAATTGACCTAGAAACAAACAGGGATCAAAATGTAACATTTTTAATAAATAAAGGTAATTATGCAAAACATGACCGTGTGTCTAGGCTGTGTAACAAATTGAGATAATGTGAAACTTAAATGACCAAATCTAAAAAACTCACACGGGCTTATGGCTAGCCCGTGTGACAATCAAAAACTGTATGGATTTAATGTTTCCTAATTTCCAGTGGACACACGACCGTGTTACCAGTCCATGTGTGACACACGGCTGTGTGGTACAAAATATGTCATTATGTGCCTATTTCGTGTAAGACAAACCAAAGGCTCAAATTATACTTATAAAGCCATTCAATCTTGTAAAAAACATTCCAAAAACATATCTAAATATTCATTCAAATAAGATGCCATAATTGACACCTCAAACACAAAGATTACATAAAAATTTACAAGTCTTCCACAGCAATTAAACAAAACATTCTAATAGCCAACATGTGAATGTACCAATTCCTTTGTGATTTTTATGTCACCTTAACTCAAACAACCAAAGCTATCATTGGCCCTTATGCATACTTATGTACCTTTAACTTCAAAGCATGAAATATCCAAGATGCTAGCAAAAGCTAAATCCAAACACCACCATTTAAATGAATTTAAACATTTAACAAAACTTAAACACCTATTATATAGTCATCAAGCACAAGTATTATGTACACATCATAACCATTAACATCCAAATGACACTTACAGATACTAAAATTTCTATGACATGATCCATTTAACTAATCTAAATTCCAAGCCATTCATAAGTTCAACTCTTACCTTTGAGCCTTCAAAACTTTGTAATTCATATTGATGTTCATATATGTTTCGCATTATGCCCGAAACACATAAGACTCACATTCCTTCATGTAACAAAGTCATTATTCATTTAAACTAATTAGCATATTTACCTAAGTACTAAATCCAATCACTATTATAACATTTCATACCATATTCGAGCCTATTTATGATTTACTTATACTTAACCAAATACACACCAATTCATATCACCATGAACCATTTCAAAACCTTTCTATCACCATACCAATATGCTCAAAATATACCATTAAGTTCCATACCAATATTAAAACATATAATCAACTTATACTAACTTCCATTGCCTACTTTTCAAAAACATAACTATAAGCATTATTAGCTTCTAACTCAAATATCCCGAACATAGTGAAATTGGAGGGACTTCACCAAGTACATGCTCTTTTATTTACTATCACTATGCACATCCAATTTCAAGAAATAATTAAATCATACAACCTTCTATTCTATTCAATTTAATCCAAATCTTGATATTCATTTCAACTCTTAGCATTTTCACTCTATCTATTAATAACTTACCTTAATGCTAAATAATGCAATATATCATAAATTTACATTAACTAAAATTAGTTTTGGGTCATAGAAATACAAACCGAAAGCTCGTGTCACCTGTTGTCGACTATCGCCTTCCCTTTCCCTTTTGATGATCCTACATCATTTTTAGATACAAATAATAATTCAGTATTGGTATAGTATCAAAATATATTCAAACCACATTCAATTTCAAGTCATAAATATTTTGAAAATTATTCAATTTAATCCTCTATCTCGATAATCAATCAAATTCATATCAATCCTATTTGGTCAATCATAATCAAATATCAATTCATTAAATATATCAAATTATAATTTATCATACGATTTAGTCCATATCACACCTTTTCTTGTACTAAATTGTAAATGATTCAAATTATAACCACACACAAAAATTTCATAATTCAAGAATATGTTACAATTATATATAACCATACCCTCTGAACTCACTTGGTTAAAACAGTATACAAGTTGAAACTTTAAGAACTAATCAACAATTTCGTCTTTTCCCCGATTATTTTCAATTTGGTTCAATTCTCGATCTATATAATTATTCAATTCAATTTATCAATTTTAACCCTCTTATTTCATCCTATTATAAACATGTATCAGTTCAATTTAATTTGTTGAATGCTCTCTATTCAATTTAGTCCCTAAAACCTATAACTTTTAAATGAGCCTCGACTTCTACAGTCCCACTACTATTCATAATTACAAAAAATTCATACTAATTTTGAAATATTTACACTTTAGTCCATTTGTTCAAAACTAACAACTTTCACTTTATAAACTAGTTATTTTTCATATCTAGGCTTTAAATCTAACAATTTAACACCAAAAGCTTCAAGATTTAACAATGGAAATATTTATAAACTTTAGAAGTTTCAAAATTAACACACGGGTTAGCTAAATCAAGCTCCCGAGACTTTAAAAACATAAAAATTACAAGAAATGAATTAAACTGAACTCACTAATTTAAGCTTCCAATCTCAAAACCCTTAGGCTGAAAGTGTTATTCTTTCATCTATGGTGGTTCGGTGCATGGGAAAGAAGAAGAGAAAAAAATGCTTTCTCTTTCTTTCCACCACATTTGTATTATTTTATATTTTATATTTTATACATTATAAGTTTAATTTATAAATTTTATATAATTATAAACTATTCACCCTAACCGTCCACTTAAATTCCAGAATGGTATATTTTCCTTTTTTTACTTTGATTTAATTATTATCTAAGTCCTTTAGTAAATAAAAATTTAGAGCAATTAACTTTTACCACTTTTACATTTTAGTCCCTATACCTTATTTAGTCACCAAGTCGACGGAATTACCTATCTAAAATTTAATTCATCTATGTAATACCTTCGTAAAAATTTAGAAAAAAAACTATTTTGTGGCTTGTTTTATGGAAATAATGTAACACCCCTAACCCGTATCCGTCACCGAAATAGGGTTACGGAGCATTACTGTACAAACGAAACATTAATACATTCATTTCATACATCATTGCAAACATAATCTAAATACATTCAATCACTGTTGCCAAATACTTTTCAAGATGAGCACCATTGTTCGATTAGTTTTAAGAACAAAATGGTGACTGTTGCAATGACTGCCCAACATTTTGAAGCAACTATCAAGGATCACCTAAGATGAAGCTGAGGGAAATTCAAAAAAGATGTTTTTCAGAGATGCATTTAAATGTGGCCATTGATTATTGCTATAGAGCCAAGAAAATAGTGAAGGAGAAAATGGTTGGGAATCATAAAGAGGAATTTGGTCAGTTATGAGACTATACTCATGAGTTAAGGTTAACTATACCAGAAAGCACAATAAAAATGGTTGTTCAAAGAGTGACAGTAAACTCCCCTCCTCATTTTAAATGGTTTTATGTGTGCTTTGATGTACTAAAGATAGGCTGGAAATTGAGGTATGAGTGTAACACCCCTAACCTATATCTATTGCCAAAATAAGGTTATAAAGCATTACCGGAGTTTACAAATTAATTTAAAGACATTTCATTTCATCAAGCATTCATATTTAAAACCAAACAAAATCAAAACATTAATGAGGTAACATTGGCAAATTTAACTTATACATGCCATTCAATGCATTATTCCCCTAACATGCACAAACTCAACATTCAAGTTAGTTCAATAGTTTCCATGTATCAATAATATATATACCATGATTGATGAGCTTCTCAATACCATGATATCCATTTCCTTGTTATTTTTCCATATATACCCCGTCGAATTTCTCAGAATTTCGATGGAGTTTCAAGGGTACACTTTAGTGTACAAATTTGGGTCTGTCAATTCATATTCATATGCGCACATTTCCATTTCAAAGAGCACACTCCCGCGAACCTCATCCTTACAGCGGGATTACCAGTCCGGGCTAAATCCCCTGTAATATAAACTCATAGATATTGTCAGGATTACCAGTCCAGGCTAAATCCCCTGCAATGACAATTACTCTAATGAGCTTGGATCTGAATTACCAGTCCAGGCTAAATTCAGACCCTAATTCAGATTACCCGTCCAGACTAAATCTATTTTCCACATATTCTTTGGGAGGGCTATATTAGGATAGGATCACCCGTCCGGGTTAGATCCTTTTTACCGTCAATTCTTTTTTAGAGATCCATCGAATTTTCCTTCCATTCAATCGGGATTTCTTCCCCTTTTTATCAAATATATCATTGTTTCATCAATTTTCATATAATGAACATTCAAATCATATTCACATCAATAACAAACATTTTAGGCATTTAAGAATATAATTCAAGTTACACGAACTTACCGGAATAAATTTCAGAAATATAAAAATTCAGAGACATTTTGGTAATTTTCCATTTTCCTCGAATTTCCACCCAATCTTGATCTAAATTAATATTTCATTCCATTTATTAATTTAAATAATAAAATAATTTATTTCATGCAATTTGGTCATTTTTGACATTTTTACAAAATTACCCTTAAAATTTTACTTTTATTCAATTTAGTCTCTAAACCTAAAACATGTAAATTAGCTATTTTAAAATAAACTCATATTAGCTGAATATTCACATATATTTTTCCTCCTCCTCCACTCCATTCCACATCGTTGATATATACATAATACCACTATTTACTTGTTTACTCATAACAAGCTATTCACTTGAGTCATAGTCACTAAATTAATTGTATCTTAATCTACAGAACTCCGAATTGAGATCCGCAAATTTTCTCTAAAACTAGTATCACATATATTCTTACCATAAAATTTTTAGAATTTTTGGTTTATCCAATAAGTACATTTTATTCTTTAAAGTTTCCCCTATTTCACTATTTGACAGTTCCGACCCCTCTTCACTAAAAATTAATTATCTCTTTGTACAGAATTTGGATGATGTTACTGCTTGTTTCTATTAAAAATAGACTCATTCAGGATTTTAAAAAAATAAATTTAATCTCCTAATAAATTTTATCTAATTTTATCTCACAATATTTATTATAACTCATGATTTACAATTCCATTGCTAACACCGTTTCTTCTATGAGAAACTAGACTCAATAATTTTTAATTACATATTATTTTCATCCTCTAATTCAATTTTCATGATTTATGGTGATTTTTCAAAATTAACCTACCGCTGCTGTCCAAAACTGTTTTAGTGCAAGATGTTGATAATCAGATTTATAACACCCTCCTTTCCTTTCTCTACAATATTTTCTATCAATTCCTCTTGTTTCCCTTTACTAACATATCAAGAACATAGAACCTTATATAATAAAACCCTACATTAACATCAATTTCATACTTTTTCAATAATATCAAACTCAAAAATATATTGAAATCTTGATGTTCTTACCTTGCTCTATTGATTTCAATCTTTAACTTGATTTTATCTCTCCTCCAGCCTCTATTTCTTGAATCTAACTTGATATTCTAGCTCCCCATGGTCTCCTTATCAATTTTCTCTCTTGGTGGCTATGGAAATTTCTTTGATTTCTAAGTGAAAATGGTAAATTTTTAGTGAGAGGACCAAATTATAAATAAAAAAAAGTTTCTTTCTTTCTTTTCTCTTCATACGTTGGAATGCATGGGAGAAGATGATGATTCTTCATCTTTTCTTCCATATATATATACTAAATAAAATAACAATAAAATGATAAAATGTCATTTAAATATCAAATTAAAATATTAATAAACTAATATTTATTTATTTATTTAATCTAAAATATCTCCAACATCATCATTATTTTCTAGATTTCTCTTTCTTCTAATTGACCATTTTTCCCTTTATATATTTTGAAATTCCATCCTTGAGTCATCACTTAATTTGGTAAAATTACGGTTTAGTCCCTTATAATTCTTCATCTATTCAATTTGGTTCCAATTCATCCATTTTCCTTAGTTTCTAGATTATTCCACCCTTAAAATATTTACACTATTGGTCCTTCAACTTTTTCATATTTACACTTTAACCTCTCAAATTTTGAGTATTTTCTCTTGGGTAACAAAACCTTTCTCACTTTTGCAATTTAATCCTTTCTTTAATTAATATGTCATAATATACTTCAATGTTGTCATAACTCAGAATTCTCCTTTTTGTCATTTTATTTCCTTACTATATCAAAGATAATATCTTACTGCAAAAATTTTCGGGGTATTACAATGAGACACTCATTAGGCTAGATGGTTGCTTCCTAGAAGACCCAGTTAAGAGTGTATTTCTCCAAATCGTTGGAAGGGGCACAAACAACCAGATATTCCCTATTGCATAGGTTGTGGTTAAAGTGGACTGCACTGATTCATGGGCGTGGTTTCTCAATTTCCTATCAACTGATTCGGAGTTGGAACATAGGTATGTATACACAATTATTAGTGACCAACAAAAAGTTACTGAAAATAATAATTTGGGCTTGGTCCTGTCTTTTTATTCTGTTAAGTATTATTAACTATATTTTTCTAACAATCTATCTGGTTCATTATGACACAATTAGGTCCTTGAGATTGTAATTTTTGACATACTACCAGGTAGAGCATAGGAATTGTGTGAGACACGTGTTTGCAAATCGGTTAGGGAGGAAGCTAGGGAAATCTTATGAGTTTGATTCTTGGCAGATTGTGAAGTGCACGACTGTGAGGGAGTGAGAGGAACTATGTGCAGTAGTGGAGAAGAAAGATAATGATTCTTATGATAATTTAATGAGAAAGTCTTCAAAGATGTGAACTAGGGCATTTTTGGGGACTACTTGTAAATCAGATATAATTAACAACAATCTATGTGAATCATTTAATTCAAGCATTGTTGAAGCTAGATTCAAAAGCATTATCAGAATTTTTTAGGATATTAGGACCAAGATGATGGCTAGGATAGTAGAAAAAGGAAGTTACGTAATGGATGGAAGCAAAATTATGGACCATTGGTGAAATCTAAATTTGATGCCAACAAGAAGGACTGTGTAGAGTGGCAATTGATATGGAATGGTGAAAATAGATGTGAGTTGAGGAAAGGAAATTATCAATATACAGTTGACCTAAGTCAAAGGATATGTAGTTGTAGAAGTTAGCAAATTAGTAAGTTTCCTTGTGCCCATGTATGTGCTGCCATGTATCACCTAGGGTTTCAACCAGATGACTATTTGTATGAATGTTATCACATTGAACCCTACAAGAAAGCTTACTCTTTTTTAATGCAATTGATAAATGGGCCACATGATTGGCAAAAACTGGTATCGAGTTAGAGCTACCACTTATTGAAAGGAAGATGCATGAGAGGCCCAAAAAGAATAGGAGGATAGCCAAAGATGAACCAAAAAAATTAAAGCCTAGCCACTTGAGTAGGAAAGGTATACTTATAACATGTACTCAATGTGGCCAACATAACCATAACAAGCGGTCTTGCACAAAAGGAAACAAACATGCTAAACAGGTATAATGTTGTTCTTCACTTATATATATTGAGTAAATTTTACATTTATTTTGTCTAACCACTTTCATTATGGTCCATGTTTTACAGCAAGATGCACAACCACCCAAACAAAAGGGGAAATGTCCCATTAAAAGTTCAACTACCTCAGATAAATCTAAGGGAAAGCAACCATGGAAAGGCAAAATCGATGGAACAGGGTTGTATAAAGACTTGAGTACTAGGAATAAAACATTTTATGTGAGGTTTTTTCCTTTCACTATTGATCAAACATTGTATATTATTTGAATATTAAACATTGTATATTATTTGAATATTAATATAAAATACTCTTACAATCTGGTAGAACCACAAGAAGCATGGTGACAAGTTCATGTAAGGATAATAGTGGGAAAACTTCTTCAACACCCAAGTCGCCAAATAAAAAGAGACAGGCTCCTCTCAACCATCTGAGAACATAAGAATCAGTTGTAGGAAACATGAGTAAATCATCGAAGAAATAGTTGCCTTGGGTGAATGTTATTTTGTCACATTTTGAGCATACAACCTTCTAGTTTTGGAATACACCAAGGTTGAATGTTATTTTGTTGTATTGATAACCAAGATGTTTTTTTTTTGTGGTTGATGTAGCTAGTTATAGCTCACTTACAATAGTATGTTATATCTGTTACATCAACTTGTTTTTGGCTAGTATAGCATGAATGGTGTATAGGCTAAATTATTACCTATGAAAAGCTTTTGTAAATTACATTTATCCCCATTGCATTGGGGAAATCAAATGATTAAATAATCAAACTTATTTTTTCAATCTTATGTTTATTTTCACTGCATTGTTTACTAAGCTAAATTAAATTACCTAAACAACCAAAATTGGTCATAAGTTCCAAACATAATGTATATCAAGGTTCTAAATTACATAAACAACATATGTTGGATCATTTTAAATTCAATCAACATTTCCAACTACTAGCTGCATATGCCTCTTACCACTACTGCCAACAAAAAAACCTATGGTGATGCATACAATACATAAACATGGAGCAAGAAAATAATATCTTATACATTGACTTCTCATTCTTGATAACTTTCACTTTTTACTTCATGGTCAACATTTTGTTCCTTTCTGCTAGTTCTCCTTCAACACCACAAACTAGTCTACCTCCTTCAACCTATGTCTCAACAGCACTACTGCCACCATTATGGCTACCATCAAATGTAACCAAATCCATAACCTTCTTTCTAAGTGCTAAAATATCCTTTGAAAGATTTCGTTCACTATCATGCAATTGACGCAGTAACTCAGTCGCATGGTCACACATTTTCCCATTGTACCACTTGAAGAAACCACAACCATCGTCCTACAAACAACCCCAAACATCCAAATTGACAACAAAAAAATTTTAAATCATAAACCCTTAACCTAGGGAAATTTTTTAAATCATCCAAACTAAGCTCAAGCAGCAGATAAAATTCTTCTTCACTTACCCAAAAATCTAAACAACCCTAAAATCTCCTCCCCGAATTTAAATTGCTCCATGAAGTGTCTCTTGGAGCTAACTTATTATAGTGACATTTTACTGCTTCCCCATCGTGCACATACTCCCTCTGCGATGAAGTAACAATATTTGCATACCTTGATTTTTTCCTCGAACCATGCGATACCCAATCTCTAGACTAACTATTCGAACTATGTGATTCAACTTTGAAAAAATTTCCTGAATCCACGATTTTAGATAAGGAAGAAAAATAACAATTTCTTAGAGATTATGGGATTTCACGATTTGGGAATAAGGGATTAGGGATTCAATGAAGATTCGGGAATAAGGGATTAAGGATGTAGGAAATTTCCTCAATCCATTATTCAAATTGGAGATTGTTGAAGTTTTTAAGGATTTCACAATTTGGGGTTTTTACAAATTGAAAATTTCAAATTTTGGGTTTTTTTACGATTATTAGGGTTTTTCAGATTATGTCTTTATTTTTATTTATTATAATTAACTTTTTTCCACGTCATCCTTCAACCTGGCACGCCACATGGACATCTATGTTTATCTGTGCTTGACTAATGGTCAGTTAATGTTTCCCATTAAAAATGGGTTGATTTGTGGAAAAATCATTATGTTTAAGGCCCAAATAAAAAAGGTCAAGGGCAGAAAACCAAAAGCCCCCAAACGTTAAGGGTTTGTTTTGCAATTATGCCTTATGAATAAGATTATAAATAACTTTGATGTATTAAGTGATCACTAACTATTTGATACTTAGTAAGTTGATGATGTTATTTAAAATTTGAATGGCAGTATGTGTATGTCTAGGTATTAGCATGACTTGATAATGAATGTTGGTAATTTTTTATGTTTGGAATGCTTTGCTTGAATGGTATGAAATGTTTAAAGGCCTGATTGAATGAAGTACGCTTAAATTGTGAAAATAGGTACTTATGTTTTAGGTCATTCATTGAGCTTTGTTTGTTGATATCTTAGTTAAGAAAATGATGATTGTGTGAGTATATTTAGACATGATAAATCTTGGCATGAATGGTAATGAATGGTTGTTATTTCATGATTGAATTATGGTGCCAATTGTGGAATATTGTTTAGACACTTAGGTTGAGTGAATTAAGTTGAATTTGGTATGTTTTGGTGTCTTATATCATGTTGTTCAAGGGTATAATGCATTGGTTTGTGGCTTAAGGGATCTTTGGTCGAATTTGGCTTCTCGTTGAAGGTATTTTATGCACACATGACCTATGACACAGTTTTCTACACAGTCGTGTGCCATACAAGGGTGCAAGACACGATCGTGTACTCTGTTGAATTTTGGTGTAGGATGTTCACATGGCCACAATTTGTTACATGGCCTGACAACATAGTCGTGTGACCCTTTATCACATGGCATTAGGTTGTTATATGGTTTGGGGACACGAGTATGTGGTCTTGCACCACACGGCTGTGTGACACTTGTTTTGTATTTTTGCCATGTTTTTCTTAAAAGTTTCAAATTAGTCCTTGTTTTGTTCCGAATTATTTTAGGACTTCCGGAAACTCAACTTAATTCTGATTATGTATAAATATCATGTTTTTATTACATGTTTAATGAATATTTTTTATTTAAATAAAATTTTAACTATGATAGCTCATTTATGTTCTATTTTGAATGGTAGCATTTCGTAACCCTAATCTGTTGACGGAGAAGGGTAAAGGGTGTTACAAGCATAACTAGCCCATTAAGACCAATGTGTCATGGCATGTAAGGGTAATTTTCCCCTTGGATCTACAAATCATATAGGTGGGAAGTCCTAGTTGGACTTGAACTACTTCGATTTAATTAATCAATTTACTCCTAATAAGAATTAAATTCCTAAAAATATCCCTATCTATATATCGCATAGTAGGGAAAACTTTATTGAAATTTAGTGAAATTTTATTTGAGTAATTTTCTTGTACTCGAATAAATTCTATTTTTTAATTTGACTTTTAGATTTGTGAGAATTATAATTGTAATAATCTAGTGATTATAATTCAAATCTAGAAGTTGTACTTTTTTATTTAGGATACATATAAGAGATTTTGACTTCCACCCGTTGTGAAGTCTTGGTTTTCGTTTTTTATTTGGTTATTTGAGTTATAGCCCACTCTTTAGCATATGAGAGTTCGAGAATAGTAGAGAAAACCATTTGGCTGAAAGTTTGAAGGCTTTGGACTTCAATTCGAGTTGATCGAAAAATCCGAGCACCTTCCTGAAGGGCCCTTTGTGATTTGGATTGTCTCCTCAAGCCTCAAAACACATGTACTTATTTGATCAAATTTATTACTTTAGATCTTACAACAAATTTCATTTTAGAAAAATTCAAAATTTCATTGTGTCAACTCTGACATGTTTTCTAAATAATTTTCCCATAGATAATCATTGTTAGAATAAGGCTCGAAGAAGGTGCTTGTACTTTCCACTTAACTCGAATTGATGTTTGATGTCTTCAAGCTTTCAAACAATTGATCTTATACACTATTCTCAAACTCTCTGATGCTTAGAAAGTGAGCCCTAATTCAAAGAACCAAACAAACTACGAAATTTGAGATTCCTAGAGAGAGTTCTTGCATAAACCCCCATGTATTCCCAAAACTAAATTCAACTTCCAGATCCTAATTATAGTTGCTAGATGATTGCAATAATAATTGCTCCTGATCTAGAATCCAAACTCCAAAAAGTAGAATTTATTTGAATAAGTCACACCATGAATGTCATAAATGAATAAATCCATAAATGGATGTAGGATAAATTCTGTAACACCCCTCACCTTGTCCGGTCGTCGAACCCAAGTAATAGGATGTCACAAACAATTACAAATCCGTTACATACAATTTATTAATAAAAAATCTCAATTAAATACCATTATATCACATATGATCAAGTATAACATGTAATTGAATCAATTTCGAGTTTATATCTAGCTTATGAAAGCTTAAAACCAACCCGATATCAAATAGGGATCAATTTAAAACAAAAACAAAAAGATAGGAAAAATATGTAAACAGGGGCCACACGACCATGTTCTCTGGCCGTGTGGAAGGCTGAAGCCATGTCGGGTGGATAACATGGCTGTTTGGACAAGCCATGTAACAGCCTGATGTCGTGTAAGGTCGGAGTCATACGGCCGTGTCGCTGGGCTGTGAAATAGAATGTGGTCGTGTGCACTAAAAATCACTCAAAACACACAAACCATACAACAGTGCCATATGCCATGTATGGCACACGGCTATGTGCTAGACCGTGTATACCTGAAAATACCTTTCAATACAAATTTTCTAACCTTCATTCACTTACCTCAAACAACCATTATATCATATCTCAACCAATTCAAAAACATCAAAATCATAAAAAAACAAATCACTTATAACAATCATTCTAAGTGCCTAACCAATATGTCACAATTGACACCTCAATCAACAATTCAAAATCAACCAAATGACCACATTCAACCATACCAATAAGCTTTCAATGGCACCTCAAAACAACAAATCAAACATGCACTCATTTAACCATTCAAACTATCTTACAATTGGCTCCAAATCAACCTTATAATTTATACACTAAATCTACCAAATCATTTCAAGCATGGCATAGACATAGATACCACTCTTCCATATCTACTCCATGGCATATCACCTAAATAACTTATAAACAAAAAAACATACATACCAACTATTTAACAAAATGTCATTATCATGATCATTGCCATCACATACAAATATATATACATATGTTTCTCAAAATGCCAACAAAATTCAAAATGAACATCATATAACCATAAGACTTCTTATGTACATGCCAAGACAAAGATAAATCACCACCAACACTTAAGTCCAGGATTGTCACTGAATGCTAATTCGACAATCGAATCAAAAAGTACCTATCCCGTGCATGAAAAATAAAATCGTATGCTGAGTATAACTTAGTGGTATTTCTATAATCCGAACATCAAACATAGCATAAATAATTTTAAATGTATACACTAAAAGTGAATGGTAATATGCAATTAACATGCAGTTAATGCCAATTCACATATATTCTTTGTTCAAACTAACACATCTTGTTAATATAAAAATATAACAATCCATTTCACATATCATTTGGTATCTCAATTTCCAATTCTACGTATATAATTAGCATATCGACAATTATTCAACTCATGTCACTAATAGACATTCCATTTGATATTTTTCTTCCATTTCATATTCATTTGCCATCTCAATATCAATTACCACATCTCATATCAATTTTCCAATCTCATGGATTCAAAGGCTTATTCATCATCATCATTTCAAATATAACATTTCATTTTTATATTTTATTCCCCTATTAACATGACTCAAACTCGAACAGATACACGGATTCAGCTAACACACCAGTTTGGCACCAGTGCCTCATCGGATAAAAACGAAGCAAATAGTTGCGCCCAACACCATCAATAAGTTTGAAAACAAGTGTCTCATTGGTATAACCAAAGCAAATTGACACCTAGTGCCTCATCGACTCGTAGTCGAAGTAACCCTGAACTCTTCCTATCCTATGGCATGCCAACTATATCCGACTCTACCCGAACAGTTAATAGGGTATTCATTATACATTTCATTCTCAATAATATTTCAATTTATAAATTTTTATCATGAAATCATTTATTTGAACATATGTCAACATCAAACGTCTGATTATGTATTCAATCTCATATTTATATAAACATACACATTTTTCACATATACTCAATTTAGTCCTAATGGACATCAATCAATTCAAATCAATCCAAAACATCTCATTCTCACAAATTGTCTCACCTTATGTTCTTACAATGCACAAAAAAGTTAATATGCATTAATTACAAAGTAGTTCGAATTATGAAAACACAAACCGTAAACTTCGAGCTATTAGTCGATAACTCTATCTTTTCCTTTCTTTTTCGATGAATCCAGGTTGACGTTAGCTGCAAATTAAAAAAAGGTATTTCATCAATACTCAACCATTTTCATAATCAAATTCTAAATTATACAAATTTTTTATTTTATTCAATTTAGTCCCTAAAACTGAGACTAACATAACTTTCAAATTTAACCACAAATTTTCATGTCAATTTCACTCTAGGCCTAATTAAACTTTCTATTTCTCATTTTTACCACAAATTTTTAAAATTTTGAAATTTAGTCCCTATTACACAAAATCATCAATTGATTTTACAATTTAGTCCTTTTTTAACTCCAAACATAAAATCTATAAAAATAACCCCTAAAACTTCAACCTATTCAACCATGGTAACATCTTTAATCTTTAACAGTACCAAAAAATAGTATATAGGTCAGCTAGCTTAAGCTCCCAAGGTTTCAACAACATAAAAATGATAATAAAATGACTAAATTGAACATACCAATTAAAGCTTCAGCTTAAAGAACCCTAGGTCTCTCATCTTCTCTCCTTCCCCTTGGTTTCGAAAATTTGAAATGTAAAAAGAAAATTTTCTTTCTCTTTCAATCCACTGAGGTTATTTGTTTCTTATGATTTGTTTAATTTGTTTATGTTTAATTTATTAATTGATTATAATTTTATTACATTTTTCTTTATAAATTTACCAAGCTACCATACATTATACTTATAAGTGGTATAATTCCCACTTTAGTCCTTATTCCATTTCCAGTTAATAAAAACATATTGAAATTGAACTTTTGACACTCTAACGATTTAGTCCCTGCACCCTAATTAAGCACTATTTCTACAAAGTTACTTGACCGATATTCAATTCATTTCTAATATAACTCTGTAAATACTTGATATTTAAGGTTTCAGGTTAAGGAATCAGGGTTTCAAAACCACACTTTTCGACACCACTAACTTTTGAGTCGTCATAATTCTCCCCCTTAAGAAATTTCGTCATCGAAATTTACCTAAAAAGAGGTGAGGATACTGGGATTTTATCACCTCTTTTGATCTTTAAGTCGCTTCTTCCACACTATGGCTACGCCACAAAACACTCACGAGTGGAACATGTTTATTTCTTAACTCTTTCACCTCTCAAGATAGGATTTGGACCAGTTCTTCCTCATATGACAAGTCAGGCTGAATTTCAATTTCATCCGCTAAAATAACGTGAGACGAATCCGATTGATATCTTTTAAGCATCGACACATGAAAAACATCATGTATTTTTTGTAACTCTGTCGGTAATGCCAACCGATACACAACTGGTCCAACCCTTTTAGTGATTTTATATGGTCCGATAAATCGAAGGGTCAGCTTTCCCTTTCAATCGAATTGTAGAACTTTATTCCATGAAGAAACCTTTAGAAACACTTTATCACCAATGACAAACTCAATATCTCGATGTTTTAGTTCAATCTACAATTTCTGTCTACCAAAAGCTGTTTTCAATCTATCTCAGATCACCTTAATTATTTTCTCCATTTCCTGAATCAATTCTGACCCAACAAATTTTCTTTCCCACAAATCCGATCAGCAAACAGGTGTTTGACACATATGACCTATAATGTTTCATACGAAGCAATTTGAATGCTCAACTGGAACCTATTATTGTACACAAATTTGCCTAAAGGTAAATAATGTTCCCAACCTAATTCAAAATAAATTACGCATGTGATAAGTGATAAAAATAACATGCTTTAGCCTCATTTTTAATCATTTTTGGATGATTAGTCGATGTAAAATGGTGGTTTTTATACTCCTAATTCTTTAAATTCATGTTTCTATACTTAAGAGAGCATTTGGGAGCAAAATGAGCAGAAAATGAAAGAAAATTAGAAAATCGGAGCAAGGTACAAGGACCACACGGGCTAGACTCTCCCACATGGGTTGGGCACACGAAAGTGTGAGCCACACGAGCGTGTACTAGACCGTGTCAAAATCACGATTTGCACTCTAATTAGCAAAGAAACACAATTTTCAGGTTTTTCAAGCATTCTAAGACCTATATATGACAAAAATAAGAAGATAGGAGTGAGCCGTCATAGGATACTTAAGGAAACAACTCGAAAAATACCATTGAAGCTGATTCTAAAGTTGATTTTCATCAAGATTGAAGATCTCCTTTTGATTTCTCTAAAGTTTATTATGAGTTTTTTTGTTTCTTGTGGTTATACTGCCTTTGGGATGTTTTTATTTGCTATCATGAACTAATTCTCCAAATACATAGGAAGATGAACCCTAAGATGAATTATGTTATTTGATTTCTATTTTTACGCAATAAATACTTAGATCTTGTTCTCAATTATGTGTGCTTAATTCTTGGTTTAATATTTCTAGACTATTAGTCCGTGTTTGATGTGCTTAAATCAGAGAAGGAATAAACCATGTTTAAGAGTAGACCTAGCGTAATTGAGTGGAGTTACATCCAATCCTAGAAATAGGACAACATAAATCTACTGGATTAGAGTCAAATCTAATAGGGGTATCCATAGATCGAGTTAATGAGACAATAGGAGTTTTAATTAGAAAGAAATTTCAATTAATCAACCTAGAGTCAATTGCTCTTAGTCTTGAAGAAAGATATTAGGATAATTTAAGGATTTCTATGGATCAATGTACTAAGTCAAGAAATTGCGTAATATAGATTGATAATGGCAGATGAAATCTAGGTGAATTCCTTCCTAGGTATCATCTCACTTCTTAGTTGTTAATCGTTCATTTCCTAATTTGTTCTTTGTCGTGTTCTTTATTTAATTAATTTAGTTCATTCTAGTTTTAATCAATCACTCCAATTTGTCAGTTAAATAATATAAAGACAGTATTACCAGTACTTTTAGTCCTCGTAGGAACAATATCTTTGCTCATCGTAGCTAGACTATTAATTAATAGGTGCACTTGCTTTAATCAGATTTTTAGTTGGTTTCGTGGACATCAAGTTTTTAGCGCCATTCCCAGGGATTAAAATATTAGGAAAACTTTATTTCTATTAATTTAGTCATTTTTATTTTAATATTTTTGTTTTTTATTTAAATTCCACATTCTAATTTTTTGTTTGTTTGCTTCTGGCAAGTCCTTTTAGTTATGACTAGAGGAAACCCATTGGATCCATTACTATTTGATAGTGAGATTGAAAAGACTAATCGCAGAAATCATAGAGAGGCTAGAGAAGCAAAGCAAAGTCAATAGAATATAGTAGACGATCAGCAGAATATAGTCAAAGGATATTACTGTGGAGATGGGTGATAATCAAAATAATCAGCAGCCTCACGCACCTCCTGCTCCTCGTACTATGTTTGGTTATGCTAAGCCTACACTGATTTGGGACTAAATTGAGCATTGGTAGACCAACTATTGTTGCAATCAATTTTAAAGTAAAACATAACATAATTCAAATGGTACAGAAGTATGTTCAGTTTGATGGGTTGCAAAATGAAGATTCGAATGCTCATTTGCCATACGCTTACGATTGTTCCCATTTTCTTTGAGGAGCAAGGTAAAACAGTGATTGAATTCACTTCTAAGGAAAAAGAGTATTTGATTATGCCATTACTAATTTCTAAAAACACGAAATAAATTGTAATAGAAAAATAATTTACGAAATAATTAAGAAAATGGTAATCAAAAAAAGAGAGACTTGAGAAAGAAATAAAATTTGAGTGAGAAATTTTAACACCCGAAACCCAGCCCAAAACTCCAGACCAAGTCCAGAGGGTTACACTAAGGACACTAAAGACACCACATTTATTACGCAGTCAAAATGAACAACTCATCACGTAATATCCCCACAACAATTAACTAAGCATGAAGTCTTTCCAAATATTACAATACCATAGAATACTGAATTTCTTACTAGTACTAATTTAAAGAAAGATAAAAGCTTGACCGAGCTCTCGCTGCACTGTCCCGCTCAAGTTTAAGTACCACCTGAAATCCATTAAATAACAAAATAAGTTGTGAACTTAGTGTGTAAAAGAAGTTTGTTCAATTAGAACATATTTATAAAATAGTTTCGAATTCAAAGGTCAGTTTTGTACATAAGTAATTTCAGTTCAAATTCAGAACAGATTAGTTATATATATATAAGTAATTTCAGTTTCATATATGATACAGATCAGATTCAGATGTAATATTCCTACCCCCATCCACTATACACCGTCTTTAGCCATCCCAACACATTGTTAAGGACATTCAATGCCCAACCAACCCTGCACACCTTAGAGTGTCTGTTTGACTCTTTTATAGAGATGTAGCTTAGCTGCTAGATCGAAATGTAACAAATCGCCAGAATTAGATTTATACACATTGTGGCTTAGCCACTAATTAAGAATAGATTACTTCCTTCTTCATAATATCCCAACCTATGCAAATGCAGAGTACAAATATTTATAACATGTATTCAGTCATTCTAAAATATCAAAATAAGTATCACAGTACACATACAATTATGTTATTCATACATCAGTCTCAAAGTATCAAACAATTCTCATATAATCTAATTCAATCATTCATACATTGGGGAGACTAGTATCAATGTTAAGCAACACTCACGGCCTCAAAAATAGGTTTCAGGCCCCATTAACATGCCACACGGCCTGGACACAAACCCATGTCCTATGCCCGTGTGCTTCTAAAGCATAAAAACTGAGTTACATAGCCTGGACATACGCCTGTGTCCATTTCCTATGTGAACCCTACACTAATATGGCCACACACGACCTGGACACATGCCTGTGTGCCTGACCATATGGCGTCGTCAGCCACATTTTCTAGCAACTAAAACTTGCAAAGTTTAAGTTTTCGACACGTACCTAGAGAGATTTCAAAGCAACAACAATGGAGAGATCGAAACCTAAAACGACTGCCCAATAACTCAATCAACCAACTTTATCGATAAAATACACATTTTACACTAAGTACTTTATGTCGAAGGTTTTAACACGAAACCTTCAACGAAATCAAACTTATCGGAAAGTCAACAATGATTACTCGATTTGTTCAGTGGAGGTTTTCTGCTCCCGACACTTCCGCCTAAGAGGAAACCAAGTGACTAATTATCAAAGATTACACAATACGCTTGAGATGCCTAATTCAGAACATAAACCCCAAAATTTAACGAATTGACAGTGAAACTTACTTACTAACCTTTCAATCAATGCAATTAACAATGTGTAACTTCGTCTAGACCCGTACTTACGACTGTGATGAAAATGAAGAAGAAAATTAAAGAATAAAAAAGAAAACAAAAGGGAAACAAGAAAGGGGGAAAATAAAAGAACAATGATAAAAAGGAATGAATAGAAGATGAAGAAAATTTTAATTCTTAATAACTTCCAGTCAGATACTAGCAGGCAAAATGCAGACAGATATTTAACCAGTGAACCAGCAAGCTCATTCTTGTCACAAGTTTACACTGAATTGAACTTAAATATATAACACATGGACAAGGGTTGTTTTAAAAAAAATAACAAATTTGTTAACAACGTAACTCGAACTCCAAACCCTAATCACAAAAGCAGAGCACAAAACCACAGATACAGAGACTTAATTACTACAAATTCTCACAACTAAATTATCAAAATTTTGAGGTGTTACAACTCTCTCCCTCTAAAAGAAATTTCAATTGCGAAATTTAACTGACTCAAATAGATACGGATACTGCCATCTGATCGATTCTTCAAGTTCTCATGTGGCCTTATCAGTATTGTGGTTCCGCCATAAAACATTTACTAGAGGAATAATTTTCTTCCTCAATACCTTAACACCACGTTCAAGATCTAGACAAGTTCTTTTTCGAATGTTAAATTCGATCGCAATTTGATCTCATTGACATGAATAATATGGGACGGATCCGACCGATATCGTCTCAGCATTGAGACATGAAACACATCATGAATTCATTCTAGTTTCAGCTGTAATTCTAACAAATACACAACTGGTCTGACTCGCTTCAAAATACAGCAAGGCCCAATGAACCTCGGGCTTAGCTTGCGTTGCGTCCAAATCGTAGAACTTTTTTCATGGTGATACCCTCAAAAATACTTGATCACCTATAGAAAACTCGATGTCCTTTCTTTTCAAATCAGCATAAGACTTCTGCCTATCAGATCCGACTTTCAGACGATCCCAAATTACTTTCACAGTTTTTTCAATTTTAGAAACTATCTCAGACCTAGAACCCTTCGTTCACTTAATTTTGTCCAACATAACGGATTACGACACCCATGACCATACAAAGCCTCGTATTGTGCCATCTAAATACTAGACTAAAAGCTGCTATTGTATGCAAACTCCGCCAAAAATAAGTACTCCTCCTAACCACCCCTGAAGTCAATCACACAATTCTGAAGCATATCCTCTAGGATCTGAATAACTAGCTTAGACTGTCCATCAGTCTAGGGGTGATATAGAGTGCTGAAATTAACTCGGGTGCCTAAAGCCTCATGGAGTTTCTTTCAGAACCGAGATGTGAATCGCAGATCTCTATCAGAGATGATTGAGACTGGGATTCCGTGTAGTCTCACAATTTCGGTGATATACAGTTTAGCTAACTTCTGTAAGGAGTAATCTGTCCGAATGGGTATAAAGTGGGCGAATTTTGTCAATCGATTAACGGTGACCCAAATTGAATCTTTCTTGGTGGGTGTTAAAGGCAACCCATTATCAAAATCCATCGTTACTCGCTTCCATTTCCACTGAGGAATTTTAACTAATTGAAGCAGACTGAAAGGTAGCTGATGTTCGGCCTTAATCTTTTGGCACGTCAGACAGTGAGACACAAAAGAGACTACCTCTCATTTCAATCCAGGCCACCAATAGCAGTTCTTGGAGGTCTCGATACATTTTGTTCCGACCAAGATGCATAGCATAAGGACTACTATGCGCCTCCTGTAGAATCGACTGTCCCAACTATTTATCATTAGGTACACAAATCTGACTTTTAAAACACAACACATCATTGTTTTTCAAGCTGAAATCGGAAGTCTCATTCGAACCAACATGTTGCAATCGCTAAACTAAGGATTTATCACTTAACTATTTAGCCTAAATCTGCTCAATCCAACTCGGTTTAACCCATAATTCTGCTAACAGCCCACCATCCTCAACCAAACTCAGACGAGCTAGCATTGCTCTCAGATCAGTCACCGCTCTACGGTTAAGGGCATCAGCTACCACATTAGCCTTACTCGGATGGTACTCTCTTTTGCAATCATAATCTTTAAATAATTCAACCCACCTACCCTACCGAAGATTTAACTCTTTTTGATCTAACAGATATTTGAGACTCTTGTGATCGGTGTAAATGATACACCTTTCACGATATAGATAGTGTCTCCAGATCTCCAGAGCAAACACTACCACAGCCAGCTCAATATCATGAGTAGGGTAGTTACCCTCATGAATCTTAAGCTGTCACGATGCATAAGCAACCACTTTACCGTCTTGTATCAAAATACATCCTAACCCGACAAACTCCCAACCCGATTCCGGTTGAACTAAGACAGAAGCTTTTGTCAAAACTGACTTGAGCTTATCGAAACTAGACTATTGTGCCTAAGACCACACAAACGAAGCATTCTTACGCAGCAGCTTCGTCAGAAGTGATGCAATCAAAGAAAATCCCTCGACAAACCTCCAATAGTAACTAGCTAAACCCAAGAAGCTACGAAGCTCAAGTACATTTTTCGGTTGTTTCCACTCAAAAATAGCTTTTATTTTCTTGGAATCGAATTCTCTTCCATAGTTACCACATGACCCAGAAAAGCAACTTCTTGCAACCAAAACTCGCACTTACTGAACATGGTGCCGAAACCATTTTTTTACAAAAAGGGTCGACTTTTACTTTGAAAACGAAAATGAAAATGGGAGTCGCCACCAATTCTTTTTATTTAGATGTGATCGGATCACCTCATAATTTAATCATTTTAATAAAAGTTTAAATTTACTAAAATGATAATTTTTGGTCTACAAAATCTACAAAATGATAATTAGCACCCTCGATACGTCCAAATTTGGTACCTAGTTGATTACTTAATGTCTTAATGTCGAAAGTTAAAATTTTGAAAAGATTTTAAAATACGATCCCTTTTTTGTTAATGTTAATTTTAAAAACGCTTGAATTAAATTGAAATGAGTAGCAAAGGTCCACTCATCCTGCGATAACAATATGCCACATCCCGTAAGTTAGGATGCGACATTTGAACCCTCGAGAATAAGCTTGCCTTTGATTTTTATGTAAAACTTAGGTATTTTAAATTTAAAATGATGTTCAGTTGTTTAGATTTAACGAGAAAATTGAAACCCCGTAAGTTAGGCTAAGACTTATTTTTAAATTTTTTTTGAATAATAGCGATTACAAAACCTAAACGATGCGTGCTATTTAGTTGAAATATAATAAAATGGCCAGTTATGGATAAAGGAAAAAAAATTAAACACGACCTTTGAAGTGATTTTAATGAAATGTAATAGAATAATAACATACGATATGGAGTAATAATTTACGAATAAAGTGTTTCACTAATGAATCACAATAACATGAAAATACGAATAAACGAATCATAATACACGTAATGACAATAATCACACAACGCATGTCACTTTAAGATCAATATTAACAATCAAAGAAAACGAAACAGAATAATATATAGAACAATTTGAAGTAAATAATATAAAACAATCTAAAGTAAATAATATGTAAAACAAATTAAAATAAATAATATACAAAGCGATTTAAAATAAATAACATATAAGACAATTTAAAATAATATATAAAAGGCTTAAAATAAATAATATGTAAAAAGAAGTTTAAAATAAATAATATAAAAATTAGTTTTTAAAAAATAACTGATATATATAAAAAGACAGTACAAAATAAATAAATAATATATATGACAGTTTAAAAATAAATAATATATAAAAAATTTAAAATGGATAATAGTTTGAAGTAGTTTAAAATACATGTGGAAAAATTAAAATAAATAATAATAAAACAATATAAAATAAATAATATATGAGAAAAAAGGTTTAAAATAAATAAATAAATAACAATTTTGCGAAAATAAATTGAAATCAAACAGATTTGGGACTAAATTAGGACAAAAATGAAATTAAAGGTAAAAAATATAATAAAATAAACAAAGAAGGACCAATATGAAAGGGCGCGAAAGCGTAGAGGGCCAAATAGCTAAATAAAGCAATCCCTTCGACACACGTCCCTTCTTAAGCTGTGGATTAAATTGAAACGCACAAAAAAAAGCAGTCAAATTTAAGAAAAATAAAAAAAATGAAAATAGGACCGAATTAAAACAATCCAAAAATGCGGAAGGACTAGGGGCATAAATAACCCAAAAGACAAAAACACGCGGATCCCCCAAGAGCAGGTCGGGTCGCGTGCGAGTCACGTCCAAACGACACTGATTTGGCGCCTGTGAACCCTAGCTCAAAACGGCGCTTTTTTGCACCTTTATTTAAGTCAATTTTTTTTAAAACTCATTTTTTCTCTTCTCCTCAAAAAAAAAAACTCTCTCAACTCTCCCCTCCCTTGTGATTTTCGATAAGGGGTTTGGTCGTCGGCCACCATGGCGGCCATCGGTCGCCAACTACGGTGCCACCGTCTGCAGTGGCCGAAAAATCGAAAGAAGGTCAAGTTTTTGTCTTTTCATCTCTCTAGGCCTAAAAAAGTCATTTTTCATCGGAAACGACGAACCTTGGCCTCCCATAGCGGCGCAAATACCAAAAAAAGGGTAAGGTTTAACACCTTTTTTACTTTCTGTGTTTCCTTCTAAAAAACAAATGCCAACAAAGAGAAAAAAATAGTAACAAAGAAGAAAAAAATATAAACTACCTTTGAAATCTCTATTTTTGTTTGAAATTTACTGATTTTTGTATTGATTCTCTTTCTCCAAAAATTACAACTTGTGTGTGGTGGCCTTTTATAGCCGAAAATACAACATTTTGCTACTGTTTCTTTTTGCCTCTATGTCTGTCTTTCTTTTTTTTCTTACTCGCAGGTACGAAAGTCGACGTGGCTGTGGTGGCGCGCGGGCTAGGTGCGACGGCAGCAAGCTAGGGTTTCATTTTTGTTTCCTGAAAACATTGTGGGCTAGGGTTAGTGTTAGGATGTTGGGCTTAAATTGGGTTTAGTAATTTGGGCCTGTTGGGTTTGCTGTAAATGGGCCTTTTTTTGGGTTTTATTTTTTGTATGGTTTTGGGCTCGGGCGAAATTGGCCCATTACACATGGCATACAACTATTTTTCTTGGAGTATCTGAAGTACAATGCGAAGATGATTATTATGCTCAGTTTCAATTTTAGAGTAGATTAGGATATTATCGATAAAAGCCACTAGAAATTATTCTAAGTACGGTTGAAACACCTGATTCATTAAATCTATAAGTGCCGCCGAGATATTCGTCAAACCAAAAGGCATCAACAGGAACTTGTAATGTCCATAACGAGTCCTGAAGGAGTTTTGTACACATCAGTCTCTTTGACCTAGAGCTGATGGTAACTAGAGCGAAGATCGAGTTTGGAGAAAACAGATGCTCCTTGAAACTGGTCAAAGAAGTCGTCAATCCTCGGTAATGGGTACTTAATCTTGATTGTTAACTTGTCCAATCGTTTATAGTCTATGCACATTCTCATCGACCCATCTTTCTTCTTAAGAAAGAATACCGGTGCCCCCCATGGAGACACACTCGGTCTGATAAACTCTTTGTCGAGAAGTTCCTGAAGTTGCACTTTTAGCTTGGCCAGCTCCTTCGGTAGCATACGATAAGGTACAATAGACACCGAAGCCATACCTGGTAACAGATCAATACCAAATTCCACCTCCCGATTCAGAGGTGCCTCGGGCAAGTCGTTAGGAAAAATATCTGGAAATTCCCTCACAGTGCGAATATCTCCCACAGAAAGCTTTGCGGGAACAGAATCAGATACGTAGGTAAGGTATGCCTCGCACCCCTTTCAGACTAACTTATCTGCTACAAAGGGCGAAGATTACATCAGAGAGGTAATCTTAATGCTCACCAACCATGACTACCTCGTCATTCTTATCCGTTCTCAGAGTAACTCTCTTGGTTGCACAATTTAGACTGACCCGATATTCTACGAGCCAATCCATTCCTAAAATTAAATCAAACTCATTAAAGGGTAACTCCATCAGATCAGCTGGAAATACTATACCTTGAAGCTCTAAGGGTACCCCGCCTGTATACTCTATCAACCCATACTGGCTATCCCAAAGGACTAATCACAGAAAACTCTCTAGCAGTATTTTCAAGAGTTAAACCCAGGTTTATAGCAATAACACTAGCTATATACGAGTGAGTAGAGCCAATATCTGTAATACCTAAAAAAAACATTACTAGAGTAAGAAAGTAAGATAATATTCTTGATATAGTAAAATAAGGAAATAAAGTGATAAAAAGGGTAATTTTGAGTTATGTCAACATTGAGAAGCATATTATGACATATTAATTCAAGAAAGGATTAGATCGCAAAAGTGAGAAAAGTTTTATGGCCCAAGAGTAAATACTCAAAATTTAAGGGGTTAAAGTGTAAATATGAAAAATTTGAAGGACCAATAGTGAAAATATTTTAAGGGTATAATAATCTAGAAACCAAGGAAAATGGATGAATTAGGACCAAATTGAAAAGGTGAAGAATTTTGAGGGACTAAATCGTAATTTTACCAAATTAAGTGATGACTCAAGGATGAAATTTTAAAAGAACATAAAGGGCAAAATGGTCAATTAGAAGAGAGAGAAATCTAGAAGGCAATGATTATTTTTGTGATATTTTAGATTAATTAATTAATTAAATATTAGTTTATTAATATTTTAATTTGATTTTTAAATGATATTTTATTATTTTATTATTAATTTATTTAGTATATATATATGTGGAAAGAAAGATGAAAAGCAACCAACCCATCATCTTCCATGCATCCAACGTAAGAAGAAGAGAGAAAGAAGGAAAGTTTTGCTTTCTTTACAATTTGGTCATTCCTCCAAAAACTTACCATTTTCACCTAGAAATCAAAAGAATTTCCATATCCATAAAGAGAGAAAGATAACAAGGAGACTATGGGGAGCTAGAATATCAAGTTGGATTCAAGAAATTGAAGCTGGAGGAGAGAGAAAATCAAGTTAAAGATTGAAATCAATAGGACAAGGTAAGAACATTGAGATTTCAATATATTTTTAAGTTTGATATTATTGAAATAGTATGGAAAAGATGTTATAGTAGAGTTTTCTTATATAAAGTCTTATGTTATTGATATATTAGTGAAGAGAAATAAGTGAAAGTGATGGGAAATATTATAGAGAAAGGGAATAAGGAAGTTATTAACTTAGTAATTAACATTTTGCACTAAAACAATTTTGGACAGCAGCAGTAGGTTAATTTTGAAAAATCACCAAAAATTGCGTAAATGAAATTAGAGGATGAACAAAATATTGAATTAAATATTACTGAGTCTAATTTCTCATAAAAGAAACGGTGTAAGTAATGGAATTGTAAATCATGAGATATAATAGATTTTGTGAGACAATGTCAGAATGATTTCGGGTTCCCCTGTTCTGACTTTGGAAAATCATAAAAAATTGTACAAAAATAATTATGGGTTATAATTTATATGTTTAAAATCCTTAAAAAGTCTATTTTCAATATAAATAAACAGGGATATCATATGAATTTTTTTACAAAAAGATAATTAAGTTTTAGTGAAGAAGGGTCGGAACTCTCAGATAGCAGAATAAAGGTGAATTTAAAGAACAAAATTTACTTATTGGATAAACCAAAAATTCTAAAAATTTTATGGTAAGCAGATATGTGAGTCTAGTTTTAGATAAAATTAATAGATCTCAATTTGGAGTTCTGTAGCTCAAGATATAAATAATTTAGTGACTATGACTCAAGTGGACAGCTTTGAATGAATATATAAATAAATGGTGAAATTATAGATAATGTTACATATAAGCATGTTATATACATTAAGGATGTTGAATGGAGAGGATGAGAAGGAAAATATATGATTATTCAACTAGTATGAGTTTTCATTAAAAATGACCAATTTACATGTTTTAGGTTCAGAGACTAAATTGAACAAATGTGAAACTTTAAGGGTAAATATGTAAAAATGTCAAAAAGTGACCAAATTGCATGAAATGAATTGTTTTATTATTTAAATTATTAAATTGAATGAAATATTAATTTAGATCAAGATTGGGTGGAAATTTGAGAAAAATAGAAATTTTCCAAAATGTCCCTGAATTTTGCTATTTCTACAATTTAGCCTAGTAAGTTCGTATGAATTATATTTTGTATAATTTTAATAGAAGTGAATGCTATTTGGTAATGAATATTATATATGTGTGTGTTTTATTATTGGAATTGAATTATTATTGGTAATAGGTATAATTATTAGATGTTTTGAAATGATTATCAGAAGCTCGATTGGGTTGGAAGCTTGTTGGAGATATATCACATTATCCATTGGTGCTATTGGTAGTTTTGGATGATTTGATTCTGGTTATAATGACTTGTATAAGTTAAATTGGTTAATGTTAGCTCATAAATGTTTTGATTTTAATTGGTTATAAATATGAATGCTTGATGAAATGAAATGTCTAAAAATTAAATTGTAAACTCCGGTAATGCTCTATAACCCTATTCTGGAGAAGGATACGGGTTAGGGGTGTTACAATATCAATGAGAGCACAGTACGGTATAAAATGAATAAAGAAAATACCTATAATAACATCAGCATCATCGCTGTCATCGCAGTGTCTCACCACATATACTAGAGCCGGCTGACGAGCCTCAGTCTGACCTGCACCTCTACCCAGTGCTCTCTGTCCTCTCCCAAATCCATTACCACCTTTACCAGTACTATGACCTCTGAGTGATTGCTAAACTACTCTCGGAGGCTGAACAAAATCCAGAGGCGGAGTCTGTGCCTCAGTTGGCACTTGATCTGGTCGACGTGGGCAATCTCTAACCCGGTGCTCCACCGACCCATAACGGAGGCACACACCTAACTTCCTCCAGTATTCACTCGGATGGCATTTCCTACAATCACTGCACAGCTGAACCGTAGTCATTACAACTGGTGCCTTGGCCCTCGGAAGCCTGTCAAATCTCGCTCGTTTTTTAGAGTGTTGACCAGAACCAGAGGGACTCGAATCCCTCTTAATCTTACTCTGATCGCTTTCACGATCACGCCGCTTGCGCTTAGTACGCTTCACTTCTTCCACTATCTTTGCTTTGTCAACCAGAACCGCAAAAATAAGGTCCCTCTGAGGAGCTAGCAGGACTTACAGATCATATCTCAATCCCTCCTTAAACCTCACGCACTTGTCGCAATCAAACGCTACTAAAGTTCGTGCATACCTACTTAGTCGTAGAAACTCGGCTTTATATTTAACCACAGATCAACCGCCCTGAACTAGGCTCATAAACTCGCATCGGCTAGCCTCAACATAACACGCCCCATATACTTACCCTGAAAGGCTGTGATAGCCCGAAATAGGGCCTAATCGGAATAGTGGTTTCGTAACCACAAATCCGAAGTGAAATAGTTTAATTTTATAAATTTTTATTAGTTACTGATTGATTGAAATATTGTGTGAAAATATGGATAGGAAATTTTAATACTTTAGTGCTTAATTGAATTTTTAGGACTAAATTGAGAAAAATGCAAAGTGTGTCTAATTAGTGATTAAATGACTTAATTGAATTATTGCATGAAATTGGAAGTGTTTATGTGGCAATTAGACCATAAATTAGTGTTATGGACACAAAAGGGTATTTCTAGAAAAATATCTAAGTAATGAGTCAAGGGCATTTTTGTCCAAATTGGGTAAAAGACAAAATAAAGAGAAAATAAGTGTCCATCTTCTTCAAAAAATCAGAAGCTTGCTGCCGAAAGTTTCAGGTTACCATAGTTAAGGGTTTTGATTTTCCTAAGCTCAATTATCAAGAAAGAAGAAATACTGCAAGTGATCGGGGAAAAGAGAAAGTTATCGACTAAATTACAAAAATAGTCGTTTTGCATCCGAGGTAAGTTATATGTAAATAATAGTTATATTTGTATAAATTGTGAATTATATTTGATATGTGAATTAATATTGAATGTGGAAGGAAAGTTGTTCATGAATTATTCAAGTGATAAAGTGTTGAAAATAAAGTGTTAAGTGTAAATTCCCGGTTGAACTTAGGAATAGAATTGGATACAAGTGACATGTCACTAGAGACCAGTGTTACAGTGTTACAGTGAGTCCTGGGTGCTGGGTGATCTAGCATGTGTTGCAGACACCTGACAGCTGGTGTGAGCAGACCCGTGGACATTTCCAGTGTTATTGATCAGTGGTAGCTTCGGCTACATTTCAGTGGTAGCTTTGGCTACATCCAGTGGTAGCTTCGGCTACATATCAGTGGTAGCTTCGGCTACATATCAGTGTGGCACTTATGTGCTAAATCTCTACGTATCCGTGTATATTCCAAGTGTTCAACGGGATTAATAATGAATTAAAGTGAATATGAAATGTTAAGTGTGAAAATGTATATGCAAGTGAATTGGTAAGATTGTGTATGTGTAAGTGATTGAAATTGCTAAGAAATATTTTGATTAGTTATATGTTAAAAGTGTTAATTATTAATTGAGTAATTATTGTTTACATGTAACTTACTAAGCTATTTATAGCTTACACATCTCTTTCTTTCCTTTGTTTTATAGTGATTTGAACTTGATCGAGTAGTGGACCGTCGGAGCTCGTATCACACTATCATAACCATCTCGGTATTATGTGCTTTTCAAAATGTTTAAACTATGGCATGTATAGAGTCTTAATCATTTTGAGCATGTCCAAATGATATGGCTAATGTTAGCTATTGAAGTAGTTATTAAAGAATATGTTTTGGAGTTATGTATGTTTAAATGGTAACTAATTCAAAGAAGCAGTTTCTTTGACAGCAGCAGTGACGTGAATGTGAAAAATCACCATAAATAGTAGAAATGTAATTAGAGGGTGAATGATATATAGAATTAAAGCTTATCAAGTCTATTTTACATGAAAGAAACGGTGTAGGCAAAGGAATTTTATATTTTGAGATATTTAAATTTTAGTGAGACAGGGTCAGAATGGTTTTTGAAGTCCCCTGTTCTAACTTTAGAAAATCATTATAAATTGTACAGAAATAATTATAGGTCATAATTTATATGTTTAGATTCCTTAGTGAGTCTATTTTCAAAATAAATTAATGGTAACCTTATATGAATTCTGTACAATTAGATATTTGATTTTTAGCGCCAAGAGGTCAGATCTGTCGAGCTGTGAAACAGGGGATACTTTAATGAATAAACTGTACTAATGTGCTAAGTCAAAAATTCTGAAACTTTTATGGTAAGTAGGAATATGAGTCTAGTTTCACGGAAAATTTACGGATTTAAATTTTGAGTTTCGTAACTCAAGTTATAATTAAATTAGTGACAGTTGCGCAGGTGGACAGTGTTGTTATGAACAGTGAATTTAATTTTAAAAGCAAATTTTTATGCTCCGAATCGGTAAGTTAAATTGGATGACATCTCGTACTCGATTCCGGAGAAGGTCTCGGGTAAGGGGTGTTACAAAGGCATTCTTGAAATAATCTCAGTTAACCAGTTTGAGCTGAGCACCTTACTCAACTATCAACCACCACTGATAAGCTTCGTCCTGGAGTAAGGACACAACACCCCTCAATTTTTGAGTGAGAGTATAGTCAAGATCAATCATAATTCACTCAGTAGCCTCGAGCCCATATTCAGCAACAGTAAGAGCGACTCCTATGATGCCACTAAATAATCCAGCCCTATTCGATTGGAGTCGTTCAGTAACCAACTCTCAGCCTCTCAATCCCGAATGGGTCCTTGTGAACCTCTCCAATTCTCAAATTATGGCCTGGAATAGTGCGTCATCCCCAGCCATCGGAGTCTTGGACTCCATCTCAGCAGTGGGAGTACCAATTGTTTCGCTACTCTCCAATTTTGGCATACTGCCCATAGAGGATGACTCTACTCGAGTTCCTCCTCGACGTCCTCGACGCTCTCAAATACCGCGTCTACGACTACCACGTAAACTCATTATGATAATCTAGCTACAATGTTAGAGTGCACAGATCAGTTCAGACATCCAACAAGATGATTTCACTAATTCACATCAAAACATTTAACCAGATAACAGTTCAGGTAATACAATCATTATACAAAACAAAAATACTTACAGGATCAGCGTCGGAGGCTCAGTCATTCGTTAAAGTCTCACTTTCCAAAATAATTCAGATACTAACTTATTACCTAATTACTTTTATCACACATTATGAGCCCCAAACACAGTCCAAGTATTGACAAACCTGGCTCTGATACCACTAAATGTAACACCTTAAACCCGACCCAAACGTCCAGGCCAAGTCCAGAGGGTTACACTAAGGACACTAAAGACACCACATTTATTACGCAGTCAAAATGAACCACTCATCACGTAATATCCCCACAAAAATTAACTAAGCATGAAGTCTTTCCAAACATTACAATACCATAGAATACTAAATTTCTTAGTAGTAGTAATTTAAAGACAGATAAAAGCTTGACTGAGCTCCCGATGCGCTGCCTCGTTCAAGTTTAAGGACCACCTGAAATCCATTCAATAACAAAATGAGTTGTGAACTTAGTGCATAAAAAAAGTTTGTTCAATTAGAACAGATTTATAAAATAGTTTCGAATTCAAAGGTTCAGTTTTCTACATAAGTAATTTCAGTTCAGATTCAGAACAGATTAGTTATATATATAAGCAAATTCAGTTTCATATACGATACAAATCAGATTAAGATGCAATATTCCTACCCCCATCTGCTACACACCGTCTTCAGCCATTCCAACACATTGTTAAGGACATTCAATGCCCAACCAACCCTGCACACCTTAGAGTGTCTATTTAACTCTTTTACAGAGACGCAACTTAGCTACTAGATCAAAATGTGACAAATTGCCAAAATCAGATTTAAACGCATTGTGGCTTAGCCACTAATTCAGAACAGATTACTTCCTTCTTCACAATATCTCAGCCTATGCAAATGCAGAGTACAAATAATTATAACATGTATTCAGTAATTCTAAATTGTTTCACACATAAATAAGACAGTTCAACATCAGAATAAGTATCACAGTACATATACAATTAAGTTATTCATACATCAGTATCAGAGTATCAGACAATTGTCATATAATCTAATTCAATCATTCATATATTAGGGAGGCCAGTATCAGTTTTGAACAACACTAAGGCCTCAAAAATAGGTTTCAGGCCCCATTAACATGCCATACGGCCTGGACACACACCTATTTCCTTTGCCCGTATGGTTCTAAAGCATAAACAGTGAGTTACACGGCCTGGACACATGCCCTTGTCCTTGTCCATGTGACTCACACAGCCTAGGCACACGCTCATATCCGTGGCCATGTGGTCTTGAGCCACAAACAGTAAGTTACATGGCCTAGACACATGCCCGTGTCCATTGCCCGTGTGAACCCTTGCCCGTGTGTCCCCAAATTGATAAACAGTGAGTTACATGAACCAGGCAGCTTGGCACACAGCCGTATGGCTCACACGGCCTGGACACATGCCCATGTGCCTGGCCGTGTGGCGTCGACAGCCACATTTTCCGGTAACTGAAACTTGCAAAGTTCAAGGTTTTCAGCACGCACATGGAGATATTTAAAAGCAACAACAATGAGGAGAGTCTCTGAAGCTTAAAACGACCATCCAATAACTTAATCAACCAACTTTGTCGACAATAATGCACATTTTACACAGAATACTTTAAGTCGAAGGTTTCGACAGGAAACCTTCAACGAAATCAAACTTACCGAAAAGTTAACAACGGTCACTCAATTTGTCGAGTTGAGGTTTGCTACTCACGACACCCCCGCCTAAAGGGAAACCAAGCAACTAATTATCATAGATTACACAATACGCTCAAGATGCCCAATTCAGAACATAAACCCTAGAATTTAATGAATTGACAGTGAAACTTACTTACTAACCTTTCGATCAATGCAATTAACGGTGTATAACTTCGTCTAGACCCGTACTTACTTACGATCATGATTAAAATGAAGAAGAAAATTAAAGAATCAAAAAGAAAAGTAAAGGGAAGTAGGAAAAAGGAAAATAAAATAACAGTGACAGTAAGGGACGAATGGAAGATGACGAAAATTTTAATTAATAATAACTTCCAGTTAGATACTAGCACTTCGCAAAAAGAATATTCCCTATCGCATACCTTGGGATTCGAACTCGAAACTAGATTGAATACAGACAGATGCTTAACTAATGAACCAATAGGCTCATTCTTATCATAAGTTTACACTGAATTGAACTTAACTATATAACACATGGACAAGGGTTGTTTTAAAAATAATAATAAAACTGTTAACAACGAGACTCAAACTCCAAACCCTAATCACAAAAACAAAGCACACAACCACAGATACAGAGACTTAATTACTACAAATTCTCACAATTAAATTCTCAAAATTTTAGGGTGTTACAGAAATTAAGATAGAATTGAGAGAAATTTGAAAGAGATTTGAGAATGTGAGAGAGAGTTGAGATTGAGTTGAAAAAAATGAAATGGGGTTATATAGAAAAGAAAAGTGACTATTTAGGGGGAGCCGTTGGAGAAAATAGTCGTTGGGAGAGTTAGAACCGTTTTCCTACAATCAGCTGAAAACTTTCATTATTTTGGCCCAATCCTGTCATTTTACAAAAAAAAAATAATCGGCCTAATCTAATAAATATTTTTAAAAAATGACATTTTTCTATAATTGAGTACATACAATTAGCTGCTTAATTAAGCTGATTATGTAAAACCCAATGGCCATTATAAAATCTGATTACCATTAGTGGAAATGGATTGCAATGATCTTTGCCACTAATCAAACTTTGGTCATGGTTATATTGCAACTAGGTCCTTGGTTTAATTACAGTTTTAAGTGCTTGTGACTTAACGAACGAAAGGGTTCGAGGCACAATGTTAGGTAATAGAATCAATAAAAGGGTTAAAGGCATAGTTTTATCAGACTAAAGACGCATGCCTCAGTCAATCACATGCAATGGGCAACATGGTCCCCACATACTTTCATGCCAATGAATACTTTAGAGGCCGTTAAAGGCATTGGTATAAATACTCATATATGCGCATCTTCAAGACCATTTTCCTTCCAGCTTACCTTTACTTTGTCAAAATCCCTCCTTTACAACCTTCACCTCCTCTGACTGAACCACTCGAGAGACCCATAATTTTCTTTTTGTGTTACAAGGCCACCGATTTCTTAAGCATAGAAATAACTTTGAACCCATCCTATCATATAGCGGATAAGTTCTACGTCTAGCTGTTCCATAGATTGATGAAAATTTCAATCAAGCATAATAATAAGCCAAGGGGCATACTATATAAAGTCAAAGACATAGAATGTACAAAATCAAGAGATGATATTATATAAAGTCAAATATATGCTCGATGATTGCAACTTGGGGTTTCATTTTTAACCTTTTGGAATAGATTTTTCACCACTCATTAATCATAAATTTGTTTATACAATATGGAATGAAGTATATATATATCATTTTGCATTATATACCTAATTCTTTTTACCTCTATTAAATTTTAAAATATATAAATACATATGTCAGTCATAATTAGTCAACAATTTAACTCTATCGAGCATGAAAGATACCATGATTTATGTTCGCCACGCATTTTGCTCTCGTACCCTACCAATTGAAAGCTTCACTTGATCACTTCTTCAATTATAGATCATATGTATCTTTTATACCTTTCTTGGCCTTCTTTCAACTAAAATTTTATTGTTCGGTTGTATTTTAATAATAATATATTTAGTATATATTACAGTAAAAAAAAGCTTGTTCTAGGTCTCTTTTGCATTATATTAAATATATTTAAATCAAATCCCTGATATATATTTTAGATTACCAAAAATTAAATTTGGCCATTGAATCAGAACTCTTAACAGACCATTTCACCTTAGAAATTAAGAGTCTAAATATCAATTAGTTGTTTTCTTAAAAGAAGATTATTTAGGGTGAAATCATCACGTGGAAAGGTCCTTCCTGACCCCACCATTATTGGAAAAAGATTCTAAGGAGATTGAGGAAAAAAATTTTTAAAAAAAAAAGGAAAATATAAATAAATTATTTTAATATATTATGATTGAAAATTTTAGATTTCAGAATTAAAAGTGTCACACATATTCTGTTTAAGTTATAGTAAAGTAAAGAAAAAGTAAAAGATAAGTATTGAAAAAATGAAATATATGGCAGCATTTGAACACTGTTTGTAATATTAAATATGGATATATATATGGGGAGAAATTCATACTCTTGTAATTTTTTTATTAATAATTTAACAATATTAAGATAGGATAATTTTTAAGTGTCTAATGAATTCTGAACCAGTCCTTCTCGAATGAAGTACATTTTTTTTTAAAGTGGGTGCGGGTGAGGCAGGGTGGATTTTTTTTTAATAGTAAGTATGGAATAGTTACGGTAATTATTTGTCTCATCCTTCCTACTCCACTATATGAAATTATTATTTTATCCTTGTATATATAAACTATTAAAAGAGTAAAGATGTAATAACATAATATAGAAAAAAAAACATATATTTTATTTTTGAATTTTTTTTAAGAATTATGTTTAAATGTTTACTTAACTTTAAAAATATTAAAAATATTAAAGAGAAGTAACAAAAATTAAATTGAATGAGAGCGAGGTGGGGAGAGGATGGATGTATTTAACATTCATAAATATGTTATATATCCATAATGGAGAAGGGAATGTGATGAAGTAGAAACATATTAACTATGAAACAGTAATAAATTTAACAATACCCGTACTTGCCCACACTCCCACCCACTACATTACCGTCCCTAAACAATCCATCCATCCACGACAAATGGTATAAACACATCCAACCATGATAATGTGTCAATTAATAAAACTACTTTAGTTCTATATAAGTCAAACCCTCTCCATATATTGATGTTAATTATAAAGAGGGAATTAAGAAGCCTCACACTTCCACTTTACTGATTGACCAAACCATGATCGTATGACAAATTGCACAAACAAACAAACCCAATTGAAAAGCATATTTGGGAAGCTTGGAAACTCACAAGTTTCACCTTTTTTTCATCATTCCACTCCATCACTTATGACCTTTCTAATCAATATTTTTCTTTCTTTATTCTAGCATTAACAAATTTGGTTCTTTTTTTTTTCCATCATCATTATCCAACAACTTACCATACTCTTAATTAATGAATACAAAAAACCAAAGCATTTTTTTTCTTTTTCCCTTGAGCATAATCGTCATGCTGATGCTTGCATACGAAGAAGAATCTATATACATGTATGGAACTCTTTTAATTTTCTCTTTGCAGCAACCAAGTGGAAACTTGTGTGTGTGTGTATGGAGGGGGCATTCACATGGTTGCTATGAGAATTTGGGACCCTCCCAAAGTGATGCTTAGATATGGACTCAACTTTGTCCAACTGGATAAACACGTACGCACCTTCCTCATCATGTTTCGATGCTCAAATCTTACTTGAGATGATTTTGATGGTAGTACTATTATTATTATTGTTATGTTTCTTCTTAATTACTTCCCCTTTTTTTTTCTCCGTAGGCCCTAGATTCTCAATTGAAATCGACTACTCCTTGGCAATGACACAAGTCCCCATGGCATTTCACGTTTGATATATCTGATCGATTTTGCATTCAATATATATTTTCTCATCCAATAAAATCAACATGCTCTAATAACATCACAACCCAAAAGAAAATTCCAGTAAATAGAGTTGGTAAAAAATGAATTTCTTTTTAGGTCATAGATAATATAAAATTCATCAATAGAAGCTTTTTTCAACAAAATACTTTTTATAAAACTTGGTAAAAAAAGAGCACGTCTTATAAGTTTAAAACACGCTATTAATTATTTTTAATACATTACATATAATTATCTAGTTATTCCGTCAATTACACTAATATTTAACGGTAAAAATGGAAAAATAAAATTAACAAAAAGAACTAACTTTGTCTTTAATCTAATTACCCATATTTTAAGTAAATAAAACAAAATAAAATCTGAATGTTAATATAAAAACTTTCATAATACTTTTACCCAAATAATTATTATGCGTATTTTTGCCTTTTTATTTGCCTACATTAGTTTAATTCATGAAAGAGGAGTATAGTAGAGATTTAGAATTCGAAATACACAAATTATCAATAAATCAAATGATAATAGATATTGAAAATCATAATTAATTTGAAAACCTGAAAAGAAAAAAGGTTTATAATCTTAATAATAAATATTGAAAGCAAACTCATAACAATATTCCAAGGAAGAAGGAAATTAGGTTATGGTAAGTAGCCATTTATGATGGCATTGATTTCTGATAGCTGTGGGGACCAAGAGTTGACAGTTTGGTACAAAATAATATATATGATGGACCTTCCTTTACACGTCAATTTTGTTTTATGCTAGGTCCCATTTAAGCTCCAAATTACAGCAGTGGTTCGTCTCTTATCCGAATTTTGCTTCACGTTTTTCTTATCGTCAAGTCGATTATCACCAACTGGTATTGCCCATAACAACAATATTCTTTACTTTAATCTGCAAAATTTTAATTAATTCCAATTAAAATTCTTAATTGATTTGACTATGGCCCCTCCAAATATGAAGACATCACATCTCATATTTTCTTTTTCTTTTTCACTTTTTGAGAGTTTTGCTAAGGTTTGACCAATTCCTCCAAACTGACAGTTCTCTGCTTTCTTTCTGCAATTATATATATGTATATGTATGTGTGTGTATATATATACACATTTATAGGGTTGCAATAATTCAAGCTTGAGATATATGGGTTGCAAGAAGCGGGAGATGAGGGAATTATTGAAGATATGAAAAGGATAGATAATTGTGCTGTGTGTTAGCATATGCTACTTATGTCCCATCTCATTATTCTTTATGAAAACTTCGTTTGACAATTAATATGGGCTGCTTATAATAATTATTCTAACACTCACCATTAATCAATTTAGCCCCTTCACGCTGCAGCCATTAGCCTACGTAATAATATATATGTCTATGGTTTTACACTCCCAGGTTCGAATTTAATATACAAAAAAAATTTAATTAATTAGAAAGGATCAACATCAAACTTAATAAAGTTAATTAGGAAGCCGTTAAAGAAATTAATGCAAATAAAAAGAAAAACGATATCAGGTGTTTTTGACAAGCTTAATAATGTATGGACCACAATAAAAATTGGCCAACGTGTTTCAACTTAAAACCATAAGCGACTAGTCCTTTAGGGAGGGTAACCTTGACTTATTGAAGTAAATGGAACAGGTACTGGGTAGCAAATGGTCCTTCCAGAATGCTTTTGCAGTTCGCTATAGGCTCGAAGCTTGACCGATAATGTCGATTTCACGTACATCTTTGACAACTATATATGTATATAGGAATAAGGCTTCCTTGCCAACGAGTGCATGTAGCAGTGGTATACAGCTGCGGTTTCCTTCAAACAGATGGAGTTGGAGAGAGCTCTTTATCACATGAAAGGGACGTCATTATAATTCCAATCATTCAAGGACAAAGCATAGTTAATGCTGCAAGTATGGAGTGATTTAATACATGAAAAAGCGACGATGAGAGAAAGAGAGAGGTGGAACTTTGTTAAAATTAATGTTGGTAACCATTTTAGAGGTTTGCCTTCGACTTTCAACAAGCCCTAAGAGGCACATTAATCAAAGTCATGTAATTTAACTTTAACCATCTTTTAATCATATTAAAGTTGTCAAATAGTTTAACTTAGTTGATGAGAATTAGTGTTAAGCTGGCTTGGTCAGACATGTAAGGTAGGGAAAAGGTGAAGACGAGAACAAAATCTTTTCTTATTGTAAAATTGAATGTGGATAATGGCAATATAAAACAATAAGAAAGAAAAATAAAACATATAGATTTTACGTGGAATCCTTTTCAGGAAAAAATACGGGTAGTGGAGAAGAAAATTCACTAATGTTGAAAATTGAATAATACAAGAGGAGTTTCAACTATATCTATTTAAAGATTGAAAAAGTTTATTCTAATCAATATCAAATGGAAGAAATTTAGTTCTATACGGATACTACTTGTGCAACATAGTCCGTACCACAAGGAACTCCGACCCCCGCACTGAGACCCTCGACCTTAAGCCCTCTACAGAGTCCATGAAGGTGATGGTGAATATTCTTTCTACTCAAAATCCCAGTCAAAATGTTATTGATGATTCGGGAGCCGCAGGCTTAAACATTGATGGGAATTTAGTCTCTTAGCAATAATGGTATGATTTCTAGCCTTTTGTTTTTATTATGAATTTTACAATTTTTTCTTAGAATTGCCAAGGTCATGCCAGTGTTAAATTCCCTCGAATTTTTTGGGAATATAATTTGGAAAATAAACCAAATATAGTTTGTTTGCTTGAGACAAGAGTCAGTGGAGCTAAAGCTTATAGCATTATTGCAAAGTTAAGTTTCTAGTACTTCCATCGAGTTGAGGCGATTGGTTACTCTGGAGGTATTTGGCTTGGTTGGAAAGATTCCATCTGTGTCGAGGTGGTTTGTAGTCATCCTCAGTTTATTCTGACTAAAGTTTGGCAAATGTCCTCTACAAGTCCGTTTTTTATTTCTTTTGTTTATGCCAGCCCCAATTGGCAAAAACTTAAATATCTTTGGGATGTCTTAAGGTCTTCAATCCCATCAGGTCATATTCCATGGATTGCTATTGGTGATTTCAACGCAATTCTATCTTCTACTGAAAAGTTTGGCGGTTTTGCTAATAGAAAGAGATGTCCCCAGTTTGGAGATTTTGTGGAGAAAGTCGAGTTGCATGATTTGGGTTTTAGAGGATATCCTTTTACTTTGCATCGGGGTGCGCTTTTTGAAAGGTTAGATCGTGCGTTAGGTAATGAAGCATGGATTCGTAATTTCCCTAATAGTTTGGTTACTCATTTACCTAAAATCAAGTCCGACCACTGTCCTCTTCTTTTGAATCAAAATCCGGGGGTTATTTTACCTAGAGGGAGACCCTTTCGATTCTTGGCAGGTTGGACTGAACATCTTGATTTTGATGATTTTATGAATGGTAATTGGGTTTTCACTGGAGATATGGTTGATTCCTTATCAAGCTTACTCTTAATTTAAAAGAGTGGAATAAGCAGGTCTACGGGCATATCACTGCCAAAAAGAGACACATTGTTCGTAAAATTGCTAATGTTCATAGTAGAATGGATCTCTTTTGTTCGAATCGGTTAGCTCAGGTGGATTATAATCTTAAACAAGAGCTTGAGTATGTTTTACATAATAAAGAACTCCTTTGGAAGCAAAAAGTGAGATTTGATTAGCTGCGCTTGGGTGACCATAATACAAAGTTCTTCCATTCTCGAACTTTGCAAAGAAGGAAAAGTAGCTGCATAACTGCTATTTGGAATAACGACGGGGATTGGATTTTTGACCCGGAAGCTATTGAGGCTGAAGCGAATACTTTTTTCCAAAATCTTTATGGGGAACGTCTTGGTGCTATTGGTGTTTTTCCTCCTAGTAAGTTTCCTCAGCTGGAGCATGATGATATTAATTTTTTGGGGAAGCCGGTTACTAATGATGAAATTAAGGATGCCCTTTTTGATATGGCTCCTCTTAAAGCTCCGGAAAGTGACGGATTTCATGCCCTCTTTTTTTAGAATTACTGGAGTAAAATTGAGGGGACAATTTGTGATTGGGTCAAAAAGGTGTTCAATGGGGGTTCTGTTGAGGCTGAATTGAATAATACCCTGATCGTTTTCATTCCTAAGGTGGCGAATCCAGAAGGCTTTGGATAGTTTTTTCCAATAAGCCTCTGTTATGTCATTTATAAGCTGGTAATGAAGGTAAATTGCTAAACATTTTAAGCAAGTTTTCCCAAAAATTATTACGTAGGAACATGTTAGCTTTATTGCAGATAGGAACATAACCGACAACATTATCACCGCTCAAGAGGTAATTTACTCCATGAGATGTTAGAAAAAAAGAATGGATGACAATTAAAATCGATCTAGAGAAAGCCTATGACAGAGTGAGATGAGACTTTATTCATGTTTCTCTCCAAGTCGCAGGTATTCCTTTGTATCTCAGTAAAGTTATTATGTCCTCTATTTCGAATTCTACTATGCAGGTTATGTAGAATGGTGTCCCTTTGTCTAAATTCAGACCTTCTAGAGGTATTAGACAAGGGTGTCCGCTCCCTTCCTATCTTTTTGTGCTTTGCATGGAATGGCTTGGTCATTCGATTCATTCAGCTATTTCGGTGGGTAAGTGGAACCCAATACGACTTTCTCAACATAGGCTACCTATCTCACATTTGTTCTTTGCTGATGACCTAGTTATTTTCAGCAAAGTGGACTTGGTGCATGGCAAGATCATAAAAGATATTCTGGATCGATTCTGAGGTTTCTCTGAGCATCTTATTAATGCAAGGAAGACCAAATTTTTTCTCTCTAGAGGGGTGGATGATTCTTTAACTGATATGATCAATTTCTTATTTGGCTTTCAAAAAGTTCACGATATCGGGTGTTACCTTGGGGTTACTCTTTTCCATCAAAGGTTGACAAATAACACTATGAATTTTGTGGTTGAAAAATTTCGAGGGAAGCTACACAGTTGGGACTCCAAAAAACTCTCTATTGCTGGTTGTGTTACTCTAGCTCAGTCAGTTCTTTTATCCATCCCTAGCTATTTTATGCAATCTATTATGATTCCTAAAAAAACAGTGATGAGATTAAAAGTCTGGTGAAGTATTTTATTTGGGGATCTTCGGACAACAGAAAAAAGATGTCACTGGTGGGGTTGGATTCAATTTGTCAACCTAAGTGGTGTGGTGGTCTAGGGCTGAAAAGACTTCGTGATCAAAACATATCCTTTCTTTTGAAATTGGGTTTCAATATTGTGTCTAACAAGGATGTTTTATGGGTTCGTGTGCTTCGGTCGAAGTATCATTTGAAGGAGGATTTGCCGGATTACATTGCTCGGAATAGAAGTTCTTTTCTTTGGAGGTCTCTTTCTAAATTTTGGCCGTTACTTCGTGAAAATATTTTCTAGTCCGTTAGAGATGGAAATAAAATTAATGCTGGAGGGATAATTGGATCCCAAGTGTGGGGCCTTTATTTCAACATATTTCAAATAATGTTATTCAAGATTCAGATTGCCTCCTTAATGAGATGATCACTAAGAACGGTTCGTGGAACCTTGATCTTTTTTAGGTTTGGCTTTCAGATGATGTGATTCAGCTTATTAAGGGCATTCCGCCTCCTAATCCATCTACTGGCCCTGATAAAATTTCTTAGTGTCACACTTCGGCTGGAGTTGTTTCAGTCAAATCAGCTTATAAGATGTTAAAGGAAGGTGATTCGAATCCGAAAGATGAGAAATGGAAGAGTGTTTGGAAGCTACCAGGTCCTCAACGGGTTCAGTTTTTCATTTGGACTACTCTACAATGAAGGCTCCTTAGTAATGTGGAATGGGTCAGACGAGGTCTAGCAGTTGACCCCTCTTGCTCCATCTGTGGTTTCCATTCGGAGGACATTCTACATATTTTGAGAGATTGCGATGTTGCTAAAGACGTCTAGAATCAAGTCATCCCAGGTAATCATTTATCGAATTTTTCTCTAATAATTCACAGGATTGGCTTCGTGTTAACTTACAGAATAATAGCATGGTTCATGAGGAAGGATCCAGTTGGGCTTGTCTATTTGGTCTTCTTATTTGGCGCATTTGGAAGAACCGCAACTTATTCATTTTTCAAGGAAAATCTTGGAGCTCAAGGAAGATTGTTCAAGTTTCTTTAAGTTGGGTGAATCAACTTTTCTCAGCTTTGAGTGCAGATTTTAAAGGCAATTTTAAGCCTCCCGTTGAAAAAGAATCTTTTGAAGATCTGATTTTTCTTAAACTGATGGGGTATTGCAATTAGGATCTGAAAATGCAGCCGCCGGAGGAGTTGTTCGTGATGCTAATGGAGGTTGGATCTTTGGGTACAATTGTCGCCTTGAAAAATGTTCTATTTTTAATGCTAAACTTTGGGGTATTTTGGAGGGTCTCAGGCTAATTCAACGAAGGGGTCACGATGAAGTCATCATACAATCTGATAGTTTCGAAGTTGTTAAAGCTATACTTGAAAGTACCTCTACCGAGGTGAATTCAGCGTTAATTAGGCGTATGCAAAGTATTTTATTTCAAGAAAAGCGGTGGTTATTGCTGTACATTTCGAGAGATCAAAATCAAGTTGCAGACTATTTAGCAAAACAAGCCTTGATCGGAACAAATAATTTGCAAGTGTCCGATGCTCCTCATCTGATGACGCGCACATTAATGGAATTGGATAAGAATAATAATATTTTCTTTTTCAGAATACTATTATGTAATTAGTTTAGTATTTATTTTTTTCACAAAAAAATAAGAATTCGGATCACATAACTCTAAAACTTATATTTCGTCTTTTGTGTAAGACTCCATATTATTTTCCATAAAGGGGGAAATATATGGTGAGTCCTACCATTGCGTAAGTGAGTTTTAGGCATGGAGTGACCCGAAAGGGCACTAATTACCCTAAACCAAAAAGGCAATTTCCGTCTTTGGGTTGATGTTATGGCCCCTCCACTTAAAACCCCAAACACTTCCACTTGTCTATTTAATTTAAGATTCCATTGTTTAACAATATATATTTTTTCTAAAGCATGCTCCTAGCGGAAAGTATAGGGGCAATGCAAAAGATCCACTAACCATTCCTTCATGATTACATTATTAACTCCCATGAAAGTTTAAGTGAGGATTAATTCATGTAACCAAGTTCATTAATTCAGTGGTTTGGTTAAAGTCTATGAGCTTGACATACCCACCAATCACTATTGCACATTTCTTTACCTTTTCTTGCGAATGGAAACAATTACATTTACTTTAGACCATAACTTTCACTCAGCAGCTCGACAGCAATGCATGGTATTGCAGTGACATTAACGTTACTTTGAACTATTTGGTCAATCAATTTTGTAGTTTTTCAATCTCCATGATCTTATATGACAAAGAATGATAATAATGGTTAATCAAGATAAGAAAAAGTTGATCAAGATGCTAATTAAATCAGAACATTTGTGGTAATTAATCTTTAGTTGTTTTTTCCCACACAGAAATTTGATAGTAGAAAATGTAGGAGAGATAGAAATTGGTATTGCTGGACCCATGTGAGGTGCATGGATGAAACATGCTCCGAATTTTGATCCTCTTTGAAAACACCAACAAAATCATTACTTCTCCCACTAAAGCATACATGATATTTCTCCCAATATGTTAAAAATCTCATTACTATTTTTTTTAATGGTTTGAAAATGGCTTTTTTAAGAAAAATAAAACAAGCAACTACTTTTTTGCACTTATTACCTCACATTGGGGCTTTAGAGCTTCTTCATATTTCACTCAAAAAATTAATTTTTTGAAATACATTATGTTTATAAAAAAATCATTAAAAATTGCAAGTAAATGAATTAGAAAATCATTAATTTTCTTTTCATCACAACATTATATTATTTTTAAATAAAAATTAAACCATAATAATTTAAAATAATTTCTTTTATTATTAGTTTTGGATACTGTTAAAATATTTTTTAATATTTTAATATTTTATCTTTTAAAATATAAAATTTACATTTATCAAACAATATATTTATATTGAAAACCTAAAAAAGTAAATACCAAGAAATTGTTATAATTTTTTTTCTCAATAAAAATTTATATAATTTAAATTCAGTACTTATTAAATTCAATATTAAAAATTCAGTACTTAATTTCTTAGATTTTCAAACAAAACTTTAGTTTGATTCAACAAAATTTATTTATACAATCAACATTCTTTATAATAGTCTCATTGCCTACCTAATTTGTGGATATTATACAAGAGGTGATTGTTATACACTTATAATAACATTTGAAATTTAGATAAGATTTTTTTTTTAATTTTCAAATTAAAAAATCATATTGTGGCTTTAATAAAATTTACAAATGTAATATTATCTATTAAAGATGATTTTTATTTAATAAAATATTGTTAATAGTTTTTTATGTAAATTTAAATACTTTGTAAAAATAATATTACAACTTCTATTTCAGTTAATAACCAAACTAATTTTACTAAAATTTAAAACAAAGTACTATGGTAAAATGTTAGCGTGAACAATTGTTGAGACACAAGCAAAGTGCTTGGAAGAAGTAGTTAAGGGAGTGGGCACTTCTTCAAGCACTACGAAGCAAAGAATAAAAGAAGGGATAGCAAAGTTTATTTACATAGTTCGGTTTCCCTACATTTGCGGGGTCTAGTTCAGTGAAAATAATCTACTATACTCAAACAATTACAACCAGTGAACTTAAATCTATCACATCTCCTGACAATTTCTCACTCTTGTACCTTTGAAGACTAGATTTCTCACCATTAAATTCTCCTCCTAAGAACTTAGTTTGTAAAACCACAGCACAAAAGTTTTACAATCAGAAATTCACTCTCACAAATAATGTTCCTCATTTTAACAGATTAGTGCTCTTTATATTCTGTACATCAACCTAAACAAGTCTCTCAATTATATAGACTATTTCAAGACTTGCAAACATAAAGAAGATCCATCATAATCACTATTTAACAACAACTAAAAAAGTTGAATACAATATAATAATCACAAACAAGGTAAACAAGGATTACTAGCAGCTAAGTCTTCAGTGATTCGATCCAATCTAATTTCCTTGATCCAAAGGATTCGATAAACTTGATCCTATCCTCCATATATGTTTTTTTAAGTGATATGATCTTCGTTGGTGGAATAGATACATTCCACAATATCAGCACAATCCAAAAATTTAATTCAATAAATTATCAATAACTCAAATATGGAAATAATCTAATCTATTGAAAATTGGTCAAGAAATGGATATTCCCTCAAACATTTTTTCAGTCTTCTCATAGTTTTCAACAATAAAACTTACGTGGATTTTACTGGTCAAAATGTAGAGTCACTTAGCTCAAAGGGAGATGGAAAGGAGAGGCAAAAGTATTGAGTAATGACTAAAGAGGGATTAACTTGGGATGGATTTTTTTTTTTTTAGTTTTCTTTTGAAGTGAGCAAAGCAATAGTGGAAGATGTGCTGGATGAGTAGCGAGGGCCAAGCTCATAACCCTCACCAAGCCGACAAATCCCCCTTTGAACGGGTCTTCGTGGGTGTTTCCTGTGGTGGCTCCGCACCACCATTGCCGCCCTCACCACCTTCTTTAAGTACTTTAATTTGGATAAATTAATTATGACAGCTTTTCTCATAGATTTAGTGATATGTTCTTAGCAAGCTATTAACTTATACTAGGTTGTGGCATATTTGTAGGTGAAAACAAAAACCTTATGTGATAAAAAAAATTAAATGAGGTTATAGTTGAAATGTTAAATATTATGGTGTTTTAAATTTAGATTTTATTATGTGTATTTTTTAAAAAATATATATATAAAAATATTTAAAACAACACATAATCATAGTAATATTTTTCATTTTATAAAGAAAAAAACTAATTTTTTAGTATTTTCTAATTAAGATAGGATCACCAACTCACTCAAACACTTAAAAAATAATAATATAAATTTTAATTATTTTTAATTGAAATCTGTCCACACCTTTTTCCTATCAAAATTAGGATATCTAGCGAACACTATTAATATTTATTGAATTTTGTTACCAATTATTCTTTGTAAAAAAGTTGAAATAAATATAAATTCTATTTTTTTTCCTAACAAAAGTAAATGAAATTGGGAGTTTTAATGAATTGTGAAGATAATGGAGAGCGGGCCACAATGGGCCACACGATGAAGCCGTCCGATTAAAGGGCCACACAATGAGTTGAGCCGTCCAAGTTTCAGGTTATTACTTATACGTTTGGTTTGATATATCAAAATGGTTTTAATTAATGCATTGTCTATTTATTTTATAAATACATTATTTTTTGTTTTTATTTAAACAATTTTAATTTTATATATTTTTTAGTTGTAACTATATTATTACTTTTATTATATAAAAAGAACACAAATACCAACGAATTCAAGCTTAAATACGATTAAGCTGAATCAAGTTTGAGTTTTAATCTGCGTACAAAAATTAAAACTTGAATAACTCAATTAAATCTTGAGTTTAAATTAATATACCCAATTATTCAAATTCAATTCAAGTGACAACTATAATCATGATTATATTTAATTTCTTAGAAAAAATTCTCATCGTATCTTTACATGGGGGGGACTTTGGTCAAGTGTTACCACCAGAGCCGTAAGGAGCGTGCGAACAACGCCCCGGTTACACTGGACAAGTTGTGGAAATAATGATTGGCAGTTAAGTTGACGCGTTGGTGAGATAGAGTGGGAGATGGGGATTCCTTTACATTGATTGGGGGAGGGGTTGATGAAGTCTCCATTGAATAGGAAAAATTGAATCCAGCATTACAATACAAGACACTACGGAATTTAATAGACCCCCTATATTTGGATTTGGATCTAAGCTTCAGCCTTCAGCTTAGGCAATACCAACAGCAGCAGTATTTCTTTAAAATAACGTAATTTAAGAGCATCGGAAACGAGAAGTTTAGAGATAGATATAAATAAATAAAATAATCCTGGCATGCACTGAGCCACCGTTTCATAAATGCAAGCAAGCACTTGACAGGGATGAATAAGTTAGCTGTTGAAGTTGGCAAAGGGGCTCTGCTATAAAAAGCGAAGGGTGTAATGGTTTTGGTTAGGTTGAGTCTCACACTCATTTGTGATTAGAACAACGTCTCAGTCGCTTGGATCTCTAATTCTCTCTTCACCCACCCAAACCAACCCACACAATATCCCCAAGCATCGAATCCCAAGTGGATTTCACTCCCAATTCGGGGTTTAGTCACTCTCACCCTTTTCTTCCCCTTACTGTTGAGGGTAGGAGTTGAAAACACAAATAGTGAAATCCTGTATGATGAAATGGTACTGTATATCATTATATAAATAGCTAGTTGAATAGAAGCAAAAAGGGTCTTTTATTCAACCACTGTATACCTTCTTTTAAGTTGAGTTGGGTGAGGGGAGGAGAGTGAGATATTTTCCTTTTCCCTTCTTTTAAGGGCTCGCCGTCTTTGGCTGATTCACTGCACTGATTTCATTTTTCATATATATATTTTTTCTTTCAGCTGAGGAAATTGGTGGCTGCATTAAAGTAAGGAGCTTTACTGTGGCAATTATTTCAGGAACCATATAAAACCCCTCTCTCTCTTTCTCTCTGCCAACTCTTGGGATGGAGAAGTCATAAACTCTCACACTGCCCCCTCCAATATACCTTCTTTGGCTTTTCCTTTTTTTCCATCTGATACAATACTTTTATCAAAGTCTGTTCTTTTTCCATTCTTGAGAAGGAGAAAACAAATAAAGGTGATAGATCAACTCAAGCAAAGGACACCCTTTTAAATCCCACTCATTCTTGGGTCATTGATAGATCTCTGCTTGATTTTCTACAATCCTTTTTTTTTTCTTTACACGAAAGAGACAACTCAGAAACAAGGTTCGTTCAAAGTGGTAGTCAGGGTAGGGGGAAGTTTCTTTCTCTTTGGTTGGGATAGTGAAAAATGTCAATAACACTATTTCCTTTTTGTTCTCTATGGGATGGAAGTTTTAGTTTATCTTTTTCTACGTATTGGATGAGATTGCTGGGGTTTTGGATCTGGGGTGCTATTGACTTTCGTTATCTTGGGACTGATCCGTTTTGATTATAGACATAGTTTTTTTTTTGTCTCATTGATTGTCTTTTATATGTTCCAGATCTACCAGGATTTAGACATTGGCTTTAGAGAAAAACCAAGACAATGTTGCCTCAGAAGCAAGCAGAAGAAGCAATAGTCTCAAACTTAACCGAGATGGAACTTGAAACCAGAGAAGAAGACAAAGATGAAGAAGAACAACAATCATTGTTTAGTGTTAAAAACCTCCTCTGGCATGGTGGCTCAGCTTGGGATGCCTGGTTCAGCTGCGCTTCCAATCAAGTACTCTTTTCCAACACAACCATTACTACGTTCAACCCATCATTTCCTTCTCTGCTCTTAAAATGACTATCTTTTTCTTTTTCCCTCTTCCCTAGGTGGCTCAAGTGCTGTTGACACTACCCTATTCTTTCTCTCAACTGGGTATGCTGTCGGGAATTCTGCTTCAGGTATTCTATGGACTAATGGGAAGCTGGACTGCCTATATCATCAGTGTGCTCTATATAGAGTACAGAAGCAGGAAAGAGAAAGAGAACGTCAGCTTCAAGAACCATGTCATCCAGGTTCGTGTTGCTTGTTATTGCTTAGTTAGCAGAAGAACCCTAGGAAAAAAAAAATCTCAAACGATCACTGTTGTTAACTACTACACTGTTTTGGGATTGCAGTGGTTTGAAGTGCTTGATGGGCTGCTGGGTCCATACTGGAAGGCAGCTGGACTTGCCTTCAACTGTACCTTCCTCTTATTCGGATCTGTCATACAACTTATAGCTTGTGCAAGGTTAGTATACGTAAACTATTCATCTTTCTTCTCCATTCAACCTCAAATTTAAGCTGATTCTGAAACTGGGTATCATTCTTTTTTAACCATTTCTGTTACTTGTATGATAACAGCAATATTTACTACATCAATGATAAATTGGACAAAAGGACATGGACCTATATTTTTGGAGCTTGCTGCGCAACCACAGTTTTCATTCCTTCCTTTCACAACTACCGTATTTGGTCTTTCCTAGGTCTTGGGATGACCACCTATACGGCCTGGTACTTGGCAATAGCTGCCTTTGTTCACGGTCAGGTAAGGGGAAAAAAGAGTTAAAAACCAACAAATAAACGGCCTTCGTCTTCCTCCACATGCAATGCTTTTTATCTTCTCTTTACATATGATTCTCTTTTTGCTGATCAGGTTGACGGAGTTACGCACAGCGGTCCAAAAAAGTTAGTGCTCTACTTCACCGGAGCCACCAACATTCTATACACCTTTGGTGGACATGCTGTGACTGTGTAAGCTTTTTTCCCCCTTCAAAACTTACAAGATAACACTTGATTTCACTCTATTCCCTTTCTTCCTTTTTCTTTTGCTTCTACACGGCTTCTCTTTGCAGCTTTTGCCGGTAATCTTGGGGTTCGAGACCCAGACAAAATCATGCAAACTAAACTACTTTTGTTTACTCAGAAACCAACATTAAAATCCTTTCTCCATTTCTCTAGGGAAATTTAAATTGTATAATAGTCAAATGTTCAACTGTTTGTGAATTGTTTTTCCATGTTACACCGTGATTCTGACCTTAATCTAGTCTAGTCTAGTCTAGTCTCCTTTGTCTTTACCTGTACCGTAATTTCTCTATCATAGTATTATATTAGAAGAACTTTAAAGCAACGTTTTTGTAATTCCCCTACCTGTTACTTGAGCTGCCATCCAATGGCGGGAGGGTATTTAGGCAGTTTGAGTATATTTCCAAATAAGCTTCTTATAAATGACTATAAGCTAATAATGAATGAACATCATTATTATTAATTACCCCATTTTTACACTTTTTTTTTAATTTCTAAGTAAGGAAATTCTAAGTAAAGGAATTTCTTTTTGTCCTTATCTTTTCAGGGAAATCATGCATGCAATGTGGAAGCCTCAAAAATTCAAGTACATATACTTAATGGCCACATTATACGTATTTACCTTAACCCTTCCATCCGCTTCTGCCGTCTACTGGGCATTCGGGGACGAGCTGCTCAACCATTCCAACGCCTTCTCTCTCCTCCCCAAGAATGGTTTCCGTGATGCTGCCGTCATCTTAATGCTTATTCACCAGGTCTAGTCCATATTTAAGTCATTGCTTGCAAGACTACTACTATTACTTGAGTTACTTTAAATATGGAATCATGCTTTTAATAGTAAAAGTAACAGTGTGGTTCGATGAACTGGGTTGCAGTTCATAACATTTGGGTTCGCCTGCACTCCATTGTACTTCGTGTGGGAGAAGGTGATTGGGATGCACGACACAAAAAGCATATGTTTGAGGGCGCTGGCAAGGCTGCCAGTGGTGATTCCGATCTGGTTCCTGGCCATCATCTTCCCCTTCTTTGGCCCCATTAACTCCGCAGTCGGTGCTCTTTTGGTCAGCTTCACCGTCTACATCATCCCAGCTTTAGCCCATATGCTCACCTACAGAAAAGCCTCTGCCCGACAGGTAAATCATCACAGTTACTGATCCTTTTCCTTTACAAAAGTTTCAACTCACTAGGACCATTATCTTGTTGTCCCACTAGCCTAGACTGCAAGTTGTAGTTATCTTTATTTATTTGGGTTAAATTGGTCTTTTAAAATGAAGTGGGCAATGGACACGGTCAGTCCTGTAGGTGGGTTTGATGAGCAATATTTCACACATTATTCCACATAGTCGTAGCTAGCTTTGGCCAAAATGTGTGGAGAGAGAATAAAAAGGGAGTTAAAAGTCTGCAGCAAATGTACAAATGCATTTAAGGCTTGGATTTGGAAACATTACGAGAAGAATTGGATAGTTGGCAAGTCCTTTTCATTTAGTTATATGCTACAGTTGCAGCGCTGTATACACTGTGTTAGATTGGATGTGCATGAGCTGGCTGACTTGACCCTTTTCCTTCCACTTCGGTCTTCAACTCCAACACATGCCAAACCCCATTCTCTAATTTTTAAGTTTTCACGTTTTCTTCTTAAGCAGAATGCAGCAGAAAAGCCTCCGTTCTTCATGCCAAGCTGGACTGCAATGTATGCCTTCAATGCCTTCATAGTGGTGTGGGTTTTGGTGGTTGGATTTGGGTTCGGTGGATGGGCTAGCATGACCAATTTCATCAGGCAAATCGACACTTTCGGCTTGTTCGCTAAGTGCTATCAATGCAAGCCACCTCCATCAACCGGAGCAGCAGCAGCTGCTGCAAACCACCACTGAGTTGACTCAACCCAAAAACATATATAGCAAGAAAAAAAAACCAAAGAAAGAAACAATATGAATTCCCTGTTTTCCCTCCATATATCTTTGTATCATACATGGGAAGATACCAATGTCTCCCCTACATGTGATGTGTGCTGGATTTTGTCTTTTTTTTTTTCTATTTTTTTCCCTCAACCCCTTCTCTTAAAATAGTAAATTAAAAATAGTGTGTTGAATTTGTGATGATTCCTTTGCAATCAAAAGCATAGGCCTAATTAAATACCATATGTTTAGCTTTCTACTATCTTTTTCTCATATCCTTTGGTTGAGATAATGTATAAAAATTTTGGATGTTCATTCCAAAACAATGAAACTTGATTTTTAATATGGAATGCCAATTATTACAACTATCATGTTCCCACAGTAAGTTGTTATAATAAAGAAAAGAAACCAAAGGGTATGGGTGTACAGTGCTTTTATTTAATTTATTGCTTTGCATTTGGACATGTTTTAATGGCCCTCTTCACATTAGATTCTATGGAAGAGAGGAGTGGGCCGTGGACCCGCCCCACTTTCACATGGCTTGCACGTTGCCTTATCCCTTTCTCACGTGCCACTCTTTACTCCTAAATATTCCCTCATTTTTTATGTACACAACATAGTTTCCAGAAAAAAAAGGTATACAGTGCAAATGAATTATCAAAAATTTTGAAGGATAGGAATAAGAGTTGTTTAATCATCTAACCTGAGACTGATATCACTTATCACTTCATCTTTGACTCAACTAAATACTTCATTTTTAATAATATATGTATTTATCTTATTTGATTCCATGGCTAATACCAACCCTATAATTAACCATTATAATAAACTAACTAATCATTTCCATCTTTCTTCATTGGTGTTCAACTTTGTTTATTTATTTATTGCTGCTACCACATGCACTCGATTGATAGGTGTGTGTTCTTGCTGGGGTTTTTTCTTCTTTTTGGTCTTTAGATTTGTAAAGAGAAAGTGCGGAAGTGTCCACATTTGGCAGTGGTGACAGACTAATTAATCAAAGTTTGATGAGAAAATTTTATTTAAAAAAAAACAAAAACAAATCATTTACACCAAAGCTGAAAAGAGAATGGGAACAAGCAGCATGATTAGGCTTTTTACCTGATTTCATGTGGGTTATTTGAATCAAGTCATGGTTTGGTATTTTTAGATTGTGTGTTTTTTCATGATTAGGTAAAGAAATAATTGACAAAAGTAATTCCTCTACAATAGTTGGTTCCATTTAGATCTTGTTGGTATTGACCAAATCTTGCCCATACTCACTTTTTTAACTGTGTTTGATGCTGTTAGTAGTTGTGTTCTCTTTCTTACCTATTATTCCAGTCCTACAAAGTTGATTTTGATTGAGAAAAAAATATCTTAGGATCCTCTCTTGATTTTGATACATATCTAATTTTACTTGCAACTTGCCCCTCTCTCTATATATAATAATTATTGATTGAAATGAACATGTTTTTATTAAGATAATTACAAATTAACAAATGTAGTGTAGAATTCACTCTAAATATATATTGATTTTTAATTATTTTTTAAATATAAAATATATTTTATATATTAATTTATTGTAAATTTAAATTTTATGCATTTAACAAAGCCACCTTCAGAGTTGTAAATAATAACTATTAAATTTGGAATTTTAAAATAATTATTTTAATTGAATTATAATTGATGTTATATCTTGAGATCCAATAAAAGTAAATATTTAAGATCCAAACCATCATGAAATTCATGAAATCTAATAAAATATAATTTAACTTAGATTAAGATGATCCGAAAATATTACAGTTTAGATACTTGATAATAATATACCATATCATATTATTTTAGAGTATATATATGAATAATATAATACATTAACAAACACTAAATTTACTCTAATAAACAAACAAATAAACAAAATTTAATACCCAATGGGTAAGTAAATTTCAACTTTATATTTCGTATTTTGTGTGTGAGATTTAATGTTGAAGTTTAATATTTTGCGTGTGAGATTTAAATTGAGATTCAATAAAACGATTTATTAATATAATCTTAAAAAGCAACATTTTAGATATTCATAATAGTCCAGTTTTCAGTTGTGCCAGAAACGATGGTTTCGGAACCTTATTATCTGATGATTGAGTCATTAATGTTTACTAGTCTATTATTGTGTTATATTGAATTCTTGGTCTAAAAAATTTAGTGATTGGATAGTTAGTTAAAGTAGAAGTGTTTCGACCCTAAAGTCAGTGATTTTGGAAAATGAAGTAACGGGACCTCGATTTAGTTAACCGAGATTGTAAATTTTTTATTAAATATTTACGAAGTTGTTATGTAAGTGAATTGAATTTTGGATAAGTAATTTTACCGAATTAGTGATTAATTAAGGTGCAAGAGCTAAGTCGTAAAAGTTAATCGCTATTGAATTTTTCTAGCTAAAAAGCTTAATTGGAAATGGTTCAAGGGTTTATATGAAAATAATCCCCTTTTAATTATTATGGACGGTAAGTGCTTTATTTTATAATAAATAATAAAAGTAAATTTTTAAGTTAAAATTTTAAGTAAAACATAATAAAAACAAAAGAAAAAAGACATCTTCAACCTTACTTCTTTATTTTCACCGTTTGAACACTTTAAAAGGAGTAGACATTGTTTGATTGAAGCTTTCATCCCTTGCATGTAAGTGGTTTTAAAGCTCGTTTTTAGTCAATTTTACGTTTTTGATATCGTTGTAGCTTAATCTAGCTAACCTAGCTATTAAATTGTAAAACTGCTAAAGTTTTAAAAGTTTTTCATTAATGATTTTTTAAGTTTTTGATGTTTAAATATCTTGATTGTAAGGTGAAATTGATTAGCTTTGAGTTTAGGGATTAAAATAAAAAATACTTTGAAATTAGCATAAAATTTCTATAATTTTAGATAATAGATGGCTGTAGAAGGATAAATTTGAAAACGAATTGAAAAACGAAGCTTAAATGTGAAAGATATGATAATTTCGGTTTTAGGGACTAAATTGAATAAAATATAAAACTTTAGGGAAATTGTGTAAAATGAAATTAAGTTTTCATATGCCTTTTAAGGTAATTGTCACTAATATTTTGAAATGAATTACCATATAGATTAAGAATTGAATCAACTGGTAGATAATTAAGGAAAAGGGAAAATTACAAATTAGTCCCTAACACTTCTATTGTTTTTGCTTATACCTGATAAGTTCATATGGTGTAGCTATGTTTACAAATGTATTTAATGTGCTTAAATCATGGGATTTTCTATATAAATTGTATTTTGAAATGTATTCAAAATGGTACAAAAGGGTGAAAAATGACTAAATTGTAAAAAGTTGTTCTGATATGTGTATTGAGCTCGGATGAACATAAGATAGGATACAATTGACATGCCAATAGGGTTAGTTGTGCGCTTGTATGGGATTTTCACTACGGTGCCTACTGATTCACACTTCGATGCCCACTAATTTGTATTACGGTGCCTATTGCTTAGTGCCTCGGTGCCTATTATTTAAGCACTTCGATGCCTACTAGTGTGGTGTAGTTACCCACGTATCCATATCTGTTAATATAGTTAATCGGACTAATGATTTTAAAAAGGAAATGTATTGTCTGATTTCATATAATGATTGGAAATGAATGTGTTCATACGGTATATGTGTTCCTATGTTTTGATTGAGCAAATGATGTATTTGTTTGATAGTTCTGATGAAATGATATTGAATTGAATTGTACGAATGAATTGATGGATTATATGGTTGTATATGAAGTACTCACCTTTCGGTTGTGATATGTTGTGATAGGAAACGTAGTTAAAGTTGTTGTTTTGATATGTTTAATTATGAAATGAGGTAAGTTTACTGTTTTAACACCTATGAGCTTACTAAGCATATATAATGTTTAACCTGTCATGTTTTACTGTCTTTAGTTGTCTTTTCTATAACGTGAAGATCGAATCAACTCGGAGCTCACACTATCTAGTCTTCGATTTGGTAATTTTTTACTCCTTTTGGACTCGGTTATGTGGCATGTATATAGGAAATTTTATGCACATATGTGAACCCTTAATACATGGAGTATTGAATGCTTGAATATGTGATACTTATATATATTCCTTATTATGTTTGGATGTCATCTTGAATGGTTCCAATTTTGGACCTTATATAATGCTTAATTTTAATGGTAAATATGTTGCATATTAAGATGTATACTTTGGCATGTTGTTAAGAGATAGATGAAGCATAAATGACATATTTGATTATGATTTGGATAAGATTGGAAAGTGAAATATGAATGGTAAGCTATACTTGAGTAGTTGATGAATACATAAATTGATAAGCTTAGCAAAATATCCATTTCATATGAGATAGCTTGAATGGTCTTGTGGTTGATTAAATGAATGCAGTGGTATACATATTTAAGTTGGTTTTGTGCAAGTTTGAATGGCCAAATATGCATCATTTGAGCATATGGTTTGGCTTGGCACGAAATAGGTATCAAATGGTCTTATTTTCCCAAAAACAGAGTCATTGTCGCAACATTGACTAATATCCTGTGACATCCTGACATCAACTGGTTTGACGTCGTGACATGAATCATTGTTTAGCGATGTCACAACATGGGAATGGCTCGTCATGACGTGGAGTCCAAAATTTTCAAATTTTGTAATTTGGTCATAATTTATACTCAGGTCATCAATAGAGTTTTCGTAAGCTCAATTTAGTCTCGATTATTATTTGAATGACATCATATTATTATGATTGAGATACGAGTGATTATTTCATGATTATTTTAATGTTTTTAGTTTCAATTACAATAGTAACATCTCGTAGCTCGGCCCGACGATCAAATTGGGTAAGGGGTGTTACACCAATAATAACATGCCTCATCATTCTTTTTAGACTATATGAATAATATAGTATATCAAGCAACACCAAATTAACTCTTATTACTATATTTTAATTCTATTAAACAAAGAAACAAAAAAATAAAATCAAATACTCAAAAGGGTTTGTCTACCCTCATCATCCATAAGTCCCAAGAGGAGTTACGACTAAATTTTAACCTAATATTTTTTTGTGGTTTTTAAGATTGAAATTTATTAAAATTAATTTATTTTTCAATAAGATTTTAAAACCCCTAAAATCCTAAACCTATGAACACAAAATCCTAAACCCTATACTGTAAATATTAAATCTTAAATTTTATCCCTCATTAAATCTTAACCCCAACCTTAATCTAACATTTTTTACGAAAAGCATAATTCTTAAAATTCAAAATTCTAAACCCACCATATCATAAACCATAAACCTAGTTTAACATAAAAAAGTCAAAAATCTTGTGTTACTATAATTATTTTTTTTTTTTATTTTTTGAGATAATACCTGGCTGGATATTTTATTAACAAAATAAAATAAACAAAACATAAGGGCCCAAAACAACAAAACATGCCAAAAACCATGTGTAATAGCCCAAATTTGCCCGGCCCAAATTAAATAATAAATACAAAAAAACAAATAAAAATTAAAAGTCCATTTTTAAAGTCCATTTACATCCAGCCCAATAATAACTAACCCGTTTAGCCCAAGACCCAACTACAATATGACCCAAACCGTTTTAACCTAAACTACCCAAATTTAACAGACCCTAAACCCAACTTTCTAAACCTGGATCTCCCAGGCCCAAAACTCAGCCCAAATTAGTGGAGCACCCTAGAGGCTTCTAGGGTTTTCGCCAGCGCCGCAGCCACCGAGGCCACCCTCCGCGCGTGCCAAGCCACTCCCCACGCATGCAGCGCCTCCACGCCACGTTGGCCTCCGTACCACCAGCTAGACTCCTCCGTACCTGCACACAAGCAGACAAACAAAAAAAACAAGCAGAAAACGGCAGCAAAGAAAAAAGAAAAAGGATCTTGGTTGTATTTTGGATTTTTTTATCTTCGGCTATAAAGCCATTTTCCAAATTTTGTAAACGTTACACACACGATCCATATACAGAAAGAATCAAAAAGCAATAGAGGAGTTTTTGAAAGGTGATCTTTCAAGTTTCCTTTCCTTTTTTTCTTTTGGATTCTGCCCTTTTTTTTCGATTCATGTTTCTTTCCTTTTTCTTATCAAATATATAGATGTATAAGGAGACGTAAAATAAAAGGGAAATCACCTTTTGCGGTGCCGTTGGATATTCGCTCCCTCCGTCGCCGTTGGTGTTTGGGCGAAGATTAATCGGTGTTTGGGAGGCTAAGTTTTAAGTAGAGAGTGGTTAGGGTTTGTAGGACTGGCAGAAATGGCGTAATGCCTGGGTTTTTTTGGGGCTTTATGCGTACTGTGAAACGACGTCGTTTGGAGTCTGATCAGTGGCTCCAAAACGGTGCCGTATGGGCCCATACCCGATGACCCGGTCCAACTGCGGCTAGATCCGCGTGTTTGGTAGGGGGAGGGGTAATTGCGCGCCGAGTCCTTCTTGTTTCGCGCGGTATTTCAATTCAATACCTTCTTCATTTTCATTTCCTTTTTTAAATTTAATCTTTTATTTTATTTTTGTTTCAATTTGATCCGTATAAAACGCTGCGTTTTGGAAGGGAGGGAATATTTCCTACTCAGCCCCCATATAATTCGCGCGTTACGATATAGTCCCCCGTTTTGTTTTGATTACATTAATTGCTTGTTAGTTTAGATCTATTGTGATTTAACCCTTTTTTATTGGTTTTTTTAATATTAATTTACTAATTATTTTATTACTATTATTAGTATATACATATGTTATTTACATTATTATTATTTTTTTCTTTATATATATTATTTATCTAAATTAATATATATATCTTTATGTATTTTGATAATATTCATTTTAAAAATTATTGAGCTACTATTATTTTATGACATATTTGTCTTTGATTGTATTTTATATATTTCAATTTTTCACACACATATAACACTTGTTTTAAACCTTTTAATACATAATTTCCCCTCTTTCACGATTGCTTAATGTTGTTTGTTAAGAAACTTGTCACATTTTGTTTAATTTGCTTGTTACCTCTATAAGATTGTCTTTTTAATTCATTCTACTTGCTAATGTGGATGTTAGTATTTGCATAATATAGGATATAAGAATTGTTGCTCTTATGTGTATGATATTATTTATTCGCGTATATTGAATCTTTGTTATGTATTGGCGTATGCTTTAGTGTAAAATTGTTATTTCGCGAGGTACATTATTATGCAATCGTTTTTTTTTTTAAATTTCACAAATGTCAAAGTTATTTCATACAAAAGCCTTTCAAAATAGCACATATACTCGATATTTGGAATCCCCGAGAGAATCGAGCCCTAATGTATTGGGTTCTATTTTTCCTTGTTGAATCTAAATAATCGAAAGTTTTCTTTAATCAAAATATAAAACTCACTCTTGGGAATTCGATAAGTTGTATCCTAATGTGTTGGATGTGATACGTCGTTTTCTCGAAATGAGGATTTTAAAAAATAATAAGGGCAATATTCAATGCTCGGAACTTTGAGAAATCGTGCCCTAACGTATTAGGTTTCAATTTTTCATCGGGCTTAAAGCAATTGAATATACTTTTTAAATCTCACCACGCAAGTTTTGAATATCAAAAGACAAACTTATTCTCGAGGACTAAAAATGTCGTGCCCTAATATATTGGGTGTGTCATTTTATTACTCTAAGATAAGGAGGTCTTTGGTATTCGCATCGACTTATCCATGCATCTTATATGAAATTAATAAAAAGGGGAAGGATCGTATTTTAAAAGCTTTTCAAAGTTTCAACACTAAGACATAAAATGATCAACCCGAACCTGTTTTCTCAAAATTCGCAGACCTAAAATTATTTTTTAGGTGATCCGATCACACCTTAATAAAAGATCGGTGGCGACTCCCTTTTTTATTTTCAAATTCGATTGCCCTTTTTTCTTCAAATTTAAAGTGGTTTCAACAGCTTAGCGACTCCACTGGGGAAACCATTTAGAGAGTCAAGCCGTAAAATTGATTGTCTTTTGTCTTATTCTCAAAAATTAAAAATTTGATCTGAAAAATTACGATCCGCTTTGTATTTTTTTATATGATTACTGTGAATTGAGTTTTAATATCTTTGCATCAAATTGCATAAAGGCTGTTCTGGTCTTACCCCTTTAAGTGGGAGTGAGAAGCTATTCCTTCGTGAGGTTTTCACCTCTGTGCAGGATAGTGGATCGCTTCCGTGATACATCCGTACCTATGTCTTCGTGGAATTTTTATCTCCGTGCAGCCATAGAGAAAATGTATTCCCCTGAACCGAACTCAGTCCGTATGAGCCTATAATGGGTGAAGATCGAGGAATCTGCTGGTTCGGGTACCTTAACTTTAGAACCAAGCTGCATGTCGAAAAACCTAGGAGCCCATCCTTGATCGTACTGCAAAAACCCTAGCGATTGCCCCGATAGGTGTTTGATTTTTTTTACTTACTTAAAGTTGCATTTTTTTGTTGCACTAACTTATGTTTTTTTTTTATGTTTGCATGTCATTTCATATAAAAAAGAGTGTCGATTCCGGTTCGATTACTAAATTAGAAAGCTTGGCATGGAGAACGGATTTCTTGATAAAGTAGAGGACAATGCTGCTGTCCGTGTGAGGTCAGAGAAAACACAATCAGAGAAAGGAGATAGTCTAGCTGAAGGGTATACGTCAGAGTTATGGGACTACACCCGTATCAGTGTGACGCAAAATAGCGTTCAGGAATTAAAGGTAACATGGGACCATTGGAATGACGAAACTAAGCATTTGTTTAACTCAAGTTATGGAGATTTGCCGTATCTACTAGACATTAAGGTAGACATACATTTGTTCCGGGCCATCGCTCAATTTTGGAACCCCGCGTATGATTGCTTTACCTTTGGAGGGGTTGATTTGGTGCCCACTATAGAAGAATATACAACTTTGCTACGTTGTCCAAATATCCAAGTTGATAAAATCTACTCTAGAGCCGTTAATGTTCCAACCTTTATAAAGAAGTTGATGAACATCACTGGAATGAGTGAGCAATGGGTCATGGCACGGATCAAGCAGAAGGGGGAAAGCAAATGTATCCCTTGGAAAAGCCTGCAGGAGTTGATTTTGGGGCACCCTGATTCGAGGAAAAGGGTCGATACCTTTGGTCTAAGCATTTATGGGCTAGTAATTTTCCCTAAGGCACTAGGGCACGTAGATGAGGCAACCTCAGATCTCTTTGATCGAATTGATAAGAGGGTCACACCTGTTCCGGTAATTTTGACAGAAACCTTCAGGTCATTGAATGCATGTCGAAGGGCAGGGGAAGGCAAATTCATTGGGTGTGTGCAGCTTCTACTTGCATGGTTCCACAGTCATTTTTAGAAAATTGATAAGGTTTCGTATCGAGTTTTTTCTGAAAATTATTCACCGTTAAAGGAGATAGCAGCTACACCAAGGAGAGATGACATCTCGGAGGAGAAATGGTTGGTCATTCTTTAAAATCTTCGTGAGGAGGACGTCGAGTGGAGAGCCCCATGGTTGCTTCCGGATGAAATCTTGTACCGATGTGGTAACTTGATTGGGTCCCGTTACTTGGAATCTGGGGAGCGGTTGGTTATGCTCCATTGATGGTACTAAGACAATACAGGTCAAGGCAATTTATACCTACAACCCAAGGCTTAGCTGAGTTCGAATTCTCATATAAATACAATGGATGTAAAAAGAATATTCGAAAGATAACCAGTGCATGGGACCAAACTCGACAGATGCAAAGATTAGCCGTAGGCCTGACGACAACTCCTGAATATAATGAATGGTGGGTCAAAAGAATCAATGATAACATCCCAAGGCCAAGTCAAGGGGATAGTCAGTCAATAGAAGAGCATTTGCGGGTTGTTCCCTCTGAATTGGAAATTATGAAGCACGATTTTGAGGAGAGGAATGCAGAGCTTGAAAAGAGGATCGAGCAGTTGGAAGAAGAAAAGATGCACTTAGGATTAGATGTGGATGTTCAAAAGTTAGAGATGGAGAAATTAAAAAAAGGAAAGAATAAGGCTGAGGAAGACTTGGACAGTTTGAAGACAGGCTACAAGAAGTTGAGGTTTTCAATAAGAACTGCTGGGCTAGGAAAAACTCCAGAACAATGGCGTCAGGAGAATCGGGAGGAAAAGATCAAGGCTGATGGATGGGAAAAGAAATTCCGAGAGGTTCAGACGTGAAATGGAGCTTTAGAAAGGAGTTTGTCAGAAAGCCAAAAGGAAAAGTGCGAACTAAAAGATAGAGTGGTTGAGTTGGAAAGATCTCTTCATCAGTATCGAAGTCGAAATTCTGCGATGGAATTAAGGGCGAGCTTGGGAAAAATCGAAGAAATGAAAGGAAGAATAGAAGAGTTGGAATTGGCATTGCGAAGTTGTGAGATCCGGACTGAATACTTGGAAACCAATGAAATTCGTCAGAATGAGAAACTTTACCATCTTCAGAATCAAGTTGAAAATAGAGATCGTATCATGGGAGAAGCCGTGGTTCAGATCCGGGAGGTAGCTGATCACTTGCAGACTTTGGCGGTACAAACCGATGCACTGAGCGTAAAGTATGAGCTGGAATCAACTCGAGGATAGGAATTAGCTTCATTACTTAGGAAAATTAAAGTTCTGAGTTTTAGGGCAAGAGCATATATGTAACCTGTTTTATGTAAAGAATTTTGTTTTCTAGTGAAAGTTTTCTAAATGAAATTGAATCAGAATCGACGCCTCTTTGCATTCATGCATTACATTACATTGCATCATATGCATTAAGGTCCATTGAAAGAACCTAATTGATTAATCATTACATTTAACCTGGGAACCAACAAAAACTCGTCAACCAAACACCGCTACGGTACCCGTGCAAAATAAAAAATTATAGATCAACGATTGGAAAAGTTGGAGCAACTTCAAAAGGAAATGCAAGATCAGTTACAGATACAAATGAAGGAACAATTGGAAAAAATTCAACAGGACATGACAGAAAAGATGCTGGAGACTCAAAAGGATATGATGACTGAGCTGATGCAATTATTAAAAGGATTAAGTAAGGGGAAAGGCCCTATGGTCAATGATGAAGAAGAAGACAAGACTGGACCCACCTATCCTTCAGGCTTTACACCTCCGCATGTGCAGGTTCAAACTAAGGTGCAGCCGCGTAGATCCTTTGTCTCAATAAGGCCTCGGCGGTTTCAAGTAGATACTCCAATACTGATGAACTCCCAAGCTGGATCAGGTTCTAACCCCGGTGAAAACCCAGTTAATCTTGCTGTCCTGGACTTCGATGAAGTAGCTGAGAAGGATAAAGAAAAGGAAGAATTACCAAAACAGTTTGAGGAGAAATAGAAATGGATTGAAGAGAAGTTTAAGGCGATAGAAAACATTGAAAGTTATCGTGGAATAAATGCAAAAGATCTGAGTCTGGTTCCAGATTTGGTACTTCCTTACAAGTTTAAGATGTCAGAATTTGAGAAATATAGTGGGAACAGTTGCCCTGAAGCCCACATTACAATGTTCTGTAGGAGAATGACTGAGTACATTAACAATGATCAGCTGTTAATATATTGTTTTCAGGATAGCCTCATTGGGGCGGCGTCTAAATGGTATAACCAGTTGAGCCGGGCCAAAATCAACACTTGGAGGGATTTGGCGCAGGCTTTTATGAGACAATACAGTCATGTATCTGAAATAATGCCTGACAGAATTACTTTGCAGAACTTGGAAAAGAAATCGAACAAAAGTTTTAGATAGTATGTACAGAGGTGGAGAGAGATTGCAGTTCAAGTTCAGCCACCACTCTTAGAAAAAGAAATGACGATGCTTTTCATCAACACATTGAAGGCGCCGTTTATCACGCACATGTTAGGAAGTGCCTCAAAGAGTTTCGCGGATATAATCATGAATGGCGAAATGATTGAACATGCTATTAAAAGTGGAAAAATAGATGGTGGGGAGAATAGTCGAAGATCAGCTTCAAAGAAAAGAAAACTTGAAGTAAACAATGTGAACGCATACAGTAAATCAATTACAGTGAATCAACCAGGGAAGATGGTTGCTAATCAACAAGGCTCATCGAAACCAGAATCGGGAATGAGGCAAAATACTAAGAAGCCCCAGTTCACTCCCATTCCAATGACATATAAAGAGTTGTATTAGAAGTTATTTAATGCCCATGTTGTTGCTCCTCGTTACTTGAATCCTCTACAACCCCCGTATCCAAAATGGTATGACACGAACGCGCAATGTGACTACCATGCAGGGATTTCAGGACACTCAATAGAAAATTGTACCGCTTTCAAGAAGGTCGTAGAAGGACTTATAAAATTGGGTGCTGTCAAATTTGATGACTCACCCAGCACAGAAGATCCATTGCCCAATCATGATGATAAGGGAGTGAATATGTTGAGCGAAGGTACGAGGGAAGAAGTTAAGATTGACATCGCTGAAGTAAGAACTCCATTGAAGCGGGTATGGAAAGAGATGGCAAAAAGAGGGTTAGTTATTTCAGATTTGGAGGAAGGGTATGAGATGGGAAATTATTGTGAATTTCACCATAAAACAGGGCACAAGATCTAAGAATGTGAAGGATTCAGGGATTTGGTTCAAAGCATGATGGATAACAAGGAGATGAGGTTCTATGAAGATGCGAAAGAAAGGAGAAGCATATGCGTGACAGAGTCGGGAACGGGGACCTCGAAAATAAATCATCCTGTAGTTATTATCGCACGACCTAAGAGTAACGAGGCTAGGGCTCAGCTAACACCAAAAATTGTAATCACGAAACCGTCAAGTTTTGCATATAAGGATGACAAAATGGTCCTGTAGAATTATGGATGCAATGTGACAATCCTAGGGAAAGAAGTTGAGGGCAATATGGTAAAAGAATACCAGGAAAGGGGTTCTTATACACGTAATGGGAAGTGTTATGACACTCGAGCAGAATTTCCAAGAGAAAAGACTCCGACAGTGGAACAGAGGAAAGAGAAGGCAGTGGAATCTGAGCCATTGGTTAATGAACCAATAAAAGAAGAAGCAAATGAGTTTTTGAAGTTTTTGAAACACAGTGAATACAGTGTTGTGGAGCAACTGCACAAACAACCGGCCTGCATTTCTGTGTTAGCTTTGCTCCTAAGTTCAGAAGTAAATCGAAATGCGTTGATGAAAGTACTAAACGAAACATATGTGGCCGAGGACATCTCAGTCAATAAATTGGATCGCTTGGTCAACAATATATGTGCTGACAATTTTATCTTCTTCAATGATGATGAAATACCGTTTGGAGGTAGGGGTTCTACTAAAGCTCTACACATTCTACCCATTGTCAGGGAGACACATTACCGGGGGTTTTGATCGATAATGGATCCGCATTGAACGTATTGCCTTTGTCCACCCTTAATCGATTACCTGTGGACAGTTCATATATGAAACATTGCCAGAATATAGTAAGGGCATTTGATGGAACAGAAAGAAGGGTTATAGGAAGAATTGAAATACCATTAAGAATTGGCCCAATTACTTATGAGGTGGACTTTTTAGTAATGGATATTAAGCCTTCCTACAATTGTTTATTGGGGAAACCGTGGATACACTCGGTAGGGGCAGTACCTTCATCGTTACATCAAAAGGTGAAGCTAATATCAGAGGGCCGTTTGGTAACAATAAGTGCGGAGGAGGATATTATCGCGATGGTAACGGGTGATGCACCTTATGTAGAGACCAATGATGAGGCAGTGGAATATTCATTTCGGTCCTTGGAATTTGTGAACGCAATGTTTATTGCTGAAGTAAATAGAATTCCGGTACCAAAGATATCCAAGACTACTGAGATGGGTCTGCGGTTGATGATAGGAAGAGGAGCTTCGCCAGGAAAAGGGTTGGGAAAGTACCTTCAATGAAGGGCCGAAGCACCCATGCTGAAGGGAAAGTTTGATCATTTTGGCTTAGTTTACAAGCCAGATATGAAAAAAAGGAGAAAAGAAGTGGAGAAAATGCAGGAAAGAAGAAGGGTATGTTTAAGCGGAGAGGAAGTCAAGTGGGAGCCTGTGACCTTCCCTCACATATCTAAATCCTTTGTGTCAGGTGGGTTTATTTACCTTGAGAGAGGAGTGTTAAGAAGGGAAGGCATTGAAGAGATGTTGGAAAGAGTTCATATCAATGCTATAAAGACAGCTGAAAGAAGGTCCTTGCTGGAGATTGGCCCTTACGAACCTGGTAGTGAGCTAAACAATTGGACCGCGAAAGAAATACCTGTAGTCTTTAGAGCTTATTCAGAGTAATGTTCAAAACATTATTGTTGTTTTTAGCCTAAGAATGATAAGAAATCCTTTGTGACGTAGGCTTAAGTCTGAATATCTTTATCCTAATAAAATACATCTTTGCATTCATTTCGAGCAATTATTCTTTTATTCTTTCCAAGCGAGTAAATATTTTCCATTTGATTAATTGTCTTCCAAATATTTTTTTCATTTATAACCTAGTCGTGCAAATAATTATTCATAAATTTATACTTTGTATATTCTTTGGTGTATCCCCATAGGTCCTCAGATATCAATGACATGAGTGATGTTATTTCAAACACGGAGTCTCTTTTTGAGCAAGACATGTGTTTGGAAGGATCTCATGACTTTGAAAATGACGAAGACTGTGGTGTATCTCCAGACTTGTTGAGAATGGTGGAGCAAGAGGATAAACAAATCCTACCTCATAAGGAATCATTAGAAATTGTGAGCCTAGAGGAAGGAAAAGAGGTGAAAATCGGAACTGATATCACCGCAAAGACAAAGTATGACCTCATTTAATTACTCCGAGAGTTTAAAGATGTTTTCGCATGGTCCTACCAGGATATGCCAGGGCTAAATACTAGTATTGTGGTACATCGTTTACCTATAAAAGAGGATTGCAAACTAGTTCAGCAGAAGCTCAGAAGAATAAGACCTGATATTGTGTTGAAAATAAACGAGGAGGTCAAAAAGCAGTTCGATATTGGGTTCTTACAGGAGGTTAAGTACTCAGAATGGGTAGCAAACATCGTCCCTTTTCCCAAAAAGGAGGGAAAGGTACGAATGTGCGTGGATTATAGGGACCTGAATAAGGCTAGTCCAAAAGACAATTTTCCGTTGCCGCACATTGACACTTTGGTAGATAACACAGTTGGCTACTCATTATTTTCTTTCATGGACGGCTTTTCTGGATATAATCAAATAAAGATGCATCCTGAGGACATAAGGAAAACCACATCATTACCCTATGGGGAACATTTTGTTACAAAGTAATGCCCTTTAGATTGAAGAATGCAGGAGTAACGTACCAAAGGGCAATGGTCACCTTGTTTCATGACATGATGTACAAAGAAATTGAGATCTATGTTGATGATATGATTGCAAAATCTAGAACTGAAGAGGATCATCTTCGAGTTTTGAGAAAATTGTTCTTAAGATTGAGAAAATTTCAGCTCAAGCTCAACCCAGCAAAATGCATATTTAGAGCCAGATTAGGAAAGTTGTTATGCTTCATAGTTAGTAGAAAGGGGATTGAGATTGACCCAGACAAAGTTAAAGTAATACGAGATCTGCCTCCTCCAAGCACCCAGAAGGAGGTCCGAGGGTTCCTAGGAAGGTTAAACTACATTGCTCGGTTCATTTCACAATTGACTGAGAAATGCGATCCAGTATTTCGTCTTCTGAAGAAACATAACCCAGGAGAATGGGATGAGGAATGTCAGAAAGCTTTTGACAAGATAAAATAATATTTGGCTAATTCTCCAAAACTATCACCGCCTAGTCTAGATAGGCCTTTGATATTGTATCCGACGGTGTTTGACAATTCCATGGGATGCCTTTTGGGCCAACATGATGAAACAGGAAAGAAAGAAAGAGCAATATACTATCTCAGCAAGAAATTCACTGATTGTGAAATGAGGTACTCGTCTATTGAAAAGTTGTGTTGTGCTTTAATTTGGACAACCCGAAGACTAAGGCAATACATGTTGTATCATACAACTTGGCTGATTTCAAAGTTAGATCCTTTACAGTACATGATGGAATCAACTACTTTAAATGGGAGAATGGCTAGATTGCAAATTTTGCTCTCTGAATTTGACATAGTGTATGTAAGTCAGAAGGCTATAAAAGGAAGTGTAATAGCTGATTTTCTAGCCAGCAAAGCCTTGGAAGACTATGAGCCTTTGAACTTTGATTTTCCAAATGAGGACTTAGTGTATGTGGCAAACACTAAAGAAAACCCTCGAATAGACCACATCTGGAATTTAAATTTCGATAAGGCTTCAAATGCTATAGGTAATGGAATTGGGGCAGTATTGGTATCCCCAAGTGGAGATCATTATCTTGTCGCTAGCAAGTTGGACTTCGATTGCACAAATAACATGGCAGAATATGAAGCATGTATTATGGGTATTCGTGCGGCCATTGAACGTAAAATCAAAGTGCTTAAACTGTATGGAGATTCTGCATTGGTGATATACCAACTCAAAGGAGAATGGGAAACCAGAGATCCTAAGTTGATCAATTATAAAGAACTGGTTCTTGAATTGATTGACGAGTTTAATGACATCACTTTCTATTATCTCCCACGAGAGGAAAACCAGATGGCTGACGCACTGGCTACTCTAGCCTCGATGATTAAGGTGAACAAGTTATAAATCATGAAGCCTATTCAGATGAGCATATACGAAGTTCCGGCTCATTGCTACAGTATTGAAGAAGAGGGAAAAGATGATCACCCTTGGTATCAGAGTATACTCCAGTATGTGAAAAATCGAAAATACCCTGATCAAACGACAGAAAACGACAAGAGAACACTGAGAAGAATAGCCATTGAGTATTTCTTAGATGAGGAAGTGTTGTACAAAAAAGGGAAAGATCAAGTGCTGTTAAGATGTGTAGACGCCATGGAGGCTAGGAAGATCCTGGAGGAAGTCTATGAGGGCATTTGCGGAACCCATGCAAATGGTTTTACAATGGCCAGCCAGATCATGAGATTTAGATACTATTGGTCTACTATGGAAGGGGACTGCATTAGCTATGCCAAGAAGTGTCATAAATGTCAGATTTATGGAGATAAGGTACATGTACCTGCCTCACCATTGCACGCTATGACTGCTCCGTGGCCGTTCTTCATGTGGGGCATGGATGTTATTGGGCCGATATCACCAAAGGCTTCGAATGGGCATCGTTTCATCTTTGTGGTCATTGATTACTTTACCAAATGGGTGGAAGCTGCTTCATATGCAAATGTCACGAAATCGGCAGTTAGTAAATTCTTGAAAAAGGGGATCATTTGTCAATATGGAATGCCTGAAAGAATCATATCTGACAACGCGTTGAATTTGAATAATAACACAATAGCGGAGGTTTGTAGTCAGTTCAAGATCAGTCACCATAACTCATCCCATATCGCCCAAAAATGAATGGTGCAGTGGAGATGACCAATAAGAATATTAAGAGAATTGTGGGAAAAATGACTGAAACCTACAATGATTGGCATGAAAAGCTATCATTCGCTCTCTTAGCTTACCGAACATCTGTTAGGACCTCTACTGGGGCAACACCATTTTCTCTAGTTTATGGGATGGAAGCTATTTTACCCATTGAAGTGGAGATTCCATCTCTTCGGGTATTAGCTGAATTGAAATTGGATGAGGAAGAATGGGTTCAGTCTCGATACGACCAGTTGAACTTAGTAAAAGAGAAAAGGTTGAGAGCCATCCAACATGGTCATATGTATCAAAAACGGATGATGCGAACCTATAACAAAAAGGTTCATCCCAGATAATTCCACGAAGGGGATCTGATATTGAAGAAAATTTTTCCTATACAAAAAGAATTTAGACGAAAATGGATGCCAAATTGGGAGGGTCCTTATGTCGTAAAGAAGGCCTTTTCTGGTGGAGCTTTGATTCTAAGTGAGATGGATGGAAAAAACTTGCCAAATCCTGTAAACTCAGACTCAGTCAAGAAATACTTCACTTGAAGGAAAGGGATCAAAGTGAAAACTCTCAAAGGGCGCTTTGATTCCTAAAAAAATGAATGAAAAAATGATGATGAAAAAATAAAAATAGAGAGGCTAAGGGGAAAACCGCAAATGGCGCCTTAGGCCAAAGGGGGATTTGAGTTGAAAACCTGAAAAGGGTGGCTCAAATATTGATCAGAATGGGGCATGAAGTGTTTAGAGCAGCTTGTACCTTGATCAGATCAGGGCGTGTGGCAATCTTGCTACGCCTGAATCAACAGGAAGGGATAGGCGACGTCTTAGGGTATCGACAAAGCACTGAAGATCTCCTAAATACATGTTAAACTCAGAATGACTTTTATAAAGTTTGTACAGAGAAGTTCAAGCTGCGATATCTGGGGGACTTAATTCTCCTATTATTTATATTGAATTTGTTGATTCTTGGAATATTTTTTTCTTTTCCAATATATACATTCCCAATCAATTTCTTTATTATCCTTCTTTACTATTTGTGATAATTTATTCATTTTGAGCTATGCCCAGAACCGATTTTATTCTTATCCATTGTTATGACCATTTTTGCAAGCATGTTGCATTGGAATATTGATTAATAGACTAATAAAAATTTCACAAAGGAAGTTTTACATATTACTTTGAAAAGTTTCTAAATAATATAGGAACCTGAAACAGGACTATTGTTGAGAACACACCAAATTTAAAGGTTGGAAATTTGAAAAGGAAGAGTCTAAATTTGGACTTTCTCTTTGGATTTTATTGTCAAATGCATTGATTGAACAAAATAACAAGATGTCATAAAGCTTAAATAAACGAGTAAGCAATGATCATCGGGCAATGGGAAGAGGTTACCGCAGAGAAGAGAGCCTTCGTTTGGGCATAAGTCTTTGGTACGACACCCCGAGAATGGTGTAAGAAACCAGAACTATCCAGATCCTATCTCATTGAATTGTGATAAGAGAGGATTGACGAAAGGCCACATATTTTTACCCTTGGATTACAGTGGGAGAGTGGTGGTACAAATTTTGGGGCCCCAATTGATTAAACTTTAAGGTTTACAGTAGGGGCAATCTGACTAAGTGATGCTTTGAAGAATCCAGTCAAGCGAGAAGGCGTTGTAGCACGTCACTCTTAATGCCTTGATAAATTTCAAGTAATGACAACCTAAGCGGGATCATTCTTGGAAAAAATAAAACTCTGCATTCATGCAAACACTATCCACATGCCTAGTTAGGAGCATTTGATTCATTTTGATCATGCCATCCTAATCATTAGGCATAATTAGGTTCATTATACAGGTCATGTTCCCCAGAGAACAGATTTGGAAAATTACAGATCTTGTCTCCCTAAGCAACAGTGGAACAGATCGAAGCCAGAATTCTTATCTCCCTGAGATTACAGCGGAGCAGATTGAAGCTAGTAATCCTATCTCCCTGAGGTTACAGTGGAGCAGATTAAAATAAAGAATCTTATCTCTCTGAAGTTACAACAGAGTAGATCACATCAGATTGAAGCCAGAAATCTTATCTCCCTGAGATTACAGCGGAGCAGATTGAAGCTAGTAATCCTATCTCCCTGAGATTACAATGGAGTGGATTAAAATAAAGGATCTTATCTCTCTGAAGTTACAGCAGAGTAGATCGCATCAGATTGAAGCCAGAAATCTTATCTCCCTGAGATTACAGTGGAGCAGATTGAAGCAAGTAATCCTATCTCCCTGAGATTACAGTGGAGCGGATTAAGATAAAGGATCTTATCTCTCTGAAGTTACAGTAGAGTAGATCGTATCGGGTCTTATCTCCCTAAGATTACAGTGGAATAGACCGAAGAATTACAGATCTTATTTCCCAAGCGATGTAGTGGAACAGATTGAAGCTACGACAGTGAATCTTGCTTCCCCAACATCACAGTTAAATAGATTTAAGTTACGAGATACGAATCCTATCTCCTCAATGTCGCGGTGGAGTGGATCGAGGCACCAATTCCTATACCTCTGAAGATGCAGTAGGATGGAATGAGGTTACTTGAAGAAGAATACCAGAATCCCGCATGACCAGGCAAATTTGGCCTTATCAAAGTCTTTGCTGCATTCCCGTTACACGACAATGAGCAAAGAGGGGCAGCTATAATAGCCCAAATTTGCCCGGCCCAAATTAAATAATAAATACAAAAAAACAAATAAAAATTAAAAGTTCATTTTTAAGGTCCATTTACATCCAGCCCAATAATAACTAACCCGTTTAGCCCAAGACCCAACTACAATATGACCCAAACCGTCTTAACCTAAAGAACCCAAATTTAACAGACCCTAAACCCAACTTTCTAAAGCCGGATCTCCCAGGCCCAAAACTCAGCCCAAATCAGTGGAGCACCCTAGAGGCTTCTAGGGTTTTGTCCAGCGCCGCAGCCACCAAGGCCACCCTCCGCGCGTGCCAAGCCACTTCCCACGCATGCAGCGCCTCCACGCCACCTTGGCCTCCATACCACTAGCTAGACTCCTCCGTACCTGTACACAAGCAGACAAACAAAAAAACAAGTAGAAAATGGCAGCAAAGAAAAAAGAAAAAGGATATTGGTTGTATTTTGGATTTTTTTTATCTTCGGCTATAAAGCCATTTTCCAAATTTTGTAAACGTTACACACACGATCCATATACAGAAAGAATCAAAAAGCAATAGAGGAGTTTTTGAAAGGTGATCTTTCAAGTTTCCTTTCCTTTTTTTTCTTTTGGATTCTGCCCTTTTTTTTTATTCATGTTTCTTTCCTTTTTCTTATCAAATATATAGATGTATAAGGAGACGTAAAATAAAAGGGAAATCACCTTTTGCTGCGCCGTTGGATCTTCACTCCCTCCATCGCCGTCGGTGTCTGGGCGGAGATTAATCAGTGTTTGGGAGGCTAAGTTTTAAGTAGAGAGTGGCTAGGGTTTGTAGGACTGGCAGAAATGGCATAATGCCTGGATTTTTTTGGGGCTTTATGCGTACTGTGAAACGACACCGTTTAGAGTCTGATCAGTGGCTCCAAAACGGCGTCGTATGGGCCCATACCTGATGACCCGGTTCAACTGCGGCTAGATCCACGTGTTTGGTAGGGGGAGGGGTTATTGCACGCCGAGTCCTTCTTGTTTCGCGCGATATTTCAATTCAATACCCTTTTCATTTTCATTTCTTTTTTTAAATTTAATCTTTTATTTTATTTTTGTTTCAATTTGATCCGCATAAAACGCTGCGTTTTGGAAGGGAGGGAATATTTCCTACTCAGCCCCCCATATAAATCGCGCGTTGCGATATAGTCCCCCGTTTTGTTTTAATTACATTAATTGCTTGTTAATTTAGATCTATTGTGATTTAACCCTTTTTTATAGGTTTTTTATATTAATTTACTAATTATTTTATTACTATTATTAGTATATACGTATGTTATTTACATTATTATTATTTTTTCTTTATATATATTATTTCTCTAAATTAATATATATCTTTATGTATTTTGATAATTTAGATAAATAATATATATAAAGATATTATCTATCTTCCTAAGCCAACCCGAACCCTTTCCTACCTAGTAAGAATATCATCACCCCCTAAAGATTTCAAATATCTTATTCAAAAGTCTCCTCCAACACACACTATGCCTCGAAACGAAAACGCTTTGGTTGAAAATTGTATCTCTCTTGCTTTAGCTAAATGAGAAGTGGACAATAATCAGAGAAAGAGTGTGGAAGCTGACATACCATTGCATTAAGAAACAGAGCCATCAAACATTTATTTGCTACCCCTATCTAATCTCTCTTTGATATTCGTTTACGGAAGATTACCCCTCTCCCATGTAAACCACAGTCCATAATATCCTACATCCACCAATTGACAATCATTAATAGCCTCTCTAAAAGCCTCAATTCGCCTTTCCTTCCTAGGTAGCCCCCCTTTCTTTTCAAAAGAATATAAAATCTCATTAAAATCACCTCCCACAAACCAAGGTAGATTTTGGGATTGACCTAAAGCCTTAAGTAAATTCCATATGTCATCCCTATAATGCAAATCTGGAACTCCAAAGAAACCTTTAAATCTCCATTTATTACTCTTCTCACCCTTCTTCACTTCAATAGCAATATGATGTTTTGAAAAACTCCGCAGAATGATCGTGACATTACATTTCCAAGCAAGACTCAAAACCCGTCGAGATCCATCAACTGCAACATTAATCCCATTCAAAAAATCATATCTCCTACGAAAATTCTCCATCTTTCTTAAATTTAGTTTCATCTCCATTTATAAAATAATTTAGGGATTATACACCTTTAATATGTGCCGAAGTCTCCTAATAGCCCGTGGTCCCCTCAAACCACGAACGTTTCAATAGAATGTTTTCGTTGCGACCGATCGGCTTGCCCTCTGACAGTCGTCGATATAATATGATTACCTCTCAACCCTCTCCTACTCCTAAGAACAAGAGATCCCAATTCTTTCCCATCAAAAACTTTGTCACCCTCTCTTCTAGGTCTCTTCTTCCCATCACTCTTTTCAATTACACTCTCTTTCGAGTCATGCTCCATATTCGTCTGGTCATGTATTTTTTACAATCCCTCACCAAACTGAGATGCGGGATTCAAATGCCCCTCCAAATTTACTCCTAACATGGGATCAATACATCTACCCAAATCGCAATCACTAAAAAAGTTCCCCCCTTAACTCCTTCTCCATCTTCTCAAAGCCACACGCTATTCATCGCAAGGGCTCTTCAAGATTGGGCTTGCAGTGATAGATCCCAACCCATCTCAGCTACTTCAAACTCTAACACCATTTTTTTCCTGACAAAAAGAATCATTGTATCCTAGTCGTCCACAAAAAAAGAAAAAAAGTGTCAAACGATCGTATTTAAAACTAGCATAGGAAAAAAACCCCAGTCGAAAACATAACTTTCTTTTTCTTTTTTAGCGATTTTTGAACATCCACTTGTATTCTTATGCACAAATAAGAACATAACCCCTTTCCCAAATTTGTACCATCAAACTCCAAAAAAATCCCAAGAAAACCCCCAATTTGACGTGTTAAAATCTCATTGTAAAAACCTGACAGCAGTCCATGAATTTGTACCAAGAAATACGCAAAAATTAGTAGCACCTTAAGCGGAGCTTCCTCCTTCTCCAACCAACGTAGCATTAAAAAATGGTTATTAAAAGTCCACGAAAAACCCTTTAGTACTCTATCTAGATGCATCTTATGAAAAAATTTGAATAAAAATCTTTTCTCCCCCAGATCTGAGATTTGGACCCCTTTTACCAGATGCCATAAATTTGCCGTTGTACTCCTCATCACCAAGAAGTATATAACACTTGCCATAAAAAAAACATCTAAATAGATAGAGATAAATTTCCACAGGTACAAAGTCAGGATCCGCCTATGCCTGCAAAATCTCATATTCCTTATCATCCAATGATAACTCTACCAACTCTGTTTCCATGATTCAAAAGATCAATAGGAACCAAAAAAAGAAGACGGAAGAAAACCCCAAAAACCAGCGTCGTAAAAAGCCACCAATGAAAGATCACTAAAAACCAAACAAAACCTAAAAACACAAGAACCTGCTAGAAAACAACATAAAAAGCGTGCTAGGAAAGTAGATTACTGATTGAATAATATTTTAAAATTTTTATTTTATTTAATTTATCAAAATTGATTAAGGTTAAAATATTATTAAAGAGAATTGATCTAGTATTAAAAAGTTAATGATATTAATTAAAAATTCTTTTCTTAAAAATACGAAGTAGCACATTTTCATTGAAGGCCTAAAAAATGACTTTTTAGGATCATCCCAATATGATTTAGATTTATAAAAAATATATTTAGAAAGAAGTTGAAAATTTTAAATAATTTTTTTGAAATGAACCGGGCTAGACTTTATAATAAAATAAATCAAAGTACAAGCTAACCCATTGAAGATGGGCCTACGGGAGTGAATAAACAAACATAATTAAAAACAAGAACCAAAATAATAAACAAAATGAAATTGAAAAATAAAACAAATTAAAAGCTAACCTAAACTTAGCTGGCACCCACTCTCCAAAAGTTAACCTTAGAAGCTTGTGTCGGTGCCAGATTCCTAAATGGAAAATGTTCTCAAAAACCTGATCTTTTGAATTTATTTGGCTTTCCTTCTACCCAAGCATTCCCCTTTCTGCTATTAATCTGGTTCTTTTGGTCTGAGGAGCAAAGATCTCGCTCTGATATCGTTTATCGTTCTTAAGTCCAGGTAACTTTCTTTCTCTATTTTTAGACATTCTGTTGCAAGGTTATGAGCAAAAATGTTTGCGGATCTAGGCATATAAGCAAACTTTAGTTGTTAAAACAATGTATTTGTTTAATGTATATCGTCGATGAAAACCCAAACCTTCGATCTATCTCTAACGCTCATTTTGCTTTTGTTTATGATAGATTTCGGATCTCCTTCTATGAACACGTGTTGGAGATCCAACTAGATGCTTAACCGTACTGCTAATAGACAGGCAAGGCCTTCTGCTGTCAATGGAGAATCTACACAATCATGCAGTTTCTGTTTTGTGACCAAAACCACCCCTTAGGGGTCACGAATGACTAGTCCCAAAACAAATCTGTTCAAGTCTTGACGGAAAGCGGCCTCAAAGTTTACTTTAACTGACTAGGCGCTTGGAGGTACCTAGGCCTCTTCGCTCATAGATCAGGTAACATCCCTCTATTTTAGACCATTTATTTTTGAAATATATATTTAGATCCAATTTGTAATCTATTTACCTGTACAACAGACTCATTCATACTTTATTTTGTTCCTATTTATCCAAATCCCCCATACTCTACAGACGAATACCTTATACTGTTCTTCAGTGCACTAGGAAAAAACCTAGTTGAACCATTCTACATCAAGAATTTCAGGTAACGACAGTACCCACAATAAGTTTAAGTTATTCCGTACAGTTGTTGAAACTTGACAATCTCTAAACACATGATGTAGGGAAGGAAGTTCCATGTTTCCTTCCACATGAATTTTTACTTTTGTAGGAATCTGTAATTTTTATAGTTTCGTATAGAGGTCTTTAAGAGCATAATATATATAATTAGGCCTAAAGGTACCTTCATGTAATAGCTTATAGACGATTTTGACTATAACTAGCTGGATGGGTCCCCTCGCCAAACTAGGACATCTTACTTTCTCTCTTTTGGTAAAGGAATTTGCAAGATTCAGTTTGCAACCTCATCGAGAAATGTACTTCTGATCAGGTCTAATTTCCATATCATGTTTTCATTATCAATATAATCTGCCACCACATTCAAACCCCTTAAATTAATATTTTCATGGATACGATAGGATGGTGAACTTGACAACCATGCATCCTCTATTATGAAAATATTAGCGCCGGAGCCAATTCTCCAACAAAGCTCACTCACTAGCAGACCCTTCACTGACCACACATTTTTTCAAGTAAACGAAGGTAAATTGCCCAAATTCGCATTGAGAAAACTAGAATTTAGATAATACTTTGCTTTTAAAACACGAGTTAATAACGAATTGGGATGATTAATCAAACACCAACCTTGTTTTACGAGTAAAGAGACATTAAATTTAACTAGGCTGCAAAAACTCAACCCTCACAATTCCTTCGGCTCACTAAGATGCTCCCAAGAACACCAATGGATCCCACGTTTCCCTAGTCTTTTTTGCCACCAAAATTTAGCCATGATTCCTTCCATCTCATTATATAAGGCTTTTGGGAGTAAGAAATACACCATAGAATAAGTATTAATCACCTGTAATACTAATTTAATGAACACTTCGTGTCCCCCTTAGGATAAATAGCGAATACTCCATCCTTCGATACGTTTTCTGAATTTGTCTATTAAAATCTAAAATGACTCCTTCTTGCATCTCCCCACCATGTTAGGGAGACCAAGATACCTCTCTAGATCGTCAGAATCTTGTACACTTAAAAGCCTAGAAACCAATTGTCTGTCATACGTAGAAGTGTTGGTGCTGAAAAAACAATAGACTTGTTAAAATTTATGGACTGGCTCGAGCACTGCTCATAGAAGTGTTGGTGCTGAAAAAACAATAGACTTGTTGAAATTTATGGACTGACTCGAGCACTGCTCATACTCTCACAAAATAGTTTTTAGTACGCTTGCCCCTTGAGCCGATGCCTCACCATACAAAATGGAATCATCGGCAAAAAGCAAATGTGAAATCAAGGGTCCATTCCTATTGGCTCATGCACCCTTTAACCAGTCGTCCCGAACAGCAATTCTCATTAGTGAAGATAATCCTTCACTACATAGTAGAAAAAGAAAATGACTCAAAGGGTCACCTTGTCGGAGACCTCTTCTAGGATGAAAACGTTCCCCTACTTGACCATTTAGAATAATTGAATACAATACGATTGAGATACATCTCATTATAAGCTTCACTCAACGATTATCAAATCTCAACTGAATCATCATACCTTTTATGAAACCCCATTCAACTCTGTCATAAGCTTTACTCATGTTTATTTTTAGTGCCATAAATCATTTCTTCCCCACTCACTTTTGATGAAAAGTATGTAGAATTTCGTAGACAAGAAATACATTATCAAATATTAATCTATCGGGTACAAACGCATTGAAAATTTTAAATATTAATAACTTTACACCAAGAGAATAAAAAAGTTAAAATTTTGCTTAATGAATGCGTCCACAATTTGAAAAAAAAAATCTAATCCAAATTTATTGGGCAACCATAATAAAAAAGAATTGAAATTGAAAATTTTAGGGAAAAATCTTAAAATTATACATAACTTTGGTCCAATATACAATGTTATACATGAATTTTGATTTGATCCATTTTCACAAATCACTACCATCATTATTGAGATAACACCATTTTGTGTTTACATGTTATATACACAAACAATTATACTTATATATATTTAAATGAATTAATGTATTATTTTCTTTAAATGTGTACAATTGAATCAAAATCAAAGTTTTATGTGTATATTTCAACCAAAATCAAATTTTAATGTGTATAGTTGCACAAAATCAAAGATTATGTATCAAATTGCAAACTGAATCAAATTTTATATATAGTATTAATATTTATCTCCAAATTTTATGATGAAAAAAATTGAGAGAAATAAAATAATGGTAAAAAAATTAATGCGCAAAAAATAAAAATTTTTACAATGAAAATTTAAGGTTGATTGTGTGAAGAAAGAGAAAGTTATTTTATGAAAAGACTTATTTTTCTTGAAGTGTTTTTATAAGTCATTTTTACCTTGATTTTAATTTTATGGTGTCGTCTCTCTTCTTTTATGAATTCTTTTTTTTTTCCACTTTATGTATGAAAATAAATTAATAAAATTATTTATGGAAATTTTTAATATTATATTTTTAAATTTATCTTGAAATTTCTAATTTCATAATCTAATTATTTAGATATAAAATATAATGCGATCATAATTATTTGTCAAGTTGAAATTAAATTCTTATTTAATAGATGTATTTTTAAATTTTCAAAAATAATTTTTTTCCGCACACCAGGATTATGAAAATATTCATGGCCAAATGGGCCTAACAAAAAATAAATAAATAAAAATCTTTCTAATCCAACTAATACAAATCTTTCTATATATATAATAAAAATAAATATATCAAAGGATCAAAATAAACATTATACCTACACAAAAATACTGAATTGAGATATATATATATATATATATATATCCGAGGCTGTATTTTAGTATTGAAGAGGCAATGTTATATAACAATTTCCAAATAAAAATGACAAAAAAGCTCAATTACTCATTTACGCATACCATAATTTCATCAGAAATTCATACCTACAAAATTTTATATATGTTGATAAAACCACCTTGATAACTACTAACACAAAAGCAGTGAAGAGTATAGGTTAAGGAGGGATAGCTGAAGTTGAATTAGGTTATTTCAAGCTGTCAGTCTTAACTTGCAAGCAAATTTTGGCCTTCAGACCCTAAACATTTCACTGCTTCTAGTTGGTCATATTCAAAGCTTTTTTTTTTTTTGGGTGTCCTGCTTTAGCCTGTTAAATAATAAACCAATTGTATCCTTACTTGGCAAGGTAAGTTGTTCATAGATTATAGTGCCATAATTCCTTCATTACCGTAGAAAGAAAGTAAGATTTAGGATTTAGAGCCATCAGTCTGCTGCAGCAAGGAACTGTATATAGAAAGAAACAAAAAAGAATAAAATTATGATTCTGATATAAGCAACCTTAACATGATGAGATTAGGGTTTCTTTAAGGTTAAAGGAAGATTACCATAATAAAGCAAGTTGTTTGCTTACATTGGCATACTGTTTACATGTGACAGCTGCCGTTTCATCAAATTTAGCTAGATCTAAGTCTTGTCTTCAGTTACTTGGTATTTCAGGTTCGTCAGAAAGATAATAATAAAAGGAAGGAAGACATTGGTTCTCTTGCAAAAGGGATAATTGCAGTTATGGACCTTAACTTGATCGTTTGGGCCAATTTTGTAACTTGAAACCTTTTTTCTTAAACTGACCCAATATTTGAAGAGGGCTTGGACTGACAAGAATGTGGGGATTGGTCCTAAAAACTTGAAGCTTGTTGTGCTTGTTATTATTAAAGTTGTTTCTTTTGTAATTTTTCTTTGAGCCTTATATATATATATATATATATATATTTCCATAATTGGATGCTTAAATATGTTTTAAAACTTAAATATGTTGTAACACATAAATATGGGGTGGTTTGGTATTGCAGAGAGACGCTATTGTACTCTTAGAAGGGTCGAGGGACGCTTGTGTTGAATCAAGGGATGATGATAAAATCATGAAGCATCCCTTGGGGCTTGCTTTGAAGAGGCTGTCTACGGCTCTTACCCCAAATGATTGTTTTGATATATAAAGCTTTAAGGGCTATTTGTGTTGCATTCAATCATCAATGAAGGGTTGTGGCACATTTTTCATTCACCATCAGAGTGGCCGATGAAAATTCCATGATTTTTACAAGTTACTCGCATTATGTTGACATAATGGTGCTTTTCACATCCAAAATTTCATGATTTTTACGGCATACTGAAAATTACATGAATATTCAAACTTGAAGAAGCTAAAAGCTTTTTAATATCAAATGTTGACAATCTTTGCATGTCAGAACCATCCCAAATGCAAATCTACAACGTCCAAAGATTTGTCATAATCACCTCAACCATTTTTTTTTACATCAACTATTCTTCTAGTATACATTTTGGTCAAAAATATTTAATGGTGTTCCATTGAATTTGACCAGCCAAAAAATATTAAAAATATAAAAGTTATTAAAAATATTAAGATTAAATAATTATAAAATCATAAACATTATTAAACACTAAATTTTAAATAACATGAGCAAATATATGGTAAAAGTATCATGGAGGCCTCTATATGAAAAGTTGAATTGAATTTTATCCCCTCTATTAAAAAAATATGCAAATTAGTCCATGTATGTTAAATCAAATACCAAACTGGTCTTTCTATTAAAAATTCTATCTATTTCTACTATTAAAAACTAGTCCATGTACATCAACATGAGGTACATGTGGCATGTCACATGTCTGTTTGGTTATTCCATTAGCCATGTTAGTTTTTAATAATACAAATGAATGAAATTTTTAACAAAAATGATTAATTTGCTCTTTGTTTTAAGAAACAAGAATTAATTTATCTATTTTTTAATAAAAAGATAAAATGTAATCTAACTTTTAGTACAAAACTTCCATATTATTTTTATCGTGAAAAACATTAAATTTAAGAACCTACTTGGAGCCCAGAAACCATCCATTGCAGAAAACAGATTGACATCACATATTCGTATATTTTTAGTGATCTCTAATTTAAGGGTGAAATCGTAATTAAAATAAAAATAATACAACAAAAGAACTAATTTCATATTCGTATCATGTTCTACAACACCTTTAGAGTTAAAAATTAAATTTTAATTTTTAATAGTTTATATCTTTATAATTTTTAAAGAATTAAACTAAAATTTTATTATTTTTAAGGGGGTTAAAGTGTAATTTTATATTTACTAATTTACAATTTTAAAATTTTTAAAGAGCTTAAATAGATAATTTTTCATTTTAAGAGATTCGGGCCCTGCCAGACCCATAAATACGCCATTGATCTTCTTTACGCATCAAATGAATTCTAAACACAAAAATGGAAAAAGAAATCCAGATTCCCGGTCTTCAAGCTCAAATTCCTGAAAATTGAAATTATTTATGAAATTACAATCAGTAACTAAGAAAAGGAAAATCCCATTCCGATTGAAGAGAGGTGCTCTCAGTAATCCAAATTGATAAAATAAAAGGATGTTGAAGTGGTTCATGTGAAATAACTGCCATGATTAAGAGATTGATTCAACCTTATCCATCCACCTTGTGCTCATTCTCTCATAAATCTCTCCATCCATCAAACTTTTATTCCACCACATGAAATATATGCCCACTATCTAATTCTTACCTTTTTGGGCATACGAATCTATTTCATATTCGGCCCAAAACCTACCAACCTATCACTCAATCCCCTTGCATCATTGTATTTGAGAAGTGATTTATTAGAGGGACATGATGAAATTAGTTTTCTTTATTAAATGAGTTAATTTAATTATTATACAATTAAAAAGAATTAAATAAGGGTAAATTAGAATAATGTTAACATTTGTTGTTTAAAAATAATAATATTTAGTTTAACAAAATTAATACTTTTAAAGCTTTTATGATTCTATAAATGAAATCTTTTGTATAAAATTGAACTGTACTTGAAAAAAAATAATTCAAGATAATTTGGACTTTTTTTTTTAACATAATAGAGACTAAATTGATCCATTTAATAATAGAGGAACTAATTTAATACAATCCCTATAATATAGGCACCTCCAAAATACTTTAACCTTTCCTAGCCCGATTATTCAATGCTCATTAATTTTGATCTTTCCCCATGCCCATGTTGACAATATCAAGAATAACATTCTAACATCTATTGTCTACTTCATCATCCTCAGGATTAGTTTAGCAACGCTTTTGAAAAATGTTGTGAAAAAGTACTTTTTAAAAGTTTGTTTTAATATTTGAGTATTTAGCATTATTGTCAAAAAGTGCTTCTGAGAAATAAAATATCTATTTTAGACATGTTATTATCAAGTAACAAATATGCATTTAAATTAGTTAATATTATTATATTTTAGTAAGAATATAAAAAATTTATTATAACTTGTTAATATTTTAATATATGAAATATAAATTTTAAATATTTTTAAGCAATAAATATTAATTATTTATCAAATTTAATTAGAATATATAAACTATATTTTAAATATTTAAATATAACCATTAAATATTTATAATTAGTATTTTAAAAAATATTTTTTTTGTTTTTAATTAATGATTTTAAAACATTTGTAATTAAGCATCAAGAAAAAAAAAGGAAAGTACTATGTTATTAGAGGGGTGAAAAAATAATTAAATACCAAAAGTGTTTTTAGGAGAGGAAAAGCTAAAAATTTTAGCTTCTTCTTTTTAGAAGTGCTTTTCAGAAGCATTTTTGAAAAACTAAAAATTTCAGCCAAAAGCAGTTTGTTTAGCACAACTTTTCTTTCAAAAATATTTTTAGAGCCAGAAGTACTTTTTTAAAGTACTACTAAATAGGCCTTTAGTTGGAAACTCTAAAACCCACATAAGCTTAAGGTTTTTGAAAAAAGTAATATAGAAAAATAATTATTTATTAAAATAACGCACCAAAATTATTATTGATCAAACTAATTTGATGTCGGTCAACTAATCACCAAATCGCCAACCAAAATGACGATTTCGTGTGAATTTGAGACACTCTATGGGAGACAACCCAGTTGGTGTTAGCTTATCGAGGCCTTAGGAAGACTAAATCTGTGATTGAAATGGCGATTTGATGACGACCAAGGGAAATTAAGAAATGAAATGACGATTTGAGTATGATCATGTCGGTGACAAGGGAGGAAAGAATGCATTAGAGATTCTCAGTCCCCTTATCACCAACGACCATACATACCCGATAATCCCGAACCAAACACCTAGTTTAAATAATAATAAAAAAGCCCCACATATTTGGAGTCAAATGTTTGGAAAAATAAGGCATAAAAAATCATTTTTTTTCAAAATAGTCTCTCTAAAACCATTTTAAACCCTAAACTACTTAAGTATGTAAATTTTTTTTATATTTTTAAAGTTTTAATTTAGTAGAATTTTTAATTATTTGGAATTGTTATGACTTTTTATAATTATAAATGTTTAACTCCATTTTTGTTTATTGAGGTTCGAAAATTGAAGAAGAGAACTGTACAAAAGATGTAAGTTAAACTGTCATGTAAATATATAGGTTTAAATATGATGAAAATAAATTTTAAAAATTTTAAAAGTGGATTATATTATTTTCTAATTGTATTAGTATGGATTTGTTTATTTTATAGTAGTTAGAATGAGAAATAAATTATAAATATTATGTGATTATGCTTCTTATAGTATCTATCATCATTTACTACTTTGTAAAGAATTATTTATTATGTTTTTAATTAATTACAATATTGCTAATATGTCACTACAATCTTCTTTTACTTATTTTTTCAAGAAATTAGTTATTTACTTAATATTTTATTAATTTAAAAGTTTTAACAGATTAAATTGTGAATTAATAGGTTAGGTAACTTATACAAAAGTTATTTAACATCTGTAAATATAAATGTTTTTTTTATTTTTATTAATAGCTTAGGTAACTCATACAATTATAATATGAAGTTTACTATTACATTGTTAATCACTTAACATTATTTTTATATCATTAATGAAGTTAAATGCTTAATAATATTTGTTTTTTTAAAATATTATGTTCTTAAAAGTCAATTTTTTTTATCATTTATATTAATGAATAATATTTGATACACTATCAGTGGAATTCTTAAACTCTACAAATAAAGTTAAGGGGTTGGCAAGTGTTTTATAGGAGTATATGATAGGTGTTAAAAGTAACATGTTTTAGTCTCATTCTTAATGCGTTTTTGGGTGATTATTCGATGTTAATGGTGAATTTTATGCTTTTAATCCTTTTAATCATGTTTTTATACTTAGGAGAGCATTTTGGAGCAAAATGAGCGAAAAATATAAAATCGGAGTAAGGTACAGGAGCCACACAGGCTGACTCCTTCCACATGGCCTGTCCACTTCGCGATTTGTACTCTAAACTTGCGGAAAAATGTGATTTTTAGGATTTTTTTGGGCATTCTAAGACCTATATATGACAAAAATAAGAAGATACGATCGTGAGTTGTCATGGAATACTCAAGAAAATAACTTAAAAAGCATCATTAAAGTCGATTCTAAGCAGATTTCCGTCAAGATTGAATACTCCCAATTGCTTTCTTAGGAGATTATCATGAGTTTATTTATTTCTTTCGATTACACTATATTTAAGATGTTTTTATTTGCAAGCATGAACTAATTTTCTAAATACCTAGAGAAAATGAACCCTATGAGGAATTTTGTCATTTGATTTTTATTTTACGCAATAAATACTTAGATATTGTTCTCAATTATGTGTGTTTAATTCTTGGTTTGATATTTCTAGATTATTAATCCATGTTGATGTGCTTAAATCAGAGGAGGAATAAACCTTATTTAAAAGTATATCTTGTGTAATTTAGTGGAGTTGCATGCAATCCTAAAAATAGGACGACATAAATCTACCGGATTAGAATCAAATCTAATAAGGGAATCCATAGCTCGAGTTAATGCGATAATAGGAGTTTTAATTAGAAAGAAATTTCAATTAATCAACCTAGAAGCAGTTACTCTTACTCTCGAAAGATATATTAGCATAATTTAGGGATTTCTACAAACCAAGATATTAAGTAAAGAAATTGCGTAATTTAGATTGATAGTGACAGATAAAATCTAGGTGAATTCTTTTCTGGGTATTATTTCGCTTCTTGGTTATCATTCGTTTATTTTCCTGATTTGTTCTTTGTTGTGTTCGTTATTTAATTAATTTTATTTTTTTAATCAATCACTCGAATTTATCGATTAAATAATAGAAATACTGTAATTACTAGTACTTTTAGTCTTTGTGAAAACGGTATCTGTGCTCACTGTAGTTATACTATTAATTGATATGTGCACTTGTATTAGTCAGATATTTAGTTAGCTTCGTGAACATCGAGTTTTTGGCATCGTTGTCGAGGACTAAAATATTAAGAAAACTTTATTTTTAATTTAATTTGATCTTCTAATTTTTTTCGTTTATTTGATTCTGATAGGTTCTTTTGGTTTATGACTAGAGGCAACCCATTGAAACTGTTAATTTTTTACAGTGAGATAGAGAAAACTGCTCAAAGAAATCTGAGAGAAGTTAGATAAGCAAAGCAAGGTCAACAAGTTTTAATAGACGATCAAGGGGAAAATGATATTATTGTGGAGATGGAAGATAATCAAATTAATCAGCAGCCTCCTGTAGCTCCTGCTCCATGGACTATGTATGATTATGCTAAGCCCATTATGATTGGGGCTAAATCAAGTATTGTCTGACCGACTATTGCTGCAAACAATTTTGAGCTAAAGTCGAACACAATTCAAATGGTACAACAGTATTTTAAGTTTGATGGGTTACAAGATGAAGATCCGAATGCTCATTTGGCTAACTTTCTAGAGATTTATGACACATTTAATATTAATGGCGTCACTGATGATGCCATGCGCTTACGGTTGTTCCCATTTTCTTTGTGGAGCAAAGCAAAACAGGGATTGAATTAATTTCCATGGGGTTTTATCGCGACTTAGAATCAGATGATTGAGAAGTTTTTTATTGAAATATTTTCCACTGGCTAAAACAACTAAGTTGAGGAACAACATATCTTCGTTTGCCCAAATTGAGCTTGAGACATTATATGATGCACGGGAGAGATTTAAGGATCTTTTGAGAAAGTGCCCTCACCATGGGTTATCTTTGTGGTTACAAGTTCAAACATTTTACAACGGTTTGAATCCCTCGCCTAGGCAGATGATTGATGGAACATTGAATAACAAAACATCTAAGGCAACCCAAGAATTTATTGAAGAGCTGACATTGAATAATTATTAGTGGTAAGTCATGAGAACAAAACCGATCAAGGCAGCCAGTGTTTTTAATATAGATGCAGTTGCTATGTTGGCAAGTCAGGTGGAAGTACTGAGTAAAATCAATTGAAGAATTAATAATTTAATGATTTAATTGTAAGTAAAAAAATTATATTTAAATTATTTTATTTTATTTTTTAACATACTTAAATTGATAAATTATATAAATAAATTAAAATTTCATATTAAAATTTTATTAATTTTAAAGTAGATTAACTTTCAAATCTATTTTTAAAAATTAATTTAAATTGAAATTGAAATAAAATAATAAAATTATACATTTAGATAACATAAATTTTATTAATTTAAAAAAATTCTTAACTTATGATAAAATTAGTTCCTAAATTTCAAATCATTCTAATTACATCCTATAGTTATTGAGGTCCTTTCATTAAATTAACACATATCTATATTATATAGTATTTAAGCTTTTGATACCAACTCAGTTGAGAAATGATGTAAAGATTATTCATTTTACAAAATTATATTATCTAATGGTTTATTTGGTTCATAATAATTTTTAATAGATTTACTTTTTTTACTCTCATAGTTGGTGTGCCAATCATTATCTAATTTAAAACCCCTGTTGAAACCAAAGTCAAGGCTTCTCCTCGATTATGATTTGGACTGCTTTGGTTCTCACGGCTAAACACTCTACAAATGCACTCTCTTATTATCTCACTCGCATACATGCTAAAACTCTTTCAACTATCATCAATTCATGCACTGATCATTTCTCACGCTCTAATACACCATTAGCTGTGACAATAAAAACTGATTCCATAAATGAAGCTTTGTTTGAACCAACATTCAAAACCAAAAAAACAAAAGTCAACAATATTAAGTCTTTCCTTCCTTTTTTTATTTTATTTTTTGTGTCCAATTAATCCACATTTAATTTACAATTTGAGGAAGGAAGAAACAGCACAGCCCTTGAATTCGGCCCTTTCAATGAACACACACTGTACAACATTTTGACACTAACAAGCCTTCACCATCTCTTCTAAGAGCTATATATACGTGTACACAAAACACAGTTCTGTGCCATTAATCTTTCCATTACACTTCCCTCTTCAACCACTAATTTGCTACTTTGCTTATTCCAGAGATGTACTCCATATGTTTGCCTCTTTAGCTGCTGCACCTTAGACTCTATCCATCTCGAGCCTGCCCTGTCTTTAGGCATCTTAAACAGACCTCCTATTTTAATCCAATCAACAGGATAAAAAGCCATAGGTGGTAAGATTGTAAAATTATAACCAGGTCTGCCTTCTACTCTGCGAACTACCCTTGAAACCATATAGGGCCCATTATGTCCCCATTTGTTCCCATCAAAAGTCAAAGCAAATTCCTCAATGAACTTGAGTACAAGTGGATGTTTCATATCAAAGACCAGTACTGCATTGTTCAATCTTGTCCAGTTCTTAGACACCACATCAATGCTTTGTGCTCCAATTGTGCTCTTCAACCCTTTAAAACTCCTCATCACTATGAAATCCGTATCCAAGTAAACACCTCCGTACTTGTATAACACTACAAGCCTCATCAAATTAGATAGATTCTGAGCCAACGGAATCACACCAGGGTCCTTTTTCCCACTCTTCATATCATCAAGCCAAGCTTCAGCAGGTGTATTCTTGACCAGAAATGGAAAGTCCGGTGCCACTGCTATAACTTTGAACCCACGATCAAGCAACGGTTTAAGGATCCTGTAACCTTGTACTGAGTCCATGGTTCTCGATAGAATCATCAAGCAACCATTAGGGTGGGCTTTGAAAACGCTTTCAGCAGCCATGATTTCCCTTCTCCCAAAGGACCCTACCTTTGAAATCCATGTCATGAAGAAGTGAAGCTCGCACCCACGATTGAAGAATTCAAGAACTCGGCCATGGAACTTCTTTGTCAACTCGTCTGACTTCAAAATCTCATGTTCTGGCAGTTTTCTCCTGAATTTCCCAATTCCACGTTTTTCTCTAGCACCCAAGGAAGAAGCTAGAGAATTCTGATGTTCACTATCACCATCAACGATGTTGTTTTTCGTGGAAACAGTCAGTGACAGAGGAAGAACAACATCGGACTTGATATTTCTTGTAACTGTTAGAGTCTGCAACGATTGGGAATCTTGTTTTTGAGTGAAGGCAGCCGATTCCAGCGAAATATTAGAAACGATACTATCTGTTAACATAAGAAACATCAGAAGAGCAAATAAGAACATAAAAGCAACAGGGGATTTAGCTGGAATAACAACCGGGCAGACGAAAATTTTGGTTGTCGTCATTCTGAAATATGGGGTGTTGAAGAGCTTAAAGGTATCTAGATATTAAGAATTGCACAAGTGTGCTAGAACTCCCAAGATAAAACTTTCATGGCGGTCAACGGGAAGACATTGTTTACAAGTTTAAAAAGAGGCACGTTACAATAATATAATTCATTGGTATTCACCTTTTAATCATTTTTGGGTCTAAAACTTATTAAACAAACCACTCTAAGAAAGCATTTTATTTGTTTAATATATTCGTATCTGGTAAGCTTGAAAAATGCCATAAACCAGTTGAAAACGAGTGATATGGTTAACAATTTCTACGCTCCTTTCTTCTCTTATATGAAGCCATCATTTTACGGAGAAGGGCGAGTGGTATAATGTAGACACGTCGCTATTTATTTTATTTTCTATTCAATAATTAAAATTCAACCCATATCTCCTGTAACAAAATAAGCAAATAAAAATATTGCATATGAATTTATAAGGTTGTTTAGAGAACGTAAAGTAAAAATCAATCTTTTTTTTCTCACATGGCTTCCACTAGTTTTGAGTAAAATTTGTAATTTTAAAAAATTGACACTCTTTAAATCAAAAAAAAAAAATAAACTCAAAAGTGGAAAGAGCAAAAGCAGAATTAAACCAATGTCTGCTTACGAATTTTGGATGAAAAAGTCTAAATTGTTAGCGACGTGGGGATGTGGGTAGGGATTGTCGACGTAAGACAGAGGCAAGTTGCCCCATGTTCATTTTAAAGCAAAAATTGAAATTAAGAAGCCCCTGATTGAAACCTTAATTATCAAAACTTGCTTTCGTGTGCCTAAAACCATCCAGGGGATTTAGAAGATTACTCATATATGTTTATAATTGAAATAGATTTGTACGTACACATCTATATCTGATTTATAGAGGGTACAACTTCTCATATCTCAAACTCCCAAGGTGTTACTATTGTCATCAACCCAAACACTCCATCCAAATATTTTCAAAAGTTGTATATTATTGCAAATGTTGATACTTTATTTCAACTATGTGTGGATTATTTCTAAATTTATTTTCTCTTAAATTTTATCGCCTATGAGCTCTCTCTAAAACAATTTCGCATATTAATTTAATTATCCCATCTATAATATTTAATCTTAATTATAATTGATTCACATATGTTTAGCATGTATAATTTTACTTGTAAATTAATAAAAGGAAAAACTTTTTTGATACCACAGCTCCCTTATATATCACAATAACTACGTAGTCATTTAACTTAATAAATAAATAAATAACATTGGTTTTGGTTCAATTCTACTAATTAGTTTAATATTTATAATGGTTGAATTTGATAGTATCAATTAATATAGTTGTAAATTAGGTTTTTTTTTTTAAAAAAACATATTCAATTATCTTGGATTGAATTTTAAATTTTTAATTCTAATCCAAAGACTAGCAATTAAATTCATTAGTTCAAATTTTGGTTAAAATAGTAGATTTGGTTCATGTTCTTCAATTTGATTAATTTTAATTCCCATACTTTTTTAAATTTTGAGTTTAGACTCAAACAATAGGATTAAATTCATTAATTAAAATAGTGTGTTTTTTGTTTGTGAGTATAATGTGAAAATAGTAAATTGTCATAACATTACACATGCGATAATATAATTGCCGCATAAGGGTTTGAAAATAACCAAATTTAACTTAAAAGAACTTAGAGCTTACTGTTTTGACGAGGATTAAGATTTAAAAATTTTAAAAATACATTGAATAAAAAAATCAAATTTGAGCATAAGGATTAAATCGATATTGAACAATTTTATATGATTCCTCACCGACAAAACCAGTTAACAGGCCAAACACTTCATTTTCACATTAATATTAAAAGAATTATTGTTTGCAATAATCAATAATCATAGAAGATGAAGTTGGTAATTGTGGGAAACAAATCTGGGTTTTTGAAAATGAAAATCAAGAAATTTTGTAGAATAAATTATGAAATGAAAACACCGTCGGGAATGTCTTACCTATAACATTTAAGTCATATCCAAGTGGGAAATTCATGTTGTAATTCCAGAAAATTCATTTTGAAACCAATACATGATTCTTGCTTCATCTCGTCACTTTGGTACATCTAAAATATTGTTTTTTAATGGGCAGACGAGAAGTCACTTCCTATAGCCTTTAAGTATTTACAAAATAAACTATATTAATTGTAAAAACTAGTCACTCATCATGCCAATATAATATTACATCAATTCTTCTTATGCTGTGATTTTTTTAATATTTGTAAGGTTATGTCACGGTACAAAATTATATTTATAAAAGATTCGGTTGTTAATTAAATTCTAAGTAAATATTAATTTTTGATTTCATCCTTACAAAATTTGATTTTTTTTATATATAATAAAAATTAGAAAAGACAAAAGCATCTTTATAATATGCCAAATCCTCTTAACCAAATTTTATAAACAAAAGAGTTAATGTATATTTTTCCTTTGAAATTGGTCACTTGTATTTAGCAGGCATCTAATTTTATTTTGAATGTGTAGCTGGTATTTAAATTTGAAATTTGTCACACACATAGCGCAATTAAATTCTTGATAGCGTGACAATTATATCCAATTATAAATCATGATCACTTGTATATAGAGGTGATCATGAATTCGGCGGCCCGCTCGAAATATGGAAAGGTTTGAGTAAAAATATAGGCCTGAAATATGGGTTTGAACAAAAAACGAGACTCGTTTAGACAACGGGTCGGGCCCAAACAAAACTTTTTTGGCCCGGGCTCGACCCGACCCGGCCTGAATATAATAAATATATATATATTTTAAATACATTTCTAATTTCCCCATTTCCCCATTTTTAAAATATATTTCATGTGTGCAAATATTAAATATTGACTTTTCAAGGATTTGTGAGATTTTTATGGTTTTAGATGCAGGGGATTATATTTTCTGCATTCTTTGTTTTTTGGACAATTTAAACCTGCTAAGAGGAGACTTTTTCAGCCTTCTTTTCCTCACATATATAATAATGGTGATTCATGCGCCATTTGGTTTAACAAAGCTGAATATTATGCATTAAGTTTGGATTGCAGGTAGAATTGTTGATCTTCTTGGCAGTCAATGTTCTTTGCAACCCAAAATATTAGCCTGCTTTATTTTCCATTATCATGTCAACAGGTATTTACTTTACAGAGTTGAATACTCATTTTTCTTTGCTGGTAGCATTCTATTCTCTAGTTTGCAAGTTGCAGTCACAAGAACAAAAACGACCCTACTTATTATTTGCGTACGTTTTATGGCTCCATTATTTGCTGACTGCTGTAGAAAAAAAATGGGTCGGTCCCGGGCTTAAGAATTTTTTTCAGGTCAGGTCTGGACAAAATTTTAGGCCCATATTTCGGGCTGGGCCTGGACTTAGAAAGCGGGCCAAAAAATTTTCTAAGCTCGGCCCGGCCAATGATCACCTCTACTTGTATATATATAGATTTTAAAATTTTTATTTTTCTATTTCACATCTAAAATGAATCTAGGCATCATTTGTTTATATTCATTCTAGACATGCACTTTTTCAATAATTTTATTTTTTATAATTTCAAAAAATAATGAAAAAATTTAGAAGAAAAATCATGTATTTTTAGAAAAAAAAATTTGATTTTTTAGAATTTTTTATAAGCTTACATTTTTTAAAAGATTTTTACATTTTATATTTAAAATAATGTTTGCTACACGTCTTAATTTGAGGTTGTTGTTATTGAATGCTAGTGTTAAATTAGTAAAAATCTAATAAAATTAAGGGTAAATTGTACCAATAGTCACTCAACTTTGGGGTAGCTAATAAAATAGTCACCTTAATTTCTTTCAGTCACTCTACTTTAGAAAAATGACAAAATAGTTACTAACGTTATCAGAAAGTGACAAAACAGTCACTTATTAACATTTTCAGTTAGTATCTTAACGAGACCACTAATGTGGCTAGTTAACTTGCCACGTTGGTGAAGCAGCTAAAGGGTCAAGGTTTGGGGCGAGTTTAGGGAAAAATCTAAAGGGTTGGGTTGGTTTAGGGCAAAACAACAGAAATTGATTGTGATTAAAGGAAGGAGGAAAAGAAAATCCGAAGAGCTTGATTCTCAGCACTGAAGCACACGACTTTATTGACGTCAATGTGGGTCTGGCTCTATTTGTGCAAATCACTACTGTTGGCGCCAACGACATCATTGCTACTACAAGGAGGTGAATCAACCAATAAATCGGCCAAGAAATCATCATCGGGGACAGGTTGAACCTCAACTCTATGATCAAAATTATCATCCTCCATCAAAACCTTTTCGATCTCCCCAATCCACGAAGACACCGTCGGTTCTTCATCAGGATTCTGGGTCAAACAAGGTTGAGGAGGAGGTTTCGTTACTTGTTCTGATTCATTATCTAAGATATCCCCGAAATCGGGTAAGTCAACCTCGAGCAAAAGGGTATCCCATGTGTTTTCCTCCATGAAAACCTAAAGATTTATGAAAGGGGAAATTGAAGTCTAATAGGATTTACAGAGGAGCGAGCACGTTTTTCATTTGTTTAATCTCCAAGCATCTCTAGTTTTTCTCTTTTCCTTCTTCTTCTACTGCATAAACCCTAAATTGTTGCTAATATGGCTATTTAAATTGCTGCTAATCGGCCAGCAGGACTGTTAATGACACCAAGCAAGCCGTCAGCTAGCATGTCACTTTACCGTTACGTCAGTAACGAAAAAGGCAAGAATGACTGTTGATATAATTTACCCTAAAATTAACTAAAAATACAAAAATATTTAATGATTTTCAAATTTAAATACCAATTAAATTTAAAAAAATAAGTAGTAAATGAAGGACAAAAAGCACTAGATTCCTCTTGTTAGAAGGTACTTTTAATTTGTTTTTTCAAGTTGTTGGCTAAGAAATCTTCTTCTTTTTCTTGTCTTTTGTATGGAATGAAAAGAAAATATGGGAGGATTATTTTATTAGGAAACAAGGTCGTGTGATTAAAATGATCCTGAAAATGGGCTCCATTCAATTTTCCTTTGCTTGCATGACGAAATCAACTACACCAACGCAACCATTGCATTGACCCATTCAGCAACAAAACTTTATTATTGCTGGACCCATGGCCACTTCCCAAAATAAATAAATCAGGAAATGGTTTAACCAAATTAATGTCACGATACCAATATTTTTAATAGATACCAAAATTGAAGACAAATTTATGGGGAAACGCGCATCAACGAAAACAGTGTGTATTAACCCCAACATTAATTTTGGTATCTGGTTAAAAATTTTGTATACCAATTAGTACTATTGTTTACTATCACATTACATATTTAAATAATATTTAAATGCAAATTAAATATGTTGCATTTTGTGTATTATATATTATCTTAACAACTTCTATATCAAACAAAAATTGAATTTTGATATACTAATATTTGTTAGCATGAATCAAACATTGGTTTGTATATTCTATACCCAACTATCTAAAGAAATATCGAAATTTTTGAAGAGGTATCATAATTTCTAATAGATACCAAAATTTTTAATCAATACCAAATTTCCAACGCGATGTCAAAATTCTTAACCAAGTACTAAAATTTCTAAGAGCATTTTGTTAGATATTTTGGTATTCATTAAAAATATTGGTATCACGTTAGAAATTTTAGTATACCAAAATATCTTATGAGATGTTAGTAAAAATTTTGGTATCGCATTAGAAATAAATGTAGTCATTTGAATATGACTTTATATTTTCTCTTCTAAGAAACATTACTTTAATGCTCCATTCTTTTTAAGATACCTCTAAATTATCGATGTCAATAATCTCCTTTGTTTTCCACTAATTTTCTTTAGATGATACTTCATCAAAAATGCTTAAGCGTTGGATGATATTTATACTATTAAATCTTAATTTTAATTAGTATATAACTTTAACACTATTTAAGCAATAATTAATCTAAAATAATATCTATTATTAATAATTAATATGATTTATTGTTAATATGTTAAATCCAACTTCAACTCAATTATATACATAAAAATAAATAACAACTCTAATATATTAATATAAAATAAAAAATACTTTTTTACCTTTAATTTAATACTTTAATAAACAATAAAAGTTATTCTTTGTCGATTCAAAAGTTTCTCTCAAACTTATGCTTATATATATACTATTATTTAAGTCTATACTTAAGTTGGTGTCACGAGTCAACCCGCCACCAACTAACATTTGTATTCTAAGTACGTAATTTCCACACACATATGCATGTGAAGGAATTTCTAATATTTAATTTTTCAATTTCACAAGTGGGATTAAAAAATCATTATGTGTCTCACTTATTTTGTTTTTTAGATACCAATTAAAGATCATGATGGTTTCTTAATCTCGTTTGTGGAGTTAGAATACTTCACCAACACTGTTATAACATCCCTCACAGGTCCCAACGTGTGGTATGAGTGAGAGGTACTATAGGAGCACTTTTAGACTTGAACAAAATAAATTATTTTATAAACGTATACATTTCACAACATGTTAGTGTTCAATGAATCAAATTAACCAAGTTTAGAAGAATGCAAATTGATTATAAATAATTTTGGGTCATTGAATACTTGTGGAGACACATCCAAATTATAAAACAAATGTTTGTAGCTCATCGGTTGAAAACGATGTTATTCGGGCTGAGAAAAATAGGAGTTTTATCATGATTTAAAACCTTAAAAAATTTATATAAAATCATAAAAAATATTATAAAAATATTTTGAAGTCTTTAAAATCATCTTAAATGTAACACCTCTTATCCGACCCAATCGTTGGGTATGAGTTACGAGATGCCACATATGTTGCCAGAGGAATTACAATTTCTTTACCCTTTTAAACGTGCTACTAACCACATTACGCAATCACAATATGTTTTTCAATTGTATTTGGGTCTTATACGAGCTTACGAAAGTTTTTTGCTAACCTGAGGTCGAATTAACACTAAAATGTAAAGTTTACAAATTATCGAGTTAACATCATGACTTCGGGGGTTCCAGGTCACGGCGCAACTCATTGCCGATTCCTCGTCGCGACGTTAAGGTTCCAACGTCACGACATGACCCAATTTGTGGAATATGTTTATATATATGAACCAACTTGGTGGTTATTGAATGATTAAGCTAATACTCTTTCTCGCACGTAGGGGGTGGAAATCCAAACCCGCCGAGGTTGGGGGTGCACCCGCATGTCGTGGACAATGCAAAATGTTTGGACCGGTCGGGCCCTTCTAGGCCTACGACAAATTGAGGTTAATGACTCTTTTAATTCATACATTAATTTGGGTTTTAATAGCTCCATTAGTCAAAATTTCCAACCAAAATAATCTGCAGGAAGAAACACACTGAATTTTTTCTCTATTTTTTCCAACAAAAAGTTCGAGATATTTTGCCTACATATTTCAAACCTGTTTTCTATGATAGAAGAAAGCTAGGCTACAGTTCGTTGATCACTACAATCGTGCTACTGCCATGCTCATCTCGTTGTTGTATCCTGGGAGACAGTTGATCAACGTTTCTCCAGCACCAAAGGAGTGGCCTATGCCTAAAGGAAACTGTGAAAATAGGCCTCAACTACCAATCGATTTTCTACCTACCTACAAGTACAAAATTTCGATCCAATTTTATTTCCAATTTCTATTTTTAAGATTATATATATATCTATATTGTTCTTATTCGATCTTGTGATTTAAATTAATATTTTATATTATTGTTTATTTCACTAACTTTTGTGCAACAATTCAATCATCTAAAATCACAACATATACTATATCATTTGACCATATCAATTGTAAGGGCTCAATTTCGTCCGGCCCAAAACCAAAAATAAATAAACAAAACATAAAAACCAAAAATAAAAAAAAATTCAAGTCCATTTACAAAATAATGGGCCAAATACAAAACCCTAACCCAATGTTACACAAGCCCAAAGCCCAACAACTAAAACTTTTCAAAAAACTAAAAAAAAACCCTAGCCTCCAGCGTCGCTCCCTCGCAGGCACGCCACTCAATCCCCTCGCCCTAAGATCTACCTTCTCTGCCACCATTTCACCAAAATGGCAAGGGCATGCTTCTCCCATCATCATTGACCACCATTGCAACCTACAAAAAAAATAAAAGAGACAGAAAGCAGCATAGCAGAGCAGAGACAAAAAGAAAAAAGGGAAATATTGTAATTAAAACGGCTATAAAGATCGAACTTTTGTAAGATTCAAAACCCAAAAAATATAAAGAACAAAAAGTTAAAAGAAAACAAAGGTGATTTTTTATTTTCGAAAAGCATAAAAAATAAAAATACTTTTTTATCGGCGTCCTTTAGCCTCCCTCTGTCGTCGGAGATCTTCTCTGACTCCTGAAGACCCTTGGGCTCCTTCGAGCTCGTCGGGATTCCGTCAGAAAAGAAGCATGAGAGGTGCAAAGAGGGCTATTTTTTTAGTTTTTTTTTGAGTTTCGATGGCGTTGCCTTCAGATCGGGATAAAAAAGGAAAAAAAAAAGGTAATTTTCTAAAAAACTCCAGCCACCGAAGGCGACGACCACCATCGTCGATGACCGGTGGCCACGGTGGAGCTCCAGCGGCTTAAAGGCCGAATTGAGTAAAAATTGAGAGAGAAAAAATAGGTTTTTAAAGTTTTTTAAAAAACCTAGGCAGAATAAATTTTTTTAAAAAAAATGGTTTATATAGGCAGGACTAAACGACACCGTTTTTAAAAACTCCCAAAGCGACGTCGTTTTGACCCAACCCAATGACCCGGCCCAGATTCCCTTAGGATCCATGCGTTTTTAAAGGGAGGGTTTAATTTCTGCTTTGGCCCTCCCACTTTTTCGCTATTTTTCAATTTCATCCTACTACTTGTTATTTTTGCCCTTTTATTTTGTTTTTGTGCAATTTGGTCCCTCGACTACTGTGGACTTACTAAGGGAAGGACACATGAAATTTTGGGGGAAAATTACCTTTTAAGTCCCTGTATATTTCACCCTATTTTAATTTAGTCCTTTTATGTCCTTTTCTTTATGATTTATACCTTTAATTTTGTTATGTTTTTAATTTAGCCTTTTATTTCTTTTTTTCTTTATTTACCCATTTATTTATTTCTTTTTTTGCAATACATTCCTTAAATGTCATTTAAATTTCGATTTAATCCCTCATTTATTAAATGGTGCCTCTTTATTTACTAAATCTTTTATTTTTTTAAATCCTTGTTATTTATTTTCTTTATTATTATGCATTTTTATTTTATCCCTTTTATTATTATTATTTCTATCATTCATATTAATATTATGGTAGTAATCATTACGTAATATCGCTATTATTACCATAAATCGATATTTTTACTTTCATTATATTTGCATTATTATTACTCGTTAGCATAGAATTTTTCTTTTTTATTTTATTTATTCATTTATTTATTCATCTATCATGTTAATATCATCCTTTCCTACTCGCCACTATGTTTTCTCATTTTGCCAATCTCCATGCCATCTTGCTAAAATTTATTTACTCATTTTTATACTATGCTCAAATAAACTAAAAGGAATTTCGTTTTAACAGTTACATTCATTTTATCTAACATATGGAAAATATTTAAAACCGAGGCGATGTTCGTTATTTTTAGGATTTGAGGAAGTCATGCTCCTAACGTACAGGGTATGACATCTTCCTAGAACCAAAGTAATCGAATAACCTATTTAAAATAACAAAAAAACAAGATTTAGGTAACAATCAATTGGCTATTATTCTGGTTTTCAAAAATTTGAGGGATCGTGTCCTAACTCACAGGGCGTGATCTTTCCTTCTCGATTAACTCGAAATAAGACCCTTTCTCATAAAAGTTAATTTAATTGAGTGATGTCTTAATCAAATAACATTATTCGAAAAGGGATCGCATTTTAAATTCTCTTCAAATTTTCAATTCTGACACTAAGGCATCAATTAATCAGCTAGGTACCAATTTTGAGCGTTACGAGGGTGCTAATTCTTCCTCGTGCGTAACCGACTCCCAAACCCACTTCATAGATTTTATAGACCAAAAATTATCGTTTTAGTAAATCTAAAATTTTATTAAAATAATCAAATTACGAAGTGATCCGATCACACCTAATAAAAAGGATTGGCGGGTTCATTTTCAAAATAAAATTGATTTCCAAAAAGGTTTTGACAGCTTGGCGACTCCATTTGGGACAAAAAAAATAAGAGTGTCAAGCCGCGAGTTGGTTACTTTTTGGTCTTTTTGTCAAAAATTGATAATTTGGTTTAAATTAACAATCCCTTCATTGCATTTTATCCTTCATGTTTTGTCTTTAATATATCGGGTTACATAACAATCTAGTACATCTATTTTATCGGTTCGAGAGTTTCTCTTTGTATATATATTGCATTACATAATCATTCTATTTTACCCTCTTTAAGTGGGAGGGGGAAGCTATTATTTCGTGAGGCCTTCCCCTTCGTATAGGATAGTGGATCGCTTCTGGGATACATCTGTACATATGTCTTCGTGAGGTCTTCACCTCCGTATAACTATAGGGAAATGTATTCCCTTGAACCGAACTCGGTCCATATGAGCCTATAATGGGTGAGGATTGAGGAATCTGTTGGTTCAGGTACCCTTACTTTAAATCGAACTACATATAATGAGCTCTAAGAATCTACCCTAGGTAGAACCATATCAAAATTTTAGTGGTCACCCAAATAGATGTTCTATTTATTATTTCTTGCTTTGTATTCTAGCTTTGTATGAAATGTACTGACTTGTTTCATTTTGTTTTGGCTGTGATTGCATTGCATTTTCATCATAGAAAAGGGTGTTGATTCACGTTTAGTTGCTAAATAGAGTTTATCATGGAAAAGAAATTTCTTGATAAAGTGAAAGACAATGCGGCTGTACAAATATGGTCCGAGAAGACACAACAAGAGAAGGGTGATAGCTTGACGGAGGAATATATGTCGAAACTATGGGATTTCACTATTTCACTCGCATTAGTGTAACTCAGAATAATCTACAATAGTTGAAAGAAATATGGGACCAATAGGATGACGAAACCAAGTAGTTATTCTACCATAAATATAGTGATTTACTTTATTTACTCGATGTCAAAGTGGATAAGCAATTATTCCAAGCTCTTACCCAGTATTGGAATCCTACCTATAGTTACTTCACTTTTGGGAAGGTAGACTTGGTGCCCACCATAAAAGAGTACACAACGCTGCTATATTGCTCGAGGATCTAAGCCGACAAAGCTTATTCTAAAGTCGCCAACATCTCGACTTTCTTAAAGAGACTAATGAGCATAACTGGGATGATCGAGCAATAGGTCGCAGCCTGGATTAAACAAAAGGGAGATAGCAAATGCTTCCCTTGGAAAATTTTACGAGATTTGATCTTGGCACATCCGAATATGAAGAAAAGAGTCGACGTATTTGCCTTGAGTATTTACGGGTTGGTCATCTTCCCTAAAGCACTAGGGCATATAGATGATATAGTTTCAGATCTATTTCACTGGCTTGACAAAAGGGTCACGCCCGTCTTGGTAATTTTTGCTGAAACTTTCTGATCTTTAAGTGCATGCTAGAGAGTAGGTGAAGGATGATTTATCGGGTGTGCACAACTCTTGTTAGCCTGGTTCCATAGCCAATTTTAGAAGGTAGAAAAGGTTTCTTATCGAGTGTTCTCTGAAAACTACTCTCCCTTGAAAGAATTCGTGACTATTCCAAGACGAGACAACATTTCTGAAGAAAAGTGGATGACAATTCTCCAGTCTCCAAGATGAAGACGTTGAATGAAGGGCCCCTTGGATGATCTCTGATGAAATTTTGTACCGATGTGGAGACTTCTACTGAGTCCCTCTCATCGGGATACGGAGAGCTATTGGATATGCCCCTCTGCTTATGTTAAGGCAGTATAGGTCGAGACAATTTATACAGACAACGTAATGGCTGACTCAATGTGAGTTTACATATAAATGTGATAATTATAAAAAGAAGGTTCGTGAAATATCGAACGCCAATAGAAGAACACTTACAAGTGATCCCATCCGAGTTAGAGATCATAAAGCAAAACTTTGAAAAGAGGAGTTCGGAGATGGGGAAAATGATAGAAAAGTTGGAAGAGGAAAAGATTCAGCTAAAATTAGATGTCGACATCCAAAAGTTAAAAGATGAGAAAGTGAGAAAAGAAAAGAACGAGGCCAAGAAAAACTTGGACAATCTAAAAACAGATTATAAGAAGTTACGTTTATTGATGAGGATTGCCCTATTGAGTAAAATATCAGAACAATGGTGGCAAGAAATTCAAGAAGAAAAGATTAAAGATGATAAGTGGGAAAAGAAATTCGAAGATGCTCAAGTTTGAGAAGATGCTCTAGAAAGGGATTTGTTACAAAGCCGAAACGAAAAGGTTAAATTGAGAGCCGAGGTAGTAGAATTAGAAAGGTCACTACATCAATATCGTATTCGCAACTCCGCGATTGAGCTTAAAGCGAGTCTGAATAAGATTGAAGAGTTGAATGGAATGATAAAAGAGCTCGAGGCCGCATTGCAAAATTGTGAACTTCGAGTTGAACTTCTTTAAACAAACAATGAACATTGGAAAGAGCAACTTCAACACTCTCAAGGTCTAATCAAGGATAAAGATCACATCATAGGCGAAGCTATGACTCAAGTACCAGATGTAGCCGAACATTTGCAAACCCTAGCGGTTCAAGCTGACATGCTAAGCTTGATATACGAATTAGAATTAGGTCGAGGTCAAGAATTGGCTTGGCATCTTAGGAAAGCCAAGGCTTTGAGTGTTAAGGCAAGGCCGTATATGTGAAATATATCTATTTTATGTAAAGAGATTTGTTTTCTAGTAAAGTTGTTCTAATAGAATTGAATAAGAATTAATGCCTCTTTTTGCATTGATTTTTCATTCATCAGCATTTACATTTGATCATATACATTAAATTTCATAAAAAGACTTAATTTATCGAAATTATGACAATTACCTTGGAAACCAACAAGAATCTGCCAATCAAATATTGTTACGGTACTTGCGGTAAAACCAAAGCCATTGATCAAATGTTAGAGAGACTAGAACAAATTTAGAAAGACATGCAAGATCAGTTGCAAGCGTAGCTGCAAGACCAATTAGCTAAGGTACAGTAAGACATGAGAGATCAAATACAAGAGTCCCAATGAAGCATGATAAGCCAGTTGACCCAGTTGCTGGCTGGAGGGATCGAAAAAGGGAAAAGTACTGTGATTAACTCTAGGGATGACAATGAAGACCCTACATACCCCACAGGCTTTACCCCAGTAAATGTCCAAGCCCAACCAAATATGTATCCGCGAAGGGTACCCGTTGCCATAAAACCTTAACAATACCAGGCCGGCACCTCAATGTTGGTGAATTACCCATCGAGTTCAGGGTCCAATCCCGGAGATAACCTGACCAACCCCGTTGTTCCAAATCTGGACGACATGGCGAAAATGGATAGAGCAAGAGTAGATTTGCCAAAATAGCTATAAGATCGGTGCAAGTGGTTGGAGGAGAAATTTAGAGCTATGGAAAATGCTAAATACCTTTGCAGGGTTGATGCTAAGGAGTTAAGCTTAGTCCTAGGTCTAGTGCTCCCACCAAAATTCAAAACTCTAGAATTCGAAAAATACAATGGGACTAGTTGTCCTGAAGCTCATAACACAATGTTCTGCCGAAGAATGATGGGATACATCAATAACGACCAATTTTTAATCCATTGCTTCCAGGAAATTTTGATTGGGTCGACTGTTAAATGGTACAATCAGCTAAGTCGTGCCAAAATCAACTTATGGAAAGACTTGGCACAGGATTTCATGAAACAATACAGCCATGTGACCGATATGACACCTGATAAAATTACGCTGCAAAATATGGAGAAGAAGTAAAGTGAAAGCTTTAAGCAATATGCTCAAAGATGGAGAGAAGTGGCAACACAAGTTCAGCCACCTCTTCTGGAGAATGAGACAACAATACTTTTCATAAACACTCTGAAAGCCTCGTTCATGAACCATATGCTACGAAGTGCTATCAATAGCTTCTCAAATATAGTAATGTTTGGAGAAATTATTGAAAATGCAGTAAGAAGTGGGAAAATAGACGTAGAGGAAAACGCTAAAAGGTCTGTCCCGAGAAAGAAAGAAAATGAAGTAAACACCGCAAGTGTGTATAATAAAAGTTATTCAAAATCTATCACTATATGCCAACCATGGACCATGACAACCAGCCACCAAGGCCCTTCGAGGAAAAAATCTACCTCAAGGCCAAACATGGAAAAACTCAAAGTCACACTCATCTAGATGACATATAGAGAGTTATATCAGAATTTGTTCGACGTGCATGTGGTATCCCCGTTTTACTTAAAACCCATGCAACCTCCGTTCCCAAAATGGTATGATGCGAATAATCAATGCGAGTACCACATAAGAATAACGGGACACTCAATTGAGAACTGCACTGCATTCAAAAAGTTGATTGAAAGGTTTATCAAGATAGGGATTGTAAGGTTCGATGATCCTCAGGACCTAATGTGGTAGGAAATCTATTACCCAGTCATTTTGACAAAGGGGTGAATACGATAATTGAGAGTGGAGGAAAGAGGACCAAAACTAATGTTGCAGAAGTGAAATCCCCACTAAAATAGGTTTGGCAAAAAATGATAGACGTGAGATTAATCATTCAAGATTCAGAAGGGATGCCTAAAGGAATGAGAAACTACTGTGAGTTCCACGCTGAAGAAGGTCATGAAATCCAAGAGTACGCTGAGTTTAGAGCTCTAGTGCAAAGTTTGATGGATAACAAAGAATTGAAATTCTTTGAAGATGTCAAAGGCTTAGAAGGAAGAGATGTTTGCACCTCAGAGGAATGATCAACGGAAAAGGTCTACAAGGTCAACCACCCAGTGGTAATTATTTCACGTCTAAGAAATAATGAAACGGGAACACAAGCTATGCCAAAGGTCATAATTTAGAAACCCGTGGCTTTTCCCTACAAAGATAGCAAAAGGGTTCCATAGAATTATGATTGTAACATGATGATCCCAGAAGAGGAGAACTCATTTGGCACTTTAGAAGAGGATCAAGATATTAAATTCTTCACACGTAGTGGGTGACGCTATGACCCTGTAAGTACGAGAACCGAGCCCATTAAGGAAAAAACCCTTACAATTAAGCATAAGAAAGAAAAAACAACTAGACGTGAATCACCTGTTAATGATCCTATAACTGAGAATGAGGTTAAAGAATTTTTGAATTTATTGAAGCATAGCGAGTATAGTGTTGTAGAATAGCTACACAAACAACCAACTCACATATCAATACTAGCTTTGCTCTTGAGCTCGGAGACACATCGTAGCTCGTTGATGAAGGTGTTAAATGAAACTTATGTTGCTGATGATATTTCTGTAAACAAGCTAGACCATTTGGTTAACAATCTGAGTACCGATAATTTATCTTTTTTAATGATGATGAAATACTTCCAGGGGGTATGAGCTCCACGAAGACTCTACACATCACTACCTGCTGCAAAGGATATACATTGCCAGGAGTGTTAATCGACAATGGATCTGCGTTGAACGTCTTGCCTCTATCCATACTAAATAGGTTGCCAGTTGATAGCTCTCATATGAAGACATGCCAATATATAATGAGAGCATTCAGTGGTACAGAAATGAGGGTGATGAGGAGGACTGAAATACTTCTCTTAATTGGTTCAAACACATATGAGGTAGATTTTTTAGTAATGGATATTAAACCCTCTTATAAGTGCTTGTTGGGTAAGCATTGGATTCATTCGGCTGGGGCAGTACTGCCGTCATTACACCAAAAATTGAAACGGGTAATAGAGGGTCGACTGGTAACAATAAACGCTAAAGAGGATATCATTGCATCCGTAACTAGTGATGCACTATCCATAGGAGTGGATGAAGAGGCAATAGAATGCTCCTTTCGATCACTGGAATTTGTTAATGCAACTTTCATTGTTGAAGGAAACAAGATTCTAGTGCCAAAAATATCCAGAACCACGAGAATGGGGCTGCAGTTAAAGGTTAGAAAAGGAGCCGGCCTAGAAGAGGACTAAAAAAATACCTTTAAGGAAGAGTCGAGGCACCAATGTTGATAGACAAACAAGATCGTTTTGGCTTAGGGTACAAGTCAGATGTGAGACAAAAAAAGAAAGAGTTGGAAAAGAAGCAATAAAAAATAAAAATGCGACTAAGTGGGGGAGAGGTCAAGTGGGAACCAATGATCTTTCTCCATATATAGAAAAAGTTTGTGTTAGGAGAAATCATTTATTTTGAATAAAAAATGTCAAAAAAATGTAGAAGAAATGTTGGGAAACATGAGCATGAATGTCATATCCAAAGAAGGAATTGGGAAAGAAAACCTATCAGGCATTTGTCATTATATCCCCGAAAGTGTTCTGAACAATTGGACTGCAGAAGAGATTCCTGTAATTTTTAGAACTAATTTAGAGTAATATTCAAAACACACTTACTACTGTAAGCCTAGGAGCAATAGGAATCCTTTTGTGAAAAAGGCATATGTCTACTATTTTTATTTCAATAAAAAGCATCTTTGTGTCTCATTTGGCAAATATTCTTTCTATTTCATTTATATTCATACTACACAGATAATTATTCTTAAATCTATTTGTTCTTTGTGTCTTTCTGTACTCCTATAACATGTCTGTAGATATCAATGATACGAGCGACGCTGCTGCTGACTTCGAGTCTCCTTTTGAGCAAGATATGTGTCCAGAGAAATCTTAAGACTGTGAAGATGATTGAGATTGTAACTTATCCCCTAATTTGTTAAGAATGATAGAACAGGATGAGAAACAGATCCTATCTCACAAAAAGTCAGTGAAAATTGTGAGCTTAAGAAACAAACAAGAAAAGAAAGAGGTGAAGATCAGAGCTTGCATCACTGCAGAGACAGAGCGAGACCTCATTGAGTCACTCCAAGAATTCAAAGATGTCTACACATGGTTGTATCAGGATATGTCTGGTCTAAGTACTGATATTGTGGTACACCGGCTTCTCATAAAGGAAAAATGCAAACCAGTTCAAGAAAAACTCTGAAGGATGAAGCTCAACATCCTGTTGAAAATAAAAGAAGAGGTTAAGAAACAATTCGATGATGATTTCCTACAAATGGTTAAATACTCAGAGTGGGTAGCTAATATAGTCTTCATCCCTAAGAAAGATGGGAAAGTAAGAATGTGTGTAGACTACAGGGATTTAAACAAAGCCAGCCCGAAAGACAATTTCTCGTTGCCTCACATCGACACCTTAGTGAACAACACAGTAGGTTATTCATTGTTCTCCTTCATGGATGGCTTCTCCAGATACAACCAGATAAAAATGCATCCTGAAAACATGGAAAAGACCACATTCATAACCATGTGGGGAACATTTTGTTATAAAGTGATGTTATTCGGACTGAAAAATGTAGGAGTGGCGTATTAAAGAGCCATGGTAACTTTGTTTTATGATATGATGCACAAGGAAATCGAGGTTTATGTCGATGATATGATCGCAAAATCTCAAACAGAAAAGGAGCATGTACAAGTCCTGAGGAATTTGTTCTTGATGTTGAGAAAATTCCAACTAAAGCTGAATCCAACAAAATGTACCTTTGGGACCACGTCAGGAAATTGCTAGGATTTGTAGTCAGCAAAAAAGGGGATCAAGATCGACCCAGATAAGGTCAAGGCTATACAGGAGTTGCCTCTGCCACGTTCTCAAAAAGAGGTTCGTGGTTTCTTAGGGAGATTAAATTACATCGCTCGGTTCTTTTCACAACTAATTGAGAAATGTGACCCTATATTCCGTCTCCTTAAGAAACACAATCAAGGTGTATAGGATGAGGAATGCCAGAAAACCTTTGGCAAGGTCAAACATTACCTATCCAATGTCTTAGTGTTGATGCAACCTAGTTCAGATAAGCCACTAATCCTATACTTGGCACTATTTGAGAATTCTATAGGATACGTGCTTGACCAACATAATGAGTCAGGAAGGAAAGAAAGAGCGATATACTACCTCAGTAAGAAATTCACTGAATATGAGACAAGATATTCACCAATTTAGAAATTGTGTTGTGCCTTAATCTAGACAACTCGCAGACTGAGATAATACATGATGTACCATACAACCTGGCTTATATAAAAAATAGATACTTTAAAGTACATGATGGAGTCAACTGCATTGAATGGAAGAATGGCCTGATGGCAAATTTTACTCTCTGAATTTGATGTAATCTATGTAAACCAAAAGATAGTAAAAGGGAGTGCAATAGCAGATTTTCTAGCCAATAGAACTCTAAAAGATTACGAGCCTTTAAATTTTGATTTCCCAAATGAGGATCTGATGTATGTTGCAACCACTAAAGAAGGTGCTCAAGAATAATATACCTAGAAACTAAATTTCGATGGGGCTTCAAACGCTATGGGTAATGGAATCGAGGCAGCCCTGATATCCCCAAACGGAGATCATTATCCTTTCACCAGTAAACTTGACTTTGATTCCACAAATAACATGGTAAAATACGAAGCATGCATCATGGGTTTCCGTGCAGCCATAGAACATAAGATCAAGGTACTAGAGGTATATGGGGATTTTGCACTAGTGATCTATCAACCCAAAGGAGAATAAGAGACGAGAGACCCCAAGTAGATCAATTATCAAAGGCTGATCCTTGAGTTAATTAAGGAATTTGATGACATCACCTTCTGCTACCTCACGCGAGATGAAAATCAGATGGCTGACACCCTGGCTACCCTAGCTTCCATGGTCAAAGTAAACAAACAAGAGGATGTAAAACCTATCCAGATGAGTATTTATGAGGCTTCATCCTATTGTTACAACATCAAGGAAGAAGAAAAGGATGACCACCCTTGGTACCACGATCTACTGCGATATGTAAAGAACCGTGAATACCCGAAGCAGGCAACCGAGAATGATAAAATGACATTAAGAAGACTGGCCAATGACAATGTCTTAGATGGGGAGATCCTATATACAAGAAGAAAGGATTAAGTGCTACTAAGATGTGTAGACGCTGTTGAGGCCAAGAAAATCTTAGACGAAGTCCATGAGGGGGTTTGCGGAACACACGCTAATGATTTTACAATGGCCAAACAAATCGTGAGATTCAGATATTATTGGTCCACCATGGAAGGAAATTGCATCAGTTATGCCATGAGATGCCATAAGTGCCAAATTTATGGAAACAAAATTCATATATCTCATTCACCTCTTTATGTTATGACTTCTCTATTGCCTTTCTCTATGTGAGGCATGGATGCCATTGGGCTGATCTCACCAAAAGCTTCCGGTAGGAATCGATTCATCTTTGTGGTCATCGATTACTTCACCAAGTAGATAGAAGCTGCTTCTTACGCCAATGTCACAAAGTCGACTGTAATGGCCCAAATTTCCCCGGCCCGATACAGATATTAAAACACAAATAAAATATATATATAACTAAAGTCCAAATGTCCAGTTATACAAACATAACCAAACCCAAAATACATTACCCAAACCCAAACCCACTAAGCCTAATGCCCATCAGCCAACCCTAGCCCGACGGCCCAACACCAAAGAGGTTGCAGAAACCCTAGAGGATCCGGGTGCCGCAGCCAAGTTCTCCGCACTTGATGAGCCTCCGTACATGCACCTTTGCCCCCGAGCCACTCCCCACGCACGTAGTACCACTCACGCGAGCCTCCGTACGCGCGTGCCCACGCACCTCTATATCTCCACGTAGGTCTCCGTACCCGTACCTGCACAACAAACAAGCAGCAAACAGAAAGAGAAAAAAGAAAAATAACAAAATAGCAATAGAAAAGAAAATAGTAGAAAAATAGAAGGAAAAATAGATGTATTTTCGGGGCTATAAAACCCCATTTCTGAATTGTTAGGGGAGCCCCTTTTTTTTACGCACATATTAAAAAAATATTCAAACAAAGCAGATTGGAAAAGGTGATTCGCCATTTTTTTCCCCTGCATTTCTTTACTGTTTTCTTTTATTTTTTATACGAAGAAGAGAAATATAGAAAAAGAAGAGACAAGAGTGAGGAACGTACCTGGTGACCGTCCTCGTGCTCGCTCCGTCGCAATCGGAGTCGTGCATGGGATTCGAAAAGCCACTGTCAAATGATGTAGCAGAGCAGCGCACAGAGGAGAGTTTTTGGCTTAGGGTTTGCAAATCTGCTGAAAAATAGCTTAATGCCTTGTTTTTTAGTTTTATACGTACTTTGAAACGACACCATTTGAAGCCCATTCTAATGGCTCCAAAACGGTACCGTTTTGAGCTTTAACCCGCGTGGTGACCCGACCCGAGGGAAGGATCCGTGCATTTCATTTCAATGCCTTATTTGCGCCACCGGTCCCTTACTTTTATTGTGTGCTACAATCCAGTTCTTTTATTTTTTTTTAAATTTAACCTCTTATCTCATTTTTGTTTCACTTTAGTCCTTCTCATGCAACGCTACGTTTTGAGGGGGGTTGGGAATATTCCCCACTTAGTCCCCCAAGTTATTCGTGCGTTCATTTTAGCCCTTTAATTTTATTTTATTTCCATATTTTCCTTCTAATTTGATTTTAAACTCGATTTAACCTTCTTATTTGTTTTCTATTAATTTGTTTAATATTAGTTTATTAATATTTTATTATTATTAGCCTTTTATTATTATTACTATATATTATTACTCTTATTATTATAGATTATTATATTTATCATATTTTCATTTATCTTTATATGTATGTATTGTTACTTTAAGTTATTATCAAATACTAGTATTTAATCTCATTATGTATTATTTTCCCTTTCTTAGTATTATAAATTTTTTGTGTATTATTATATTAAGTTTTTATATTATTATATATTAATATTTAATTTCATCATGTATCATTTTATATATTTTCTATGTTAATCTAATATGATATATATATGTATATATGTATTTTGTGATCTTATTTTATAATACTTTTTTAAACCCATTTATATGCCTTTGTGTTTTAAAGATTAATAATATTTTGTGCAATACTATTATATATATATAGATATACAATTTATATTAGACTATTTTTATTATACATATACATATATATAATTTATATTTTGAAACCCTATTTTATTATATTTTATGTATTTCAGCCTTTATATGCATCATTATATGTATATTATTCTTTATATTAAACCTTTCATTTCACATATATATTTTTAAAATCAATATGTATTATTCTTTTTTCCTTGTTATTTTTTAAAATAGATTGATAATTCATTTAATTTTTGAATGTTGTATGACCGAGATTATCGTTGCCATTCTTGTTTAAATTTATCCATTGCTTGTTCATATTATTTGATGATTTATCGTTCACTAGCATGTATCGTAATTTACGAATTGTCATTTTGAATTATGCACTACCATTCAATCGCATTACATTTGTTTGGAAAAACATCGAAATCGTTTTGCACATAAACCTTCAAAATACTCGGTATCCAAAATTCTCGAGAGGATTGTGCCCTAACTTACTGGGCTTCAATTCTCCTTGTTGAATTTAGATAACCGAATACCCCTTTTTCAATTTGAACATCAAAATTCCAAAATAAAAAGCTCAGTCTCGAGAATTCGATACGTGGTGTCCTAACGCATTGGATATGACATATTGTTTCCTCGAGAGGAGGATTTTTCTAACAAATGAAAATAAAGGCAATATTCGATATTTAGGAATTTTGTGAAATCGAGCCCTAACTTACTGGGTTTTGATTTTCTCATTTGACCCAAATAATCAGATATCCTTTTCAAAATGCATAGGTTTTAAAAGTTAAGAGATAAACTTAATTTTGAGGATTTGAAATGTTGTACCCTAACTTATTGAGTGTGACAATTTATTTCTTTGAAATAAGTGAGCCTTATCATCCAATTCATTTTATTTAAGATAAAAGGATCGTATTTTAAAATCTTTTCAAAATTTCGACATTAAGACATTAAACAATCAATTCGGTACCAATTTTGGGCGTCCCGAGGGTGCTAACCCTTCCTCGTGCGTAACCGACTCCCGAACCTATTTTCTCAAAATTCGCAGACCTAAAATTATTTTCAAGGTGATCCGATCACACCTCAATCAAAGATCCATGGTGACTCCCATTTCCATTTTCAAAATCGATACCTATTTTTCAAATTTTGAAAAAGTGGTTTCGACAGCTTGGCGACTCCACTAGGGACATAGAGAGCCAAGCCGTAAAATTGATTGTTTTTTGTCTTATTGTCGAAAATTGAAAACTGATTTTAAAAATTACGACCGTCTCTTTGCATGTGTTTGTACGATTATTGTCACTTGTGTTTGTATAACTTGGCATCATATTGCATAAAGACTGTTAGTCTTACCCTTTTAAGTGGGAGTGAGAAGCTACTCCTTCGTAAGGTTTTCACCTCCGTGCAGGATAGTGAATCACTTTCAGAATACATCTATACCTATGTCTTCGTGAGATTTTCATCTCTGTGCAGCTATAGGGAAATGTATTCCCCTGAACCGAATTCGGTCTGTATGAGCCTATAATGGGTGAAGATCGAGGAATCTGCTAGTTCAGGTACCTTCACTCTAGAGCCAAACCGTATGTAGAAGACCTTAGGAACCCATTCTAGGTAGAGCCACTCCAAACCCCTAGTGCTTGCCCGATTAGGTTTTCCTTGTTTACTTCTGTTTTGCACTAACCTCTCTTATTGTGTTTTGATTATGATTGAATTACATTTGCATTTTAGGAAAGAGATATCGATTCAGGTCCGATTACTAAATTAAAAAGCTTATCATGGAATATGGATTCCTTGATAAAGTGGAAAACAATGCGGCTGCTTGAATATATTCTGAGAAACACAAGAAGGGTGATGAAAGATTTTGTGACTTTGCTTCGTGGCCCAAGGATTCAAGATGATTGTCTAGGAGCCTTCTACGTTTCAAAGAAGTTGGCGAGCCTTATATGAGCAGACAATGGATTGCGACCAGGATCAAGCAAAAGCAGCAAGAACAGACATTCATTGGAAACTAGTAAGATTTAACATATAGGAGGGGATCGATATTGTCTCTTGGAATATAAGGGCGAGGCCGTATATATATCCGCTTTATGTAAAGAAATTTGTCTTTTAGAAAAGTTTTCTAAATGTAATTGAATAAGAATCAACGTCTCTTTAGGCATGCATTTCATACATCTGCATCATATGCATTAAAATCCATTGAAAGAGTCTAATTGAGAGAATTTATTTCAGCTAATCTGGAAAGCCAACCAACCAAACACCCTTACGGTACTCGTCGAAAAACTAAGGAAATGGATCAAAGATTAGAGAAACTGGAGCAAATGCAAAAAGACATGCAAGAACGGCTAGATAAAATCCAAGAAGACATGACAGAAAAATTGATCAAAGCTCAAAAAGATGTGATGGTTTAATTGACCCATCTACTGACGGGGGGAGTAGATAAGGGAAAGGGCTCTATGGCCAATCCTGGGGAAAGTAATGAGGATCCGTTATATCCTCCGGGTTTTACTCCACCAAATGTACAAACTGAAATATACCCAAAAGGATCGTCTGTCACAATTAGGCCGCAACAATTACAAACTCGTGTCACGATCCCCACAATTTTCCAGGGACGATCAAGTTTAAGCCTGGGAGAAAACCCAATTAATCCTATTATTCCCAATTTTGATGAAACAGCTGAAGAAGGAAAGGCGAACGCGGAATTGCCAAAACAGTGGGAAGATAGGTACAAATGGTTGGAGGAAAAATTCAAAGCCTTGGAAAGCGCTGATAGTAATCAGAGAATCGACGCTAAAGATCTAAGCTTAGTCCTAGACTTAATACTTCCTCCCAAATTCAAAATGCCTGAATTTGAAAAATAAAATGGAACTAGCTGCCCCGAGGCCCACATCACCATATTCTGTAGAAGGATGACTGGCTACGTTAACAATGATCAGCTGCTAATACACTGCTTCCAAGACAGTTTGGTAAGGGCAGCGTCTAAATGGTACAATCAATTGAGCCGTACCAAGATTGGTTCATGGAGGGACCTAGCGCAGGCGTTCATGAAACAGTACAGCCATGTAACGGATATGACCCCCGATAGAATTACATTACAAAATATGGAGAAAAAACCGAGTGAGAGTTTCAGGCAGTACGCACAAAGATTGAGGGAAGTCGCTATCCAAGTCTAGCCGCCGCTCCTAGAAAGAGAAACTACGATGCTCTTTATCAACACATTGAAGGCCCCGTTCATCACTCACATGTTGGGAAGTGCTTCGAAGAGTTTTTCAGACATAATCATGAATGGCGAAATGATTGAAAATTCCATCAAAAATGGAAGAATAGATGGTGGAGAGAGTAACAAAAAATCAGTCTCAAAGAGAAAAGAAGATGAGATGAATAATATAGGTTACTCAAGGTCAGTAAGTCATCTAGGTAAAGGGGTCGCTAGTCAACAAGGTTCATTGAGAAAAGAATCTGGAGTGAAACTAGGTACTGAGAAGCTCCAGTTCACACCAATTCCGATGTCATATAAGGAGTTGTATCAACGCTTATTCGATGCGCACGTTGTTGCCACTTTCTACTCAAAACCCCTGCAACCTCCGTACCACAGAGGGTATGATGCGAATGCACAGTGTGATTATCATACGAGAATTGCGGGACATTCGATAAAAGATTGTACCATCTTTAAAAAGCATGTTGAAAGGCTCATTAACATGGGTGTTGTCAAGTTTGATGACTCTAGTGCAGAAAGCCCGCTACTCAATCATGATTGATAACGGAGTGAATACAAAATAGAAAGAGTTGTTGGGAAACGTTCACATCTATCCCATGTATGGGGACACAACTGGAAAGGGTCCTTGTTAGATATCCGCCCTTATAAATCTGGAGTGTTCTAAGCAATTAAACTGCAGAAAAATCCCTGTAGTTTTTCGAGCTTATTTAGAGCAATGTTCAGAACATTTTTGGTTTTAGCCTAGAAGCAATGAGAACTTCTTTGTGAAATAGGCTCATGTCTGAACGTTATTATTCTAATGAAATACATCTTTGTGATCATTTTTGAGCCAATGTTCTTTCGTTCTTTTTGAATAATTATTTCTGATTATTTCATTCTTTTGGATTTTCTTCCACATCATTCATTCATTCATAATCATATTGTACAAATAATTATTCATAAATTCATAGATTCTTCTTTATATTCTTTTGTACTTACAATGGGTCCCAGATATCAATGACATTAGCGACACTGTTGCAGACTTAGAATCTCCTTTTGAGATATGTTTTAGAGGGATCTCATGACTTTGAAAATGACATGGATTGTAACCTATATCCGGACTTGTTGAAGATGGTAAAACAAGAGGACAGACAAATTTTACCTCACAAGGAACTATTAGAAATTGTGAGCTTGGTGAAGATTAGAATTGACCTGATTGCAAAGACGAAGCAAGACCTTGTTGAGTTACCTCTAGAGTTCAAAGATGTTTTTGTATGATCATACCAGGATATGTCCGAGTTAAGCACTGATAATGAAATCTGCACAACAGCACGATGACAGAAATTTACAGTGGGAACGATGCAATGAAAATTCTTTACCGGGCCAATGCATTTCTCGTTGACTCAGCGTAGCTTTGCCCGTTTGAAGTCGAGTTTCCATCCCTTCAAGATGTTGGATTTTACTTTGATTAAAGAGGAAGATCCAAAGTTTTCTGTCGTAGTTGCGCCCCAAAAGGCTCTATGAAAGAAATCTAATACCAAAGAATGTTTTTCGCATACAAGATGAAAGTGGAAGATCTTATGTGAGAGACTTTATCAAGAAAAATATTGGTTCTGGTCAAAAGGGATAACAAGGACTTGCCTAATCCTATGAGTTCCGATCCAATTCAATTCAAAAAAAATAAGAAAAAATCAAAGTCAAAGTCAAAGTCAAAATGAAAATAAAAAAGGAGAAAAAAAAGGGGAGGCCAAGACGAAGACCCGCAAAGGGCGCTTTGTGACCAAAGGTGGTTTTGAGTTGAAAACCCGAAAAGGGCAACTCAAATTTTGAGCAAAATGGGGCCTGGATGTCACCATTATCGGAGACTTCTAATGGGCATTGCTTCATTTTTTAGATCATTAGAGGCTACTTCATACGCCAATGTCATCATATGCTTATATAGAATTCCAGAGAAGATGGTATTGGAAAATGCATTGAACTTGAACAATAGCACGATAGCTGAGGTCTGAAATCAATTCAGAAGAAGACACCACGATTCGTCACTGAATTGCCTAGAGATGAACATCAAGAAAATTGAAGAAAAATGATTGAGATTTGCAAGGATTGGAATGAAAAATTACCATTTGCCCTCATTGCTTGTCGAACATCTGTACTGGGGCAACATCTCTCTCTTTGGTTTACAGGATTAAGGTAGTTTTACCTATTGAAATCCCCTCTCTCCGGGTATTAGTTGGAGGGATCCAATCGTGATGTGATCAGTTGGACCTAGGAAAAAGGTTAAAAGCTATTCATCAGGGCTGGATGTCGAAAAAGATCCTTCCTCAACAAAAGAATTCTAGAGGGAAATGAATGCCAAACCGGGAATGTCCTTATATTGTAAAGAAGACCTTTTTCAGAGGAGCACTGATCCTGAGTGAGATCGCTAATCCTATAAACTCAGACCCAGTCAAGAAATACTTCGTTTAAAGAAGAAGAAAGGACCAAGGTGAAAACCCGCAAAGGGCACTTTGAGTCAAAAAAATGATGAAAAAATGAAAAAAAATGAAAGTAAAAATGGAGAGGCTGAGGGGAAAACCCGCAAAGGGCGCTTTGAGACCAAAGGGGATTTGAGTTGAAAACCCAAAAAGGGCGGCTCAAATATTGATCAAAATGGGGCATGAGGTGATCAGAGCAACTAGAATTTTGATCATATTGGGGCATGTGGTGATCTTGTTATACCTAAATCAATAGGAAAGGGTAGGCGACATCTTGGGGCATGGACAAAGCACTTTAGATCTCCTAAACACATGTCAAACTCATAATGGTCTTCAGAAAGTTTGTTCAGAAAAGTTCAAGCTGCGATATCTGGGGCACCCAATTTTCATTTATATTGAATTTGTTGTTCTTGGAATACTTCATTCCTTTTCAAGATACACATTCCCAATTAATTTCTTTGTTATCATTCTTTACTATTTTTTGGATAATTTATTCCCTTCGAGCTATGCTCAGAACTAACTTCATGCTTATCCATTATTATGATCCTCTTTTGCAAGCATGTAGCATTGGAATAATGATTACTGGACTAATAAAACTTTCACAAAAGAAGTTTTGCATATTACTCTAAAAAGTTTCTAAATAATACAGGAACCTGAAACAGGACTATTGTTTAGAACACGCCAAATTTAAAGGTTGGAAATTTGAAAAGGAATAATCTAAATTTGGACTTTCTCTTTGGATTTTGTTGTAAAAAACATTGATTGAACAAAATCACAAAGATGTCATATTAACGATAAGGCTTAAATAAACGAGCAAGCAATGATCATCAGGAAATAGGAAGAGGTTACCTCGGAGAAGAGAGCCTTCACTTGCACATGAGTCTTTGGTACGACACCCTGAGAATGGTGTAAGAAACCAGAATGATTCAGCTCATGTATCCTTGAATTGTGATAAGAGAGGATTGAGGAAAAGCCACATATTTCTACCCTTGGATTGCAGTGGGAGAATGATGGCACAAAATGTGCGACCTAATGGATTAAACTTTGAGGTTTACAGTGGGGGCAACCAGGCTAAATGTTTCTTCAGAAAAGCCAGTCAAGCACGAAGGCGTTGTAGCACGTCAGTCACAAAGCCTTAATAAACTTGGAGTAATGACAACCTAAGCGGGATCATTCTCGAAAAAAATAAAACTCTGCATTCATGCAAACATTATTCACATGTCTAGTTAGGAGCATTGGATTCATTTTGATCATGACATCTTAATCATTAGGCATAATTAGGTTCATTATACAGGTCATGTTCCCCAGAGAACAGATCAATGAAGATAGCGGATCTTATCTTCCTGCATCGACAACAAAGCAGATCGAAAATGCCAGTTTTACTTCCCAGGCGATGCAGTGGAACAGATTAAAGCCACATCGGTGAATCTTGCTTCCCCGACATTGTAGTTAAAAATATTAAAGCTACAACAGCGAATCTTACTCCCCAGGTGATGCAGTGGAACAGATTAAAGCCACATCGGTGAATCTTGCTTCCCCAACATTGCAGTTAAAAAGATTAAAGCTACAACAGCGAATCTTACTCCCCAGGCGATGCAGTGGAACAGATTAAAGCCACATCAGTGAATCTTGCTTCCCCGACATTGCAATTAAAAAGATTATAGCTACAACACCGAATCTTACTCCCCAAGCGACGCAATGGAACAGATTAAAGCAACATCGGTGAATCTTGCTTCCCCGACATTGCAGTTAAAAAGATTAAAGCTACAATAGTGAATCTTACTTCCCAGGCGGTGTAGTGGAACTGATTAAAGCTACAGTAGCGAATCTTATTTCCCCGACATCAGTTAAGCAGATCAAAGTTATGAGTTACGAATCCTATCTCCCCGACGTTGCGGTGGAGTGGATCGAAGCAATTTCTATACATCTGAAGATGCAGTAGGATGGAATGAGGCTACTTGAAGAAAAATGGCACCAAGGTCCAGCACGACCAGGCAAAATTGGTGATTTTAAAGTCTTTGCTTCGTTCCCGTTACACGACAACGAGCAAAGAGGGGCAGCTGTAATGGCCCAAATTTGCCCGGCCCGATACAGATATTAAAACCCAAATAAAATATATATAACTAAAGTCCAAATGTCCAGTTATACAAATACAACCAAACCCAAAATACATTACCCAAACCCAAACCCACTAAGCCTAATGCCCATCAGCCAACCCTAGCCCAACGGCCCAACACCAAAGAGGTTGCAGAAACTCTAGAGGATCCGGGCGTCGCAGCCAAGCTCTCCGCACGTGACGAGCCTCCGTACATGCGCATTCGCCTCCGAGCCACTCCCCACACACGTAGCACCACTCACGCGAGCCTCCGTACGTACGCGCCTGCGCACCTCCGTATCTCTACGTAGGTCTTCGTACCCGTACCTGCACAAAAAATAAGCAGCAAACAGAAAGAGAAAAGAAAAATAACAAAATAGCAACAGAAAAGAAAATAGTAGAAAAATAGAAGGAAAATGGATGTATTTTCGGGGCTATAAAACCCCATTTCTATATTGTTAGGGGAACCCCTTTTTTTTACGCACATATTAAAAAAATATTCAAACAAAGCAGATACGAAAAGGTGATTTGCCATTTTTTTCTCTGCATTTCTTTACTGTTTTCTTTTATTTTTTATACGAAGAAGAGAAATATAGAGAAAGAAGAGAGAAGAGTGTGGAACGTACTTGGTGACCGGCCTCGTGCTCGCTCCGTCGCAATCGTAGACGTGCATGGGATTCGAAAGCCACTGTCAAATGATGTAGCAGAGCGGTGCACAGAGGAGAGTTTTTGGCTTAGGGTTTGCAAATCTGCTCAAAATGGCTTAATGCCTTGTTTTTTAGTTTTATTCGTACTTTGAAACGACACCGTTTGAAGCCCGTCCTAATGGCTCCAAAACGGTACCATTTTGAGCGTTAACCCGTGCGGTGACCCGACCCAAGGGAAGGATCCACTCGTTTCATTTCAATGCCTTATTTGCGCCACCGGTCCCTCGCTTTTATGCGCGCTACAATCCAGTTCCTTTATTTCTTTCTAAATTTAACCTCTTATCTCATTTTTGTTTCATTTTAGTCATTCTCATGCAACGCTGCGTTTTGAGGGGGGTTGGGAATATTCCCCACTTAGTCCCCCAAGTTATTCGTGCGTTCATTTTAGCCCTTTAGTTTTATTTTATTTCCATATTTTCCTTCTAATTTGATTTTAAACCCGATTTAATCCCTCTTATTTGTTTTCTATTAATTTGTTTAATATTAGTTTATTAATATTTTATTATTATTAGCCTTTTATTATTATTACTATATATTATTACTCTTATTATTATAGATTATTATATTTATCATATTTTCATTTATCTTTATATGTATGAACTGTTACTTTAAGTTATTATCAAATACTAGTATTTAATCTATAAATTTTTTGTGTATTATTATATTAAGTTTTTATATTATTATATATTAATATTTAATTTCATCATGTATCATTTTATATATTTTCTATGTTAATCTAATATGATATATATATGTATATATGTATTTTTGTGATCTTATTTTATAATACCTTTTTTAAACCCATTTATATGCCTTTGTGTTTTAAAGATTAATAATATTTTGTGCAATACTATTATATATATATAGATATACAATTTATGTTAGACTATTTTTATTGTACATATACATATATATAATTTATATTTTGAAACCCTATTTTATTATATTTTATGTATTTCAGCCTCTATATGCATCATTATATGTATATTATTCTTTATATTAAACCTTTCATTTCACATATATATTTTTAAAATCAATATGTATTATTCTTTCTTCCTTGTTATTTTTTAAAATAGATTGATAATTCATTTAATTTTTGAATGTTGTATGACCGAGATTATCGTTGCCATTCTTGTTTAAATTTATCCATTGCTTGTTCATATTATTTGATGATCTATCGATCACTAGCATGTATCGTAATTTACGAATTGTCATTTTGAATTATGCACTACCATTCAATCGCATTACATTTGTTTGGAAAAACATCAAAATCGTTTTGCACATAAACCTTCAAAATACTCAGTATCCAAAATTCTCGAGAGGATTGTGCCCTAACTTACTGGGCTTCAATTCTCCTTGTTGAATTTAGATAACCGAATACCCCTTTTTCAATTTGAACATCAAAATTCCAAAATAAAAAGCTCATTCTCGAGAATTCGATACGTGGTGTCCTAACGCATTGGATATAACATATTGTTTTCTCGAGACGAGGATTTTTCTAACAAATGAAAATAAAAGGCAATATTCGATATTTAGGAATTTTGTGAAATCGAACCCTAACTTACTGGGTTTTGATTTTCTCATTTGACCCAAATAATCAGATATCCTTCTCAAAATGCATAGGTTTTAAAAGTCAAGAGATAAACTTAATTTTGAGGATTTGAAATGTTGTACTCTAACTTATTGAGTATGACAATTTATTTTTTTGAAATAAGTGAGCCTTATCATCCAATTCATTTTATTTAAGATAAAAGGATCGTATTTTAAAATCTTTTCAAAATTTCGACATTAAGACATTAAACAATCAATTTCGTACCAATTTTGGGCGTCACGAGGGTGCTAACCCTTCCTTGTGCATAACCGACTCCTGAACCTGTTTTTTCAAAATTCGCAGACCTAAAATTATTTTCAAGGTGATCCGATCACACATCAATAAAAGATCGATGGAAACTTCTATTTCCATTTTCAAAATCGATACCTAAAATTATGACTTCTCTATTGCCTTTCTCCATGTGAGGCATGGATGCCATTGGGCTGATCTCACCAAAAGCTTCCAGTAGGCACCGATTCATCTTTGTGGTCATCGATTACTTCACCAAGTAAATAGAAGCTGCTTCTTACGCCAATGTCGCAAAGTCAACAATCAATAAATTCTTAAAGAAATAGATCATATATAAGTATGGGATGCCAGAAAGGATTATATCTAACAATGTATTGTATTTAAACAATAGTACGATAGCGAAGGTATGTAGTCAATTCAAGATCAAACATCATAACTCATCACTATATCGTCCAAAAATGAATGGTGCAGTGGAGGCAGCCAATAAGAACATTAAGAAGATCCTAAGGAAAATGAGTGAGACTTATAAAAATTGGCATGAGAAGTTACCATTTGCCCTCTATTCTTATCGAACAACTATTAGAACCTCCACCGAGGCAACACCTTTCTAATTGGTTTATGGAATGGAGGCGATTTTGCCTATTAAAGTCGAGATTCCTTCTCTCTGAGTTTTTTCGGAATTGAAGTTAGATGAAATAGAATGGATCCAATCCCGATATGATCAGTTGAACTTGATTGAAGAAAAGAGACTGAAAGTTATCCGTCATGGTCAGATGTACTAAAAACAAATTATGCGAGCTTATGAAAAAATGTTCGCCCTAAGGAATTCTATGAGGGTGACCTGGTATTGAAAAATATCCTGCCCATATAAAAAGACTTTAGAGGAAAATGGATGCCGAATTGGGAAGGACCTTATGTGGTAAAGAAAGCTTTTTCTAGAGGAGCATTGATTCTCATTAAAATGGATGGCAAAAACTTGCCCAATCCCGTAAATTCAGATTCAATCAAGAAATACTTTACCTAAAAAAAAAGAAGAAATGAAAGGTAAAGGCGAAAACTCGCAAAAGGGAGCATTGAGGCCAAAGGAGTTTTGAGTTGAAAACCTGAGAAATGGCAACTCAAATTTTGATCAAAGATTGGGCATGTGGTAGTCTTGTCCCCTTAGAAGTAGCAAGGAGAAGAAATTTTGCATCTTGAAGCATCAACAAAGTACTCTAGATCTCCTAGACACATATCAGACTCAAAATGGTCCTCAAGAAGTTTGTGTAGAGAAGCTCATGCTGCGATATTTGGGGCACCCAATTTCATCCTACTCACTTTGTATTTTAGCAACGTTTGCTATTTTGATTAATCTATTCATTTCGAGCTTTACCCCCAATAAATTGAAATCTTGTCCATTGTTACAACCTTTTTCAAGCATTTTTACATTGAAATAACGATTAATGAATTAAAAATATTCAAGTAAAAGCATTTTTTTCATATTGCTCTAAAAGGTTTCTAAATAGTACAAGGACCTAAAACAGGACCACTAGTTAGAACTAACCAAATCTAAGAGTTGGAAATATCTGGGAACGAATAGTCTAAATTGTGATTACTTCTTCGGGTTTCCTATCAAAGATACCAGATCTAAACAAGAAAGTTTGGTAACACATCAATGATAGAACCTTGACAAACAACGATCAATGTCAGCCTAAGCATTAAAAAAGGGATCACTCTCGAAAATGACATTCTGCATGCATACAAATATCACTCATATACATTTAGTTAAGAGCATTTGATTCATCATGATCATAACATCCTAATCACTTGACATAAATATAGGCATATGAAATGGATTCTACAGGTCATGTTTCCCAAAGAATGGTGTAACAGACAAGTGAAACCACAAATCTTATACGCCTGAAGTTACAGTGGATCAGATTGAAATCACCATAGCAAATCTTATCTCTCTAAAGTTGCAATGGAGTATATTGAAGCTAAACCCCTGAAGTTGCAATGGGTCGGATTGAATCTAACAGAATTTCTCTAAAGTTGCAGTGGAGCATGTTAAAGCTACAAATCTTATCTCCCTGAAACTACAAGTCTTATCCCCCTGAAGTTGCAGTGGAGCTGATTAAAGCTACAAGTTTTATCTCCCTGAAGTTACAATGGAGCAGATTGAAGCGACAAATCCTATGCCTCTGAATTTGTAGTGGGTCAGATTAAATCTACCATAGCCAGTCTTATTTCCCTGAAGTAGCAGTGGAGCAGATTAAAGCTACAAATCATATCTCCCTGAAGTTGCAGCGGAGTAGATTGAAACTACGATTCCTATACCCCTGAAGTTGCAATGGGTTAGAATGAGACTATTTGAAAAAGAGAAGCACCAAAGAAGTCGAGATTTGACAAGACCATACAAAATTGGTCCTTCTTAAAGTCTTTACTCCATTCCCGTTACATGGTAACGAGCAAAGAGGGGGCAGCTATAAAGGCCCAATTTCGTTCGGCCCAAAACCAAAAATAAATAAATAAAATATAAAAACCAAAAATAAAAAAATCCAAGTTCATTTACAAAATAATGGCCCAAATGCAAAACCCAAACCCAAACCCAATGTTACACAAGCCCAAAGCCCAACAACCAAAACTTTTCACAAAACTAAAAAAAAACCCTAACCTCCAACGTCGCTCCCTCATAGGCACGCCACCCGAGGCCCTCGCCCCGAGGTCTACCTTCTCTGCCGCCATTTCACCAAAATGGCAAAGGTATGGTTCTCCCATCATCGTTGACCACCATCGTAACCTGTAAAGAAGAAAGAAAAGAGACAAAAAGCAGCATAGCAGAGCAGAGACAAAAAGAAAAAAGAGAAATATTATAATTAAAATGACTATAAAGGCCGAACTTTTGTAAGATTCAAAACACAGAAATACGAAGAAAAAAAGTTAAAAGAAAACAAAGGCGATTTTTATTTTCGAAAAGCATAACAAATAAAAATACATTTTTACTGGTGTCCTTTTGCCTCCCACCGTCGTCAGAGATCTTCTCTCACTCCAGAAGACCCTTGGGCTCCTTCGGGCTCGCTGGGATTCCGTCGAAAAATAGGCGTAAGAGGTGCAAGGAGGGCTATTTTTTTAGTTTTTTTTTTGAGTTTCGAAGGCGTTGGCTTCAGATCGGGATCAAAAAAAAAAGAAAAGAAAAAGGTAATTTTTCTAAAAAACTCCGGCCGCCGATGACCAGTGGCCATGGTGGAGGGCTGGCTACTCAAAAGCCGGACTAAGGAAAAACCGAGAGAAAAAAAATAGGTTTTCAAAGTTCTTTTTTCTAAACCTACGCAATATGAATTTTTTTTAAAAAATTTTAGGTTATATAGGCAGGACTAAATGACGTCGTTTTGGCCAATATTTGTAAGTCCCAAAACGGCGTTATTTTGACCCGACCCGATAACCCGACCTAGATTCCCTTACGATCCGCGCGTTTTTTAAAGGGAGGGCCTAATTTCTGCTTTAACCCTCCCGCTTTTTTGCTATTTTTTAATTTCGTCCTACTACTTGTTATTTTCGCCCTTTTATTTTATTTTTGTGCATTTTGGTCCCTCGACTACTGTGGACCCACTAAGGGAAGGACACATGTAAATTTTTAGGGAAAATTGCCTTTTAAGTCCCTAAATATTTCACCTTATTTTAATTTAGTCCTTTTATGTCTTTTTCTTTATGATTTATACATTTAATTTTGTTATATTTTTAATTTAGCCTTTTATTTCTTTTTTCTTTATTTACCCATTTATTTATTTATTTATTGCAATACATTCCTTAAATTTCATTTAAATTTTGATTTAATCCCTCATTTATTAAATGTTGCCTCTTTATTTACTAAATCTTTTATTGTTTTAAATCCTTGTTATTTATTTTCTTTATTATTATGCATTTTTATTTTATCCCTTTTATTATTATTATTATTTCTATCATTCATATTAATATTATGGTAATAATCATGACGCAATATCATTGTTATTACCATAAATCGGTATTTTTACTTTCATTATATTTGTATTATTATTACTCGTTAGCATAGCATTTTTCCTTTTTTATTTTATTTATTCATTTATTTATTCATCTATCATGTTAATATCATCCTTTCCTTCTCGCCACTATGTTATCTCATTTTGCCAATCGTCATGCCATCTTGCTAAAATTTATTTACTCATTTTTATACTATGCTCAAATAAACTAAAAGGAATATCATTTGAAAAGTTACATTCATTTTATCTAACGTATAAAAAACATTTAAAATTGAGTCGATGCTCATTATTTTTGGGTGTAAGGCCCAATTTTAGCCCAGGGCCCAAAACCCAAACCCGACCAAACTAAAATTAATAAACAAAAAAGCTAGCAGCCCAACTAACCCAATTACAAATAGACCCAACATCAGATAGCCCAAGTGAAACCCAAACTTGAGCCCAAAATACCAACCCAATTCAAACCCAAAAGGCCCAATAACCTAACCCTAGCCCAGAAACCCAAACCATAACACAAAAAAACAAAAAAATTTCAAACCCTAGGTGCGCCGCACCTAGGGTCTTTTAGCCTGGCCGCCACTTGCTTCGGACTCTTGGTCTTCGGGTCGCCACGCGTCTGCCACCGCCGCTGTCACGTCGACCGTCGCCTATCAATCGCCTACAGAAGGAAAATAAACACGCAAGCAACAAAATCATAGAAAAAAATGCAAACAAATCGGCTATAAAAGCCGAGCGCCACTTCTGTATTTTTTCTCTTTTTTTTTTACTACTGATTAATGAAAAAATAGAGCCAAAGCTTTTAAAAAGGTTGACTCCAGTTTAACTGCTTATATTTTTCTCTATTGTGTATTTTTCTTTATTTCTATTTTTTTTATTTTTATGTTTGTTTATTTTTTTTACTACCCTTTTTAACAAAAACGAAACAATAAGGGAAAAGGGATGATACCTGTTTGCTTCGAAGGCCGGTGCTAGAACCCATCTTCGCCGTCACCGGAGTCAAATAGGGAAATTTTTTTTCTTTTTCTCTCGGTCCCACGGTTGAGAAGGCCTAGCCTTCAAGGATGCAGCGAAGTAAGGGCTGAAAAGCCCGTTTCGCACGACTCCGGCCACTGGCCATGGAGGCGGCACGGCGGAGGCCAAAACTTAAAAGGCCGGACATTGTGAGAAAGAGAAAGAAGTTTAAAAAAAACTTTGTAAAAATGATCTTTTTTCAGAAAATTTTAAGTTAAATAATGATTCCTAAACGGTGTCGTTTTGACATTAGGGGTCAGGTGCCAAAACGACGTCGTTTTGGCCCTGACCCGTGACCCGACCCGTTGGCCCTCAAGATCCGCTTGTTTCTGCGATGAAGGGGCTATTTGCGCATGTGGCCCTTCCGCTTTTGCGAGGCTTTACAATTTGGTCCTGAAATTCTTTTTTTCTTTACATTTTGCGGTATAATTTCATTTTTGTTTCATTTCGGTCCAGACAGAAACAGTGCGCTCCAAAGGACTGGGAATAATTTCCCATATAGTCCTCACCCTTTTCTAGCGCATTTCAGTTGGCCCTTTTTTATTTATAATTTATACCTTTAAATTCCATTCAAATTTCGATCCAGTCCCTTTTATATTTATTCATACATTTTATTATAATTTAGACTCCAAAGTTTATTTTAACCTCAATTTGATCCTTTATCCTTTTAATTTCAAGCTTTATTTATTCTTTTTCGTCCTGTTTTATTTCTTTATTTATGCATTCATGTATTTATCCATTTCCTTACTTTTCTTGTGTTTAGAATTTATATTGCTATTTATTCTTTTATTTATACATTTCATTATTATTATTATTATTATTATTATTATTATTATTATTATTATTATTATTATTATTATTATTATTATCATCATCATTTTTATTAGTGTTTAATTCATTTTTATATTTCTAGTATTAGAACAGTAATTAATATGATCATGGTTATTGTTATTTGGTGATTATTATTGTAATTACGTCATGATTATTATTGTATTTTATGATTTATTATTTACCCTTTAAATATTCTACTAATATAGTTATTTTATGTTATTTCATTATTATTATACTACACATTGTACGAAGTAATTGTTTGCCTTTACACGATATTTGCATAAATTAAACTAACATCTCGTTATATTACATTAATTCTTACTCAAATTCAAAAAAAGAAAATTTTCAAAATAAGGCAACATTCTGTATTTAGAAACTCAAGAAAGTCGTGCCCTAACTTACGGGGTTTCGACTTTCTCGAAAAATTTAAATACACGAATCATTTCAAACAAAATTTTTAACTGTTCTCGGGAATTAACAAAAGATCGTGTTCTAACTCACGGGACATGATCTCTTTTTTAAACCCGAGATAATCGAACTCTTTCAAAATAAACAAATTTTCCGGCTTTCATTCTCGTATCAAGAATTTTAGACATTGTGTCCTAACTTACGGGACGTGATTCTTCTTCTCGATTAACGTGAAAATATGCTTTTCTCTTTAAATTTTTCAAAATTTTGATAAAGGATCGTATTTTAAATCTCTTTAAAGTTTTCAATCTTCGACACTAAGACATTAATTAATCAACTAGGTACTAATTTTGGGCGTTACGAGGGTGCTAATCCTTCCTCGTACGTAACCGACTCCCGAACCCGTTTTTCTGAATTTCGTAGACCAAAATCATTGTTTTAATAAAATCAAATCATTTATTAAAAACAACCACTTTACGAGGTGAGCCGATCACACCTCATCAAAAAGGATTGGTGGCGAGTCCTATTTTCGTTTTCTTTTTCAAAATCCAAGTCGACCCCGTTTTGTCAAAAAAATAGTGTCAACATTGGGATTTGAGGAAGTCGTACTCCTAACTTACGGAGTATGGCTTCTTCCTAAAACGATAGTAATTGAATAACCTATTTAAAATAACAAAAAAAAAGATTTAGGTAACAATCAAGTGGTGATTATTCTGGTTTTCGAGAATTTGAGGGATTGTGTCCTAACTCATGGGGTGTGATCTTTCCTTCTCGATTAACTCGAAATAAGGCCCTTTCTCATAAAATTTAATTTAATTAAGTGATATCTTAATCAAATAACATTATGAGAAGAGGGATTGCGTTTTAAATTCTCTTCAAATTTTCAATTCCGACACTAAGGCATTAATTAATCAACTAGGTACCAATTTTGGGCGTTACGAGGGTGCTAATCCTTTCTCGTGCGTAACCGACTCCCGAACCCACTTCCTAGAATTTATAGACCAAAAATTATCATTTTAGTAAATCTAAACTTCTATTAAAATGATCAAATTATGAGGTGATCCGATCTCACCTAATGAAAAGGATTGGTGGCGACTCCATTTTTGTTTTCAAAATAAAGTCGATTTCTAAAAAGGTTTCGACATCAACTAAACCATTACTAGCTTAAATATCAATATGACCATACATTATACGAAATTGACTCAAAACCTAGGTACATGTCATTTATCAAAATAAAAAAGGACTGTACAAACATTTTTAGTCAAGAACTGCTAATTGGATGTTGTATCATGTCTTAAAATCTCGGGATTGACTATAACCTACGCATGGAAAGAATCAACTTTACGCTGAGTGATAAAGCTCAGCGGTACTTTCATGATTCAAGTCAATGCAACATTTGCATTAGCAAATGAACACAATGAATTCAAGTTCAATGTTTAACCATTTCACATTCCATCATGCCAAGAGTTTCCATTATCATATCTATATATACATATAGCAAATTTACATACCAATTCATTTAACATTTGCAATAAAATTCACCATATAATACCATTCAACAAATGTCAATCTATATACCATTTGAAACATTCAATACCATGCCTTATATTAATATGTATAAAAACAATCCATTTAAGTTTCAAATACATGTACATTTAACAATATGCTACCCAATTTTCATTTTCAATCAATGTCATTTGATCTTTCAACTTACGATTTAATGCTCTTTATGGAGTCTACTGACTCATTCATATTTGATTCGACCCCCAGGACTTGTTTCTAACCGATTCGCATATTCTTTTATATGCTTTCTCTATCATGAATTACTTATAAGTACTTATGGTTCCATATCATCATATCATTTCAATTAATATCATTTAACAAGCTTATGTTTTATAATCTCTATTAACCTGACTTGGACTTTGACAGATACGCAAATCGTCCAACCAACACACCAATCCGGCACCAAAGTGCATCATCGAAGAAATTGAAATAGGGGAAACTGGCACACATAATGCATACTGGCACACGAAGTGCATCCTGACATACAAAGTGCATATTGACGCACGAAGCGTATCTTGGCACACAAAGTGCATACTGGGAAAATTAGTTGTATTTGACATGTTTAGTTGAAGTTTTTTTTCTGTGTATAAGTCATGTATTACAATTTACAAGAAAGCTTACTGGGAGAAGTTGTATTAGGTAACTTTAATTTGCTATATGTTGTAACAATTTTTTGATTAAAAAAAATTTAGTTTTTCTCTCTATTCTAGCTGTTTTACATTCATTTTTGCACCAACAAGCCAAGATAGACTAGGACTCTTGAAGCATGGAACTCATGTAAAAAACACCAAGGCCAACTAAGATTCTTCAAGACTTTGCTGTACATACTTCCTTCTTGATAAAAGACTCCTTTAAGGATGTACTACAAACATTCCTCGTTGAAAACCTTATCTCATTTTTATCATAATATCCAAAAAAAATCAACTTGGAATAGGACTCATCTCTTCAACTGAAACAATGTCATGATTGCATAAGACTCTTCTACTTAGTTGATTTATGCTTACTTAAAAAATGATAAATGTCTTCTTTAATTTGCGGATAATAAAATCACTTCTTCTTCTTTTTTGCTTAAAACGAAATCATAAACGATAAGGATAAGAAATAAAATAAAATAAAATAAACTACATAAAAAATTAGATGCACATACTGCTTAAGAGATGTGGCATGAGATGTGCCAAATCCTTAAAACATAGGGAAGTGTAGGAAAACGACTGAGAGAACATAGTAAAGTGAAGCAGTGAATTTAAAAAAATAAAATAAAATGAATCATTGATATGATATCTAAAATAATAAATTTGATTAAACAAGTTCATGTATGCCAAGATCACAAGAAGATGTCCAAGTTGCAAGAGTCCTTAAGACAGATCCTTAAACTTTCCGATCAAATCAAAATGAAGTTTGATCTCTTCAAACTTTTTACCAATTGATTTAAATTCACTATTCTAAAACTCACGACTTTTGGACTCTAATAAAAAAATTAACATAAGCCCAAATCAAACCTCTCTTAAAGGGAAAAGGTATGCAAAATCCTCTTTATAAAATTGAACCAATTCCAAAACTCTACAGTACTTTAGAACATGAACTCAAGAAAATTAGGATTTATTCTAATTGTTTTTCATTAAATTTCTACAGAGTTTCCCTTAGTATTTGGGTTTCGGGTTTAGAGATAGTTTATATTTATAGAGAAAAACATGTATGAGTTTAATTCTTATTTAGAGCTATAAAGTAATTAAACAGAGCTGTCACAGTCCAACAGAGACTCAAGGAGATGACCGGCGGCTACTTAGGGATGAAGTAACCCCTTAGCCGACCTTCCCTTACTAAGTTGGGCTAAGGTAGCCGACCATTGTCCAGACCAATTTCACAAGCTTCCTTCTCTTGAAACTAAATAACATGTCTTAATTAATATAATTAAATAATTTACATAATTTAATTTTAATATTATGATGACTTTATCATATTAAAATTTATATGTAAATTTATTTAATTATCCAAATAATATTCAACTACGATGATTTTTTAATTTATTTTTCATTTTAGAGTCAATTATTTTATTTATTCATCCAATCAAATAATAATCTAAAAATTAAATAAATTCCAACTCATCCCTTATTTTACCTAAAAAATGTGATTATTGCATATAATAATTCTAAATTTATCTATTAATTCTAAGTTTGTCCAAAATTATAATCATCAAACTGATAGGTAAATTGGACATTATACCATGACTCTACGCTACAATCTACAAACAACACTGTAGCAAGAACATTTGGAGAGATTAGCAATGACAAATGAAGCATGTCCCAAGAGAAGAGAATTTGTTGCCCATTGGCTCGTCAAGGAGAGGTTGTCGATCAAAAGGAATTTATTTGTGTATAATGAGCCACTGCCAGGTGATATCTATTTGTTGTTAGCAGATGCAGTTGGCTTTGCCTTCCCTAGGTTAGTGTCTCAGTAGTTCATTCAAAGATTTTCCTCTTTTATTCACCGCACAAAAAAAGTTAGCTATAATTTATTTGACCGTGTCCCAACAACATAGTATCATGAGCTTTAACTAGACCATTTCATTAAGAGAGAGATTAAAGATCACAAAATCAACAAAGGATACCTTAGTCCTATGCCTATGTCTCAACTATATTTACTACTTTCTATAACCTATCCTTACCCGGTCTCGATTCACATTTAATTTACAATGAGAGGCCCTTGAATTGGGGCACAACATTTTGACGCTTAACTGTACGACAATCTGTTTTGATTGAATAAGCTTCACCATCACTTTCTTTTTAAGAACTATATACATGTTTACACAAAACACAATTCTCTCCCATTAATCTTCCCATTACACTTCCCTCTTCAACCATTAATTTGCTACTTTGCTTATTCCAGAGATGTACTCCATATGTTTGCCTCTTTAGCTGCCACACCTTAGCTTCTATCCATCTCCACCCAGCGCTATCTTTAGGCAGCTTAAAGAAGCTCCCTATTTTCATCCAATCAACAGGATAAAATGCCATAGGTGGTAAGATCGTAAAATTATAACCAGCTCTCCCTTCTACTCCACGAACTACCCTGGAAACCATATAGGGCCCATTGTGTCCCCATTTGTTCCCATCAAATGTCAAAGCAAATTCCTCAATGAACTTGAGTACGAGTGGATGGTTCATATCAAAGACCAGCACTGCATTGTTCAATCTTGTCCAGTTCTTAGACACCACATCAATGCTTTGTGCTCCAATTGTGTTCTTCAACCCTTTAAAACTCCTCAGCACTATGAAGTCCGTGTCTAAGTAAACACCACCGTACTTGTATAAAACTGCAAGCCTCAATAAATTAGATAGATTCTGAGCCAATGGAATCTCACCAGGGTCCTTTTTCCCACTCTTCATATCATCAAGCCAAGCTTCAGCGGGTGTGTTCTTCACCAGAAATGGGAAGTCTGGGGCCACTGCTAGAACTTTGAAACCACGATCAAGCAACGGTTTCAGGATCCTGTAACCTTGTACTGAGTCCATGGTTCTGGATAGAATCATCAAGCAACCATTAGGATGAGCCTTAAAAACGCTTTCCACAGCCATGATTTCCCTTCTTCCAAAGGACCCTACCTTGGCAATCCATGTCATGAAGAAGTGAACCTCGCACCCATGGTTGAAGAATTCAAGAACTCGGCCATGGAACTTCTTTGTCAACTCATCTGACGTGAAAATCTCATACTCTGGCAGTCTTCTTCTCCTGAATTTCCCAATCCCATGTTCATTATCGACCCTGATGATCTTGTTTTGTGTAGAAACAGTCAATGGCAGAGGAAAAACAACATTCCTCTTGATATTTCTTACAACTTTCGGACTCTGCAACGCCTGGTAATCACGTTTCTGATTGAAAGCAGCCGATTCAAGTGATATTTTAGAAACAATACTATCTGCCAGCATGGAAAACATTAGAAGAGCAAACAAGATCATAAAAACAACAGGCGATTTGGATCGATTAACAACCCGGCAGCCAAAATTTTTGGCTGCCATCAATATGGGGTGGTGAAGGAAGAGGTTGAAGCTATCTAGATATTCAGAATTTCAAAGGCTTGTTAGAGCTGCCAAGATAAACCTGTCTGGAGGTCAATGGGAAGAGATATTTTATAAGTTTACAAAAGGGACACATCCCAAAGGAAGCGAGTCCAATAATATAATATACGAAGCATCGTGTGTTTCTTCACTTTCATTCGTATTACCTTTTTGTTATTTTTTGGGTCTAAAAGAGATGGAAGAAACAAGTGTAGGAGTAATTTTAATAGATAAAAAATTGACATATGGTATGCCTGAAAAAAAGCCATAAACCAGTTGAAAAAAAACCAAGTGAGATGGTTAACAATTTCTTTGGTCTTTTTCTTCTTTTACGGGAGGCATCATTTTACGGAGAAAGATGGGTGTGATAGTGTTGGGACCTTCTTTATGATGTATGACTACAAATTTTAGATAAAAAAGTCTAAACCGGAACGGTCTTTATATCAATTAGCGACGTGGGGGCGGTGTGGCTAGAGATTCTCGACGTAAGCTAGAGGTCAATTATTGACAACTTGCCCATGTTCTCAACACTCTTTATTGGCCCAACGTTTCATGTGTTATTTTGAAGCAAATGTTGAAATATGCAGGCCCTTGATTGAAACCTTAATAAAATTAGGATGAGCTTCTGAACACGTTTGGTAAAAGTTGGAACTGTATATGTAAATACTCCCATATTTATTCTAATATAGATGTGATTATATTCTATCTATTGTAATAGTTAGATTTTTGCCATAGATATATAGATGTATTGATTATAATTGTAATTTCGTTGGTGCTTCAGATTGTCATTCTAATATAAATAATATGTGTGCTATTAATTTAAGTTGCACCATGTTTGGATTCTGTTTATTGTTTGACTGTGTACAAGAATATTTCATATATTTTATTATTATATGAAATAAAAGTATTACATAATAATTAATTAATAATTTTCAAGTTTTGAATTTAAAATTTAAAGCTGAAGTTTATTATTATTTATTTATAATTATTTATCAATCATCCACACAAAATATCAAGTTAAAACAAAGAAAAGGCAGGCAAGGATTTAGAAGATTGCATGCAGGCGACCAAAGGTTTATGTGTACCTTTCTATTATTTTAAAAAAAGCCCCTTTATTTGACCCCCACATAATTAGGTGGATTTTACAGCACAATTTTTTTTTTCTCACCGACAAAACCAGATCATAGTTATTCCTAACAAGCCAAACATACCTTTTTCACATAAAAGGAAACCTAAGGCCCTGCCTTCCCTATCATTACCTCTCTTTCATTTTATTTTTTATTTCTTAATCTTGTTTCTAACTCAAAATGGTTTTTTTTTTTACTTTTTAAGTCTTTTTGAGGTTTTCTTTTATAATCATATTTTAATTGTCGCCTTTTATATTATATCAAAACTTGGAATTTATGTCATATATTTTGTTTTTTTAATATAATTAGGTTTCTATACATTTCTAAACTCATTAGCTAATCTAAATACTGAATATAGTTAATTATTTCAATTAAAATGTTGACATCAATTTTTTAATAACATCATTCCAACAAAAAAATTTATTTTACCATTACAAGTTCAAATATGTGTTTTTAAGGAAAAAGTCCACATCGGCATTTTCGACCCCTTTTTTTTTGTTGCTGTTGCTTCATTACTAAGTGATTTTTTTTTTAAATTCAAAATATCTCACTAGTAAATTTAATTAATGATATTTAACAGTGGTAACAACCAGATGTATTTTTTAAGAAAAAAAACATTTATTAAAATTTATAATATTATTAGCTAGTCCAAATAGTTAATATTGTTGATTACTCTTATTAAGATTTCATTAGGATGGGCACACAAAGCTAGGGTCAAACCAGCGAGAGCAATTTAGAAGATGAATCTAGGTTAGAAAATTTCAAGAATAATAAGATTAGTGTATGAGACTTTTAGGTATTTAGTTTAATTGGGTTTTTTTACCCCAAAAATAAATAAATTTGTGGCTTGAATTTTAAAAAAAAAAACTATTCTAACAAAAAAAATTATTTTAGCTTGATAAGTTGAAATAAGTGTTTTTTTCTTAAAGGTCCATGCCCACTACTGAAATGATTAAGGATGTTAATTAATTGAACTAACTAATGACTCGATTCCTTTTTTCTCTTTTTTTAATCATTATAAGATAATGGTAAAACCACAGTTTCAATCTCTCTACTTTGCTCACATTTGTGATTTAATCTTTATATTTAATTTGACAAAATTTGGTCCTCTATTTTTTCAGTGGCAATAGTCAGTCCAATTAATTAGCATCCTTACCTATTCCAATTAATATGATTATGTGAATTCCTTTTAGAAACATCTATATATATATACACATATATATATATATGAAGTTGGAATAGATATTTTGAAGAAAAAGATGTGATATTAATATTTTAACCGAAATAATTAAAGGCATCAATCATTTAGATTAATTAATAATATTATGTAGAGGAACCAAATTATATAAAATTAGAATAGATACCAAATCTTAAATTTAAACATAATAGAGGAAGCATAACTAGAATTTGATCTAAAGCAATCCATGTCTAACACAATCATTTTAATAAAAAGTTTGATTTTTTTTATTAAAAAAAACTTTCATAGTTTAATTTAATTAAATTGGTATAAGTGATTATATTTATATATCTATATATAAAAGAAACATCCTTGCGGCCTTCCCTTTGATGACACGTATATGATTATCTTCTTTTCTTTACATTATAAGAAAATGTCAAAGTTCTTCTATTATGTTTAAATTTGAGATTTGATCTCTATACTGTAATTTCTGATATAATTAAGTCATTTTATTTTATAATGTTATTAGTTAATCCAAATAGTTAATATCGTTAATTTTTCAATTAAAATATGTTATGTAATTATAAACAACTTGAATGTCCTAAATGTTTTAAGACTTACACATCTTTTAGATTTGCTTTTTTTTTTTCTTTTAACATTATAAGATTATAGGAAAATTTCAATTTTGGCCCTTATATTTTGTTGAAACTTGGTTTTGATCCATATACTTAAATTTTTTATATTATTTGATCCATTTACTTTTTATAATGTAATTGGTTAGTCTAAATAGTTAATGTTGTTAACTTTTTTAATTACAATGCTAACGTCTTTTTTTTTTCAAAACACTATTCCAACAAAAAAAATATTTTATAATAATGAGTTCTAATGAATTCTTTTAAGAAAATATATATATATTAGCATTTTCAACGTTATCTTTTTATCACATCACTATCAAGTGAATTTTTGTTATTTTAAAATGCCGCACTAATGAATTTAATAGAAGAATCTTAACGGTGGTAACAACTTGACCTCAATTTTTAATTTTTAAAAGTAAAGAGACTAAATTCTTAAAAATAAAAGTAGAGAAACTAAATTTCAAATGTACAAAATATATAGAGACTCGGACCATATTCTAACCTTAAAATTTTTATTATATAAATTATACAAACAAATAATTAAGAAAGATTTTTTTTTTATGATAATCATATAATATATGAAGTTGTTAAGTCTATAATAGACATTGTTGCTGGAAGGTAAATATGGGTTTTTGACTTTATAGGACTGAATCAATATTTGAAATCAATTCTTCAAAAATAATAATAATTGAAAATCAATATATTTCTAGAATGAATAAATTATGAATTTTAATACAATCATTATTTAATTCTCCCAAAAATACAATTATTACTTAATTTTTCACTCTCTCCTTTTGTTAAGTGATATACCCAAGGTTTTAATGGCTTAAAAAGTTCATAACTACTCCTCTTACTGCAGGATGCTTAAATTGCCAACATTTAGATCAAGCTCTACCCAAATTGTTCTAGTTCATCCAACATTCTCCATCTGGCCGACTGTTGGTAAGTAGTTTTTGGATATCAAATAGACCTCTCCAGAAGGTAATTTTAATGTGGTCGATTTCCCCTCCTTTGCAATCAATTTCGCAACAGCATTCGCTGCTCTAGCTAATTGTCCACCCCTTCAAAGTGTGATTTCTATGTTATGTATGGTCGTGCCTAAGGGCATGTCAGTTGAAGTAGATTCTTCTCTTTTTGATGGATTAGTCAAAACCCCTTCCCAGACTTTAATATAGATATAATAGTATTTTGTATAATAATTTTTAAATGTAAATTATTTTTTTCTTATGTTTCTACTAACCAAAAAAAAAGATATCAAACGTATTCTTGTTTTCATTATTGAAAATATTTTAATTTATTTACCAAACTTATATTATATTTTTCAAAATATAAATAGAAAAGCCAAAGGGTTAACAATTTAATAATTGATATTGGTCCCAAATGGTATTCAAGGTAGATGAGAAGACATTTGGTATATATAATAGTTATGTATTATACAATTATTGTACTATTAATTATAATAAAAACTAGTGAGGGATGATTGCAAAATAACATATATTTGGTACCAAAATTATTGGCATGCAATCATTTTTTTTCCTCCTCCATTACTTTATCATATATATGTATATGAAGTTGAGTTGTCCCTTTAGTAATTATGATCAACCCATGCCTCTAATCTCTAATTTTATAGACCAAAAACCACAAGCTTTTCCATTAGTAGGTTCTGATGAGTTTGGTGGTGCTAAAATGTGAATTAAATCAATGCATTTTTCCTTTTATTTTCCCTAATTGGTAGGGATGGATATGACCTAGTTCGATTAAATTTTTTTTTAATTAATTCAATTTTTTGACTTTGAATCTAGTTGAATTTTTATGACCAAAACAAACTAAAAGAAATAAATAATAAATTGATCTGCCCTATCAATTTCAAAAATGATGTATCTAAAAGGATTATAAAATAATTGAAAATAACTCAAGCGTATTTGTTTAATTAAATTTAATTCAAATTAAAACTAATATTATGGATTCGATTTTTTCATTCAACACCAACCCCAGCATAGTGTTTTGGTAGGATAAGCCCACACCTCACTGCACAATTCACGATGAATATTCCTTTTCCAATTATCTTCTAGAATGGGTTGTTTTATTAGGAAACTAGGTCGTATGGTTAAATTATAGTGTATCTAACATGGAAATTATCCTGAAAATGGGGCCCACACCAATTCCTTTTGCCTGCAACTTTCTTACTTACGGCCACCCACAAAATATAATGACACCACACATTCATCAACAAAACCAGATGATGAAAAAACCCTAAAATTTTGAAAAGATAGAAAATTGACGGAATAAAAAAATATAATTTTTCATAGTAGGAATAATAAAAAAATGAGTAGACTTGAAAAAACATTTGAAAATGTATAATTTTGAATTAACATATAGATCCCTCTCTTTTCGTCATTTCAATTGTGAAAGTTTTTATACATTAGAATGGAAAATTATCCTCCCTCCTATTTTATTTCATCTCTCTCTTCTTTTTTCTTTTTTTTCTATCAAGCGCATTCCAAATTTATTTTCTTTCCATTTTCTCTTCCCATCCTTTTAGTTTTTCACCCAACCAAACACACCTTAAGAAAAAAAAAAATGAACTTAAAAGTATTTACTATGGAAAAGAATGTATATATATATATATGACAAAATGATTTTTTTAAAGATATAAAAGTTAATTGAACCAAACATCCCTAAATTGTGACCTTCATTCTAATTACATTTCAAATTATTGAGATTATATTAATTACATCATTCCATTACTAAAATAGCTAATTTAACTGTTTAATGACATGTTAGATCTTATGTGGCATAATTTAAAAATGAATATTGTAAAAAAAAAAAGATTTTTAAAAATTTTAATTTTTGTGGTTTTCAAAACTTTTATATAAGCTTTATCATTCACTTCTTTTTTCAATTATTAGTTTTTACTTGCCAACATTTTAATTTTATTTAAATTTAGCTATATAATGTTTGACATGTCATTTAACAGTTGAATTAAAAATTTCAATAACGAAAGGACTTAATTGATATAATATCAGTAGTTTACATTTTTTGACTTAAATTGAATTAAATTAGATTTTGTTTAATTTTAGCTTCAATTAATTTGAAAAGTTTTAATTTAATTTTTAAATTTATCCACTTATGTTTGGTTTTGAAAAATAATAATATTTTTATTTGAAGTAAAATTAGAATTTGTTTTTTAGACAAATAGAAAAATCAGCTTTAAATAAGAATCATTTTGGAGTAAAGGGTTAATGTAAAAATTGAAAGCTCAAATAGATTATTTGTTTTAAAAGCCCAGTCCAAGGCCCATATTTTGTTGAATTTGGAGCTAGGGTTCTGAACCCGAATTTAATGTGGCCATCCAGCTTTATAATGGACAAAGAGAGATAAACAACATCAAAATTGACTAATCAACTCCAAATGATGGCATCATAGAGGAACTCAGCTATGTAAATGTTGGACGAAAGCCCACAAAAGTTACTACTTGTTGTTTAGATTACTAGAATAACAATTTATTTATTTATGTTACATTAATATAGTTTAACTGTGTTTTATTCATAAAAACAATATTGAGTCAACAAAAATTTTGCATTTTAGAGGTTAACGATAAATTTTTAATAGTTGAACGTTAAAGTTAACTGTCCCTAATTTTTTTCAGTTAAAGTCATCATGTGTCATAACACAGTGTGACATGTGGTGAAAATTGATAAAAAAATAATAGAAGTTATAGAAAAATTATAAAATGCTTCTTTTAGTACGATAATTTTTATAATTTTCTTTTATGAATTTTATATATTTTTTACATTTTTTATACTTTTCTTACGAATTTATAAAATTTTATATTTTTCCTATATTTCTATAATTTTTATGATTTTTATAATTTTTTTTTTAAATTTAATTATTTTTATAAATTTTATTAATTTTTACTTTTTATCCTTTTTTGCCACATGTCACATTGTAGTTATGACACATGGTGGCTTTAACTAAAAAAAAGTTAGGGGCAGTTCAAGTACCAATTGAGTGAAAAAAAAATGAAGGCCTTAATAGCTTTTTTTGAAAAAGTTTTAGGATCTTTTTTATGCATTTTGAAAATTTTAAGTACCCACTTGAGTGTAAAAAAAAAAAAGTAGGAGTTTAATCAAGGGGCCAAGCCAATTTTCATTTTGGTCTTTTAAATTTTTAAAATTTTAAATTAGTAAAAGTAAAATTACACTTTGGCCCCCTAAAAATGATAAAAAATTTGATTTAATCTTTTAAAAATTATAAAAATATAGGCTTTTCAAATGGTGAAATTGTATTTTTATTATGTAAAAGTTAAAATTTAATTCCGGCCCCCTAAAAAATTATTTGCCTTCTCCCCTGGGTTTAATTGCTTTTTTTTTGAAAAAGTTTGAGGATCTTTTTGATACATTGTGAATAATCATGTACCCAAGTGAGTGCAAAAAAAAAGTAGAGCCTTAATTGCTTTTTTTTTTTAAGTTTGAGGACTTTTTACACCATTAAGTCTTTTTTCTTTAATTTTTCATATCAGTTTTAAAATTCATATTTGAGATTTGTAATTCTTTCTCAATAATATTGTTTCTAAAATTTGAACAAATAAATTATTTTATTATAAGGATTGAATCAAATTAATTAAAATCAGAATTAAAATATATTGTGAAAATTTACATGAAAATTATTATTTTTAATTACAATTAAATTTAAAAAAATTAATTTACACAAGCATAAAAATTTTAAAAATCTTCTACCCTAATTAAACAATTGATTTTTCTTTGAAAGGGAAAAAGTTAAATGAACGATGCTTAAGCATTGACGTAGGGGTTAGGTAGAGCTGTTAGGGGCTTGGTGGCCCATTTAGCCCGGTCCAATATTGGCCCTGCTTAGATGAAAGGCTAGGTTGATGTGATCCAAATATAAATAAAATGGTTTTTAAATATTTTATTTAATTTTAGCTATAAAAAAATGTAAGTTAAGCTAGCCTCAACTCACCCCCAAACTTGGCATTCTTTTTTTTAAATTTAAGTTTTGATCGGGTCGAGGGTAAAGATAAATTTCATAAATAAAACTATAAAATTTTAAGGCTAAAATTAAATAATTTCATGTTAAAATATCTTAAGTCAAATATAATTTAATCAACAATTAGAAGACTAAAAATAAATGATTGCTAAAAGAACAGGTGAAGTGATTAAATAATCTATTTCAATGTATGATTTTGAATTTATCCTATTTTTGAAAAATATTATAAGAGTCTTTGCTCAAATGAGTGGGGTTGAGAAAGATTAATTATTTTGTAAATCCTTTTGATATTACTTATTTTAAATAAAAAATTTTTAAAAATCTCTATTGAAATTGTAAAAAACTTTTTAATAATCATATCTCACATTTTTCTTCGCAGGTGACTATTCATAGTTAATTTTCACTTAAGTTTAAACTTAAAAGATAACATTATTAAAAGGGACAAATCTAAACCTCAAATATGAACTGTATAACATAAAAGATACCAAAAAAAAAATTCAAGGTGAATGGAAGTTCATACTTTTTTATAGTAAAACTTCCATTGATCATATAACATAGACAATTAGTTGGATGATCCAATTGGGAAAAGATTTTAAGTTGAGTTGGGAGAATAATTCCTTTTTATACCTTGAGCAAGGTAGGAGCAGCATATCTAATACCAGGAATCAATGTTTTACTATAAAATAGTTGTTCTTTTTCCCCCCCTCAAATTCTAAGCTCATTCTTACATTAATGTACTGAAGCACTACCCCTGCACTAACAGATTACATAAATTTGAAATGCTCCATTAACCATCAGCTTCTTTAAGAAACAGGTTGTTTCTTCATCATCATGCTGACTGAGCCTCCCCCCACATATATTAATTTGGATGGAAGTGTTTCCCTTGGTCAGCTAACATGTTGGCTGGTCGGAGAGGAGATTCCTCTCTCGCTACTGATATCATTGTCTTCCATTTCACTCCCATCCATAAAGAATGAATTATTGTTGACACTTGGCTCGGAGCTGGCAGTGCTGCTCGTGGCAAGAGGAGAATCACAAACACTTAAAGTCCTGCTCTTTGTGGATCCCGATCTCACACTATATATGGAGGAAGCTGGAACATTTGTCATAAGCGGACGCTGCTGACCTGAAATACTTCGCCTGATATCCTGCACGAGAAAAGATCAATATAAAAAACCTTACTATGAACAATAATCAAGTAAACAAAATGCATTGATGTAATGCAAGAGATCTACCATGTGTCTCATAGCCATATCCAGAGACTTTTTGGAGAGTGTTCTCCCGAATCCTGAGCTATCGAGAGAAGAAGATAATTTTGCGGTAGGGTTGTTTCGATGATTGTCATCTTGTTTTGGGGATACCAGTTTCCTCATATTTACCACTCTCTCAACCATCTTTGTCCCAATCACTACTGGACTTTCGTTGTCACTGCCATTGGCATCTGCTCTACGCACAGAACGAATGGAGCTCCCATTACCAAAACTGCCACTTGATGCCCTACTTCTAGCAGGCGAGCAGGACTGGCGTCTTGGTCTTCCACTAGAATTGGCCTCAACAGAAGATGATCTGGCACCGGGTGCTGCTGGCCTCCCCCGTGAGGCTGATACCGGTCTTTCTGGCAATGACGTCCTTAAATTTGGTGGTGTTTCAAGCGAAAATCCAGGCATCTCAGATGGTTTCCATGGCCTAGACTTCACGGTTGGAGATGTGCCCCGTGATTGTACTGTGCTTTTTGATGTAGTGGCAGCTGATGGTTTTGTTATGGAAGACGCAGCAGTACCTGATTTTGTAACAGAAGATGTAGCAGGAGCTGATTTCATAAGTGAAGAAGTAAGGGAAGCTGATTTTGGTATTGAAGATGCAGTGGGAGCTGATCTTGTTACTGAAGAGGATCGACCAGAAGGCGCAGATGCAATAGGCGTGCTAGATGAGGAAGCTGATCGACGTGTTGGCGTAGATGATCTTGATGTCGACTTGGAAGCAGGCAAAGAGGGTCTAGCAGTTGGCGTTAAAGAACGTGGAGCAGATCTAGTTGGAGTTGAGGATCTTGCTGTAGAAGCAGCAGGCTTTACGGAAGGCAAGTTGGCTCGTGATGTAGGAGTAGAAGACCTTGAAGGCTTGGTTGTCGTGGGAAGAGTGGGCCGACCAGTAGGTGTTGCAGGTCTACTAGCAGATTTTGAACCCCCGGAAGAGGATGGCCTTCTATTTAGAGTACTGGAAGAGATTACTCCGGCTGACGGAGCTTGTTGCTTTAAGGCAAGGGTGCTCTTCAAAGCAGGTTCCTCCGGGAGATTTGCCAGCTGAAACCCCAAGGCAAGATAAATTTGCAAGATATGACAAATAGGGAAGTAACAAAATCTCTAACAACCAAAGAGCAAATAAATCCAGTAAATTGTCATAACTTGACAACCATAACACATGCCAAAGAGATTTAGTGCTCCCAGTATGACATGATAGAAACTGAAACTCCTATTACAACTTAATTTTGGCAATCTGGACAGGCTCATCACAGCAGAAGGAAAAGGGTTGAAAGCATTAAGAACTCAAATCACATAAGAGTTCTTACCCTTGTTTTCAGTGAAACTGGACGAGCATTAGACATCCCAATCTGGCTCATTAGAGTCTTCTGTGATTCCATTTCCAAAGAGGGAAATAGTGGTGTACCAGGTGGAGTAAGAAGCCTGAAGACAGAAGATATCTCCCATTAGTACTGACTACAGAGCAAAAGAAACAAATCAACATTGAACCACAGAATTCATACGGTAACCATAAGGAAATGTAAACTGTCAAAGCATTAAAATATAATTATCAAGTTTTGAAATGTCTGTTTCTTTTTCTGGGAAGAATATCTTAAACAAATTCTGTTGCCAAAAGGTAAAAGCAAATTTGAAAGAGGGAATAGATCATATGGATGCCAATAAAGTTATTAGCATTGCGGAAACAACAAATTTAACATTAGGCCACATCCTTCACCTAAAAACTTCAGCCACTGGATTTTGGGATAATTACCATATCTAATCTTTGCACTCTCACAACTTACTACCTGATGTATGATTGATATGGAGACTATAAAATAAAATCAAATAATAAATTTTAATTCTCCATTTAAAAAACCTTTTTCATGTCAAAATCCAAATTTTACAAAAAGCAAATGAATGCTTTCTTTTAAAGATTTAGAATGATGTCAAGTACTTCTCTTTATGGCTTAATTGGTACCCATACCTTTCCCCCTTAAAAGGAAGCTTTAAGATAAAATTCAAATTATTGCTTAATACAAACTTCATATTCTTTCTTTTGGTTAAAAAAAGCAAGAAAGGATATTTGATAAGCACGTAGATTCAATTACCCAAAACCTAGAGCTCCATAATAAACATCTTACTGCTCTAAGCAGAGATCGATCGTAAATTTTAAGGTTAAAATCAACCAAAGCAGCTAGAGAGATATAAGATATCTTTAGCATTTACCAATCATAATCAGACTTTTCGTTCTCCGAATTCAAAAAATTATCTGCTGCAGTCTTTCGTACAGGCAAGGCCGAGAAGATCTTCGATACCGGAGAACCTCCGCCACCGACGTTTCCGTTTCCGTTTACGGTTACGTTAGATCCTATTTCAAATCCAAGAACATCACTTTAGTCAACAGTCAACAAACATACAACCACTTCAAAAAAATAAAGTAGTGTTCCACAAGGAAGAACCTCAAAATGAAGTTAAAATCATTTAGTTTACCAAAAGGAACATTGAGTTGTTGTTCAGATTTGTGAACGGAGAGAAGATTGTTGCTTTTCTCTTTCTCCTTCTCTCGTCTCCGCATTTCCAGGAACAAAGCTAGTTCTTCGTCTCTCTCCTTCATCACCATTATCGGTCTCTAAAAACTGATCAAAGACACCATAAAAATCACCACCAAATCCTTTCTTCTTAGATCCAAACCTGAACTCCAAATTCCAAAAAAAAAAAAAGAAAGTTGGTTCAACGAAGGAGGAACTTAGTAGTATTACAACGTCATTTCCGTGTGAAAGAGGGAAATGTTTAATTTTTAAAGAAAAAAATATTATTTCTTTTGTTATTTTTTTAAATTTTATTTTAGTGAATGATCTGACAACCAACAGGTGCTTGTCTGGGTTTTAGCTCAGAAGAAATTTGAAAATTTGAAGGAGGGTGTTTAGCCATTGTTAGATGTTTATATAAATTACCCTTAATTATAGAGATAATCACTATAATGCCATTTTTCTTGTACTAAAAATCTAAAATTTCTTTCTATTTAAGACAAAATAAATTCTTTCTACTTTGTTCCAGATTTTCGGGGTAAAAGATAAAAGGTGTTTTTTTTAGATTTAAGGTGGGTTTGGATGGTAGTGAAGTGTGTCTAAACTTATTTTTTATTTTATCTTCGTATCTAATTTTATTACTATCGTTGCTTTTACATTAATTGTAACTAAACGCACCATTCATCTAAACTCACTCTTGGAGTAAATTTTTAGTGAATAATAATATATATAAAAACTGGTTGAATTAGAAAAAGGGTTTTTGTTACCTTCATTTTAATTGTAGTTAGGATAAACTTTTTTTCTATTTTAAGATTAAGTAGGATTAGTGATAATGAATGTAGACTTTATATCATATTACTTCACCTAATGAGTTGCATTTTTATTAAAAAGCTATGATTGCCCATTTTTGTTAATACGATTTAGAATTTATTATTAGGTTGTTTTTGTAATTTGTCATAAGATAAATAAAAATATATTTAAAATTTTATTTGTGTATTTTAGATATGTTCGAACTAATATATAATTTAAAGATGGCGGAGTGGCAATTTAAGTAATTATGTGATAGAAAGAAGTCGAATTACGAATCATTTGAATAGAACATTCTTGAGGCAGCAGCATGGCACATGGTGGAGGATTGACTAAAACCAACACTAAATAAATAAATAAAAAGAGGTAAAAACCTCCGCAAGGTAGCGGATACTTTCCTCTCAACTTAAAATTCAAAAAATGCTGAGTTATTAAACTCGGGCAATCTCGAGATGAACAAACGATTGGCAATCCAACGGCCATGATTTAAATTAGGGAGACGCAGGACAGCGAGCCTCGTGAATCGAGAGGCGCCGGTGGCTGCCATGCATTTTGGTTTTGTTGTTGAGCGGGCCCAACTAACCACTCAAACTGCATTTGATGCCCATTCTTTGGAAATTAGGACCATTTCCAAATGTTTCTTTTATATTTTTCTTTGATGAGCAATGCATTTAATCATGGGTAAACTACACCCATGGTCACTTTTATTTACCTTAGGTTACATTTCAGTCACTTATATTTGAAATGTTACGTTTTAGTCACTTACGTTATTGTGTTGTAACATTTTAGTCACTGAGCCGTTAATTGTCGTTAATGGTGTAATAGTAAGCTGACGTGGCACGTTAAATTATCATTTCAAACAAAAACTTTAGGTTAAATTATACAATTGGTCCCCATAATTTTTCATTTTGAGCAATTTAATTCTTTTATGTTCTTTTAACTTTCATTCTTTATTTTCTTTATTTTTCATTCTCTTCTGCTTCTCCCTCTGTTTTCCTACATTCTTTATTTCTTTTAACATACCTGGAAGTCGAATTGGTAGTGAAGAAAGAAGCATGGTATGAGTTTATGGGTTTTGGTTATAGGGTTTTGGTTATAGGCAAATGATGATAGTTGATTTCCTACTTCTTTTTTCACTGCCAATTCGACTTCCTAATATGTTAAAAGAAATGGGAAAGATATGAAAACAGAGGGAGAAACAAAAGAGAATGGAAAAAAGAGGAAAGTTAAAGAACATAAAATAAAAAAAATTAAATTACTTAAAACGAAAAAAATATGGAGATCAATTGTATAATTTAACCTAAAATTTTGTTTGAAATGATGATTTAACTTGCCACGTCAGCTTACCGTTACACCATTAACGACGATTAATGGCTCAGTGACTAAAATGTTACAACATGATAACGTAAATGACTAAAACGTAACATTTTAAACATAAGTGACTAAAACGTAACCTAAGGTAAACAAAAGTGACCATGGGTGTAGTTTACCCTTTAATCATTTACTGGCTCCCACTTTTTTTTTTTTACAAGTGCGACTACAAAATTCATTTAGAGGCAGGGGTAGCTAAGATCGCAGCGTCTCGTCTACATAATAATAACTTTTTTTTTATTTTAAATTAATAAGATAAAATTATATTTTAATTTTTAAAAATAATAACATTTTATTTTAATTTTTAGAAAAAATATAAAGATATAATATATTAGAATGGTAAAATTATAGTCTAAAATGATGAATCTAAAATGATGAAAAAAAAAGTAAAAGTTGTTATATTTTATTTATAATTTCATTTATTTCATAGTTATTTATCTTAAAAACTCATATGTTTGTTATTCTGTCTTTCTATTGCATGTTTATGTCTGTGTGAGACTTTAAGCCTTTGAGAGTAAAAACATAAAAATATAACGGAAGGTTTTAGGTACCAAAGATAAATTTTATGGAAGAAATAGATTGTCTATATAAAGATAAATTTGCAATCATACTATGCATATTGACTCTAAAAATGAAAATAATATTTCAGCTCTGAGTGAAGGTTTTAATAGTTTAATAGATATTACTTCTATATATTTCATAAATTATATAACAATGTAAGTAAAATAGAACAACAAGTAAATAATTTAGGAGAAGTTGCAGAATTAGATTTGAACAACGAATCTAAAGAAATATTATCTGATGTTAATAATAAATTAGAACAAGTTCTTATTAATAAAAATATAGAACAAAAGATAGATTTAGGACATTTATATTATGGAAATAGTAATATAATATTAACTTTGTCTGAGGAAGAAGATACTTCTTCAGAAGAATCATCTTCTACTAATAAATAAAAATAAAAAACTTGAAAAACAGAAAAGAAAATACTTGAAAAACAGAAAAGAAAATATACTCATCAACAAAAATATGATTTCCAATCTTATAAGCAACTTATAGAACATTGGAAGTATAAATTCACTAAGAGTTTTGATAAAAATGAAAGAGTTGAATATTTAAAATTAATAGAACAACTTTATGAAAAACATAAAGATTTATTTACTTTGTTTAACTATCATTATATGTTAAACTATGACACTACAGACAGTAGTAGTTCTAGTAATTCTGATAATTCTATAAACCTAGAAGACCTAAAAGTTACAAGTTATAAATCTGAAGAAAAAAATACTTCAACAGATAAGACGAAAATATAGAAATATCAGAACCTATGGATACTGATCAAACAGATCTTTATGAAAAAGAAAAATAGAGTCAGATCTTCAAAATGATGATTATATGAGATCTTTTAATAATGATTATGAAAATGTTAAAAATACAACTAGAATTTTTGGTAATAAAACAGAAAATATAGCTACAAATGAAATAAAAACTAAAAATCTAGGAGAATCATCTACTCAATCAGTTCCACATAGAATAGATGATTTAAATAAAAGAAATGTTGCTCAAGGAGGAATATATTTAGATTTAACTAATATTCCTATAGTAGACTATGAAAAAACCATAGATGACTGGGCACATCTATGACTATTATTGTAAACAACAACAATATGTAGTTAAAAGAAAAATTTTAAACTATTTTGTTGAAACATTTCAGGGAGATGTTCTACAATTTCTAAGAAGACGGGAAGAATCTGATAAAGAAAAAGAACAAAAAATGGCAATTAACCAACCAGATAGGAACTCCCAAAAAACTTTTAAAAGAATTAACTTTTATTCTAAAAACAGAATTTTGTGGTTATTTTGATAAAAAAAATCAAGATAGTATATCTAGTTATATATTGTCAAAAATCAAATTATGTGATATTAGGTATTTAGAAGAATTCTCTAAAAAATTTCTTCATGAATATCAAAAACTAAAAAATGACAATATATAATTTTGGAAAAACCAATATTTTCATAAATTACCACCACTGTGTGATGAGATATATATAAAAAAAATATGTTTCTTATTTAGAAAAGCAAAGTAAAATAGTTGGTGTACCATTAGAAAATATAGGCTCTGTCGAAACCATTTTTTTGAAAAACAAAAAAAAATTTAAATTTTTGGTTGTCGACTTAAAAAATAAAAATTGTGAGTCGCCACCAATCTTTTATTAAGGTGTGATTGGGTCACCTAAAAACGACTTTGGTCTACGACTTTTAGAAAATCGGGTCCGTGAGTCAGTTACGTATGAGGAAGGATTAGCACCCTCATTACGCCCAAAAAATTGGTACCTAGTTAATTAATTAGTGTCTTAAGGTTGAGAATTTAGAAAAAACGTAATCCTTAGCAAAACTTAAAAGGCTACGTATTAAAACCCTTATTATTTCAAAGAAAGAAGATACCACACCCAATGCGTTAGGGCACAGCATTCTAATTTTCCCCAAAACTGAATTGGGCCAAAATACTAGTGCAATAAAACTTTAAAAGAACATCCACTTATCCAAGATTTAAGAAATCACACCCAATACATTAGGGCACGATTCCTCTAAAATCCCAAACTCGGAATATTTCCTTTACTATTTTTAGAAAAAATCTTTATTTCAAGAAATCAATGCGTCAGATCCAATACGTTAGGACACAACGTGTTGAATTCCCAATAATGAGTTCTTATTTTTTAGTTGGTTTAAAGAGCAATCCTCGATTGTTAGATTTTCAAAAAAAATCGGAACCCAATACGTTAGGGCCCAATTTCCTTGAGAAATCCTAAATACGAGTATTATTTCTATTTTGAAAAAATTTGATTTTAAAAATTGAGTAAAAAAATGTAATGTTATGTTACTTTAAACATATAATGCAATAATAAATATTACGATAGCATAGAAATAATACAAATATATAAACAAATAAATACAATAATGGCATGCAAAATATCAAATAAATGGGCAAGATAATAAAAATATGTAAACCTAAATCAATAGACAAATGATTGAAATAAAAAAAATACATATACACATAGAAATATATAGGTTTAAAATAATTAAATAATATCTACATTATCGAAGTTAATTAATGAAATAAATATGTATACACATGAGAAAAATATTAGTTGCAAAAAAAAAAAGAAATAAGTATATACATAAAAAAATATACATATATATAGGTTTTTCTTAAAAAAATTAATATAAGGAAAAAATATTATTAATTGATAAAATAAAAAAATAATGATAAAAAACTAAATTGAATTGCATTTTTTTAAAAAAATGAGTAAAATTTGCAAATAGTAAAAATCAAAGGACTAAATTGAACGCGCGAATTACATAGAGGGGCTGGAAGGGAAATTTTCCCTTCTCCTCTAAAACGGCGCCGTTCCAGTAGGATTAAATTGAAATGGAAAATAAATTAAAGAACAAATTTAAAAAACACAAAAAAAACCTAATTGAAATTTCATTAAAAGGCGGAGGGGTTAAAAATGCAATTTGCCCCTCCGTATGAAAACACGCGGATCCCTAGATCCGGGTCGGGTCGACGCGCAAATCCTCCCTCCAAAATGGGGTCGTTTTCAATTGGCTATTTAAGCCAAAATTATAAGAATAATTTCATTTTCAATCCTTAAAAGAAAAAAAACGAAAATCCTTCAAAGAAAAGCTCTCAACCCCACGGGCACCATCCTCCTGTCCGGTCATTGGCCGGTCACCGGCCACCGTGCCAGCCGCCGATCTTTGGCGCCGGCAATGCCGTCTACGGTGGCTGAAAATTTGAAAACCTCCTTTTCGGCCTTTTAACCTTTCCAAACGCAAATCGGGGCTTAAAATTTCCAAAATCCAACGGAATATGCGGGGAAATCTCGAAAACCTTTTGGTTTCCAGCCACCGATCCTCGGCGTGGCTCCCTCAACGCTTCGTCTCAGAACTCAGACGGTCGTTTCTTTTCCCTTTTTACCCTTTTTTATCCTATTTATTTATGTATAGAAAAATAACATGAAAGAAAAATGTAAATAACCACCTTTAATCGGTTTTTGCTCTTGGTATTGCTATTTTTGATTGCGGAATATGGCTCTTTATTAATTGTCAATTCGGGATCCTTTACAATGTCTCGTAAATGGCTTTTTATAGCCATAATATATAAAATATAGAAATAAAATCCTAGTTACATTGATTTGATTCTCAATCTCTTGATTTCTTTCCATATATTGTTTTGCTTTCTTTCCTTGTTGTGCAGATGAAGATCAGGACTGGGATTCGGGGCTGCGGCGCTTGAGGATTTCCCTAGAACCTTTAGGGTTTCTGACTATCGTTTTTGGCATTTGGGCCACATATAATTGGGCCACTATTCTTTAACCGTAATTGGGTCTGGGGTTTGGGCTCTCTTTGTTGTAATTGAACTGTTTTATTTGGGCCTTTGTTGTATTTTAGATTTGGGCCATTTAGGCCAATTGTAATTTGGGCCCTTTTAAGCCTGGGCAAAATCTGGCATGTACAGCTGCCCCTCTTTGCTCGTTATCGTGTAACAGGAACAGAGCAAAGACTAAAAAAAATGCCCGATTTTGCCCGGTCACACTGGGTCTTGGTACTCCTCTTCTTCAAGTAGCCTCATTCCTTCCTACTGCATCTTCAGAGGTACAGGAACTAGTGCTTCAATCTACTCCACTGCATCTTCAGGGAGATAAGATTTGCCATATTCAGTCTACCTCACTACAATTTTAAGAGGATCAGACTTTTTTCATTAGTTTATTCCACTGCAACTTCAGGGAAATAAAACTTACAATCTTCAATCTATTCCACAGTTGCCCAGGGAAGTAGAATTACTGGCTTCAATGTACTCCAATGTAACCACAGGGAGGTAAAATCCACCATCTTCGATTTGCTCCACTACTGCTTAGGGAGATAAGATCTGCTTACTTAGTCTGCTCCACTACAACTTCAGGGAGATAAGACTAGATACGATCTGCTCTCTGCAACTTCAGAGAGATAAGATCTGAGATTTTAATCCACTCCCTGCAACTTCAGGGAGATAGAATTGTCGGCTTTAATCTGCTCCACTGCAACTTCAGGGAGATAAGATTTGCCATCTTCAGTCTGCCTCACTGCAACTTCGGGAGGATAAGACTTGCTTACTTAGTTTGCTCCACTGCAACTTCAGGGAGATAAGACTAGATACGATCTACTCTCTGCAACTTCAGAAAGATAAGATCTGAGATTTTAATCCGCTTCACCACAACTTTAGGGAGATAGGATTGTCAGTTTTAATCTGCTCTACTGCAACTTCAGGGAGATAAGATTTGTCATCTTCAGTCTGCCTCACTGCAACTTCAGGAGGATAAGACTTGCTTACTTAGTCTGCTCCACTGCAACTTCAGGGAGATAAGACTAGATGTGATCCGCTCTCTGCAATTTCAGAGAGATAAGATCTGGGATTTTAATCCGCTCCACTGCAACTTCAGGGAGATAGGATCCCGGCCACTAATCTGTTCTTATGACCTGTAAAAATCTATAAACTTAATTATGCTTAGTGATTAGGATGTTATGATCAAAATAAATTCGATACTCCTATCTAAGCATGCATGAATGAATGTAGAATGTCATTTTTCACGAATTATCATTTCTCAAAATTTATTAAGGTTTTGTCGCGGACGCCTTTTGCTTGGCTGATATCTTGGAAGAAATACTTAATCAAATTGCCCCCCATTGTGTACTTCAAAGCTCACCCCTGTAAGACGCAGAATTTGTACCATATTCCTTCCACCACGACTTAAGAGTAGGAAAATTTTGACTCTTCTCAATCCTCTCCCATCGTAATTCAAGAATACGAATTATGAAATTTGTTCACACCACTCTCAGGGTGTCCTACCAAATATTCATGCCCCAAATGAGGAGCTTCCTTTCTATAGGGGACTTTTTCCAACCCCATCAATACTTCTTGCTGTCTCATTCGATATTTAGACAACCAAATCCGAAAAAGCAATCTTAATTTAGACTTTTCCTTCTTAGGCTCTTTAATATTTAAACTTAGGGTGTTCTAAACAATAGCTCTATTTTAGGTTACTAAATTATTTAGAAATTCTCAAAGTAATATACAAAACTTCTAATGCGACATGCTTGCACAAAAATCAAAAATACTGAGTAAGAAATGAATTAATTCAAGAATTTATTGATAGTAAGTGTCCTGAAAAGAAAAATATTCAAGAACAGCAAAGAATAAAGTTTTTACAAGAACCAACAAACTTGGTACAAATATTATGAAGGCTAGGTGCTTTGGATATCGCCGCTTGAGCTTCTCTGTGCAAGCCAAGAACCATTCTGAATTTAACATGTGTTTAGGGGATCTACAGTACTTTGTCAATGCCCCCGAGACGTCGTACATCTTTTTATTATTGACTTTAGCGAAGCAATATCACCATATGCCCCAATTTGACAATGTTTGAGCCGCCCTTTTCGGGTTTTCAACTCAAACCCTATTTGGTCTCAAGGCGCCCTTTTCGGGTTTTCACCTTAGCCTCTCTTTTTTTTTTGAAATCAGAGCGCCCTTTGTGGGTTTTCACTTTGATTCCTCCTTTTCTTCAAGTGAAATATCTCTTAACCTAGTCTGAATTTACAGGATTCGAAAAATTTTTGCCATCCATTTCACTCAAAATCAAAGTGCCTCCGGAAAAAACCTTTTTCACAACATAAGTCCTTCCCAGTTTGGCATCCATTTCCCTCTGAAATCTTTTTGTAAAGGGAGGATCTTTTTCAGAACCAAATCCCCTTCATGAAATTCTCTGGGATGAACCTTCTTATTATAAGCTCGTATCATTCTCTTCTGATACATTTGGCCATGACGAATGGCTTTTAATCTTTTCTCTTCAATCAGGTTTAGTTGATCATACCGAGATTGGATCCATTCGGCCTCATCCAATTTTAACTAGGCCAAAACTCGGAGAGAATGTATTTCAACCTCAATGGGTAAAACTGCCTCCATTCCATAAACCAACGAGAAAGGTCTTGCCCCAGTAGAAGTCCTGATCGACGTTCGGTAAGCCAAAAGAGCAATGGTAACTTCTCATGCCAATCCTTATAAGTTTCAGCCATTTTCACTACAATCTTTTTAATATTTTTGTTGGCCGCCTCTACTGCACCATTCATTTTTGGACGATACGGTGACGAATTATGGTGTCTAATTTTGAACTGTTCACAGACTTCTGCTATTGTACTATTATTCAAATTCAGCGTATTGTCAGATATGATCCTTTTAGGCATTCCATATCGACATATGATCTCTTTCTTTAAAAACTTACTGATTGCTGACTTCGTGACGTTAGCATATAAGGCTGCCTCTACCACTTAGTGAAGTAGTCAACAACTACAAAATTGAAACGATGTCCATTAGAAGCCTTCGGTGATATTGGTCCAATGACGTCCATACCCCACATGGAGAAAGGCCATGGAGAAGTCATAAAATGAAGAAGAGAAGGAGGCGCGTGTATTTTATCCCCATAAATTTGGCATTTATGGCATTTCTTGGCATGATTGATGCAATCTCCTTCCATGGTGGACCAGTAATACCCGAATCTCATAATCTGTCTAGCCATGGTGAATCTATTAGCATGCGTTCCACAAACACCCTCATGGACTTCTTCTAAAATTTCCTTAGCCTCTATAGTGTCCACACATCTCAACAGTACTCGATCCTTTCTCCTTTTGTATAGGACATCCCCATCTAAGACATAGTCAATATCTAGTCTCATCAATGTCCTCTTATCATTCTCCGTTGCCTGATCAGGATATTCGCGATTCTTCACATATAGCAATATATCTTAGTACCAAGGACTATCGTCATTTTCCACTTCTTCAATGCTGTAACAGTGGGCTGGGATCTCATAAATACTAATTTAAATGGGCTTCATGTCATCTAATTGATTCACTTTAATCATGGAAGCTAAAGTAGCAAGAGCATCCTCCATTTGATTTTCTTCTCGTGGGAGATAACAGAAGGTAATGTTGTCAAACTCTTCGATCAATTCCAAAACCAATCTCCGGTAACGGATCAATTTAGGGTCCCTTGTCTCCCATTCCCCTCTTAGCTGGTATATTACCAATGCTGAGTCTCCGTACAGCTCTAATGTCTTGTTTTTTCGCTCTATGGCTGCCCGTATACCCATGATGCAAGCTTCATACTTAGCCATGTTATTAGTGTAATCAAAGTCTAATTTACTGGTGAAAGGATGATAATCTCCATTCGGAGACACCAGGACTGCCCCAATCCCATTGCCTAATGCATTCGATGCTCCGTCAAAGTTTAATCTCCAAGAATGATTCTCTTGGGGATCCTCTTCAGCATTTGCCACATACATCAAATCTTCATTCGGGAAATCAAAGTCTAAAGGCTCATAATTTTCCAGAGCCCTGCTAGCCAAGAAAATCTGCTATCGCACTTCCCTTGATGGCCTTCTAGCTTACGTATACGATATCAAACTCAGAGAGCAAGATTTGCCATCTAGCCATTCTTCCATTCAATGCTGTTGACTCCATCATATACTTCAAAGGGTCTAATTTTGAAATTAGCCAAGTCGACTGATAGAGTAAGTATTGCCTCAACCTCTTGGTTGTCCAAATCAAGGCGCAACACAATTTTTCAATAGGCGAATATCTCATCTCACAATCAGTGAATTTCTTGCTGAGATAGTAAATCGCCTTTTCCTTCTTTCCAGTCGCATCATGTTGACCCAGGACACATCCCATTGAGTTGTTGAACACTGTTAAATACAAAATCAAGGGTCTATCTAGGCTGGGTGGTGACAGAATTGGGGTATTAGATAAGTATTGCTTTATCTTTTCAAAGGCTTTCTGACATTCTTCATTCCAGACATCAAGATTATATTTCTTCAAAAGGCGAAATATGGGATCACATTTTTCGGTCAACTGTGAAATGAACCGAGCAATGTAATTTAGTCTTCCTAAGAAACCTTGTACTTCTTTCTGGGTACGTGGTGGTGATAGATCTCGTATTGCCTTGACTTTGTCTGGATCAATCTCAATTCCTTCTTCACTAACTATAAAGCCCAACAATTTTCCTGACCTAGCTCCGAAAGTGCACTTTGTCGGATTAAGCTTGAGCTGAAACTTCCTTAATCTTAAGAACAATCTTCTCAGGACCTGCACTTGTTCCTTCTCTGTTCTGGATTTGGCAATCATATCATCAACATACACCTCAATTTCTTTGTGCATCATGTCATGGAATAAGGCTACCATGGCTCTCTAATATGTTGCTCCCGCGTTCTTTAATCCAAATGGCATCACTTTATAGCAAAACGTTCCTCATAAAGTAAAGAACGTAGTCTTTCCCATATCTTCTGGATTCATCTTTATCTGATTATATCCTGAGAACCCATCCATAAAAGAAAACAATGAAAATCTCACCGTATTATCAACCAGAGTATCAATATGTGGCAATGGGAAATTATCCTTTGGACTTGCCTTGTTCAAATCCCTGTAATCCACGCACATTCGTACTTTTCCATCTTTTTTAGGGACTGGAACGATGTTGGCTACCCATTCAGAATATTTGACTTCCTGTAAAAACCCAGCATCGAACTGTTTCCTAACCTCCTCTTTTATTTTGAGCACAATATCAGGCCTCATCCTTCTGAGCTTCTGTTGAACTGGTTTGCAATCCTCTTTTATGGGTAGGCGATGTACTACAATGTCAGCACTTAATCCGGGTATATCTTGGTAGGACCATGCGAAGACATCTTTGAATTCTTGGAGTAACTCAATGAGGCCTCGTCTTGTCTTTGCAGAAATCTCAGTTCCAATTTTCACCTCCTTTCCTTCTTCCAAGCTCACAATTTCTACTGATTCTTTGTGAGGTAGGATTTGCTTTTCCTCTCGTTCTACCATCCTCAACAAGTCCAAAGATAAACCACCCTCTTCATCACCTTCAAATTCGTGCGATCCCTCTAAACACACGTTTCGTTCAAAAGGGCACTCTGAGCTCGTAGCAGTGTCATTCACGTTATTGATACACAGAGACCTATTATGGTTACAAAAGAATGTATGAATTTATGTACAATTATTTATGTGATGAAAGAATATATTTAGGCGCATGGGAAGAATAAAAGAATATTTACTTGAAACAATTGTAAAGATGTATTTTATTAAAATAATGATTTTTAAATATAAGCCTATTTCACAAAAGAATTCTTGTTATTTCTAGGCTAAAACAGCAAGTTTGTTCTGAATATTACTCTGAGACAGTTCTAAAGACTTTAGGTATTTCTTCCGCAGTCCAATTGTCTAGAACACTCCCAGGCTCATAAGGATGAATGTCTAGCCAACTTCTCTCTTCATTCCCAAGCTCATGAATGGCATTAATGTGCATATTTCCCAACGTCTCCTCGATGCTTTCCTCAACCGATTTCTTTCTCTCCTGATGAATAATTTCTCTAGATACGAAAGTTTTGGATATGTGGGGAACTATCATTGGCTCCCACTTATCTTCCTCCCCATTTAAACGCGTCATTCTTCTTTCCTGCCTTTTCTCTATCTCATTTCTTCTCTGTCCTCTATCTGGCTTGTATCCTAAGCCAAAATTATCTTGCTTTCCTTTCAACACTGGAACCTCAGTTCTCCCTTGAAGATATCTTCCTAGCCCTCTTCCGGGTGAAGCTCCTTTTCCCACCAACAACTGTAAACCCATCTCTGTAGTTTTGGATAATTTTAGCACCAAAATTTTGCTCCATTCAGAAACAAATGCCGCATTTACAAACTCCAAAGATCGAAATGAGCACTCTATTGACTCGTCATTGGTTTCTACGTATGGCGTCTCATTGGATACACCTGCTATTATATCCTCTTCGGCTTTTATTGTCACTAGCCGACCATCTGACACTATCTTTAATATCTAATGCAATGATAACGGTACTGCCCCTGCCGAATGTATCCATGGCCTTTCTAATAAGCAATTATAGGAAGGTTTGATGTCCATCACAATAAAATCTACCTCATAGACGGTTGGGCCAATCAGTAGGGGTATCTCAATTCTTCCTATAACCTTCCTTTCTGTACCGTCAAACGCCATCACTACATTTTGACACGTTTTCATGTACGAATTGTCTATGGGTAGCCTGTTAAGTGTGAATAATGGTAGTACGTTCAAAGCTGATCCATTGTCAATCAATACTCCTGGCAACATATGCCCCTTGCATCGTGCAGTAATATGCAAAGCTTTGGTAGATGCCATGCCCCCAGGAGGTATCTCATCGTCATTGAAAAATTTGAAATTATCAGCACTAATATTATTGACCAACCGATATAGCTTGCTGACAGAAATATCTTTGGACACATAGGTCTCATTTAGCATATTCATCAATGCATTTCGATGTACTTCTGTATTCAAGAGTAAGGACAGTACAGATATGCGAGCCGGTTGTTTATGCAACTGCTCAACGACATTATACTCACTATCCTTTAAAAATTTGAGGAATTCCACAGCTTCTTCCTCCTTTACTGGCTCAGATATTTTCCCTTTTTGCTCGCCTATTATGGCCTATTTCATAAATTCTGGATTGGCCCTCACACAACGGCTCTTTGCAGTCTCTTTTCCTGGGACAGTTGTATTGCACTCGTAACTCCATGAACCTTCTTGCTGTCTTGGTAAGGAAAGGTTGCAGGTTTCTTTATTATGACCCTTGGCATTACTGGTGTTCTCACATCATCCTTCTTGGGTCGCGAGATAATGACCACAGGTTGCACCACTCTTGGAACCTTTGAAGCCTCTGATGTACAAATGCTCCCCTCCTCCTTAACTTCTTCATAAAATTTCATCTCCTTATTATCTATCAGGTCTTGAACCAAGGCTCTGAAATCTGCGTATTCCTAGATTTCATGTCCCTCCTCGTGATGGAACTCAAGTAATTTTCCACCCTTTCGAAGCTTCTCTCTGAACTCGGGACGATTAATCCCCTTCTTATCATATTTTTCCAAACCCACCTCAAAGGAATTTTCACCTCTGATATGTATTCCTTGATCTTTCTACCCATGCTCTCACCTACCATGTTCACTCCGTTATGATCAGGTAATGAATTTTCTGTATTGGGTGAATCATCCAATTTAACCATGCCCAAGCTTATAAGTCTTTCCACTAACTTTTTGAACACCGTACAATGTTCTATAGAATGCCCCTCAATTCCCGCGTGATAGTCGCACCGTGCATTTGTATCGTACCACTTGGGGTATGGAGGCTGCAGAGGTTTCAAGTGGAAAGGGGCAACCACGTGTGCATTGAATAGATTCTGATATAGCTCCCTATACGTCATTGGAATTGGCATAAATTAAATTTTCTCTGTATTTTGTCTTGTATCAGATCTCTGCTTTGATGATCCTTGCTGATTAACAGCCACTTTTCCTGGCTAATTCACTGTAACTGTCTTCGAATATGAACTTGTATTGTTGACCTCGTTCTCTTTCTTCTTCGAGGTCGGCCTTCTGCTACTTTTTCCAGCATCTATTTTCCCACTTCTGATAGCGTTTTCTATCATCTCGCCATTCATAACTATGTCGGAAAAACTTTTAGTAGTGCTTCCTAACATATGTGTAATAAATGGTGCCTTCAATGTGTTGACGAAAAGCACCGTCATCTCTTTTTCTAGAAGAGATGGCTGAACTTGGACAGCAACCTCACTCCATCTCTGTGCGTACTGCCTGAAACTTTCACCAGGCTTTTTCTCTATGTTCTGCAGAGTAATTCTATCAGGTACCATATCAGTCACATGGCTGTACTGTTTTAAGAATGCCTGTGCTAGATCTCTCCATGAATTAATTTGGGTACGGCTTAATTGATTATACCATTTGGATGCAGCCCCTGCGAGGCTATCCTGGAAGCAATGTATCAACAACTGGTCATTATTAACATATCAAGTCATCCTCCTGCAGAACATAGTGATATAGGCTTCGAGGCTACTAGTCCTGTTGTACTTCTCGAATTTTGGCATTTTGAACTTGTGAAGAAGTACCAGACCTGGAACCAGGCTCAATTCTCTAGCATCAATTCCATTGTACCTTTCAGTACCTTCTATCACTCTAAGTTTTTCCTCCAGCCATTTATACTTTTCCTCGAGCTGTTTCGGCAATTCACCATTCATTTTCTCAATTGTCTCGTCGAAGTTAGGGATAACAGGATTAGCAAGATTGTCTCCAGGGTTGGAGCCTAATCTAGCTTGAAAGTTTATTGGTGTTTCAGTACCTTCTTGAGGCGTGATAGTGACGGAGGATTTGCGCGGATATATCCCCACTTGTTGAGAAGTAAGTCCTGAGGAATAAACAGGTCCCTCATTGTCTCCTTCTTCAATATTGAGCACCGAGCCCTTCCCTTTGTCAACTCCTCCAGTCAATAACTGAGTCAACTTAGCCATCATACTCTCCTGAGATTCCATTATTTTATCCATCATCTTTTGTTGAATCTTCTCAAGTTGCTCATTTATTTGCTCTTGCATTTCCTTCTGGAATTGTTCTAGCCTTTGGTCCATGTCTCTAGTTATCAATCGAGTACCATAGCAGTGTTTGGTAGGTTGATTGGTTTCCAGATTAACTGAGGAGTGATTTGAATTAATTAGAATCATTTAATGTTTTTAAATGCATATGAAATAAGGCAATGCATGAATGCAAAAAGACGTCAATTTTGATTCAATTCCATATAAGAAAATCTTACTAGAAAGCAAATTTCTTTACATAAAGCGAATTACAAATAAGACTTTGCCCTAGTACCCAGAACTCTAATCTTCCTGAGTAACAAAGCTACTTCTTGCCCCCGATCCGATTTTAATTCATACTTCACACTCAGCGTGTCAGCCTGTACTGTTAAAGTCTGTATATGATCAGCTACTTCTCGAATCTGGACCACAGCTTCCTCGATAAAATGATCTTTGCTTCTAACTTGACTTTGAAAGTGGTGAAGCTGTTCATTATTACGACTTTCATTTGCTTTCAAGTGCTTGATCTGAATCTCACAATTTTGCAGCACCGTTTCTAGCTCTTCGATTCTTTTCTTCATTTCGTCAATTTTGCTCAAGCTTGCTTTCAACTCTATCGTAGAGTTTCGGCTTCAATACTGACGAAGAGATCTTTCCAATACAATCACCCTATCCTTTAACTCGCCCTTTTCCTTCTGGCTTTTTGACAAACTCTTTTCTAAAGCCTCATTTCGCCTTTGCATCTCTTGAAATCTCTGTTCCCATCTATCGGCCTTGTCCTTTTCTTCTTAGATTTCTGCTCGCCACTGTTCTGACGTCTTTCCCAGCCCAGCAGTTCTTACTGACAAACGCAACTTTTTATAATCCGTCTTTAGACTGCCCAGTTCCTCATCAGCCTTATTTTTCTCATTCTTCAACCTCTTATTCTCAAGCTTCTGAACGTCCAAGTCTAATCTCAAGTTCATCTTTTCCGCCTCCATTTGATCTATCATTTTCTCTAAATCCGCATTCTTTCTCTCAAAATCTTGTCTTACAATTTCCAATTCCGAAGGGATGACTCGCAAATGCTCCTCTATTGACTGGCCATCCTCATTATTTAACTTAAGTGTGTTATCATTAATCCTCCTAACCCACCATCCATAATACTCAGGAGTTGTCATCGGCCCCACGGCTAACCTCTTCATTTGGAGAGTCTGTTTCCACGCATTGGACATTTCTTGAATCTTCTTTCTATAACCATCACCTTTGTATGAAAATTCACAATCAGCTATCCCTTAGGTCGCAGGTATAAACTACCCTGACCTATATTGCCTTAGCACCAATAATGGGGCATATCCGACAGCTCTCTAAATACCTAATAAAGGTACCCAATCGAAATTACCACACCTATATAGGATCTCATCTGGAAGTAACCAATGAGCTTTCCACTCAACATCTTCCTCTTAAAGATTTTGAAGAATTGCCATCCATTTTTCCTCTGAAATGTCATCTCTCCTCGGCGTAGCAACTATCTCTTTTAGTGGTGAATAATTTTCAGAAAAGACCCAATACGAAACTTTATACACCTTCCAAAAGTGACTGTAAAACCATACGAGTAGAAGCTGCGCACATCCGATAAATTTACCCTCACCCGTCTTTCGGCATGCACTCAATGACCTAAAAGTTTCTGCCAAAATTACCGGAATCGGTGTAACCTTCTTATCAAGCCAATCGAATAAATCGGTGACTGCTTCGTCCACATGCCTCAAGGTTTTAGGGAAGACAATCAAGCCGCATATACTTAAAGCGAAGATATCTAACCTCTTTCTTACATCTGGGTGGGTGAGAATTGCATCCTTCAAGCTCCTCCAAGGAATGCACTTGCTGTCCCCTTTTTGCTTAACTCGTGCAGCGACCCACTGCTCACTCATCCCTGTTATACCTATCAGCTTCTTTGAGAAGGTTGGCATATTTACCGCTCTCGAGTAGACTCTATCCACTTGAAACTTTGAACATCGGAGTAAAGTCACATACTCGTCTATCGTAGGTACCAAATCGACATTCCCAAACGTGAAGCAACTGTAAGCAGGATTCCAAAACTGGGCGAGGGCTCGAAACAAATGTTTGTCTACCTTCACATCAAGCAAATAAGGCAAGTCCCCATAATTGTCGTAAAATAACTACCTAACTTCATTATTCCATTGATCCCAAATTTCTTTCAGCTCTTGCAAATTGTTTTGAGCCACACTGATGCGAGTAAAATCCCATAATTCCGATACATACCCCTCGTTCAGGCTATCACCCTTTTCTTACTGCGTTGTTTCAGACCAAGTTCGGACAGCCGCATTGTCTTCCACTTTATCAAGAAACCCTTTTTCCATGTTAAGCTTTCTATCTAGCAACCAAATCTGAACTGATGCCTTTTATGATGAAATGAAATGCCATGTCATGCAAACAAAATAAAACACAAGAGTCAGTATCCAATACAAGCATATAATCAAGGAAGAGTAAAGTGCCTATTAGGACATCTACTAGGGTTTAGTGTAGTTCTACCTAAGGCAAGCTTCTATGGCTCATTATATGCGGTTTGGCTCTAAAGTAAAGGTACCCGAACCAGCAGATTCCTTGATCCTCACCCATTATAGGTTCATGTAGATCAAGTTTGGTTCAGGGGGACATATTTTCCCTATGACTATACAGAGATGAAAATCTCACGAAGGCATAGGTACCGATGTATCCCGAAAGCGATCCACTATCCTATACGAAGGTGAAAAGCTCACGAAGGCATAGCTTCTCACTCCTACTTAAAAGGGTAAAATTGTTCAACTCATGAAATGTAGTATGCAAACAATATTTAAACACGAGGATAATGAATGCAAAAGGATGTCATGAGTTTTTTTAAAAAAAAATATTTTCTCGACCCTAAGACAAAAATTAATCAACTTTGTGGCTCGACTCTCTTATTTTAAAAAAATCCCCAGTGGAGTCGCCAAGCTGTCGAAACCATTTTTTTGAAAAACAAAAAAAAATTTAAATTTTTGGTTGTCGACTTAAAAAATGAAAATTGGGAGTCGCCACCAATCTTTTATTAAGGTGTGATTGGGTCACCTAAAAACGACTTTGGTCTACGAATTTTAGAAAATCGGGTCCGTAAGTCAGTTACGTATGAGGAAGGATTAGCACCCTCATTACGCCCAAAAAATTGGTACCTAGTTAATTAATTAGTGTCTTAAGGTCGAGAATTTGGAAAAACCGTAATCCTTAGCAAAACTTAAAAGGCTACGTATTAAGACCCTTATTATTTCAAAGAAAGAAGATACCACACCCAATGCGTTAGGGCACAGCATTCTAATTTTCCCCAAAAATGAATTGGGCCAAAATACTAGTGCAATAAAACTTTAAAAGAACATCCACTTATCCAAGATTTAAGAAATCACACCCAATACGTTAGGGCACGATTCCTCTAAAATCTCAAACTCGGAATATTTCCTTTACTATTTTTAGAAAAAATCTTTATTTCAAGAAATCAATGCGTCAGATCCAATACGTTAGGACACAACGTGTTGAATTCCCAATAATGAGTTCTTATTTTTTAGTTGGTTTAAAGAGCAATCCTCGATTGTTAGATTTTCAAAAAAAATCGGAACCCAATACGTTAGGGCCTAATTTCCTTGAGAAATCTTAAATACGAGTATTATTTCTATTTTGAAAAAATTTGATTTTAAAAATTGAGTAAAAAAATGTAATGTTATGCTACTTTAAACATATAATGCAATAATAAATATTACGATAGCATAGAAATAATACAAATATATAAACAAATAAATACAATAATGGCATGCAAAATATCAAATAAATGGGCAAGATAATAAAAATATGTAAACCTAAATCAATAGACAAATGATTGAAATAAAAAAAATACATATACACATAGAAATATATAAGTTTAAAATAATTAAATAATATCTACATTATCGAAGTTAATTAATGAAATAAATATGTATACACATGAGAAAAATATTAGTTGCAAAAAAAAAAGAAATAAGTATATACATAAAAAAAATATACATATATATAGGTTTTTCTTAAAAAAAGTAATATAAGGAAAAAAATATTATTAATTGATAAAATAAAAAATAATGATAAAAAAAACTAAATTGAATTGCATTTTAAAAAAAAATGGGTAAAATCCGCAAATAGTAAAAATCAAAGGACTAAATTGAACGCGCGAATTACATAGAGGGGCTGGAAGGGAAATTTTTCCTTCTCCTCTAAAACGGCGTCGTTCCAGTAGGATTAAATTGAAATGGAAAATAAATTAAAGAACAAATTTAAAAAACACAAAAAACCTAATTGAAAATTCATTAAAAGGCGGAGGGGTCAAAAATGCAATTTGCCCCACCGTATGAAAACACGCGGATCCCTGGATTTGGGTCGGGTCGACGCGCGGATCCTCCCTCCAAAACGGCACCGTTTTAAATCAGCTATTTAAGCCAAAATTATAAGAATAATTTCATTTTCAATCCTTCAAAGAAAAAAAACGAAAATCCTTCAAAGAAAAGCTCTCAACCCCACGGGCACCGTCCTCCTGTCCGGTCATCGGCCACCGTGTCGGTCATTGATCTCCGGCGCAGGCAATGCCGTCTACGGTGGCCGGAAATTTGAAAACCTCCTTTTTGGCCCCTTTAACCTTTCCAAACGCAAATCAGGGCTCAAAATTTCTAAAATCCAACGGAATATGTGGGGAAATCTCGAAAACCTTTTGGTTTCCGGCCACCGATCCTCGGCGTGGCTCCCTCAATGCTTCGGCCTTATCTCAGAACTCAGACGATCATTTCTTTTCCCTTTTTACCCTTCTTTATCCTATTTATTTATGTATAGAAAAATAACAGGAAAGAAAAATGTAAATAACCACCTTTAATCGGTTTTTGCTCTTGGTATTGCTATTTTTGATTGCGGAATATGGCTCTTTATTGATTGTCAATTCGGGATCCTTTACAATGTCTCGTAAATGGCTTTTTATAGCCATAATATATAAAATATAGAAATAAAATCCTATTTACATTGATTTGATTCTCAATCTCTTGATTTCTTTCCATATACTGTTTTGCTTTCTTTCCTTGTTGTGCAGATGAAGATCGGGACTGGGATTCGGGGCTGCGGCGCTTAAGGATTTCCCTAGAATCCTTAAGGTTTCTGACTATCGTTTTTGGCATTTGGGCCACATATAATTGGGCCACTGTTCTTTAACCGAAATTGGGTCTGGGGTTTGGGCTCTCTTTGTTGTAATTGAACTGTTTTATTTGGGCCTCTGTTGTATTTTAGATTTGGGCCATTTAGGCCAATTGTAATTTGGGCCCTTTTAAGCCCGGGCAAAATCTGGCATGTACAGGCTCTATAGGAAATAGAATAAATTTTGCAAAAAAAAAAATTTATATTGTTTACAAAGTAAAGTTTCTAAATAAGTTAAGCATAAATTAAATACTAAACATTGTACAAAAATTTTAGAAAATGAATGGGAATTTGGATGTAAACCAATACGTCCTAACACTTATAAAAGATATAAAAAGAAAAATAAAAGGTATAAACTAGTTAGATGGAAACCAGGAAATAGAAAATATACTGGTTATAATAAGAAGAAAAGATTGGTTAGAAGAAAAACTTCTAAAAAACCTAAAAAATAAATATGTAAAAGTTTTATATGTGATGAAGAAGGTCACATAGCACCAAATTGTCCTAATAAAGGGAAAAGTGCAAAGAAAATGATTAAAACACTGAAGAACAAGACTTAGAAATATGTTCAGAAAAGGAAATAAATCTTGAAGAAATATTATATGAATTAATATCAGAAACAGATTCTGATACAGATGAAGAAAAATATATATTTATGTTTAATACAGGAAGTAGTTCTAATAATCAATTAGAAGAAATTCCTAAAAATGAACAGCAAGATATAAAATTAGGAAATTTAATTGGAGAAGAAAAAGACTTTTCTGATGAAATGATAGAAAAAATAAATAAAAATAATATTTCTAAAGAAGAAATATATAAAATATCTAAATTCAAGATATGGTGTCAAAGACATATAAAAAAAATAAGTGGTAATATAGTAGCTAAAGATACTAGAGGAGGATTAGTAGAAATCTCATTATTTACTAAAGATAAAATTAAGAGGATTAAAAAGAAATATCTTCAAGTTAGATATATACATTTAGAAATAATAATGATAACTATTAGAGCTTTATTTTGAAAAAGTCATGATATATCGATAATAGCAGTTTTGCTAGATAAAATATTTGAAAATTCAATAAAAGTACTTATCGAAAGAATTCAATCAAACTTACATACAGGTGTAATAGGATTTAAAGTTAAACCAAATTGCTTTATATCTATTACAGATCCTCTAATAGAAGAGTGTTTATGTCTAAGAATTTAGACAAAAAACTCTGAAATTAATGATTTAGCAGAAGATCTAGCAATAAGTTAGACTTCTATTAATGAATATACAAATACAGCAAAAGTAGAAATCAAAGAGATTAATAATAAAATTATTGAGCTCTTTGAACCTAATAAATTTACTACTGAAATACAACCAAAATTATTACATTTAAAAGATCTATCAATACAAAAAGACTGGATGATAGAAAAGATAAGTAGTGCAAGTACTTCTAAACCTGTAAGTACTATAGAATATACGTCATCTAGAGATAAATTATATTTTAAAAATACTGCTATAACAACTACAAATGATAATTTAATTTTACCCTCAAATACTCCAATAGAGGAAGAAGAGGATAATATAAGTACAAGTTCTACACCAATAGGAATGAAAATAATTCATATTCCTATTTTTCCTACAGAACCAAGTAGAAATTCTAGAAACACTAGAATGGAAGAAATACAAACTTCAAAAATTATTCAACAAATGAAAAATGGAATAAGTGATGTAATTACATTTTCAAATTTCTAATCCAGGAAATATTATACATATATTAAAATTACATTTCAATTTAGAGAATACAAAACATATTCCTTGCATGCTTTATTAGATACAGGAGCTACAACCAGTGGTTGCAAAAAGATTACCATTCCTGTAGAAAAATGGGAATCTATGAAACATCCAATAAAAGCAATAGGAATAGATAGTAATGAAACCATAATCTAATATAAAGCTAGAAATGTACCAATCTACATAAATAATGTAATATTTGTGATACCCAAAATATTATGTTTTCCTGCAATGCATGGAGATATATTATTAGGAAATAATTTTATATACCAACATTTACTATTGATCTCTATAGATAAAAATTTAATTATGTTATCTGTAGAAAAATCTTCTGTAGAAATACCATTAGTAGAAAATTATAAATTTGTGTGTGATAAAAATTTTACGCCACCAAGAAAAGAACAGATTAAACAACTTAAAACAAGTCATTGGTTGTTCAAAATTTTAGAAAATAATTTTAGTGAAGAACCATAAAATTATGGTAAAATAGCACTAGATATTGTCAAATTAAATTGAAAAATCCCAATAAAATTATTAGAGTTAAACCAATGATCTATACTAAACAAGATATAGATGAATTTGATATACAAATTAGAGAATTATTAGAAAAAGGATTAATAGAAAAAAACTAATAGTCCACGTTCTAGTCCAGCTTTTATGGTCAGAAATCATGCTGAAATAAAAAGAGGAAAAGCTAGAATGGTCATTAACTATAAAAGATTAAATCAAAATATTATTTTTGATGGATATTTTATTCCAAGAAATGATGTTTTAATTCATCAAGCTAAACAAGCAAAATATTTTAGTAAATTTGATTGTAAATCGGGATTTTGGCAAATCATGCTAACCGAAGAATCTAAACCTTTGACAGCTTTTAGTGCACCCAATGGACATTATCAATGGAGAGTAATGCCATTTGGATTATGTAATGCACCACAAACCCTAAACCCTAAAACCTTAAACCCTAACCCTAAAACCCTAAGCACTAAACATTAAACCCTATAATTCTAAACCCTAAACTCTAAACCCTAAAATTAATAAATATAAAAAAATTTGTGTAGTCTATATAGATGATATTTTAATATTTTCAGATACATTAGAAAAATATAGAAAACATTCAAATATCATTTCTCAAGAATTCATAAAATATGGAATAATATTAAGCCCTAAGAAAATAGAGTTAGAAAAAACAGAAATAAAATTTTTAGGATTAAAATTATCCGCAGATGGTCTTAAACTATAAGATCATATTATTGTAAAAATAAAAGAATTCCCTAAAAATATTAAAGATAAAAAGTGGCTTCAACAATTTTTGAGATTTATTAATTATGGAAGAAATTTCTTTCCTAACTTATCTGAAAAAATATGTAAGTTATATGAAAAATTGAAAGAGGATAAACTTTTTATCTGGTCTAAAAAAGACTCAGAAATTATACAAAACCTAAAATCTGAAATAAATCATAATTCAAAAGTTTATTTACCTAAACAATGTGATAAATTAATTTTAAAAACAGATGCCTCACAAAATTATTGTGGATGTATTTTAAAAGCTAAAACAATAAATAATGAAGAACTAATATGTGGATATAGTTCAAAAAAATTTAAACCAAATGAAATTAATTATGTTATATATGAAAAAGAAATATTAGCAATAAAAAAATAAAAAACTTTCTTATATATTTAGCACCTGAAAATTTTATTATAAAAACAGATAATCAGGCAGTTAAACAATTCTTTACTAATAAATATTTGGAAACTGTACCTAGGAGAATTAGATGGTATAATTTATTATGTACTTTTAATTTTGAAGTTTTATATGTAAAAGGAACTGATAATATTATTGTTAATTATCTTAGCAGGCCATATGAATAGAGGTAAAAAAATCTCTAGAAAAAGTTGATGAATAGACTACTGTCCATAAAAGACCCAACAAAGGGAAAACAATAAATCCTAATCAAGGATTTGTGACGTTACCTGCACAAACATCTTTTTATCCTAATCAAGAATATTATATTCCATATCCAATGGTAAGACAACCAGTTGGAGCTCATTTATCTTTTACGCCAAAAACGGTAAGTCAATTCCCTTGGTCCCAATACCCAACTCAGCATATCAAGCCAGTTACGCTGAAATAATAAAAGGAGTAGAAAATTTGTTGAAAACACAACAAATTCAAGAAATAAAAGATTTTTATAATCCAGTCTTACCATTAGAATTATATAACGTTATTAATGAAATATGTAAAACTCATATTTCTGAACAAAGAGCTAATTTTAGAAGAGCTCTCACTAAGCTTTCACAATTTTTAGTTGAAAAAACAACTAAAGAAAATGAAACTCATGATTTATTACTAAAATTTATTTTGTATAGGGATTGGGAAGAGCTTGAAATAGGTTATTTAGATATTAAGGAGATAAACAAACTTCTTGATATATTTCAATATTTTATTAATAAATGAACAAATAGTCCTATTATGAATAAAATGTTTAGGCTTTATTTATATAATAAAGCTAGAAAAATTCTACCAGTGGAAATTTTTACAAAAATAAATGGAGCTATTTGCAAATAGCAAGCTCAATTTCAAAAAGCTTTTTTAGAATATTTTCTGCAAGCTTATGTGTTTATCAATGATTTAGATGAAAAATTTCCTACTATAAAATTTAGACTTGATCACGAACCATTTGATATAAGTAATATTGAATGGGGGTTTTGTTAAAGAAATAATAGTTCAAAATTTTTCTTTTCATCTATTAAAAGATTTTCCTGCATCTATTAAGTCTATATTATTAAGTATAATAAAGGAAGATGACTTTTACTATTAGATTCATCTTGAAATAAGCAGTTTTATTGGTATTTCTAAAAAAGAAAAAAAATTATAAGCCATATCAAATTTGGATTATTCAAATAATGATTGGAAGTCCCAAATTATCAGCAGTTAAAGAAGACAAAGGACACCTGACAAAAAAACATTAACAAGTGTTACAATAATCCCAGTTATTATCAAATCCAAGCAGGGATAGATTTAATGACAAAAGCCCAATATTTACTTCAACAAAAGAATTATGAAAGAAAAATATTGGCATATGAAACTGTAAATATCCAGGATGACAGAGATGAAAAATCTGTGCAACTATTAAAAAAGGTAGCTGTCATGGAGATAGACTATTTTCCATCACACATAATGGAGGAAATTAAGAACACGTGGGAGATTTGGAACTCACCACCAAGACTGTCAACAGACTCATTACATCTAGATGACATAGAGTTAATGAATCTAGATAATATTCAAAAAGGATAAAGCCAAACAAAGAAGCCACGTGAGAGAATAATATTCAAGAAATGAACATTCAAGTTTGGAGGTTACTTAAAAAATAAATCATTCATATATAAACAAAAAGATTGCAACAAGGAAGAAACCATTAATAATATGACAAGATAAAAAAAAAAAAACTACGTAGTAATAAAAAAGAAACCATAGTTACTTCCAAGGCAATCCCAATCCTAAATCCAACTTCATCGCCTTTAATTCTTCAGAGTTGCTTTATTACCTCATAGGTTTTAGAACCTAAGTTAAAAAGAAAAAAAAATCTTTGATTGATTACTTTAAATAATTAATAAATTTTATCTAAATATAATAATTGAGCAGAGTGAAGATAAATACTGTTAAATTTATTATCGTTTCATAGTTGATATATTTTGTTTTATCATTTATCTTGTTTCATGATGGATGTGTAATTCTAAAAACCACTATCACCTCATGAATATTAAAAGCTTTCATCATTGTTTTAATTTAATTTTTGGTATTTATTTATAATAGGCTAAATTCTAGTATTGCTCTTTGTATTTAGTAAAAGTCATGGATTTAATTCTTCTACTTTTATTTAGTCATTTTTAGTGGTTATACTTTCTAGATTTTAAAATTTCAGTCATCACCAAATAATAATTATTAAATTCATTAAGTAATGTTAGGTTATTTTCAAAATCTGATTCATCCAACATATTATTATATGTGTAATGGCATTTCAGTTTATTGTTTTCATATATTACTTACTAAAAATCCAATTAATGGATTAACGTTTGTCATTTGTGTTAAGATTGAAAGTTCAAAGTTTTAAAAAGTACATAAACTTAGAATGATCCAATTGGAGAAAATGAACTAAATCTATAACTATATATACAAGACCAATAATTAAATTTCAGCAAACAAATTTAATTGTCACTATTTAAGTCGGAACTAAAATTTTAAATATTAAAAAATACATGGACCAAATTTAATAAATTCAAAAATTACATAAACTAAAACTAAAAATATAAAAACTAAACTCACAACTTTTAATGTTTAAAAATGATGATTGGAATTTTACGATTGTAGATTTATCTTGCCTCATTGTAATGATATTTTCTTATTTATATGTTAATTGACTCTACCGAGGTCTACATTATTTATTTGTTAATCTGCAGGAATGGATAGCGGATGGTTTCTTGCCTCTTCCTCATTCCCATTGGAATTATTTTGACGGAAAATCTTTGGATCCAATGCTTTGAGTCCCACATCTCTATAATCTTCCCCCGGCCCCATACTTTCATAAATAAGAATTTATGTTCCCAAACAGTTCTCTGTAAACAAAATTACTGAAACTAAAAGAATTGGATATTATTTTGAGTTGATGGATATTGAATAAAATTAAACTGGATATGAGGTGGTACTTGGTTGCAGGTGTGATGGGAATTTATACAAAGGGTTGGGGCATAGCTGCACATGGTTCATGTGGCGGTCATTCACTCCTTTTCAATTGAACGTTTTTCCGTGATTGAATGGTCGGTGTCAAAGAGTATTGAAGGAGAAGGATGTTTTATGAACCGAAACCACGTGTGGAGATTCATACAAGCTTTGAAAATTTTCTCAATTCCATCGATAGGGGTGAAAAGTATTTGTCAGTATTAACAAAACCAAGCTTCCAAACCTACCAGATGATATGCTGTCTCAAAATCTTCTTCATTATGATTCAATACATTGAATCAAAACCCCCAAATCAATTCACAAAGAAAAAAATAAGAAAGTGGATATTGACAGATATCTCATTTGTTCTTACTGTCCACGGATCTATTTTCCCACATTTGAACTACGGGTCAAGCGCAGGTTGCTATTGGATGGGGTTTGCTTTGGATAGTTTAGGTTCCTCTAGCTCTAAGCCCATTATTCGCCCACCAATTCAAGTTTGGGTAAACTGTAATACAATTATTATTAGTTTTTTTTTGTTATTTAACTATGAAAATTATAAAATGATTATATAATTATATAATTTTGTCTTTTTTTGTCATCAGCTGGCTAACGGTGGCAACTTTTAAAAATTAGTAACAGCTTTAACCCTCAACATTTATAAATGATGTCAATTTAATTTTGATTTTAAAAAGAATTTAACTCTCAACATTTACATATTGTGTAATTTGGTCTCTCTCTCTCTTTTCTTTTTTCTTTTTTGTAGCATTGAGGGTTAATTTTAAAGAACAAGAACAAATAAAAATTTTATATTGGATTGTTGGTTGTTTCTATTTTTGTATATTTCCAGTCAAGTTTATCTAATAAATTTGCTTTTATAGCTTTTTAGATGAAAAGGTCAAAGAAAAGAAAAATTGAAAAAAAGACCAAACTACATAATATGTAAATGTTGATGGTTAGATTTTTTTAGAATAAAGACTAAATAGACACAATGTATTTAAATGTTGAGGGTTACAGTTGCTATTATGCCAATTTTAAAAGCTGCTACCATTAGCCAATTGGTGACAAAAAAGACAAAATTAAGTAGTTGGGTGATCATTTTGTAACTTTTCATAGTTGAAAGAAAATTTACTAATAGTTGGGTGACTACTAGTGTAGTTTATCCTAAAAATTTTGGTTAACATGGTGTCACCTAATCCAAAAGGGCACAAGAAAAGTAAATGAATGACCATAATAAAGATGGGTATATCTTATCTTAATGAGAAATGTGCAAAGGTTGCATGAATATTTGTATCATTAGCTAACATGGCAAACACGTAAACATAAAAAATTTGAAATTTGCAAGAAGTTGTTGTTTATGCAAATAAAAGCAAAGAACAAAAAAAATCTCAAAGTGGGGGGAATAATACAAGGCCACTTGCTGCTTTCTAAACTTAAATCTCTTTGTCTTCTCCCTAGGTTTTCCAAGCAATCTTTTTTGCCTTTGTGTCGGTCTTGTGCTAGCTATCATCCAACTTTTTTCCTTTGTCTTTTGGGCTTTTCTTTTCTTTCTCTTCGAGCAAAATAAGTTCAGACCTTACCTCATCTTTGCCATCAGCCTTTGATTGGTGACCAGTAGAGACTTTTCTTTGGTCGTTTTGCAGTGGCATCGAACCTAGTTCCTCTAACTTACCCGATGCTTTTAGGCAACATCTCTTCCTCCTTGGCATCCTTGGGTTTGAAACGTAAAGAAGATCAAAATCGTCATACCAAATGGTTGTTGAAGATTGAGTAGAGCCCACAGTTTCTCCCCTTTCGTAGTCAGCTCTTCCTAGTCCAAGGTGGCTGAAGGTGCTTGTAACACTCCTTACTTGTCTCGATGAATTAGTACACTTATGAGATGCTAAAGTGCCCTTTTCTAACTTATACAAAACCAATCTTTATAAAAATAGTCTTTTATGCCATATACTTATCTTTAAAAATAAATTGATCACATTTAAAAAGATTTAGATGCAAATTAAGGTCAATTTAGGTTGTTTAATGCATTTAGGGATGTTTCCAATTCATAAAATGAATATGTATAGCCCAACGACTTTAATTGAAATTTTTGGTCTTCGAAAAATTAGAGGATTTTCCATAGTTCAAACTTTAAAACAGTTTGGTAATATCATCTTAAAATCATTTAGAAGCAGTTCGCGGGTGATTGGAGGTGTTAGGGACCAAAAACAAGCTTCAGCAAGCTCAAAACTCACAAAATTGTGTAAGGACACTGTCTAGAAGGCTAGGTATCAATATCTAGACTCCATGTTCTGATACCTTGGGTTAGGTATAGGAACTTGGGAGCCAGGTATTGACACTTGAACCCAAATATTGTAGCTTTTCATCTACTGTCTTCCTAAGTTCTGATACCTTAATATAGTTTTCGAAATCGGGCCCTTAAAATTAAAAATCAATCCAAAAACACTACGATTCACCTCCAAACATAACCAAACCATATCAACAAGATTTAAATCTTTTTAAACACATTCAAACAACATTTAAACTCGCATTCATCACAAGGTCATACTCAACAACTTCAAGTATCAAAGTATAACTTATAAATAATCCAATTCAAATACATTTGTCACTAATTAACATGGAACAAATAATTACAATCTCTTCATAGGTCTAAGCCTCTATGTACATGCCATTCCTAGCATTTATAAAACAACACTAAAGGTTTAACCTTGACAATCTACAAGTGGTGATGCGATGCCTCCAAGCCTATAGTTCCATCTTTATAGAAAAGTTCACGTATACGTTTAAAACAACTAACGCAGTAAGCTTGAAATCTTAGTAAGTACTTGTGAATTATCCTACCTCATCTAGTCATATGATAGCTTGAGTATTTTATGATTATTATGTAAATTTCATTTAATCCACATATTAAAAGGATCTTGTTCCATATCTCATTAACACATTATTACCACTCAAGCCACTTTGATCAATTCATTTAATTTGTTCCCATGAAACAATTAGGGTGGTTCCATTTATGATACCTTTGTTCTTAAGGTGAGAATTTATTCATAACACTATAATTACCCTTTCCTTATTCGAGTCATACACCATTTCAATAAATTAGTCACATAGCTCTTTTGTTGTCACACTAGTATCATAATTACAATATTTCTCATTCTTATTATGCACATTCTAACAAGTATCAAGTTTCAATTTCATCTTCTCATTAGCCAAACATTTAGAAATACTCTCAATTCTTTGCTTATTAGTCTCACCCTTAGCATGTGTTACTAGATTTTATTTATAGCAATTTATATTCATATCTAAATCTTATAATCAATGTTTCAATTCATTACACCCTTAGTAAACCTTAGTAAGGTAGAATTTGGATACGTAGAATCCCAACCAAACACACCTAGAATAACACGATAAAAGCGTTTACATCTGAAGACTGTAGAAACATGGTCAAAATTGTTGAAAAAATATGGTTTGAAAACAATTTTTTTAGCAGCTTTCTTGCATTGCAGAAAAATAAAATTTTAAAAATCGAGCCAGTTTGTGATATTTATAGTAATAAATTTTACCCAAAATCGCACCTGTGTTTTCGGCTAGATGAATCATTGTCGTTCTCGACTTTCAATCGAATAGCCTTCTGAAGGATGTACGTCCGAGCGTATCGTACTATTCTTTCTTCAGTAGAATGCTCCGCCAGCTCCGCAAAATTATTTCGTAACCAGGCCATTTCAATCCAACCTCCGGTAATCATCTCTAGTACCACAACCAAAAGTTCATAACAAACGGTCCCCCAATTAGCAGATTGAACAAACCCAATGACTACCAATCCGTCCATGGGGAACCCCAACTGTAATTGCACGTCCTCTAGAGTGATAATACACTCACCGCATGGAAGATGGAATGTGTGCGCCTCTGGTCTCCACCTCTCCACCAACACACTTATGAGTTTTGAGTCCAACTTACACCCCCGGCCTAAGTAGGCCACGTGGAAAAAACCAGCTTCCCTCAAGTATGTTTCGATCAACGGTGATGGAAGACCAGGTAAATTACAAATATGACATTGCAAAATTCGATCTTCCACCTATTTAGATAAAAAGTTATAAAAAAATACTAAGTTCAATTATAACTATGAAATAAAAAATTTTAAAAATTAAAATTTATTCTTACCATTTGCAATTGAGTGATGGAGATGTGCTTATTATCATCAAGACGGATTAGAGGCTTGACCATTGCTACATTGAACAAGAACAAATTTTTAATAAAAATACTATTTCTTGGAATTACTAATAAAAAATAATAAAAATGTTAACTTAGATAAAAATAGAATTTAGGATAATAATTTGAGAACTTTTTGAGAATTGTGAGAAATTTGAGAAATTAGGAGAGAATTTGTGAAAATTGTGTGTGTGTGTGGGGGGGGGTTATACTTTTTTTTTGGATCGTTGACGGCCCAACGGCTAGTTCAAATAGCCATTGGAGTTGATCGTTGGAGCGCGAGCAAAAGCGAGCCCACGTGGATGGTTTTTACAAAAATGCTTCCACGTAAGCGCGTTTTACCTGACATCAAGAAAAAAAATGCTGAGCTAGATGTGCTTTTCTGTGTTTCCCCTGAAAATGACGTCAGCTCAGCATGTTTTGATAAAAACGGACCATTCCAGTCTTATTTGAAAAAATTAGCCCATTTCTGTAATTTTTTTAAGAAAAGGGCCTTTTTGGACAATTGGTCGTATTTTTATTGGACTTCTTGTAGGGGTTTTCTTATGTCTGTACCTTTCATATAATGAAAGCTGAATGTTTAGGGAAAAAAAGTAGAGACATTCACTCAGATGTGAAAGGTTCTTAGACTTCCTCTCAAAACAAGTTTTTCCCCGTCAAAAGTTGAAGTAAATGTTAATTCCATACTAACATCCATAATTGCAAAAATAAAAGAAACAATAATTTGATACTATTTCGTCTTAAATCTATCATAAAAAACTACAATACGAACGTACATAAAGCATTTTTGTTCAATCTTCACCCATTTGCCACAGACTGCGCAAAAAATAAAACCCAGGAAAAAGTAATACTGTTAAGAAACTAATGTATTCACAGAGCAAAACAATAATGTAGGGAGACAAATCAAAGGATTTTGTCGGAAAAACAAAGAAGAAATTTCCTCTATCACGCGAACAAGGATGTAGATAGAGATTGTCCGCATTTAAGACTGAATCACCTTGATGGCTGGTTAGCTGAAGATATGCGCCTAAGTCTCTTCTTTCTCACAATTTATGGGTATGGAAACCTATTTCAAGTAATACCTACTCATTCTTCATAAAGTGTTAGGTTTTACTACCCTTTCGAGGCTTTGTGTTGAGGACCTCAACCACTTTCTCACTCTATGAGTTGAGCTTTAATATTGTATGGAACTTTGGTCTTTGTTTGTTCTAATAACTCTTTATGAAATAGATTTGTACTTAATTAGTGCCAATAAAACCTTGGCAGTGTTGGAAAATATTGAAACTATACAAGTTTGGCCAATAAAACATAAATATCAAATTATAGATTGTTGAGTTGAGCATAATTTCATTTATTTCTCACCTCTTTGAAGTGTTTTTTTTGTCCATAAAGCTCACATCTTCAAAGTAATAGAAAGGTTCTCTGGAATGAAATATATAAATGTAATATTCATTTGACTAAAATGATATAAATGCTTGATTAAGCTGTTAAAGATTTAAAATACAGTTATTCCTGAAAATTTGTTCAGCTAGCACAAGACTGGGAATCAAGTCTTTCAAAATTTCATAAGCTCTACTTTCTACGATTAGCAAATTCATTTTAGTCAATAATATCATGCAAAAACAGTTAATCAGGGTCAGACGCCAAACCAAGAGGGTCGAAGTACTTCCCACCAAGGTACAGCCTTTTCTCAGGGTCAAGCTCTGCATTCCTTTGGAACTCAATGTATCCAATCACCAACGCTTTGATCCAGATCAATGTTGTCATGGGGAATGGAAGGGGTTAGCCTAGGTAAGATGATCCTTCAACAAGCTTCACCTGAAAAATAACCAAACAATATTCATTTAAATGGTTTCTAAAAAAGGCACAGAGTTAAGCCTAAGGACAATAGGCAAGTAATTAACCTTTCCAGCATCTTTCCAAGTGACTCCAGTGAGTCATTCAATAGTGAGGGCACTTAGAGTAGCCAACATGGCCCAACGTCCATGGATCAGCTCACATTCACGGAACCTCTGCAGCCCAAAGACCTTGCTGTAAGGCTGAAATGGAGTTGGCTTTATGTCGGTGACCTCAGTCCACGTCCCAATGATGTCACTTGCCATGTTCTTTACCAGATTTTGATCCAAAGAATCCAAATCATACTGCAAATACTCAGCAGGCTTCCCCAACCCAAAATTTTAGAACCCATAATCAGCAACCAAGCTACCGTCGAGCCAGCCGGGTGCTACAGCTCCAGATACCATAATGGGCGATCAAAGGTTGGTTTAGATACTTTCTTGGCGGCTTTCTTACCCCCAAAGTCGAACCGGGCCACTACCCTCCCAGAGCTTGAGTAGACGTCAGAAAGGCGGATGCCCGTAAAAGAGGAAGTAGCAGCGACGGTGGTAGCCATTATTGGAAGAAAGGTGACGCAAAATGAAAGGAAATTGAAGGGAGTGTGCTAATAGTAGTAATAAATGAAGGGAAAGTGGTGGGGGTTTATCCAAGAAGAAATATGGTGAACGTTGGATGAAGCAGCATTATCTATCTGACCAATGAAGAAGTCTAATAAATAAGTTGGATCCTCGTCTGTTTGTGGGGGCTAATAAATAAGTTCCCACTTTTGTTTTTATTTTTTTGCTGTTCATAGTGTTGCTATTAAAAAAATAACATTTTAAACATAAGTAATTAAAATGTAATCTAAGATAAATAAAATTAACTATTTAATAGCTTACAGTAAATTTTATTCTAACTTTGGCTTTAGTTATAATTTTAATTTAATAATTAAAATTAATCTATTTTTGTAAATTATAAGAATAGTAAATATTTAGTTCTTCTTTGATCACTTAGCTATTAATTTTTAATTTAATAAAATTATATTTTTATTGCTATAAATAAAATTTCAAGCTTATTCTAATATCCAAAAATTTTGTTTAATATTAAGGAACCTGGATTGTCATTTTTAAAAAATATCAAATAATGTTTCAGGAACATCAATGGAAGCAAAAGTGAAGAATATATATATATCTTTATTTTTTACAAGTTTATTTCCCGAAATTATACACATTTTAGTGTTTCTTTAATATAAATTTTGCATTATTTAATTTTAAGTTTTTATAATTTTGAAAAATAATTTATGAATTTTTATATATTTATTTTTTGATATTTTAAAATAGTCATTAAAAATGGTAAAAGTTCCAAATTAATATTTTATCTATAACTCATGCAACAAATTAGATATAACATATTCACATCATATTTATACTTTCATTTTGGTCACTCAACTTAAAGATTAAAATGAAAAAAATTATAGAAACAAAATTAATGCATTAAAAATTTGTCATATTAAAATTTCAAAACAAAAAAAAAATTCAATACTGAAATTGTGAATTTCAAAACATTAAAATCAATTAAATAAAATGTTGAAAATTTTTTTATCTCTCAATAATGTCAACCTATTGATTACTATAATATCAAAATTTAAAACTATAATACTAAAAAAATATTACTAGGTTAAGGTACTAGGATGTTACATTCATTGTCGAAGTAACTATAGAAGTTTTAGATTAATTTATCATATTATTTGATTATTGACGACCATTTTACTCATTTTAGTAATAATTAAATTTATGACAGAACTATTTATGAGTTAAAAGAGCTCATTAAAACATGATATTTCAATCAAAGATAACAAAGTTTATAAAATTAACACAATTATTAAAGTTTTACAAATAAGTCCATTGGAGGACTTGCACTATATAAAGTAGTGTATCCACTTCATGTATATTTCATATTTATTTCTAAATTGTGTCAATTAATTTAATTTTCATAAACTTTTAGCCAAGATTTCAAAATCACATTAATTAACAATTATTCACTTATTATTTTATCAATTCATTTAAACGTTCTCACATGTAGTAATCATTCAATCACTTATTATTATTTCATAACATCCCTTCCACATCCTTTATGTATATATATTAGAATCTTTAGCTTTTAGTATGACATGCCTATATATAAAATTAACTATAATTCCACTATTTACTTATTTGTTCGTATTAAAGTTGTCCATTTGTGTCGTAGTCACTAAATTATTTATATCTTGAGATACAAAATTTAAAATTTAGATCCGCTTGATGTTTTTGAAACTAGACTCAAATATATTTTTTATCATACAAATTTCAGAATTTATACTTTAGCCAATCAGTACAATAAAATCTTCAAATTTTCCCCTGTTCTGCCACTTAATAGTTTCGACCTTTCTTTACTAAAAAATAATTATCTCATAGTATGGGGTTCTGATGATGTTTCCTTTGACTATATTGAAAATATACTCATTAAGAACTTAAACATATAAATTTCATCCCATAGTAATTTTGGCGAGTACTAGGGTGCTACAAACAATTACCATACAATTTCAACCATTTAAACAATTAGAAGAAATAATTAAATGTGAAATAATTACATCCGAGCATGCATATGAATCTCTTAAATCTAATTCAATTAAATATTGAATATACAAAAGTTTAAAAACAATTCAGAAAAGATTAGGGATTGATTTGAGGCAAAAATAAAAAGTTGAAACAAAATAAATCTATAAACAGGGCACACACGGCCGTGTCCCCAACCCTGTGAAAAATGTTCAGCCCGTGTGCTTGGCCACATGGACGTATGTGAGAGTTACACGGCCGTGTGGATAGGTTACATAGCCGTGTGGGCAAACCGTGTAACTCACTAAACCCGTGTGCACTAAAATCACAAAAATGTTACAGACTACACTATCGTGCTACCAGCCCGTGTGTGGCACACGACCATGTGTCAGACCGTGTGTACCTGGAAAACACCTTATGAAACTTGTAATACATCCTAGCAACACTTATACCATAAGCAACCATTTGCAACCACTTCAACCTATTCAAGAACATTTAATTTAAACCCAAAATATCATTGGAATCAAATATCCTAAGAATCTAACCAATATGCACAATTGGTACTTCAAAGCACATTTCAAAGTTTACAAAATCTCAAAAAAAAAAAAACTATATACAAAAGAGCATTTAAGACCTTAGACATCATAGGTACATGCCAAGACCAAAAGCACAAACCGTCGAAGTTTGAGTTTAGGATTGCCACTGGATGCTGCGTCGAATATCTAATCAATGAGTACCTAACCTGTGCACACAACATAAATTAAATCATCCACTGAGCAAGTAGTATCCCTATAATCAGAATACTTAAACATTTTTCGAAGTAGTTAAAATTCATATCCCATAATGTCATTTATTATTCATATATTATTTTTTATTCTCACTTCCTCTCTTTATCTTCCTTAATAACGTACTCGAACTCAGACCTCTACGTTATTTTGACTAACATACCAAATTTGGCCCCCAATACTTGACAGATAAATCCATAATAACGAATTGCGCCCTGCATTGGCTAGTAAAATCGACAAATGAGTGTGCCTAGCACTGGTCAGTATAATTGACAAATAAGTGCGCCCTGAGCTGGTCGGTAAAATAAAAAAATGAGTGTGATCAGCACTGGTCGGTATAAACGACAAATAAGTGCGCACTACGCTAGTCGATAAAACTGAAAAATGATTGTGCCCAGCACTGGTCGATATAACTAACAAATAAGTACGCCCTCCTTGGTCAGTAAAACCGACAAATAAATGTTCATTCATTCAAAACCAATGTTTCAATTTCATTTTAACATTTCACCAATTTGTTCCAAAGACTAACTCTCTTTATATACTTGCTAAACAAAGTAACATATACATATATAAGAACAATAATTGAAATAGTTGCATTATAGAAACGCCAACCTTTAAACATTATAACTGAACATACATATAGCATAGTTTATAACATTCACCCACTTTATAATATTATGACTACAATATCAATGGACACTCGAATAACATTAATATTGTAAGAATCGAATAGTGTTAAAACAACAGTATTTGAACAAACTTGAATTACACTCGTTTATCCTTCCCAATGAAACGATAATTGTAATAGGCCAATTTTGGCCTGGGCCCAAAACCAAAACAAACACAAAAATAAACCAAATAAATAAAGTCCAATAATTAAAAGTCCATTTACATTACAAACCCAAACCCCAAAAAATAGCCCAATTAAACCGAAATGAGAAGGAAAATCAATTCAAATACAGACCATTTTCAAAGGTAGTTGTGCCATTTTTATTTTTATTTTTTTATTTTTATTTTTTATTTACATTTATTTTTTAAACAAAAATGAGAAGGAAAAGATAAAAATCGTACCTTTTTTGCGAAAGAGGTACCGATTTCGATGAAAATCAGGGATTTTCGAGTCGGGGAGTCGAAAAGCCCAAAAAAATGGGCATTTTTTATTTTCCAGCCACCGCAAGCGGCGGCACCGTCGCCAGCGGTCGTGGCTAGCGCGGTGGTTCGACACCGAAGTCCCACCGGATTTTGGAAAGAGAGGAAGAACTTTGAGAGGTTTTTGAAGGCTTTTTTTAAGAAAGGAATAAAATGAATTTTTGATTAAAAAAAGTTAATTTATAAAGCTTTTCAAAGCGGCGTCGCTTTGATTAAAACACCAGGCTCAAAACGGCGCCGTTTCAAGCCCTTAACCCGTGCGGTGACCTGACCTAGGGGAAGGATCCGCGTGTTTTTGCTTCAGCAGGATATTTGCGCAAATGGTCCCTCCACTTTTGATACTTGCTTTAATTAGATCCATTTTATTTATTTTTATTTCTTTTAATTAAGCCTGTTAATTTTGTTTCATCGCATTTTAATCCTGAATGAAGCGACGCGTTTTGGAGGAAGGGAAAATTACCCTTTTAGTCCCTCCTTGTTATTCGCGCATTCAGAAGGGTCATCCCTTTTTCATTTACTTCTGATTCGCCTTAAATTTTTTTAAAAAAGCTCAATTTAGTCCTTTTTTGTTATTTTGGCTATTTTATTATTAATTTAATTAATTTAATATTATTATGTTATTATTTTACCTTTATTATTAATAAATTTATTATTATCATAACTATATCATTAAATCAATTTGTTTTTACGTTATTATTTCCATTATATTTCTTATTTACTTATTTAAACACTTTAAATGCACTTATTTTTTTTATATAATTTCAAAACTTTAAATTATTTATTATTATTATTTTTATCACTACGACCCTAAGTTCACCCATTTTTAATAGTCTTTTTAATATTTCCTAGATTAATTTCCTCAATGTTATTTTGTGTATTTATTTATTAATTCTTTTTTTAATTTTGATATTGTCTTGTTATGTTTTTTTTTATATTATTGTTGCTACATTATTATTCAATATTGTTATTGTTGATTTTATTGTTCTTTGGTTAATATTAGTATTAAAATAATATATGTTATGTAATCATTATTGTTGCATATGCTACGTGTCGAAACCATTTTTATTTTGCAAAATGGGGATCAACTTTAAAAATAAAATGGGAGTCACCACCGATCTTTTATTGAGGTGTGATCGGATCACATTGAAAACGATTTTAGGTCTACGAATTTTGAGAAAATAGGTTCGGGAGTCGGTTACGCACAAGGAAGGGTTAGCACCCTCGTAACGCCCAGAATTGGTACCGAATTGATTGTTTAATGTCTTAGTGTCGAAATTTTGAAAAGATTTTTAAAAATACGATCCTTTTGACTTCAATAAATTGAATTAAATAATGAAACTCTCATTTCAAAAAAATAAAATGTCGCACTCAGTGAATTAGGGCGCAATATTTTTAATCTTCAAAATTAAGTTTATCTTTTGACTTTTAAAACCCATGCATTTTGAGAAGGATATTCGATTCTTTAGGTCAAATGAGAAAATCGAAACCCAGTAAGTTAGGGTTCAATTTCACAAAATCCTAAATATCGAATATTGCCTTTATTTTCATTCGTTAGAAAAATCCTCGTTTCGAGAAAATAATGTCATATCCAATGCGTTAGGACACCACATATCGAATTCCCGAAAATGAGCTTTTATTTGGAAATCATAAGGTTTTATTACAACAGAGATGCTCGGCTATCTAAATTCATCGGAGAAATTGAAGCTCAGTAAGTTAGGGCACAATTCTCTCGAGAATCGTGAATAGCGGGTATTTTGACAAATTGCGAAATAAGATGATTCTAATGCTTTTATTGAAACACGGTAAAAAACGCATTGATTAAATGAACAATGAATCATGCAAAATTTGAATAGTAAATATACACCAATGAGTGATGAACAATAAATCAATAAATACAATAACAATAGTTTCAATCATGCATTATGCCACTATCAACATCAACATTCAAAAGTTATTAATTTAAAAGGAAGATGCAATGTAACTTATAAAATAAAAATGAGAATAAATAAACTTAGGATTTAAAAATATACACAAGATTATACCAAAAAGGTAATGAATATTTGAAACGATTTGACAATAGAACTAAAAAATAAATAAAATGTTTAAATGAATTTTAACGGAAAAATTGTAAGAAAAAAATGAATGAATCTTAAAATTAATATATATACACTTTGATTTATATAAGTAAAAAAATCTTAATGTAAATAATAGTATATATAGTCATAATATATAATAAAATTAAAATAAGTAAAATAGAATAGCAAATTTAAAAGGAATAGAATATTTGTGCATAAAAAAATAAGTAAAATTTACGATTTGAAATTAATAGCGTACCATTATATATACATATGTATACAAAAGTTAATTCAATGATATATATATATGGAAAAAATGAGATATTATTATGAAAAATTTGAAGCTAAATGTATATATATACATATATGAATTTTAAAAAATATATATAAGTTATACTAAGATAATATAAAAAGTATATAATAAAATATTTGTGAAAATAAGTAATAATACATAAAAACATAAAATAATATCATATAATAAAATAATCTATGTAATAAGATTAAGTAAAAGAAAACTAATAATAATAATAATAATAATGATGATGATGAAAATACTGAACTAATTAAAAAGAAACAAACAACACAAAAGGGATTAAATTGCAACTAAAACGAAATTAATCGGAAAAAAAAATAAATAAACAAAGTAAGGGCCAATGTGCAATGCTCGAATAACATGAGGGACTGAAACAGGAAATATCCTATCCCCAAAACGCTGCGTTGCATAAGGACCGGAATGAAATTCGCAAGAAATTACGCAATCCAATTTAAAGAAGGAACATAAACTAGCTTGAAATCAAACGCAAACAAGGAGGACTTAGAGTGCAAAAAGACCAGAAAGGCTAGAGACGCGGATCCTTCCCCGGGTCGGGTCACCGTGCGGGTTGCAGGCCAATACAGTGCCGTTTTAAGGCCACTAAAGCAGGCCTTAAACAGCATCGTTTTTTACACAATAAATACCCAACTTTAAAACCCTAAAATCAGCAGTTATCAACCTTAAACAAATTTAAAGAAAAAACTAAACGTTTGCCCCCCCATTCCAAGGCTGCGCCGCTTTGCTTAGAGACCATTCGGATGACTGCCGATCCCAGCCCAATCTCCGATGACGACGGATAGAGCCAGGATCTCGTCGCCAGGTAACCCCTTTTCCTTTGATCCCTGAATCCACTCTTTTACTTAACAACAATGAGTCAAACAATCACAAAGAAACAAAGAACTCGAACGAGGAAAACAAAGAGAAAAAGAAAATCGCAGAAACCAATGTATGATTTCAAAATCACCTATTTCTTTTCAACTTTTTTTCGTTTGTATTGATATTCTCTGTGTATTGATATTGTGTGTAAAATACAAAAGGCTCTCCCTTTCTCTTATAGCCGAAATCAATGAAAAAAAAATCCCCCCGAATCTTTTTCTTTACATTTTTTCTTAGTTTCCTATTTTTCTGATTTTCTGGCGATTTCTATTCTTTTTTGCTTGCTTTCTCTGCCTTTTTTGTTTGTTTGTCCTTCTTGCAGGTATACGGAGGCCGTACGATGACGTGGCGCGGCTCGGCACAGCGCATGGAGGCGTGGCACGTAGTGGTGGCGCACGTACGAAGGTGCGAGCGGGCAGAGGCTGATTGTGGCTTGATGGCTTGCTGGAACGACGGCTGATAGCTGAAAGCTATTGAAGTTCAAGGTTTCAACTTGAATCGGGCCGTGTAAATTAAGTTAGGGTATTAGCTTTTTTCGGTTTGTTTGGGCATTCGGGCTAGGTCTTTTGATTTAGTGGGCTAGGTTAAATTTAAGTTTGGTTGTAATTTTGGGCTAAATTGGGCTAGGTGTAATTGGGCCATTCGGGTTTAGTATTCTGGGCATATGCATTTGGGCCTACTTGGATTTAGGCCTGCTAATGTAAAGAACTGGACTATGTTATTGGTTTTTTTTTTTGGACTTTTAATTTTGGTTTTGGTTTATTATTATTTTTTATATTTTTTGTTTATTTATTTTTGATTTGGGCCGGGCAAATTGGGCCTATTACACTATGAATTGTTTATTAATTCGTTCGTATTATAATCATTTGTTGGTTCGATATTTTATTTGCATACCATTTTAAGTACCGCATCAATTTTGACCTAAACGCATTAAAATAATAATAAGCCATATTTCGTATTTTAGAAATCGAAAAGTTGATCCCTAACTTATGGGGCTTTGATTTTTTCGATAAATCCAAATATACGAGCTATTTTTCAAAAACGCATCTTTTAAATTTATCTTGGGAATTAAAAAAGGATCGTGACCCAACTTACGGAATATGATTTCTTCTTCGAAATTGAGATAATCAGAAATTTCTAAAAATAAATAAGATTTTCGGTGTTTATTCTCGTTTCGGGATGTAAGGTATTGTGCCCTAACTTACGGGACATGATCTTTTTTCTCGATTAACATAAAATACACACTTTCCTAGTTTTTAAATGATTTTAATCAAGGGATCATATTTTAAATTTCTTCAAAATTTTCAATTTTTGACATTAAGACATTAATTAATCAATTAGGTACCAACTTTGGGCGTGACGAGGGTGCTAATCCTTCCTCGCACGTAACCGACTCCCGAATCCGTTTTTCTCGAGTTTCGTAAGACCAAAATTATTATTTTAGTAAAATCGAAATGTTTTATTAGAACGATGAAATTGCAATGTGATCTGATCATACCTTAAAAAAATATCAATGGCGACTCCCGTTTTCTTATTTTTAATTTCAAAATAAAAGTCGATCCTTTTTTTTATTTACAAAAAAATGGTTTCGATAGCCTGGGGACTCCGTTGGGGACTAGTTGAGAGTTAAGCCACAAATTGATTAATTTTTGTCTTTTTATCGAAAAATCAAAATTTGTTTTAAATTTTCCCTTTTTCCATTCTATCTATTATTTTTATGGTTTTAATCATAGTGTGTCTATTTGGTTGGTCCAAATCTGTTAATGTGTATTTGCATTTTGCATTACATAAGTTGGTCAATTTTACCCCTTTAAGTGGGAGTGAGAAACTAGTCCTTCGTGAGGTCTTCACCTCCGTGCAGGATAGTGGATCGCTTTCGGAATACATCCGTACCTATAATTATACTAAACCCTAGTAGATTCCCGAGTAGGTGCTTTATTATTTCCTGCTTGTGTTGAATTCTATTTTTTATATATAACACTAACTTTTTTTGTGTTTTGTTTTGATTACATGGCATTTTGACTGCATAGCATTTCATCGAAAAAGGCGTTGGTTCATATTCAGTTACTAGATAGAGAGCTTATTATGGAAAAGGGATTTCTTGATAAGGTGAAGGATAATGCGGCTATCCAAACTTGGTCTGAGACAATACAACAGAAAAAAGGTGATAGTTTGGCCGAATGATATGTATCAGAGTCGTGGGACTTCACTCGTATTAGTGTAACCCAGAATAGTCTGCAAGAATTGAAGGAAATCTGGGATCAGTGGAATGATGAGGTCAAGCAACTTTTTTACTCTGGTTATGGAGATCTGCTTTATCTACTTGACATAAATGTGGATAAACGCTTATTTCGCACCATCGTCTTGTTTTGGAATCCTGCTTATAGTTGTTTTACTTTTAGGGGAGTTGATCTAGTGCCTACAATAGAGGAATACATGGCCTTACTTCGTTGCTCGAAGATTCAAATAGATAAAGCCTACTCGAGAGCTGTTAATGTCCCAACCTTTTTGAAGAAATTGATGAATATTACCAGGATGAGTGAACAATGGGTTGCAACACGGATCAAGAAGAATGGGGATAACAAATGCATTCCTTGAAAGAACTTGAAGGATCTAATTCTAGCACACCCAGATACAAAGAAGAAAGTTGATGTCTTTGCCTTGAGTGTCTACGGCTTAGTTGTCTGTCCCAAAGCCTTGGGACACGTTGATGAAGCAATCACCAATCTCTTTGACCGACTTAATAAGGGGTTACACCAGTCCCGGTAATTTTAGCAGAAACCTTCATATCGCTGAACGAATACCGGAGAGCGGGTGAGGGTAGATTCATTGGATGTGCGCAGCTCCTTTTAGCATGGTTCCACAGTCACTTTTGGAAAGTTGATAAGGTTTCTTATCGGGTCTTCTCCAAAAATTATTCGCCTTTGAAAGAGATAGTAGCTATACCGAGGTGAGATGATATCCCGGAGGAAGATGGCAATTTTTTAGAATCTTTAAGAAGAGGATATCAAATGAAGAGCTCATTGGATGCTTCCAGATGATAACTTATATAGATGTGGTGATTTGGACTGGATCCCTCTACTTGGGATTTGGGGAGCTATTGGCTATGCACCATTGCTAGTACTAAGACAATATAGGTCAAGGCAGATCGTATCCGTAATCCAAGGGCTAGCTCAGTGCGAATTCTCATATAAAGGCGACAGTTACAAGAAGAAGATTCGAGAGATGTCTAATGCCTGGAACCAGACTCGATGGATGAAGAAATTGGCAGTAGGTCTGATGACAACCCCTGAGTATATCGAGTGGTGGGGTAGGAGGATTAATGATAACATCTTCGGGCCAAGTTAGGGAGATAGTCAGCCGACAGGAAAACATTTTCGATTTATCCCGTCTAAGCTAGAAATCATAAGGCAGGATGTTGAAAGGAGAAATTTAGAGTTAGAAAAGAAGATAGAACAAATGGAAGAAGAGAAGGTGAATTTGAGACTAGACTTGGATGTTCAGAAGCTAGAAACCGAGAAATTAAGAAAAAGGAAGAATAAAGCTGAGGGAGATTTTGATAGTTTAAAAACAGACTATAAAAATTTGTGTTTCTCGATGAGAACTGCCGGGTTAGGGAAAACTTCAGAGCAATGGTGTCAAGAAATTTAAGAGGAAAATATTAAGGCTGATAGATGGGAAAGGAAATTCCAGGAGGCCCAGATTCGAAATGAGACCCTAGAGAGGAGTTTGTCAGAAAGCCGAAATGAAAAGCGTGAACTAAAAACTAGAATAGCTGAACTTGAGAAAACTCTTCATCAATATCGAAACCGTAGTTCTGGGATAGAGCTAAGAGCGAGCTTAGGTAAGATCGAGCAAATGAAAAGAAGAGTGGAAGAATTAGAAATGGCATTACAAAGCTGTGAAGTGCGGATTGAATTCATTGAAGTCAGTGAAGAGCGTCAGAAAGAATAGTTCCACTTTTGTCAGAACCAAGTTAGAAACAGAGATCACATTATAGGAGAGGCTATGGCTCAAATTCGAGAGGTAGTCGATTACTTACAGACTTTGGCAGTACAAGCTGATATACTAAGTGTAAAGTATAAGCTGGAATCAGACCGGGGGCAGGAGTTAGCTTTACTGCTTAGGAAAATTAAAGTTTTGAGTATTAGGGTAAAGCCATATATGTAATTTGTTTTATGTAAAGAATTTTGTTTTCTGGTAAAGTTTTTTAAATGGAATTGAATCAAAATCAATGCCTTTTTGCATTCACTTCATGCATTTGCATTACATTACATCATATGCATTAAAGTCCACCAAAAGATCCTAATTTTAAAATCATTTCAGTTTATCTAGAAACCGGCAAAAAACCTACCAACCAAACATCATTACGATACCTGAGCTAAGACAAAAGACATGGACCAAATATTAGAAAAACTTGAACAACTTTAAAGGGAGATGCAAGACGCAAGAGCAGCTATCTAAGATCCAACAAGACATGACGGACAAAATGCTAGAATCTCAAAGAAACATGATGGCTCAGTTGACCCAATTATTGGCTGGGAGAATAGATAAAAGAAAAAGCCTCATGACCAACCCGGGTGAGTATAATAAGGAGCCGCTTTATCTTCCAGGTTTTACTCCACCAAATATACAGGCCCAAGCTGAGATGTACCCGCAGAGACCATCCATCACAATTAGGCCTCAACAATCTCAGGCCAGTGCTTCGATGCCAATGAACTTTCAGGCTGGATCAGGTTCAAACCCAGGAGATAACCCAACTAATCCTGTTATCCTCGATTTTGATAAAGTAGTAGAAAAGGAAAAAGCAAAAGCAGAATGACCAAAACAGCTAGAGGATAGGTGTAGATGGCTAGAGGAAAAATTCAAAGCAATGGAAAGTGTTGATAGTCATCATGGAATTGACGCTAAAGATCTGAGTTTGGTTCCAGATTTAGTTCTTCCTTACAAGTTCAAAATGCCAGAATTTGAAAAGTAAAACAGGACTAGTTACCCTGAAGCTCACATCACCATGTTTTGCAGACGGATGGCTGGATACGTTAACAATGACCAACTACTAATATACTGCTTTCAGGACAACCTAGTAGGGGCAGCATCCAAATGGTACAACCAATTGAGCTGTACCAGGATTAGTTCGTGGAGGGACCTAGCACAAGCATTCATGAAGCAATATAGTCATGTAACAGATATGACTCCTGTTAGGATTAATTTACAAAACATGGAGAAGAAACCTAGTGAGAGCTTTAGGCAATATGCATAGAGATGGAGGGAGGTTGCCATCCAAGTTCAGCCGCCGCTCCTAGAAAAAGAAACTATGATGCTATTTATCAACACACTGAAAGCCCCATTCATCACACACATACTAGGAAGTGCCACAAAAAGTTTTTCAGATATATTAATGAATGGCGAGATGATTGAGAATGCCATAAGAAGTGGGAAGATAGATGTCGAAGAAAGTAACAAAAGGTCAGCCTCGAAGAAAAAAATGAGGTGAATAACACAAGTGCATATAATAAGGGTTACTCTAAATCGATTACTTTAAATCAACCAAGAAAGGTGGTTACAGGTCAACAAGGTTCATCAAGACAGGAATTAGGCACAAAGTAAAACATTGAGAAGCTTCAATTCTCGCCAATCCCAATATCGTATCGGGAGCAGTATCAGAGTTTATTTGATGCACACGTTATTTTACCTTTCTAGTTAAAACCTCTACAACTCCCATACCCCAAGTGGCATGGCACAAACGCCCAATGCGAATACCATGCAGGAATTATGGGGCACTTAATAGAAAACTGCACTGCTTTCAAAAAGTTAGTCGAAAGGTTCATCAATATGGGCATTCTCGAATTCGATGAACTATCTAATGTAGAAAATCTATTACCCAATCATATCGATAATGGGGTAAACGCGATGAGTAAAGATATGGGGAGAAGAATCAAGACAGACATTGCAGAAATAAAAACATTTTGAGATGGGTTTGAAAGGAGATGGTAAAAATAGGGTCAACCATTTCGAATTCGGAAGGAAGTTACAAAAAGATAAGGAACTACTATGAGTTCCATCACAAGGTGGGGTACAAGATCCAAGAGTGTGAAGAATTCAGATCCTTGGTTCAAGGCATGATGGATAATAAAGAGATGGAATTTTGTGAAAAAGTTAAAAAAGAGGGAAGTATATGCATGTCAGAATCAATGACGGTGGTTCCAAAAGTCAATTATCCTGTGGTTATCAGTTCGCGACCTAAAAATAATGAAGCTGTAGTACAGAGGACACCAAATATCATAATTCAGAAGCTTGCAGTATTTGCTTATAAGGATAGCACAAGGGTCCCCTGAAGTTATGATTGTAATGTGACAATCTCGGGAAAAAAAGATTCAACTAGTGCTTTAAAAGAGGATCAAGATGCAGGTTCTCATACGCGTTGTGAGAGACACTACGATCTGATATATGCTTGAACAGCTTGAACAGAACCTATAAAAGGAAAAGATCTGATGGCGGAGCAAAAAAAGGGAAAAACAGTCGAACCTCAGCCGCCAATTAATGAGCAAGTGAAAGAGGAGGAAGCCAGTGAATTTTTGATGTTTTTGATACACAGCGAGTATAGTGTTGTGGAGCAACTGCATAAACAATCAACTCGCATATCTGTATTAACTTTACTCTTGAGTTTGGAAGTACACCGAAGTGCATTGATGAAAGTACTAAATGAGACATACCTGGCCAATGATATTTCGGTCAATAAATTGGATCGGCTGGTTAATAACACAAATGCTGATAACTTCATTTTCTTTAACGACGATGAGATACCACCAGGGGGTATGGGATCCACTAAAGCTCTGCACATCACTACCAGATGCAAAAGGTACACTTTACCGGGGGTTCTGGTCGACAATGGATCGGCATTGAACGATTGCCCTTATCCACACTTAACAGGTTACCCATGGATAGTTCACACATGAAAGATATGCCAGAATATAGTAAGAGCCTTTGATGGCACAGAAAGGAGAGTCATGGGAAGAATTTAAATACCTCTGTTAATTGGCTCAACTACCTATGAGGTGGACTTCCTAGTGATATCAAGCCTTCCTATAATTGTTTGTTGGGGAGACTTTGGATACATTCGGCAGGGGTCGTACCTTCATCACTACATCAAAAGCTGAAGCTAGTGTCAGAAGGTCGGCTAGTGACGATAAATGCTGAAGAGGATATTATTGCGGCCGTAACCAGTAATGCGCCATACTTATAGACAAATGATGAGGTAGATTAATGTTCTTTCCGGTCTTTGGAGTTTGTGAATGAACATTTATTACTGAGGGGAGTAGGATTCCAGTGCAAAAAATGTCCAAGACTACAAGAATGAGTCTACAGTTGATGGTAAGAAGAGGAGCCTTACCGGGAAAAGAACTAGAGAGACATCTTCAGGGAAGAGTTGAGGCTCCAATGCTGAAGGACAAGCATGACCATTTTGGCTTAGGGTACAAGAAAAATACATGACAAAGAAGGAATGAGTTAGAGAAAAGGCAAGGAAGAAAAAGGGCACGCGTGAGTGGGGAGAAAATCAAGTGGGAACCAATGATATTCCCCTGCATATCCAAAATTTTTGTGTCAGGAGGGATTATTTATCCCGAGTGAAAGACGCCAATGAGAGAAAGTATTGAAGAAATGTTGGGAAATGTTCATATCAATGCCATTCATGAAGAAACAATTGAAGGAATGACCTTGTTAAATATCCGCCTTTATGAACCTGGGAGCGTGCTAAGCAATTAGACTGCAGAAGAAATCCCTGTAGTATTTAGAGCTTACTTAGAGTGATGTTCAGAACACTCTTATCGCTTTTAGCCTAGAAGTGATAAGAATCCCTTTGTGAAATAGGCTCATGTCCAAACATCATTATTTTAATGAAGTACATTTTTTGCAATCATTTTGTGTAAATATTCTTTCATTCCATACGAGTAATTATTTTTTATTCTTTTTTTCTTTTGGATTTTCTTCCAAATCATTCTTTCATTCATTCATAATTATACTGTACAAATAATTATTCATAAATTCATCCATTCTTTGTATATTCTTTTGTACCTACAATAGGTCCCTGGATATCAATGACATGAGCGACGCTGCTATAAACTCAGAATTTCCTTTTGAACGAGACATGTGTTTAGAGGCATTGCATGACTTTGAAGATGACGTAGACTGTGGTTTATCTCCAGACTTGTTAAGGATGATAGAATAGGAAAAGAAACAAATCCTACCTCACAGGGAATCAATAGAAATTATGAGCTTGGAAGGGGGAAAAGAGGTGAAGATTAGAACTGACATCACCACAAAGACGATGCGAGGCCTCATTGAGTTACTTCAAGAATTCAAAGATGTCTTCGTATGGTCATACCGGGGTTAAACATTGACATTGTAGTGTATCGCCTTCCTATAAGAGAGGATTGCAAGCCAGTTCAGTAGAAACTCCGGAGGATGAGGCTTGATATTGTGCTAGAAATAAAGGAGGAAGTCAAAAAGTAATTTGATGTTGGGTTCATACAGGTGGTCAAGTATTCTGAATGGGTAGCCAATATCGTCCTAGTCCCTAAAAAAGATGGGAAAGTACGAATGTGTGTGGACTACAGGGACCTGAACAAGGCCAGCCCAAAAGATAATTTTTCATTGCCTCATATTGAGACTTTAGTGGATAATACAGCAGGCTACTCTTTGTTTTCCTTTATGGATGGCTTCTTCGGATACAATCAGATAAAGATACATCCCAAAGATGTGGGAAAGACCACATTCATCACCTTGTGGGGAACGTTTTGCTATAAAGTGATGCCATTTGGATTAAAGAATACAAGAACAACATATCAAAGAGCCATGGTAGCCTTGTTCCATGACATGATGCACAAGGAAATCGAGGTTTACGTTGACGATATGATTGGAAAATCCAGAACAGAAGAGTAACATGTGCAGGTCTTGAGAAAGTTATTCTTAAGACTGAGAAAGTTTCAGCTCAAGCTTAACCCAACGAAATGCACTTTTGGAGCTAGGTCAGTAAAGCTGTTGGGTTTTATAGTCAGTGAAAAAAGAATTGAGATCAACCTAGACAAAGTTAAGGCGATACGAGATTTACCTCCGCCACGTACTCAGAAGGAAGTTCGAGGTTTCTTAAGAAGATTGAATTACATTGCCCGGTTCAATTCACAACTAACTGAGAAGTGTGACCCCATATTCCATCTTTTAAAGAAACATAATCCAGGTGAGTGGGAATAGGAATGCCAGAAAGCTTTTGACAAGGTAAAACAGTACTTGTCTAATACTCTAGTACTGTCACTACCTAGTCCGGATAGGCCACTGATACTGTATTTAACGGTGTTTGACAATTCCATGGGATGTGTACTAGGCCAACATGATGAGACAGGAAAGAAAGAAAGGGCGATATACTATCTCAGTAAAAAATTCACTGATTGTGAAATGAAATACTCGCCTGTTGAGAAATTGTGTTGTGCCTTAATCTGGACAACTCAGAGACTGAGGCAGTACATGTTGTACCATACTACTTGGTTAATTTCAAAATTAGATACTTTAAAGTATATGATGGAGGCAACTGTTTTGAATGGGAGGATGGCCAGATAGCAGATTTTACTTTTCGAATTTGACATAGTCTATGTGAGCTAGAAGGCCGTGAAAGGGAGTACAATAACTGACTTTCTAGCTAGTAGAGCCTTAGAGGATTATGAGCCCTTGAATTTTGATTTCCCGAATGAGGACTTGATGTATGTGGCAACCACTAAAGAAAATTCAAATGGGTCACATTTGGAAGCTAAACTTTAATGGAGCCTCGAACACTATGGGCAATGGAATTGAGGCAGTCTTAGTTTCCCCAAATAGAGATCATTATCCTTTTACTTGCAAATTGGATTTTGATTACACAAACAATATGACAGAATATGAAGCGTGCATCATGGGCATTCGTGCAGCTATAGAACGTGAAATCAAAGTACTAGAGGTATATGGGGATTCAGCATTGGTGATATACCAACTCAAAGGTGAATGGGAAACCAGAGATCCCAAATTAGTCAGTTATCGAAAGCTGGTTCTCGAATTTATTGAAGATTTTGATGACATTACTTTCTGCTATCTCCCACGAGAGGACAACCAGATGGTTGACGCGTTGGCTTCTCTAGCCTCAATGATTAAAGTGAACAAACAAAAGGACATGAAGCCTATTCAGATGAGCATCTATGAAACCTCAGCTCATTGTTACAATATCGAAGAGGGAGAAAAGGATGACAGCCATTGGTATCAAGATATATTACGATATGTGAAGAATCGTGAGTATCCTGACTAGGCAGCTGAGAATGATAAGAGGACTCTGAGAAGACTAGCCATTAATTATGTCTTAGATGGGGGGATCTTATATAAAAAGGGGAAATGATCAGGTACTATTAAGATGTATGAACGCGGTGGAGGCTAAGAAAATATTAGAGGAGGTCCATGAGGGTATTTACGGAACGCATGCCAATGGTTTCACAATGGCTAGACAGATTATGAGATTCAGGTACTACTGGTCCACCATAGAAGGAGATTGCATCAATTATGCCAAGAAGTGGCATAAATGCCAAATTTATGGAGACAAAATGCACGCATCTCCTTTACCTCTTCACGTTATGACTTCTCCATGGCCTTTCTCCATGTGGGGTATGGATGTCATTGGGCCAATATCGCTGAAGGCTTCTAATGGGTATCATTTCATCATTGTAGTTATTGATTACTTCACTAAATGGGTAGAAGCTGCTTCGTATGCTAATGTTACAAAGTCAGCAATCAGCAAGTTCTTGAAAAAGGAGATCACATGTCGGTATGGAATGCCTGAAAGAATCATATCTAAAAATGCGTTGAATTTGAACAACAACTCAATAGCGGAGGTCTGTAGTCAATTCAAGATCAGACACCATAATTTATCACCGTATCGCCCAAAAATGAAAGGTGCAGTGGAGGCGGCTAACAAAAATATCAAGAAAATTGTGGGGAAAATGACTGAGACTTATAAGGACTGGCATGAGAAATTACCATTTGCCCTCCTTGCTTATCGAACATCAATCAGGACTTCTACCAGGGCAACGCCTTTCTCCTTAGTTTGTGGTATGGAGACAGTTTTACCCATTGAAGTTGAAATTCCTTCTCTCCGGGTATTGGCTGAGCTAAAGTTGGATGAAGTAGAATGATCCAATCTCATTATGATCAGTTGAACCTAATAGAAGGAAAAAGGTTAAAAGCTATTCACGACGGTCAGATGTACCAGAAACGAATGATGTGAGCCTACAACAAAAATATTCGTCCTAGAGAATTCCACGAAGGGGACCTGGTGTTGAAAAAGATCCTTCCTCTACAAAATAATTTTAGAGGGAAATGGATGCCAAATTGGGAAGGACCTTATGTTGTAAAAAAGGCCTTTTCTAGATGAACATTGATTTTGAGCGAAATGGATGGTAAAAACTTGTCTAATCCTGTAAACTCAGATTCAATCAAGAAGTATTTTACCTGAAGAAGGAGAAGGGACCAAGGTGAAAACTTGCAAAGGGCACTTTGAGTCCTAAAAAGAGACCAAGGTGAAAACCCGCAAATGGCGCTTTGAGTCCTAAAAAAAAGAGGCCAAGGTGAAAACCCTCAAAGGGCGCCTTGAGACCAAAGGGGATTTGAGTTGAAAACCCAAAAGGGGTTGCTCAAATATTGATCAAAATAGAGCATGCGGTGATCTTGCTATACCTGAATTAATAGGAAAGGGGTATGCGACGTCTGGGGCATCGACAAAGTACTGTAGATATCCTAAACACATGACAAAGTCAAAACGGTTCTTGAAAGTTTGTACAGAGAAGTTCAAGCTGCGATATCTGGGGCACCTAGTCTTAATATTACTTGTATTGGATTTGTCATTCTTGGAATACTTTATTCTTTTCAAGATGCGTGTTCCCAATCAATTCCCTTTGTATTTTTCTTATTTATTTTTTGTATCATCCTTGATAATTTATTCATTCTGAGCTATGCTCCAAATCAATTTTATTCTTATCCAGTGTTATGATCTTTTGTAAACATGTTACATTGGAATAATGATGAATGGACTAACAACAATTTCACAAAGGAAGTTCTGCATATTACTCTAGAAGTTTCTAAATAATACAAGAACCTGAAACAAGACTATTGTTTAGAACACACCAGGTTTAAAGGTTGGAAATATCTGGGAAGGAAGAGTCTAAATTAAGACTATCCCTTCGGATTTTGTTGTCAAATTATTGATTGAACAAATTGACAAGATATCGTGTTGGTGAACAAATGAATAATGATCACCAAGTATAAGAGGGGGTTATTCTTTGGAAGAGAAAATTCTACATTGGTACAACACCCTAGGAGTGGTGTAAATGACCAAAGTGATGGGAGAGAGGATTCACATCCTATACTCCTAAATTACAGTGGGAGGAGGATGGTTCAAATTTTATGTCCCAAAATTACAGTGGATTGAACCTTGAAGATTACAGTAGATTGAACCTTAAAGATTATAGTGGGGGCAATCCGGTTAAGTAAGATGTGAATGTTACCAGCCGAACAAGATGGCGTTCTGACGTGTTGGTAGTAAAGTCTTAATGAATAACGAGCAATAACAACTCAAACATTAATGGATCATTTTCATGACATTTTGCATTCATGCATGCACATTTAGTTAGGAGATTTTGATTTATTCCGGTCATAACATCCTAATCACTAGGCAGAAATAGGCCTATGAAAGGGATTCTACAGGTCATGTTCCCCAAAGAACAGATTGGTGAAACTACAAACCCTATACCCCTGACATGGCAGTGGAACAGATTAAAGTTGAAGGCAGCGAATCTTATCTCCCTGGCGTTGCAGTAGATTAAAGCTGAAGGCAGCAAATCTTATTTCCTTGGCGTTGCACTGGAATAGATTAAAGCTGAAGGCAGCGAACCTTATTTCCTGAGCGTTGCAGTGAAATAGATTAAAGCCACAAATTATGACGGATTTTATCTTCTTGAAGTTGCAGTGAAGCAAATTGAAGCCACCAATCCTATCTTCCTGAAGTTGCAGTGGAGCGGATAAAAACCACAAATCTCGTCCCCTTTGAAATCGCAGTAGAGTAGATTGAAGCTACAAGTCATATCTGAGGTTGCAGTAGAGTGAATCGAAGCAACAAGACGCAGTTGGCTGGAATTAGGCTACTTGAAGAAGAGAAGCACCAAGAGAGGTCAAGACTCAGCAAGACCAGGCAAAATTGGCTATTTTTAAGTCTTTGCTCCATTTTCATTACACGACAACGTGCAAAGAAGGGTAGCTGTAATAGGCCAATTTTGGCTTGAGCCCAAAACCAAAACAAACACAAAAATAAACTAAATAAATAAAGTCCAATAATTAAAAGTCCATTTACATTACAAACCCAAACCCTAAAAAACAACCAAACTAAACCCAAATCACTAACTCTAGCCCAAAACAAAAAAAAACAGCAAACCCTAACAGCAACCTAACTGCCATTGCTGTCGCCGTCCCTTGCGCGCCGCACCTCCATGTGTGCCACCACATCTCTACCTACAAAACAAACTAGAAGAGTCCAAAAGCAAAAAAATAGTGTAAAAAATAGAAAAAATAGAAAAATAAGTGGTATTTTCGGGCTATAAAAAGAGCCCCGATTTTATGTTTTTTTTAGTTACGAATGAATCAAAAGAAAATAGAGAAAAATCAATTCAAATACAGACCATTTTCAAAGGTAGTTGTGCCGTTTTTATTTTATTTATTTATTTATTTACATTTATTTTTAAACAAAAATGAGAAGGAAAAGATAAAAATCGTACCTTTTTTGCGAAAGAGGTGCCGATTCTGATGAAAATCGAGGATTTTTGAGTCGGGGAGTCGAAAAGCCCAAAAAATATGCATTTTCAATTTTTCGGCCTCCGCGAGCGGCAGCGCCGTCGGCAGCAATCAATGGCCGGTGCGGTGGTTCGACACCGGAGTCCCATCGGATTCTGGAAAGAGAGGAAAAACTTTGAGAGGTTTTTGACCGTTTTTTTTAAGAAAGGAATAAAATGAATTTTTGATAAAAAAAGTTAATTTATAAAGCGTTTCAAAACGGTGTCGTTTTGATTTAAAACACCAGGCTCAAAACGATGCTGTTTTAGGCCCTTGACCCGCGCGGTGACCCGACCTAGGGGAAGGATCGACATGTTTTTGCTTCAGTGGGATATTTACGCAAATGGTCCCTCCACGTTTTATACTTGTTTTAATTAGATCCTTTTTATTTATTTTTATTTCTTTTATTTAAGCCTGTTAATTTTGTTTCATCGCATTTTAATCCTGAATGAAGCGACGCGTTTTGGAGGAAGGGAAAATTACCCTTTTAGTCCTTGTTATTCGCACGTTCAAAAGAGTCATCCCTTTTTCATTTACTTTTGATTTGCCTCAATTTTTTTAAAAGCTTAATTTAGTCCTTTTTTGTTATTTTGGCTATTTTATTATTAATTTAATTAATTTAATATTATTATTATGTTATTATTTTACCTTTATTATTCATATATTTATTATTATCATAACTATATCATTAAATCAATTTGTTTTTACGTTATTATTTCCATTATATTTCTTATTTACTTATTTAAACACTTTAAATGCACTTATTTTTTTATGTAATTTCAAAAGTTTAAACTATTTATTTATTATTATTTTTATTACTACAACCCTAAGTTCACCCATTTTTAATTGTCCTTTTAATATTTCCTAGATTAATTTCCTCAATGCTATTTTGTGTGTTTATTTATTAATTCTTTTTTTTTTTAATTTTGATATTGTCTTGTTATGTTTTTTTTTATATTATTGTCACTACCATTATTATTCATTATTATTATTGTTGGTTTTATTGTTCTTTGGTTAATATTAGTATTAAAATAATATATGTTATGTAATCATTATTGTTGCATATGCTATGAACTGTTTATTAATTCATTCGTATTATAATCATTTTATTTGTATATCATTTTAAGTACCGCATCAATTTTGACCTAAACGCATTAAAATAATAATAAGTCATATTTCGTATTTTAGAATTCGAAAAGTTGATCCCTAACTTACGGGGTTTTGATGTTTCCGATAAATTCAAATATACAAACTATTTTTCAAAAACGCATCTTTTAAATTTATCTTGGGAATTAAAAAAGGATCGTGACCCAACTTACGGAATATGATTTCTTCTCCGAAACCGAGATAATCAGAAATTTCTAAAAATAAATAATATTTTCGGTGTTTATTCTCGTTTCGGGATGTAAGGTATTGTGCCCTAACTTACGGGACATGATCCTTTTTCTCGATTAACGTAAAATACACCATTTCCTAATTTTTAAATGATTTTAATCAAGGGATCATATTTTAAATTTCTTCAAAATTTTCAATTTTCGACATTAAGACATTAATTAATCAATTAGGTACCAATTTTGAGCATGGCGAGGGTGCTAATCCTTCCTCGCACGTAACCGACTCCCAAATTTGTTTTTCTTGAGTTTCATAAGACCAAAATCATTGTTTTAGTAAAATCGAAACGTTTTATTAAAACGATTAAATTGCAAGGTGATCCAATCATTCCTTAAAAAATATCGGTGGCGACTCCTGTTTTCTTATTTTTAATTTCAAAATAAAAGTCGATCCTTTTTTTTATTTACAAAAAAATAGTTTGGACAATAATATAATGGAAAAATCAAGTAAAACATTAGATTGGCATGAAGCATATCAAATATAACCAGCTGTGGAAAAACACTTATTCACCTATAATATCAGCATTAAGATCGACATAAACGCTTATTTAATCCTAACATCTAATTTAAAATAAACATTATAGAAACTTAAAACATGCTTTGGATGACATTTAAAACATATTTTGGACAACATTCAAACCTTACTTTGCCAGCATTTGAAACATACTTTTGCCAGCATTTAAAGCATACCAAATGTTATAAAAATACAAACATGCTTCTACTCAATTTGAATCCGATTAATATATATAAATTAACTCCATATAACTACTTCAACATAAATCAAATCTTTCTTAGCATTGGACTATAGCAATAATAATATAAAATATCATAACATACAAAATTTAATAAACATCAAACTAATCATTTATTCACCATAAACTTCGAGCTATTCATATCGTAATCATTTAATTCATATTTTTTGATTTAATCCTTTGATGCCAAAAACATTATATAAATAACAGTTCAAATATTAAGCAAAACAATATAATAAAAAATGCATATTAATCAATAAAATAAATCTCATATGAACTTACCTGACAAAAATAGCGACACACAAAACGTCAAGGACTAATTCGCCAATTAGCTCAAATCTCGATCTATATAATAATTTATTCCAATTATCAGTCTCAAGTGTTTTATAACATTCAATATAATGCATATTTCTTCCTATTAATATTTTCAAAATTTCCCTAAAATTTTTCATTTTATTCAATTTAGTCTTTAAAACCGAAACAAGCTTAACTTTCATGTTTGAGCTAAACCCATTTCAATTTCATCCTTCAACATCCCTTTATTATCAATAATTACATAAATTTCATATCAATTTTGATATACTCACGATTTAGTCACTATGTTCAAAATTAACAATTTTCACTTTACGAATTAGTCATTTTTCATATCTAAACTTAAAAGTTAACCATTTAACACCAAAACTTCAAACATTCAACTAAAGTAATACACTCAAATTTTAACAATAACAAAATTTTTCACATGGGTTAATGAACTTAAAGTACCATAATTCTAAAAACATGCAAATTACGAAAAAAGAACTAAATTGAACTAACCAAATTTAGCTCAAGACTTTTGAACTATTGGTCGTGCGTTATTCTTTTCTCCCCTGCACCGAGCTTGGAAGATGAAAGAAATAGGAAATGTTTTCTTTCATCTCCAACCACTACCACTATATATACAATCTAATATTATTCTATTACTTCATTTATGTTATGAATATTTTATTAAGTGGATATCCATCATGATTAAGATAAAGTTTTTATTTACTTTAAATTCTAATAGTTATCAGAGTTAGATCTCTACTTCTTTTATACTTTTTATGCCTATAAGTAGAGACTCTGATGAAGCATTGTAATCACCTTTTTTATCAATAAAGTACATTCTCTATTACTTTCATATTTTCTTTATTCTTTATTCTCTCCATCTCTCTTTATTTTATAACAATTTATTATTATTTCTTCTTTTCTCTTTTTCTTTCCTTTTGTTTTTATAATACTTATTTACAATATATATATATTATAGTATACTCATCATGCTAAACGGCCATACAATTAAAACTTAGTGGATAATTGCTCATTTGGTCCCTCCTATTTTGCCCATTTAGGTCCCTCCTATTTATTTCTAGTTATAATCCTTTTATAAATTGCACTTTTACCCCATATGCAATTTAGTTCTTGTGCTTAATTTAAGCACTATGTATACGAAATTACCTATTCAAGATTCAATTAGCCTACAAATTAACTCCGTAAATATTTATAAATATTATTTACGAGATCGGTTTACGGAAACAAGATCCCAAAACCTCAATTTTCAACACCGCTAACTCAAGAACCGATGGACTTGTACTTTTAATAATTGTCCAATTACTAAATTTATCCGATCAAAATTTAATATAAAATTATAATTAACTCGTAAATATTATTTAATAATATCTATTGACTCAGTTTATGGAAACGAGATCCCAGAATTGTAATTTTCAACTCCACTGACTTTAGTATCATTACACTTGTACCTTAATTTACTATCAATTAAGAAAAATTATTAGGCCAACTTTAATATGTTTCCATACTAGTCTCATAAATATTAAATATTAATATCTACGAACACCTTTTGTGAAACGACATTTCAGAACCGTGATTTTTTTTGACACCACTAGAAACCGGGTCATTGTAAGAACAGGGGAACTCGAATCCATTCTGACATTGTCCCACAAAAACTAATATATCTCAAAATATACAATTCCATTTCTTATACCGTTTCTTCCATACGAAACTAGACTCAATAAGTTTTAATTAAATATTTCAACCTCTAAATAAATTTCTATGATTTTTGGTGACTTTTGTTGTCCAAACTATTTTAATGGAAGTATTTTCTTTTCCACGGTTCTTTGAACTATCTTTCATACATAATCATCATACTTTTGATTACTATTCAATTTAGTCACTTATGTTTATTTGTAAATTACATATTCATTTCTTAATCTTAGTACTTTTCACAATACAAATCACATTTTCTCTTGCTTACTAATTTAGTATTTTAAATCTCTATACTTCATCAAATACTTTCTATTTCTAGTATTTAGATTAAAATACATGTTTCATACACCTCATTCACAACATATTTAACTCAACCTATTGCAATACAAGTAGGCTTAGCATGAAACTTACCTCATTTGTCTAGAATTTCTTCCTTTCTTCTTCATTTCCATTCCTTTCTCATCTTCACCACTATCCTTCCCTTTTCTTCTCATTTTCTTCACTTTTATATCTTCTTACTTCTAAATTATTGAACATATTCTCTAGAATCTCTACTTCATCTTTTCTCTTCGGTGTCTAAGAAAATTTTCAAGAATTTTGGGTGAAAATGTGAGTTTTCATAATAAAGGACCAAATTGTAAGAAAAATAAAATTTTCTCTTTTCTAGCTCTCTCTCACGTTGGAGCATGGAAGGATGATGAGTTCTCTTCATCTTTCCTCCCTTTTTATACTAACATTTTCATAATAAAATATTAATTAAAATATTAATATTATAACATTTATCTAATTATTTAATTTAAATATTATTAAAATATCCCACATCTCATCATTACACTTTAGAATTTTCTCTCATTCTAATTGATCGTTTTCCCTTTATAATCCTTAAAAATTTTATCCTTGAATTATCACTTAATTTGATAAAATTACAATTTAATCCCTCATAATTTTCTATTTGTTAAATTTAGTCCTTATTAATCAATTTTCCTTAATTTCTAGACTTTTCCACCCTTAAGATATTTTCACTATTAGTCCTTTAAATTTTCCATATTTATACTTTAACCCTCACATGTTGAATATTTACACTTAGACCATGAATCTTTTTATATCTTTATGATTTAGTCCTTATTTTAATTTAGTATACCACAACATACTTCTCAAGTTTATTACTGCTTTTATAGTACATCGATTCTAGGGGTGTTACAATGTTTCTAAATTATCTTTAACGAAATCAACTCAAATAATTCATATTTAATAATTGTATATGAAACTTAAAATTCTTTTGATTATATAGTCTTAAATATTTCATGCTAAGCTAAAAGTATAGGAAAATCCTTACAATTAATTAAATTAATTATTTATTCTTCGTTAGAGTAAAAAATTGATGAAAATATTTCTGAATTTTGTTTAGCATGGGGGATAAAATTAATTAATGTAATTAATTGTAATAATTTTCTTTTGTTTTTAGCTTAGCAAGAAAGATTTAAAAACATATAATAAAAAAAAATTAAATTTTATAAACAATTATTAAAGACGAGTTATTTGGTTTGATTATAATTTAAAAACATAAAATAAAATTATAAAATTTAGAAAAAAATTAAATTGAACAATTTAATTAATTTTAATATCATAGTAACAAATAGACTAATATTATCAAAAGATAAATTTTTTCACAATTTATTTAATTGATTTTAATATTTTAGATTTTAAAATCTCAATATTATTATTTTTAAAACTTTCAACAAAGAGATATAAGATGACATACTTTTTAATGCATCAGTTTAGTATTTACATTAGTTTTTTTATTTTTACTTGGATTAATACTTACAAAGAGGATTTTTTTGCTGGTCAAAATAAAGGTAACCTTGAAATTGAGTGATCAAATTGAAAGTATAAATATGACACAGACATGATTTAACATGAACAATCAACTATAGTTAAGAATTTAACGTTGAAGTGACTAAAATAAAAACATCTTAAAAATTAAGTGATGAAATTATAAAAATATTTAACCAAAATGAGAACATTCTAAAAATTGTTTACTTGATTGTAAATAAGGCAAGAAAAATAAAAACTCAACTTTTAATTCGCCTAAATTTGGGGAAAGCCCAGGGAACTAACAAAATAAATTTATATGAAAGTTATAATTACAAGATTTCGTTACAAATTAATGCACTCTTGCTCTCTTTTCCTTTCAGCTTTTCTTTCCCTTCTGTTGTCTAGCAAGACAAAAATGATGAATTCTTTTACGAGTTTTAACCATCTAAACATCATTTACTTCCTTTTGCCTTCCTTTATTATTTTAATAAACAACCAGTGAGATCATTGAGCGTTCGATCCTCGCCTTGATTATGAAGCAAATTCAAATACATATTCGGTCACAATATAGAATAGAAAATGAAACTAAAACAAAAGGAAATAAGAAGAAATTTTGTACACAATCGTTTGTTCATACAATTTAAAAACAATTCTAATATCACTCAATAAATAATCTTATTTAACAATCTTTCAAATTACCTATTAGCTTAAGCCCTATCTACCTGAAAATAATTCCAACACTAGCACTAATCCTAACATCAAGTATAAATCCCCAATCAAAGCCTAACACAAACAAACGTGCTAGTAAAAAATACACACATAACCACTAAAAGATACTCCAAGTTTAAGTGAACCAATTAAGCTAACATCGACCTCTTTTCCATATAATCTTGACAAAGTCTTAGTTATAATCCAAATATGATATTTAAATTATAATTATCCCAAATTCTCAGAAATCACGACTATTAAGGCAAATCATTAAAACACAAATGATTCACATTTGTTTATAAGAACATCACGAAAAAGTGTAAATTAAATAAATTAACAAAAAAGCACTTGGACTATCACATTTGATTAATTAAATGGAGGAACTTCCATCCTAACATTAAAGAAATAAATTATTAAAAGGGTACAAACCCAATAAGATGATAACCATAGTTTGCGTTATGCACACCACTCTTAACTGTGGTGTTAATATTATATCATTTTAAAACATTTTTATCCAATTCTAGCCCCCCAACGTTCTTTTCTTCTAAAATATAACTATTTTCCTCTTTTATTAAATTTAAAAACACACCCTATTTCGAAGCAGTATTAAGCTCTAACCTCATCTCTTACCCCCCAATATTTTAAATATATATTTAATTTTCTCATTATATAAAATTGGGCTTCAATCTCATTTTTTTCCCCAATTGCCAAGACCATCATCCAAAATTTCAATCGAGTTCACCCGAGCCAAACCAATCATTCGACATATCAATCTAATCAATAAAGTAACTCATAATTGGAAAATGACCGCGACAAACCTAAAATATCAGCTAAACAGGATCTTAATAATGTGGGTTACAAATTTGGCATCAATTAGCATTATAAAATATTACGATTTTTTTTTACCAGCATTAGAGGATGGAAAGCGTCTTGGAATGCCTGCAAATAATCTTAACATAAACTCGCTACACTTGTACCTAAACTCTTGCAGCTTGTTGGCATTATATTAATTTATGGAAACACATTGATAAACAAGATAAGAGAATATTATTGTCCATGTTTTCAAAGAATGCCCTCTCATGTACCATATAGACAGTGATGAACAATCAAATGAGAACCAGTTCTAAAAAAAGCATATAACTTCATAGCAAAGAATGTAATCCCCCCCCCCCCCAAAGTGCTTCTACACTTACTACAATGAAACTAATGAAGAAAGAAGAACATAAATGAGTTCTATCTACAATGAACCATATGTTATTTACACTTCTAAATAATAAGGTGATCAACGTTGATGCTGTGGATCATAAGAAACAATCTTTGGATCTGGAACAATCTGCGGCAGCTTCTCAATATACATGAAAAGACGCTTCATATTATCCCTCGAGATTGAAGCTAAATCAACAATTTCATTTTTGCTTGTATATATCCAAAGATCACCTGAATCCACTCTTTTCAAGCTGTCCCTACAGAAGGGGCATGACTGTGACCTTATTCGCCTATAAAACACCATAAAAACACAAATATTATCTTCAACATAATATGCCTATCTTCAATCTATGTTTTGAGAAGAGAAGAGCTTGAACATGGAGATGCTAAGCTTTTCTTCATAATATGTTTGTATATGTTTCTTGAAGTCCAGCTATATCCGTGGTGCGGAATTCAACTTCGGGTTGCTTACTTTAATCTCTATCATTCCCACCATGCTAAATTACTTGATAATCAAAAAGGAAACAAAAAAAAGAAGACCAGTTTCGATGGCTTACCAGGTTCGGTAGCATTTCATACACATTGAATGGTTGCATGTGGGCAACACAATCTTGCTGCGCACCTCCATGCAAATCCCACATTCTTCTTCCCTCTCTAAGTCGATTTCGGAGACCTTTCCTTTATTCAGTTCATCTCTTTTCGAGAACTTTGAAGCACAAATTTCCTTCTGTTTCCTGTCATCCACATCCGTAATTCCTCGAGATAGTTGCAATAACGAGGGAAAGATCACCCCTGTCATGACAATCCAAAGTCCAAACCACTCAAATAGTGTAAACATTTTTTCAAAAATTATGATAAATATGAATCAAACTTATGCACAACAACAACAAATCCCCTCTTACACACCATAGAATTCTCTTATGCTAGCTTTCCTTTCATGAATAGACATGGTGGTTTTACCATCAGCATAAGCCTTCAGAAAAAGAAACATCACAAAATTAACGTCCTTGAAATGCTATAAGTTTAGAATATGACAAGAACATCAGAAATTCATTACACAAGCGCTTGCAAATCACCTTGTATATAAGAATCCTGAGAAACCCCAAGGCACCAGCAAGATGACAATCAGTCCACTGAACAAGGAAAAGGAAGAAATGTGCAACTGGACTGTAAGATAATCTCATCTGAAGACAGGCACCATCATATTCTCTTGGATAATCAGAAGCCCTAATCATTCAAAAAAACAAAAAATAATAACGTGTAGTATAATGTAGTCCCTATCATGTGCTAATCAATACAGATATACATGTAGAACAGATCAAACTACTATAGACAAGTAATTAAGCTACATAAAAGGAAGAAGGACCCCCAAATCCTTTGAATGGAAGTTCTAGACTCATTAGTCTCATCCAAGTCATTCAGTGTCCTCTGTTTTCCCCTTTTCTGGCTAGGCTTTTTTTGTGTGGTAAAAACACTATTTTCAAGCTTCAAATTCTATAAGTATTTTCCTTTTAGGATAAGTTTAACCATATATAATCAAAATATCTTAAAAGCTTGAAGAAGAAAAAAAGAACAACAATTATTTTTCATTACTGTAGGAGCCATTATTAATATTCAATACAGAACCATCTAATTAAGCAATGAATATCCATAATATCTTAAAAGCTTGAAGAAGAAAAAAGAACAATAGTCACTTTTCATTACTGTAGGAGCCATTATTAATATTCAATACAGAACCATCTATTAAGCAATGAACATCCAATAAACACCAAAAATTACCAATAACAACTCCAATTAAGCAAAGAAAAGAAAAGAAATATTCAACATGGAACCATAGCCAGGATGAAAACTATCAATCTGAAATTTTATAGTCCCCCAAAGTAATAAAACGTTAATTTACCGGATTACAAGAATTCAAATACTAGGTTATAGCGTAATATAAGAAACAGTATCACGCATTGCATACTTTGAAAGAAAATCAGAAAGGAAGTATATATAAAAAATTCAAAGAAAAAAAAGGGGAAAATCATGATGAATCGGTACTGGCCATGCTCATCTACAGAAAATCAAGGAAGAGAAGAAGAAAGAAGAAATTACAGGGTATTGGCGAACTGAATATCAGCTTCAAGAGCCTTGAGAGAATCCTTGAACGATTTCCTCATCTCCCCTGTCTCTGTTTTGTTTTTCTTTTTCTTGCTCAAAAACTCTGTAACTGATTCAGAACTCAAAATCCAAAACCCCAACTACCCATTCGCCACAAACAACTCTTCAAGGCATCATCATATTCTATAATCAACAAAAATACTGGAAAAGAATCTTTTAATTAAAAAGAAAAAAGAAGCAGACCCAGTAATTAGCTTAGAATCCTCTGTATAAACAAAAACACAGTGTGTACAATTGAGAAGGAGGTGAAGAGTGTGAGAAATAGCAATAGCAATAGCAATAACAATAAATTAAAATAAATCTTTTCAGCTTTCGCTTAGAGCACACGTAATTGTATTTCCACGTATCTCTCAGCAGTCCGGCAGGCAGCAATATAAACTTTAATTAAACGGGGAATTATCCTCAAATTTACGAAAGTACCCTTATTGTTTCCGTCGATATTTTCTTCCCCCCTTTATACCAGGTCACCCAGTTAGTGTCACTGCCAAACTACGCTAGTTAGTTTTTGGGTGGGGAGGGTGCACGTGGAGAGCATGCAGGATTTGATCTAACGGTTATCGGGTGCCACGTGTCCTGATTGGTGAATACCTGGATCCCACGATGTATCTGGAATACGGTCGAAGTTTACTGCAAGGTTGATTTAATCAATTAAATGAGAAAGTGAGAAAATGGAGATACCCTAATATAATTATTAAACCTAAAACAAGATTTTGTTGAAGATTAAACAAAAATTTTGGCATCTAAATAGGTGGAGAGTTAATGTCCATAATTTCGCCTTTATTACCCACAATCATTCCTTATGAAGAGAAGGCAAGCAATTAGGTGCTACCATCTTGATTTTGTTTAAATTACAAGGGGGGAAATAGAAAATAAATTTAAATTTGACAAGAAGATAATATAAAATATTTTCATGCCTGTTTTGTTTTTTATGTTCATATTTTCCTCACACAAAAAAAGGGTTAAAGTTTAATTTTGTCCTTAGTTTATGAACTTTTCAAACTTTCGAATTTAGTCTAAAATTTAGTATAATCAATTTCGATTTAAAAATAAAAAAAATTCAAGGGGCTTTAATAGGGCCAAGTTGGTATAAAAAAAAGTAAGACCACAGACAGAACCAATTTTAAAAGTAAAATTATATTTGCACATAAAAGTATTTATTCCGTTCTAATTGGTGGCTAGTTAAGTTAAACATAAATAATAATACAAGGAAAGCCTGGCTAAAGGTGGAAAAATTGGCCACGAATCACCAGAATAAACAATTCTAGACTATGTTTGGTACATTGTTATCATTATTTGTTCTGATAAGGACACCCCAACCTCTAATTAATGATCCCACCAAACCCAGCATATCTAACTCCATGTCACATGCAAAGCAGCCATTTCGACTTACTAAAACAAAACTATATATCTAGATATTGATCAAAGCAGAATGGTGATGATTCATGTATTAAAAATTGTGGATAAAATTATAATGGTGCATTTGTATGCATGGCACAACAAGATCCAATGGGGGCTGCCATCTTTAAGTCAATATCACATCTAGAAGTGTGTAGATAACAACTCATTGATACCAACATTTAGTATATTGTTGAAAAAGAGTGTTAAGAAAGATGGTGTAAAACATAGTAGCATCAAGGAAGAATGTGTAGTGATTTTCATGCTAATAGGATGAGATCCTATCACTCAACCTACGCATAATACAGCACTGCAGATGGAATCATATATGATTGTTGCCGCTTAAAAACGATCCTTCAACTTCAAGGCGCTCGTAGTCTTGCTTCGATCATTGCCTGATAGCTCAACTTGCATGTCTGTTTTGACTACTTGTACCCATTTTCAAGCATTACAAGGGCAGCTCTGGTTCCTGCTCTGAAACATGGTGTTTTGATCATCGTAATTTCAGCATTAAACAGGATTTTCGTCAAATTTTGTACCATTGAAATGCGTATCTCGGACTTTTTTTAATAGTAGGAGATACACAACCACTTAAATGAAACGAATTCGTAGTAATGAAACGCACTCTTCTTAATGGCTTTTAGCAAAGCAAGTGAAAATAATATATATAGATATATGATTAATAAGTGGTTAGGTGCAAAGATAAAACACATTACATTTTTAAAGAAAATACACAGGTTTGAATTTTAGAGATAATTACTTTTAAAAAATACATATAATATACACTTTTACAAAAAAAAATACTATTTTTCTTAATAATTTCAAAATTATACTAGTATGGTAGTTTTTTTTTTGTTTTTGTTATTTTTTATTTTTTACAGGTTGAGTTTCATACTAACCTATACATTTGATTTAGTCTTTTAAGTTAAAATAATTTTTTCTTGTGCTCGAATACAAAGCTTGTTTTAGCTGTTAATCTGTTTATTCGGATCTTAAGTCTTGCTCTATTTATTGCATTTAAGAACTGAGATCTGTAACAATGTATCTTGCTTTACACAGTCATCTCGTTTGATTCTACAATGGTGGTGTTTAGGGGTGAGTAAAACTCGATTTGATTTGAAAAAATAAAAAAAAATTGAATTTCGAATTAATCGAATCGAGTTATTCGAATAATTTAAATAACAGATTGGTGTAAATACTTTTTTTGTCCCTGTCAACTTTGAAAATAAGTAAATTGGTCTCTCTCTCAACAAAAAATACAAAAACAATTCAAAAATAATTTTCAAAAATTAAAATTATTTATAAAAATTTCAAAATTTATATTTTAAAAAATTATAAAAATTCTAAAAAATTTAAAAAAATTTAAAATTTTAAGAATGTTCTAAAATAATAATTTTGGGACCTAATTAATTATTCAAATTTATCATACTCAATTTTTTGTTTGTTTTGAAAAATTTCAAATATATATGGTTTCAAATTTATGTGCTCTAACATGAAATTAGTTATAGTGTAACAATATTTTTATTTGATATGTTTAATTTTTTTTAATTTAACTCGAACAATTTCATTCAATTAGGAAAAAAATTTAAATTAAATTAGGATTGTAAAATAGGACTCGTGAACTCGATTAACTCCAGGTCTGTGTTGTAGGGTCTTTTATGAGGAGTCCAATTTTATTAACTAGAATTTTATGGACAACAAATGAAGACAATCTCGATCCTGATGTTGGATGTGATATCACAGTACGAGGCAAATGAAGCCATAAAGGAGTTACATCTTTGCAAATATCCATTACCATTTTATTATCATTTTGCCACTACGTATTTATATCGAAGTTCAAATAATTTATTATATTCATATTAGCCACATGCTCGTATCTAATGAACACAATTTGTAGATACAAGACTACAGTTACGAGCATCCATAGATGGAGTGTTTTGATGGGGAAGAGGTGCCATGGTTGAATGCATTACATTTTTGTTTTAACACATTAAATATGAAAAAAAATATAATATTTATCGTGTAGATATAAAAATTTAAGGATTAATATGAGAAAATTATCAAATTCATGGACCAATTTATATATTAAGCCTTAAAAAAATTAATAGCGTTAATCATAGGGACCAATTTATCTACGGTTACAAGCATCCATAAATGGCGTGCTTTGATGGAGAAAAGGTGTCATGGTTGAATGCATTATATTTGTGTTTCAACACATTAAATACGAAAATAAATAAATATATATAGTTCAATAGTTTTAGCTTAAAGCATAAGTTGAGAGAATACAAGAAAAATAATATTGATTTTTGTCAACAAACAAGTGATGGTTAAGGAAATATTTGGTGAAAATTTGGAGCACGAGTTTTCTGTAGATTTTAAAATCAGATAAAAAAATTTGTTGAATTAGAAAATCTTAAAATCAACTATAAGTTTATGAAATCCAATGCTGATGTTCTTAATATTATATTTAGCTTGATTTAACCTTCTTTAATTTTGAAAGTAAATTATCGAATTTCGGAACTTCTTTTTGTTATATATGAAAGTTTAATTTTAAAGATTTCGATATTGAAAAATATCGTTACGATGAAGAGTCTATTAAATCACTTAAGCAACAATGTATAGATTTTACGAGAAATAAGAAAAAAAAGTATCTATTCGAGAGATTTTGGCATCATGGTCTAATTTCCGGGTTGGGTTTTGGAGAAATGACTTGGATAACTTTTCTTAGCGCTTATGATTTTGGGTTTTTGTTGTAGATTTTGACTCAACATCCATTACTATCTAATCTCAAGTCTTTCATGTGACCTTTGACTTATTACTTTGGTTGCAAAATTTTCGACATTAAGTATAGTTTCAAGATCTTTAACTTACATGATGGGCTAGAAAAGGTGACAAAAACTTTAAACGTGACTCGTGTTGTTGGATTAAGCCATCAAGCATGATCCAATAGTCTTCTCATCCTTCGTTGTTTTATGCATATTAAGAATATGAAAGCTTTTCAACAATGTAATCACAAGTTACCTACCTTTGCATTGAGTATACTGGTTTGAGTTAAAAGTATAATTTTAATTAGTTATTATTTTTTTCTCATATTGTATAAATTTGATAACTTATATTAAATTTATATTATTTTCAAAATTTTGATAGATTTTTTATTTTTTATTGAAGTTACATAATTTATCCTTAATTTTATTTATCTATTTTTATTAATTTTTTTAAAAAAATTAGTAGAGGGGAATAGGGTTGTTTGGGATGAAACTCAAGCTCACATGCTTACAACATAATGCTCTTGCCATTGGGCCGAGAAGTTTGTTGGTATTAATTTTTAATATTTTTATAGGGTGAACTACACCACTAGTTACTAAACTACTTGTAAGTTTTCGTTTTGATCACTTAACTAAAAAAATACAACTTGGTCATTGAAATATTAAAAAGTTTTTATTTAAGTTGCTAAACTATTTAAAAGTTTTTATTAAAGTCATTGGGATGTTAAGTTTTTTTTTTAAAGTTCCACCAACGAGCTCCAAGCGATGATTTGATGATTGGTACGGTGATCAGAACATACCCTAGATCCAAGTCGATGTGGTAGTCAATGTCAAAAACCTGAGACAAAAGTTGTTTAAATTTTAGTTCGTCGATTCGTGACGTCAGCGGCAAAACCAGGGGAGCTAGCAGGGGCCTCGACCCTTCTAAAATGGAAAACTTTCCATTTAGGCCCTTTGAAATTTTTAAAATTTAAAATTAATAAAGGTAAAATTGAACTTTGGCTCCCTCTAAAATGATAAAAATTTGATTTAATCCTTTAAAAATTATAAAGATAGAGACTATTAAAATGATGAAATTGCATTTTTACTATTGTAAAAATTACAATTTAATTTCGACCCCCTAGAAAATATTTTGGCTTTGCCCCTCATGATGTCCTAAACTATTTCACAAAGAAAATTGAAATGTAGAAGAGAAGGGGAAAAGAGTTTTTAATTAGTGCAAGTAGAGTGATAAATTTTGGCTTTGCCCCTCATGACGTCAAAAACTATTTCACAAAGAAAATTGAAATGTAAAAGAGAAGGGGGAAAAGAGTTTTTGATTGGTGCAAGCAGAGTGATAAGAGAAAGCCATATAGCTTCGATTTTAATAGCCCAGTCATAAAAACTTTTGAATAGTTTAGTGACCAAATTGTAACTAATTTTTTAATCAAGTGCCCACAACAAAAATTTACCCATAGTTTAATGACTATTGATGCAATTTACTCTTTTTTTCATATAAATTTCATTAGTATTTTTTTATTGCTACAAGTGATATTATAATTGAATATTCGTATATTGTACGTAGCACGAATTTAAAATTAACCATGGTTGGCTTTATTTTAATAATGAAAATAAACTATTTCTTCGATCAGCTTTGTTTCAATTTAGGGGTAAAATACCAAAAAAAGCCAATTTTTTTTAAATTTACCGAAATGGGCCCGGTATTTTATTATTTACCGGAATGGGCCTTTTTTCCCTAAATCGCGTCCACGTCAGCGCGATGTCAGAGGACGTGTCATCAAATCGTGTCCACGTCAGCAAAACGCACTAACGTGGGCGCGATTTGCTGCCACGTAGCGCGCCCATGTGGACGCGATTTTGCCGTGTTTTACAGGGTAGTATTTTTAGGATTTTTAGGGTTTTTAGGAAAAAAACAAACAAATAAGGGATCAGAGTTTAGGGTTTCGTAATTAAATTAAAAAATTTATTCAAAATTGGATTATGTTTCGTGTTTATGGGTTTTTAAGATAAAATTAAAGCAGGATGATTTATCAGAAGGATTTTTGAAGTCGCGCCCACGTGTACGCGCTTTTGCTACAGTAGGTCCTGGAAAAATAATTTCGAGTTGACGTTTCTGAGCAAATAGTTTAAAAAGCGCTTCAACCAGGATGCTTTATGAGAAGAATTTGTGAAATCGCGTCCTCGTAGACGCTCTTTTGCTACAGTTGGTCTTGGAAGAAATAATTTCGAGTTGACGTTTCTGAGCAAATAGTTTAAAAAAACGCTTCAAGCAGGATGCTTTATGAGAAGAATTTGTGAAATCGCACCCACGTGGACGCGCTTTTGCTACAGTAGGTCCTGAAAAAATAATTTTGAGTTGACGTTGCTGAGCAAATAATATAAAATAACGCTGCAACCAGGATGCTATTTGAGAAAAATTTGTGAAATCGCGCCCTCGTGGACGCGCTTTTGCTATAGTAGGTCTTGGAAAAATAATTTCGACTTGACGTTTCTGAGCAAATAGTATAAAATCGCTTCTAGCAGGATGCTATATGAGAAGAATTTGTGAAATCGCGCCCATGTGGACGCGCTTTTGCTACAGTAGCATGTTTGGGCTGAGGCTATAAATGAGGCAAAAAATGTTCTCAAAATGCATAAGTCACAGCCAAAACGATTTAGAGAGGCTAAGAAGGTTAGAGTTTCAAATATGAGTGAACGTATTAGTGCTGTTATTTAATACGATGGTGATGTTTGCCACACCGAGAATGGTGTTGTTTTTTTGTCAGAGAATTTGGTACGACTGGTTTTTAACCAGAACATAGATTTGACAGATCTTCGTAAAAGAATTAGGCGTAAAATTTTCGGAACGACGCCAATGAAAGTTTTGTCTATTACATATCGATTTTGTTCTTCTGTTGATTCGGTGACATATGACTCGTTCCACATAAAATGTGCTCGTAGCTTGAAGGCAATAGTGCAGACTCATCTTGCTAGTGGAGCACCTTATATTGAGTTATATGTACAATTTACATCACCAAATGATGTACTTGCGATTGGTGTTCGAGATGTATACACGACCCCTGGCTGACATTTGGTTAGCGGGTTACAAAACACAAAACAACCCATGTTTGGTAGAGGTGTTGAATGCACATCCCCCGCAAGACACTCTGTCATTGGATAGGACATGTATGTCGGTGGCTCGATGTTTGATGCTGGAAATACGTACTAGGGAATGACATCAAGTTTTAGTGGTTGGCAATCTACATCCAATTAGGGACGTTATGAAATGCCCAGAAGAAGGGGTGATGTACTCCCTACGACGTCAACCAGTGGGGGGACCCCGTATGCTGCAGATGATTGTGGGTTACAAGATGACTCCGATGTGGATCCACCTCGAGAGCCCGGGCCCGATGGTGTAGAAGTTGGCTTATTTTCTGAATCGGAGCCTATTCCAACAGAACCTGAAGATACTGAGAGGAGTTCAGATGAAGAAAAAAATCCACAATTCAGAGCATACTCACCTCTAGCCCACATGCATAATGTCGATCTGTCTGTAGATGATGCGTTAGAGTTTTTAGATCTACCATACCAGTTGCGTGATTGTACAAGTTTAGGGCTAGATTCGGGTGAATTTGAAGTTGGTAATCAGTTTATCAACAAGGATAGTTTTATTGGTGCTTTGAAACAACATAGCATCAAAAAAGGCGTTAACTACCACGTCGTTAAATCCAAATCTGATAAGTTTGAGGCAAAGTGTGCAGTGCAAGACGACACATGTTCATGGAAAATCTACACCTCATTAAGGAAAAGGATAGGGTTGTGGGAGATTAAAAAGTACAAAGGTCCACATACATGTGCTGCAGGTACAGTATTGACGGTTTTTGAATAATACTTTTATTATGTAATGTTACATTATTTAATGTACTCCATTTATAGGTGTTTCACAAGATCATCCCAAGATGGATTCAGCTATGTTAGCTAGCTTGATACTACCCACGGTAAAAGCAGATCCCAAGACTTCAGTGCTAGTGTTAATTACCAATATCCGTAGCCAAATGGGGTACATGCCATCTTACCGCAAGGCTTGGATAGCTAAGCAAAAAGCGTTAGAGAAGATGCATAGTGGATGGGACACCTCATATAATGAAATATGGCAGTGGTGCCAAGTGTTAAAGAGATACATCCCAAGTGTCATCACAGACCTTGAAACGAAACATGCGTACTATAACGGCCGATTGCTACGTGGATGCCTAGTGTTCAAACGCCTGTTTTGGACCTTTAAGTAATGCCGAGACGTATTTCAATACTGCAAGCCATTGGTACAAATTGACGGTACCTTTATGTTTGGTAGGTATACTCATCGGCTATTTCTTGCAATGGCACAGGATGGCGGTGGGAGAATTCTTCTAATTCCATTTGCAATAACACTGGGGGAGTCGTCTGATGACTGAGATTTCTCTCTCTCTAGGTTAAGGAGGCATGTGTGCCCCCAACCTGATATCTGTGTTATTTCAGATCAGGGCACCGGTATATTAGCTGCATTTGATTGACAGGGAAGCTTATGGCAGCACATACACCTTTTATATTGCCTAAGGCACGTTGCTTCCAACTACTACAGGTAATATCTATCTAAGAGCGAACAACGACAAGTGACCAACATGGGTATTTAGTCTCTATCTGTGTTCTTTCATTTGTCAATTTGAATTAGTTGTAAATGAAGAAGTGGTATGTAATATTCGTTATGAACTTATATTAGCAGGGTATGAAATAAATAAAGACCGTTTTCATGAGATGTTGGCAATTTTACGTTCAATTAACAGAGAAGGGGCGGACTACCTTTGTAACATATGTTTCGAACAGTGGGCACAAGTATACAATAGCGGCCTACGATATGGCCATATGACGTCAAACCTGGCTGAATGTATAAATTCTGTTCTTAAAGGAACGCGTCATCTACCGATTACATCGGTTGTGCGATAGACATATTTTCGTTTGGCGACACTATTTCCAAATAGAGCAGCAAGTTATGCAGGCCAGATGTAGGGAGGTCATGTATGGTGCAGTGAGGTAGTTCAAGAAATTAACAAGGCCAAGGCGCGGGTAAACACCATGCACACAGTGTGTCACGATCGAGACAACTTATGGTTTCACGTGACAGAGTTTGACAGACCGCACCAAGGTGTTGTTGGTAGAAAATATCGTGTACACTTGCGAAATAGGACTTGCAACTGTAGGATGTTTGATGCACTTCGTTATCCATGCGCTCATGTTGTTGCAGCTTGTCAGAATCTCCATCTGGATCCGATGAGCTATGTGGACGAAGTGTACAAATTAGAAAACATGTACAACGTTTGGAGACACGTTTTCCCACCGGTCCTAGATGAACGTAAGTGGCCGCCCGTATCTCTTGCCCCTTTTAAGCTGTTACCGGATAGAGAATTGCATCGCAAACCAAAGGGTCAACCTTACTCGACTAGAATACGTAACAATATGGATATCCGAGAAACATCCAGTCAATAGAAGTTGTGCGGATGGTGTAGGAATCCAGGCCATACAAGTCGATCATGCCCTAATCGCAATAGTTGAATGTAATTGTAAAAAAATTATATTTTTTCAATTATTAATTGATAATTGTATTAATTGTTAGTAAAATTATCAAATTATATCAAATTATTAATTGTTAGTACCAGTTAAAATATTTTTTCAAATCTAACATTATGTGAATGTAAAATTATTAACAGATAATTGTATTAATGGTTAGTAAAATTATCAAATTATATTTAAGTTAAGGGTTAGGGTTTTTAAGTTAAGTGTTAGGGCTTTTTATTTAAGGGTTACAGCTTTAAAGTTAAGGTTTTAGGGTATTTAATTTAAGGGTTTAGTGTTTTTAAGTTAAGGGTTAGAGTTTTTAAGTTAAGGGTTTAGGGTATTTAATTTAATGGTCTATGATTTTTAAGTTAAGGGTTTAGGGTTTTAAAGTTAAGGATTAGGGTTTTTAATTTAAGGGTTACAATTTTTAAGTTAAGGGTTTAGGGTTTTAAAGTTAAGGGTCATGGTTTTTAGGTTTAGGGTTTAGAGTTTTTAAGTTAAGGGTTTAGGGTTTTATGGTTTAAGGTTTTTAATTTAAGGGTTTACGATTTTTAAGTTAAGGTTTTAGGGTTTTAAAGTTAAGGGTTAGGGTTTTTAATTTAAGGGTTATAGTTTTTAAGTTAAGGGTTTAGGGTTTTAAAGTTAAAAATTAGGGTTTTAAGTTAAGGGTTTAGGGTTTTTAAGTCAAGGATTTAGGGTTTTTAAGTTAAGGGTTAGGGTTTTTAAATTAAGGGTTTAGGGTTTTAAGGTTTAAAGTTTTTAATTTAAGGGGTTAGAGTTTTTAAGTTAAGGGTTAGGGTTTTTAAGTTTAGGGTTAGGGGTTTTAGGTTAAGGGTTTAAGGTTTGTCAATTAAATTATGCATTTAATTATAATTTATAAATTTATAAATTTTTAATAAATTAGTTTAGGGTTTTTAAGTAATAACTCAAACAAATTTCTATTTTATTACGTCAAATAATATCAAAATATTCAAAATATTTGTACAAATAAATTTAAATACAAAAATCAATGTCTGTGCCCGCCGGATACAGTGCCACATGGCGACCGTCGACGGTTACGCACTGGATTCCTCCTTTGTCTAGGTTCTGGCGGCAGTTGTGGTTCCTCCGGCCGGGATTCTTGTTCTTCTGGTAGGGCATCTGGTTGTCAGAGTTGGGACAATGAGCCACCTTGATAGAATAGTGAATGTGGAGGTGTTTGCATCACCAACGGTGACGGTGTTTGAAACCCATACGGTGGTGGGGATTGGTAAAAAGAAAAGCTCCCTGATGGCCCCTCTGGTGATCCCTCATGCGTCACTGGCCTATACATCGGCAGTCCACTCGGCGTAACAGGAAATGGAGCTGAACCGGGCCATTGGCTCTAACCTGCCATAGGACTCGAAAAAGGAAACATATAAAGGTTAGGATACATAAAAGGGCTAGGAAACACACCTGGCATCATCTGAAAATGCGGTTGTGTAGGTATCATCGGTTGAACTGTTGGGTCGGGTGACTGTGTCGGTGCTATCGTTGGGCCTGGTGATTGAATGGCTGCTGATGATGGGCCGGGTGAATGTCTGGGCCTTGTTGAGGGGCCAGCGTCGTCGTCTTATCGTCTTGGATTTAAAGGCCCGCATATTTCCCTTTGGATACGTAATTGCCGCTGCCTCTCCTCTGGCGATAGTAAATACGACTTGCCATGGATCCTAAACCATCGCATGTATTCCAGCATGCACGCTAACTCCGAAACGATGATCGGTTCCTTAGTAGGTATATAATCATACTGGTCTTCTCACATTTGGATGTACTTGGACCAGAATCTCGGCCAATCTATATTCAATTGCCGAAGGTCGATTTTGTGGTGATCGTCAAACACCTCAGGTTCCACGGGAATCGGTTGTCTACATCCAAATTACCGTAACACCCTGTCTGACTAGTGCATCTCCACGGTCGCGTAGTTGATCAACGCGACTTTTGCTTGCCAAGAGTTTGGATTTTGTAAGAACTCATCCGGAATTACTGCCTGAATAGCCGGATCCTCGTATGGTGTCCATTGAAACTATATGAATAGGATAGAAATATTAGTTATATACATAATACTAAATACTAAATACTAAATACCAATCGACTAGCGAATGATGGAAATATCAATTTTGTTTAATACTTACATGTGCTTCTGACTGTTGGTCTAATAGAAGCCGTATATCTTCAAGAGAGGTAGGTAATCGAACATGACTTGCAGGATGGTTCCACATAATTAAATAAATTTTTAGCATACTTTTATTTTTAAAAATTTACATAAAAATTGTAAAATCTAATATAAAATTTACTTCGTTATGCGTGAGAATGTACATGAGTGGTCTACTCGAGGACATAGAATGGAAAACGAAACAATGCCCATAACTGCAGTAGTGACAGGCAACCTCCGATTTTTGCTTTCCTCGATCGCGTTGCCCCGCACATCTCCCTATATAACGTTGCCAAGACGGCAGACCCCCAACTCAATTTACCAGCTGCTCTAAAATTAACGAGCTTCAGCAGCCATCTTAGATGTACGCGGCTCCGTGACGAGTCCGACATCAGATAACTTTCAGTTAATATGGTTTGCTTTTATTTTGCATGTAAGCTTGATTGTATGCTTTGAAGATATAGTTTTGCTTTATAATTTTTGTAATTTCTGTAAGTTTATCATCAAGACGTGTTGCATTCTTGTTGTAATATGTTTTGTATCTAACAAGACATGCCCTTTCAAGGTACGATTCTTAGGAGGTAAACTTGAGTCACTTATATTCAAATAGAGGGTTTTAGCTTCTCATGTATAAGCTATTGGTATATGCAAGAAATTGTTTGCTCAGACTATTTATTACTTTTAATCTCTTACTTTTTAGTTTAAAAGATAATTAAATTATTTGTTTCACTAATGACATTTTAGCACGTTAAATATGCATTACAGTTTAAAAATAATAAAGTAGGTTATATATTATGATTTTTATTAATTCATATTTTAAAAATAATTATATTAAGAATGTTATTAAATTATATATTATTTTATTAAATTGTATTTAATAATAACTATTTTAAAATATTATTAAATTATATCATTACTTTTATTAAATTATATTTAGTAATAATCTTATTAAAATTTAATAACAATAACAATAATCATCTAACTAAAAAAATTCTACTAAGGGTAATTTGGTCATTTAAGTCATTTTCCTTATGTTATTATAACATCCATTCCATTCAACCAAACACAAGAATACTATTACAGCTCCATGACATTCCATTAAACTAAACAATTGAATTACTGATTACCCATTACAGATATATTCCATTACATCTCTATTCCATTACAGCCATATTTCATTCACCTCAACTAATCTTGCCCATGTATTTGGTTGCAACAGCTATGAACAAAAGTAAAGCAAAAAAAATGTACATGCTAATGACTTGGGCTTTTACATAGGATAGAGTAAACTATAAAAATGTTGAATTGCAGTGTTTGGTAACTCGATTATCATTTCTTTTAGATATGAGCTTTTTTTATTAATTTAATAATAAATTTAACTCTTTAATATTTATACATTTTATCAATTTAATCCTAAATATAAAAAATCCAACAAAGTTAACAAATGTGCCATACATAACCAAAATAAAAGGTTTGCTGTCAACTTAAAATTTAATCCCTCAACTTTTCAGATTTTAAAATTTAAGTCCAACTGTTAATATTGTTAAAATTATTTTGTTAAATTTAGATCTATTACAATGTCATTTTTTTAGTTACATTGTTACCAAATGAATATTTCTTTTATTTCAAAATGTCACACCAATAAATTTAACAAAAAATTTAGCAATGTATAGCAATTGGACCTAAATTTCGCAATATGAGACTATTTTTTTTAGAATAAAAGTATATGGATTAAATTCTAAATTTGTGTAGAATACATGAACCCATTGCATAGTTTAACCTTATTTTTTTATTACTTTTACAGGTTTCATATAACTAGCTTCTAAAGTCACATGCTGTATTTTATTTTACATATTTAATACACTACACCAAAACAGGTCTTTAGCGGCGTTTTTTTAGGCCTTTAACGGCGCTTTTTAACGCCACTAAATTTATTTGCGGCGCTTCCACAAGCGTCGCAAAAAAGGCCGCTAACGAAAACGTTGCAAACGTTTGCAGCGTTTACAAACAAAAACGCCGCTAAAGAACATGGTCTTTAGTGGCGTTTGTTTCTAAGTGCCACTAAAGAACATGTTCTTTAGCAGCGTTTTTTACAAAAACGCCACTATTTTGGGGATTTTTTTTATATTAAATTTTTCATTTTTTTCAGCCCTCCTGTAGCAACAAATCAAAAGCAACCAGATCTAAACTAGCCAAAAGCAATAAATTTATATAAAATTTCAAATTAAACGAATAAAATAATATTAATATCAATAAATAAAAGTGAATTCATATTATTTTTGCAAAAATGTTAAATGTTAAAATGATAAAAATATTTATGCCGTACACTATGACGTCGGGAGTTGCGACTGAAACATCTTCATCATAATCTGAAGCTACTGCTGGAGTTCGTCGTACTTTTTGCTCTGCTCTGCTTCTCTCGCTGCAGCCTCCACTTCCCTCGCTGCAACCGCTGCTTCCCTCGTTGCCGCTTCTTCTTTAAGTTGTAGTTGGAGTTCTTCATATTTCCTTTGAACCTCAACTGTGGTCACTTGCATCTGAGCTATCTGGTCTTTTAACCTCTGAACTTCAGCTTGAGCCCGACTCCCCGAAGCCATGTATTGGTGCGAGCTGGATCCAAAATATTGGGTTGGGCTAACAAAAGATCCTTGAAATCGAACCCGACCATACCTTTCAGGACCCAAAATTTCAGTAATAATCCGGTTATCAATGCCTTCAAGATGAACAGAACTATCACTAGAAGCAATCGCTTCGTACTCCGCCTTTTTATCCTTTAGTTTTTCCTAATAAATAAATCAAATAGTTAGGAACGCAATATTATATATTAAAAAACATATGCAACATAACAATAGTCGCATTACAAGCAATGAATTAAACCATTAGAAAATAAACACTATAAATAACTAAAACAAGTCAAATCGTATTAAGTAAACGTACCATTATTTCAGCAGCTTCAAGAGTCATGGGAGATCCATCTTTCTTCCTATGTGTAATTTCAAAAAGTTGAAGGCGTCCAACTTTTTGACCGGACGATATTTCCCATTCGGAAGTGGATTGGGATGAAGATCAGGCCAAATTCCCATTTGGACTAAATCAAGTCGACTTTGAAGATTGTCTTTTGATTTTCTGTCGACATTCAAAATTGTACCAACAATGTTCTCGCAGACATTTTTCTCAATGTGCATAACATCAAGATGTGTCGTAAAAGGTGATGCTCCCAATAAGGCAACTCAAAAAAAATACTTCTTTTTTTCCACAAGTCCGCCTCATTAGGATCGTCCTCTTCGTCGGAGTCTTTATTAGCTTCATCATTTGATCTTCTGTTTCTTTGCATGTTTAGCGGTTGGTTCATCTTCCCATAAATGAAATTCATATATTCCAACATCAATAAGATTTCAGAGCCACTGGTCTGGGAAAGAGCTTCTTTGAACTCTTCAATGCCGTCAAATACAAAACTCTGAAATCTAAATCTATGATTTTTCGGTAACCACCGACGATGCCCCATGTAAGAAAACTTCTTCCCATTGTACAACCATTGCGAACATGTTTGTGCAGCACAACAAGGACATACATAACGACCTTTGGTACTCCAACCGGATAAATTGGCATCAGAGGGAAAGTCATTAATGGTCCACATCAAAGCCGCACGTAAATTAAAGTTCTCTTTCCTCAGCACATCGTATGTCTCGACACCAGCCCATAATTGTTTTAACTCTTCAATAAGTGGCTGTAAATAAATGTCGATATCATTCCCGGGCCCTTTCTCACCAGGGATAATCATAGATAAGATAAGGGAAGATTGCTTCATGCAAATCCACGGAGGCAGATTGTAAGGAACAAGCACTACTGGCTAAGTACTGTACGCAGTGCTCATGATCTTGAAAGGATTAAATCCATCAGATGCTAGCCCAAGCCTCACACTCCTAGGATTGCTTGCAAAGCCTCGAAATTTATTGTCAAATGATTTCCAAGCTAAAGAATCTGTCGGATGCCTTAGTAATCCATCATCGGTTCGTCCATCATGGTGCCACGTCATAGACTCCGCTGTCTTCAACGACATGAAAAGCCTTTGAAGCCTCGGTATCAACGGAAAATACCGCAAAATCTTGACTGGCTTCTTTCTTGACTGTGCATAATTTTCATCGTCGTTCCCACCTTTTGCGGTTTTACTTATCCAACGGGAGTGGCCGCATACATGACAGCACTGTTGATTTCTCTGATCGCCCCAATACAACATGCAATCATTTGGGCAACTATGGTTTTTGTTGTACCCAAGGCCTAAATCTTTTATCATTTTCTTCATATCTTTGCATGACTGAGGGATTTTTGCAAAAGGAAACATTTCTCTCAAGAACTCTAACAACATTGTCAAAGAGTTTCCGGTCCACCCTCCCAAACATTTTAATTGAAAAAGACGAATACAGAAAGACATTTTTAAAAATTTTGATCCCTGATACAGTTCTTCGTTCATGTCATTAAGTAGCGCGTAGAACTTCGCCGCTTCTTCATTCGGCTCTTCATGAGGTACACTACTTCCCGGTTCGGTAAAAGCATTTCTCCCAATATTACAATCATTAGAAGCCACAAAGTCCGCTGGGAACGACTGGACACCATGATTATGCATATTAAATGCATCCCGCAACATACCTTCCATGTCATCCCTTCTATCAGATTGATGGTAAGCAGTACCAGAGTAAGATACATCCATCGTTGAAGAGGAAGTACTAGGCGGGCATTCTCCATGAAATAACCATTGTTTATAACCCCGAACAAACCCATCAACAATTAGATGCTCGTATACAACCTCACGATAATGCCAGTTTATGTTGACACACTTCTTACACGGGCAAAGAATCATGTTCTCTTGGCTTGCATATTGAAATGAAAAATTTAGAAAATATTGTACTCCATTTCGATAACCGTTGCTAACCCTTGACAAATTCATCCAAGACCGGTCCATTTCTTAATTCTTGAAGTCTGACGTTGACAATAATTTGCACGGGTAAGTTAAAACGCCATTTATGTATTATGTATTATGTAAGTACTGTAAGTAATGTAAGTTATGTAAGTTACTTAATTTATGTAAGTTATGTAAGATATTTAATTTATGTAAGTTATGTAAGTTACTTAATTTCTGTAAGTTATGTAAGTTATGTAAGATATTTAGTTTATGTAATTTATGTAAGTTATGTAAGTTATTTAATTTTTGTAAGTTATGTAAGTTACTTAATTTATGTAAGTTATGTAAGTTATGTAAGTTATTTAATTTATGTAAGTTATGTAAGATATTTAGTTTATGTAAAATGTAAGTTATGTAAGTTATTTAATTTTTGTAAGTTATGTAAGTTACTTAATTTATGTAAGTTATGTAAGTTATGTAAGATATTTAGTTTATGTAAGTTATGTAAGATATTTAGTTAATGTAATTTATGTAAGTTATGTAAGATATTTAGTTAATGTAATTTATGTAAGTTATGTAAGTTATTTAATTTTTGTAAGTTATGTAAGTTACTTAATTTATGTAAGTTATGTAAGTTATTTAATTTATGTAAGTTATATAAGATATTTAGTTTATGTAAGATATTTAGTTTATGTAATTTATGTAAGTTATGTAAGTTATTTAATTTTTGTAAGTTATGTAATTAATGTAAGTTATTTAATTTGTGAACCCTAAACTATTATTCAATTATGATTTTTAGTCTAAATGTTATAACAGGATTTAAAAAAATTGTTGGCTATTTTAATAATCACATACTGTAATGTGTTTTTGTTAATTATATATAAACTATATATATGTCTTTTTATTATCTTATCAATCATTATTATTTTTCCCATATAACTATGTTAGGAACATCTTAGGTTAATTATATCGGAATATTAAACTACATAATTATTCAAACTTGATTTATCATTCAAAATCTGATCCAACATGCGAAATTTTGAATACAATAATATTAGATTAGAGATATGTACCTTTTAATCGAGATTGAATTTTCATATATTGAAATATTAAAAGTTCTGCAGGTCTTACTCTATGCAGTTAGAATTGAAGCATGCCTTAAAATTTTTAATGTAAGAGATTGTTGTCCCAATTTTGTAGAAATTTAAGAGGGTTAAATTTGTTATCATTGTTAGAGATTAGAGATATGTATTAGATCAATAAAAAAGTCTCGTGTCAGCTTTTCATCTCTCATTTAACAACAATTAATCGCATCTCGTGCTAAAGTATTTAATTTCCAAAACTTTAGTGATTAAATAAAAGAATTAATAGTTGAATGATTAAAATAGAACAAATAGATTAGTCACTATTTTTATACTTTACAAAAAAATTTAACATGCTGTAGCTTTTCGTAGGACACTTTTACTCTGTCCGCATTGTCAAAGCAAAGCTCCTTAGCAAAAACAAAAATTATGCAATAACATTTTGGACCAAAGACATATAATACATTTGGATACAATTATTTTCAAATTTGAGTACTTCTAAGTATTCAAAAGGATGAAAACCCAAATCTAAACATTTTGGACCAAAAGAAATCATTTTCCTCCTAAATATGTAAGTTGTGAGCTCAAGGCATGGGCTAATTTGATTTAAAAACATAAATAATTTTACCAAATTTTACAACTTTTGGTAACAAAAACTTTATTCACAAAACTCAACATGAAACCATTTCTCCTCTGTGATTGTGAAGAGGAAATAAATAGGAAACTTTCTGTGCAATTCTGTAAAGCCAAAATCCCAATGAATGATCTCATCGAAAAGGAAATTATGCAGTAACATGATTCAAAAGCAAATTTGCAGCAGTATAAAATATTTAATGTATTTGTATAAATTGAACATAAATTTAATTTAAGGAAGAGAATAAAAGTAAAAAATAACAATCATGAAACTGAGCATATATAGAGAAGAAATGTAATATAATACCTGTTAGAGAATAACCAGATAAATAAAGATATCTCAATTGTGGTAGATTACCAATTTATTGTGGAATTACACCTAGACAACAAAAATAATTTATTAAACAAATATATATATATTATTTTACTTTTTAAAAATAAAATTTAAAGGTGAAGGCTTAATACTCTAAATTTTATAAGCAGCAAATGGATTTTGTAAATTAGACCAATTAATTTTTTTACATCCAACACCAAACACATATAATATATTTGGATACAATTATTTTCAAGTATGAGTACTTTTAACAGTAAATAATTTTGGATTTAGTTCTAAAAATACAATTTCACATCAAATATTGAATATACATTTTTAATTATAGTTTTTCTTTACTAAAATGCTTCTAATTTTCAAACAATGAACCATATAGTAAACATATTTCAACAAATCAGCAGTAAGAAATGCACCAAAAATTCCAAGCCATTCAACTGTTGATAAATGACCAAATCAGCAAACTTACCTAAATACACAATTTTCAGTTCTCCTTTCTTTAACAGTTGGGCAAATGCAGTGTTACTCCTGGGGAGCAAAACATGAACATAGAACAGTATAAATATTTTTGGGGGCCCTTCAAAAAGTAGAAGAACAAACTAGCAAGAAAAAAAGCTCGACCGGATCGGAACTTCTTCCCAAACCCTAGACACGCAAAAATTCTCAAATTCCTCTAATTCCCAACCAAATTGGTACAAGCTTCGTGACTGAACTAGGACCCTAAACCCCAAATTCCCAAATTACACTAAACTTAAACCCTAAATCAAGATACACTGTTTCCACAAAAAAAAGGCTTACCTTTTAACCACAAATTCTGCAGCTTTGATAGTATCCTCAGAAGGCTTCGTTTCTGAAGATTTCTGAGTTCTCCTCACCCTTTCTTCCTTCGTTTTTTGTTGCTATCGATTTTACCCCTTTCGTTTTTCCCCCAAAATTGTTTCTGGAATGTTTTTCTGCCTACTGAGATATAGAGAAAATTATAAGTTAAAACACAGTACAAAAACGACGACGTTTCGCCGAAAGTTTAAGAAACATTTGCGGCATGTTTCGCAAAAACGCCACTAAAATTTAAAGTTAAACAGAAACGACACCGTTTTATTAAGCTGTAATGCACATTTATGGCGTTTTCTGAATAAATGCCACAAAAAATTAACAGAAACGGCGCCGTTGAATTAATATAGAGAAAATTCTAAGTATAAAAGCGTTTACAGAGACGACGCCATTTAGCAAAAATTTGAAGACACTTTCACGGCGTTTATTGAAAAACGCCACTATAGCTTGGGTATTTGCGGCGTTTCTTGACAAGCGCCACAAAGAATGAAGGTTCTAATCCGAAACAGCGCCGTTTTGCTTGGATTTAATGCACATTTCTGGCGCTTTCCTTTAAAGCGCCACTAAAAATTAATTTCCTTAAGTTAGACGTCGACATTTAGCCAATATATCAAGTCACCTTTCCGGCGTTTCAAACACAAACGCTAGAAAAAATTAACATAAACGGCGCCGTTTAGTTAATATAGAGAAAATGCTAATTTAAAAATCGTGGACAGAAACAACATCGTTTAGCAAAAATTTTAAGTCACTTTTGCGGCGTGTCTTGTACAAACGCCGCTATTGCTTAATTTTTAGCGGTGTTTTTAGTAAAATCGCCGCTAATTGTTAAAGTTGTAATCAGAAATTGCGCCGTTTTATTAAGCTTCAATGTAGAGTTCTGGCGTTTTTTTAAAAAATGCCACAAAGTAATTATTTTACTTAAACCAAACGGTAACGTTTTAAATAATTAATTCTACTTTTTAAGTAATATTTATAAGAATTATATAAAATTATAAAGTTTAGGTTTTCTTGTCTTTTTTGTTTGTATTTTTATTCAATTTCTTATAATTTGGTCCTATATATATATACCTCATATATATCCAAAATAATTAATTATACCTATATATATATCCATCCATATATATATATCAATTCTTTTTTTAACTTATTTGTTAATTCTATTTTAACTAATATTAATTAAATACATCAATTGGTTTAGATTAAATTTTTAAAATATATTTTAAAAATACTAATTACTCTAAACCCAAAACCCTGATCTGACCCCAAAATCCCTAAACCTTAAATACCAAACCCTAAATCCATACAAGTGTCCACCAAGCATTGCTATCCCATTAACATATGTAAGTTTAAATACAATTAATTAATCTGATTTTTATTCTATAGCCAATTGATTTTTTTGCTATTTCTCTAAGAATTATTGTTTTATCGTGCTTTAATGTGGTGTTTTATTAATTATTTCAGATTTGGTTGGTTAATAATTTTATTTATGTTCAAAAATGTAAGAACATATTTAAAATATAAATTAAAAAAACTAAATAAGATCTAAACCCTAAGTCCCTAACTGTTAACTTCTAACCCCTAACCCTATAACCGTAACGCCAAATTTGTACAAGTGTCCACCAAGCTTTGTTATTCCATTTACATATGTAAGATCTAAACCTAATACCCTAACCCGACCCGCCTAAATCCCTGGCTAAACCATAAATCCCTAACTCCTAACCCATAACGTCTAACCCAGCTCCTGACCCCTAAACATTAAATCTGATGATAAGCTCTTACATCATATATATAGTACTCCTGATCAATTATAATAACCTTAAAATAGTAACCCGGCCCTAAATATGACCTAGCTAAAATCTTAAATTAATAATCATATATATTATACTGAACAGAGCACTAAAAATACTGAACCGAGATGGGATAAGATGGGGATATCCTTCTGGATATAGCTTATATCGATTTTGAATAACCAAATCTTCACACAATTTTAAAGATCCAAATTAATATTATCTCTTTTAAAATTATATAAGAAATTAATTAATATATAAATTAGAAAACACTAGTTAATCTAAACTGTAAACCATAAACCCCAAAATCATAAACCCTTAACACATAACCTTAAACCTTAAACCCCAACCTTTAAACCATAAACCATAGACCAAATATGATAAACTAAACATATATAATAACCTACATTATATAATGCATGGTTAAGACCAAAACTTTGCGTTTTGGTTAAGATATTTTTCGGCGCTTTTCAAAAAGCGCCGCTAATACTATACTTTAGCGGCGATTTCTCGTGGACGCCACTAATTCCATTATACATCAAGACTTAAACGCTGCGTTTTTGTTAATATATTTTGCGGCGCTTCTCAAAAAGCGCCGCTAATAATATGCTTTAGCGGCGTTCCCGCATAAGCGCCACTAAGTCTAATATACCTCATGAAAAAACTCTGCGTTTTGGTGAGCATATTTTGCGGCGCTTTTTTCCAAGCGCCGCTAATACTATGATGTAGCAGCGTTTTTTTAATATGCGCCACTAATTACTGTATACATCGAGACAAAAACGTTGCGTTTTGGTTACCAAATTTTGCGGCGCTTCTCTGAAAACCCCGCTAATAGTATGCCTTAGCGGCGTGTTCCTTTTGCGCCACTAATTCTAGTATACCTCAAGACCAAACTCTACGTTTTGGTTCAGATATTTTGCGGCGCTTCTCACAAAACGCCGCTAATATTATGCTTTAGCGGCGTTTTCCATTAAACGCCACTAACTGTAACATACACCAAGACCAAAACGGTGCACTTTGGTTAGGATAGTTTGCGGCGTTTTTCCATAAGCGCCATAAATTCTAACATACCTCTAGACCAAACTCTGCGTTTTGGTTAACATATGTTGCGGCGCTTTTGATAAGCGCCGCTAATACTTCCTTTAGCGGCGGGTTTTCGTCAGCGCCACTAACGCTAATATACAACGAGACAAAACGATGCGTTTTCGTTAAGATTTTTGCGGCGCATTTGGCTATGCGCCGCTAATACTTCCTTTAGCGGCGTTTTTTCATAAACGCCACTAATTCTAGTATACATCAAGACCAAAACGATGCGTTTTGATCTTCAGATCTTGTGGCGCGTGATGGTAAACGCCGCTAATGATGTTCTTTTACGGCGTTTTACGGGAAGCGCCGCTAATGCCCGATATTTAGCGGTGTTTAATTTTTTGCGCCGCTAATGCGAGATTATTAGCGGCGTCTGTCGTCAAAACGCCACAAAAGGTGCCGCTAAAAGCCTCATTTGGTGTAGTGATATTTAATCACTTTTTCAAATATTGTATTTTTAATTGATGTAATTAACATAAAAATATTTTTATTTGAATTATTAAATTTAACTTGTCAATTCAAATATTATAATAGAAAATTTTTAAATCATAATTAAAATATTTTTAACATATTCAACATGTAATATAATTTTACTTTATATAATTAATTTAAAATAATATTATTCAAAACAATAATTAATTAATCTTAATATTAATTAAGTGATGATTAATATTATCAAAATTCTATTTAAGTAATAACTGTATTTTACTTCAATAAAATTGGCACAACTTTTTTTATGCCAAACTCTTTTTAACTAATAATTGTGATTTAATTTACAATTATAATTATTACAACCTGTTTTATTCAGGTAAGAATTTTGTTTTATAACTAACACAATATTTTAATTAATAATTACAAATTAAATTATAATTATTTCTGTTAAAGTGTTTTTTAAAATATATAATTATTATTATTATAGATAAAACTAAAACTTAGAATTGTAAACACTAAAACCTATATCTCACCCATGGAAACATATTACTTGCCATAACTTTCAAGGGCAAATTAGTAAAATCAACCAGTTTTTGTTTATTTTACATTTGTATATAAAATTATAATTTTTATATCCTTAAAAAACATGAAAACATATTACATCTATATCTTTGAAGGATGCAAATAAGATTAGAGTCCACCCATAATTTCTTTTGTCCTTTCCTAAAACGAATTTAGTTAAAATATTAAAAAAATTAAATTTTAAATTAGAAAATTATAAATAACGCAGTACCCTCCTTGTATCTATACACAATATCTTAGTAAGAACTCTGAACTTAATTAGGGTTACGAAAATTATATTTTATAAATATATATTCGTTAGAATTAAATTCGGATTACGAAAATTATATTTATATATCATAGTTAGAATTGAATTAGGATAACAAAAATTATATATAGAGTTCAATAGTTTCAACTTAAAGTATAAGTTGAGAAAAGAAGAGAAAAATAATGTCGATTTTTGCGAACAGACTAGTGATTGTTAGCGAAGTATTTGCTGACAATTTGGAATACAAGTTTATGTTAATTCGAAGTGCACTCCACAACTATTCTTTTGTTTCTATGGATACTGAATTTCCTAGTACAATTTTTAAACTAGACAAAAAAATCGTTCAATTAGGAAATCCCGAAATCAATTACAGGTTCATGAAAGTTAATGTCGATGTTATGAAGATCATTCAACTTGGTTTAACACTCTCTGATTTCCAAGGTAATTTGTCAGATTTCATAACTCCTTTTTATTATATATGGGAGTTTAATTTTAAAGATTTTGATATTGAAATAGATCATTATGATAAAGAGTATTGAGTTACTTAAATAACAAGGTATAGATTTTATGAGGAATAAGGAAAAAGGTATCTATTCGAGAGATTTTGGCATGATGGTTCTGTTTTCCGGGTTGTGTTTCGGTGAATTGACTTGGATAACTTTTCATAACGCTTATGATTTCGGGTTTTTATTGAAAATTTTGACTCAACATTCATTACCGTCTAATCTCAAGTCTTTCATGCGCCATTTGACTTATTACTTCGGTTATAGAATTTTTTCCATTAAGTACAATTCCAAGATCTTTAACTTACACGGTGGGCTAGAAAAGGTGGCAAAAACTTTAAACATTACTCGTATTGCTGGATTAAGCCATCAAGCAGGATCTGATAGTCATTTCATCATTCATTGTTTTATGCAGATTAAGAATATGAAAGCTTTTAAGCAATGTAATCAAAAGTTACTAGTCTTAGCATTGTATGGATTGGTTTAAGTTAGAAGTATAATTTATTAGTTATTTTTATTTCTCATATATTGAAATTATATTATTTTTCAAATTTGATAGATTTATGAATTTATTCTAATTTTTACTTATCTACTTTATATTAATGTTATATAAAATACATTAGTATTATCTTTGTTTTGGCCACCAATAATATTATAATTGCATATTTGTACATAGCACAAATACATTAGTATTACTGAATTTTAATTAACCCTAGGGAAGGGGCCTATAGATGGTTGCTTACGTTTTGCTATAACAACGTCATTACGTGCCAAAGTTTAATTACAAAGAGGATGCCTTCAATTAAGTGAGAGCTTGAAGAAGTGGGCAGAGATTGCTTTCTCCATAATTAAATTTAGTTTTTAATATTTATATTTTTTTGTTAATTTAATTTTTAAATTAAATTTGGTCTTAAACATTTAAAAAAAAGTCTAATTTGATCATTAATATTTCAAAAAAAAGAGTCTAATTATCTTTTTTAAAACATATATACTTACTAAATTGTTAAATATTTAAATATAACAGTCATATGATAATCAACGTGTACATCATGCTTCTTCTTCTTCTTTTTTAAATTTTTTAATATATTTTTTAATTTTAAAATTTTTATTCGTTAAAATATTTTTAGAATTTTAAATTATTTGTTAATGTAGCGTATAAGATAAATAGTGTCATACTAAAATAAAATACATATGAACTATCTCATTAATTGTCTTGCTAACATGGTTAAAAGATTAATGTTTTAGTTAGCATTTTCATTAAAAAAAACTATTGAACTTTTATAAAAAATTAATCATCAAATTTAACTAAAAAATAAATTATTAAAAATGTAAATATTGAAAAAACTAAGTAACCTATCAATTAGCTGCCGTAATACAATAATCACAGCAGTGAAATCCCATTGACCATTACCAATGGAGAAAAATATGATATTAGCCTGGATTTTGATTCTCAGCACCGCCATGGCAGTAGCACGTTGCCAAGATTATTGTTGAAGTGTGTAGATAACAACTCATTGATACCGACATTTAGTATATTGTTGAAAAAGAGTGTTAAGAAAGATGGTGTGAAACATAGTAGCATCAAGGAAGAAAGTGTAGTGATTTTCATGCTAATAGGATGAGATCCTATCACTCAACCTACACATAATTTGCATGGTTAGACATCGAATGCCTTTGACAATACAGCACTGCAGATGGATTAATATATGATTGTTGCCACATAAAAACGATCCTTCAAGGCGCTCGTAGTTTTGCTTCGATCATTGCCTGATAGCTCAACTTGCATGTCTGTTTTGACCGCTTGTACCCATTTCAAGCATTACAAGGGCAGCTCTGGTTCCTGCTCTGAAACATGGTGTTTTGATCACCGTAATTTCAGCATTAAACAGGACATTCGTCAATGGAGATTTCCTTGGGGACCCTCAAATTAATTTGATGAATATCCCATCCACCTTTATCCAGCTGTTGAATGAATTCGTTGAACCTTTCATCCATCATGGACAAACTTTTTGCAAGCTGATCAAAGATATCTTCTGAGACATTCAAGTTCTCGTGTAGCCAGTAGGTCTGCCAGACACTACGCAAGACAGAAACACTTGTAGCACCCACCTGCAGTAAATTTTAGGCATGATTAAGAGTTAATCTCAGAAGAATTGACTGAGTTTGTGTTAACACACATACCTTGAATGAAACAAAGACCTCAAAATCTATCCGCTGTTGGTTCACCACAAGAATATATTTCTCTCTTGCATATAATCTCAGGAGAGTTTTCAGCTGTTCTAGAAAAGAAAAAAGCAGCTTCAGTTAATTGTATTAGAACTTATATACAACCAGCAAATAGTCAGGCAGTACCATCGAGGTGGATCTCCCACTGCCTAGCATCTCCTCCATGGGCACACCAAATATAATCCGTGGCTTTATGAATCTCTGCCATAATAAAATATTTTCATCCCTATTGCAGTCAATGCATCCTATGGGGACAAATGAAAAAGAATGGGTCAGTGCCGTTGGAACAATATCTTCCTTATAAGCAATAGTTAAAAAGGTATATAATTTTACCGGGCACTCTAGACTGCAAAATATGTGATTGTACTAGCATACGGGCTCGCTTAAGATTTATCTGTCACAGAAGTCAACAAAGGAAGATTAGTCGTACCAAAATCAAACACTTGCAACTTTCCTAAAGGTTTTATTTTGACCTTCATGCTCCCTGGTCAGCATGTGTATATTGATTCCAAGAGAGCATAAACAATTATATAATATAGATCTGTTGAGGGGTCGGAGCTTAAATGGTACCATCCTCCCCATGAATGACTAAATGCCCTATGTCATGTAGTTGAGTTCATTCATGCGCAAACTCTTTAGTTTCCAGCTTTCCATGGTTCGGCTGTTTAGGCACTCCAATGCGTTCAGACTCTGTGACCCCATTAGGGTTCTCAACAGAATCAGGAGACAAAACCCTGATTAAGACAAGACCAAATGTGTCGAGGATCTAACCCCTCAACAAGATCATAGAGATTTTATCATGCATCTCTCCTAGGTACAGTTAATGTTTGGCCTGATGTACCCAGTTAGGAAAAGAACATACTGTGTTAAATTGTAGAGCTGAAAGTGATAGATAACGTAACCAGAGGTGAAGAAGCCGCATGCTTGCCCATGTTGACACCAACACCGGATATGATCTAACAAGGCCAGGAGTATCCTGCATTTGTTATTGTTGATACTCGTTACAAACATGTTAAAGCTACTAAGCTAGAAGCTGACAACTGCTCAAAAATTTGACCTCCATCAAGAAAGTAATAAAAAAGGGATAAAATATGCCATAAGTCCCTATACTCTTCGTAAATTTGGAATTTAGTCCCTATACTTATATTTCTAGGAATTTAATCTCTTTACTTTTCAGATATCAAAATTCAGACTGTTAACACTGATAAGATTATTTTATTAAATTCAGGTTCATTATAACGTCATTTTTTGGGTTACATTGCTACTAAGTGAGTATTTTTTTTTAATTACAAAATGTCACGCCAACAAATTTAACAAAAAAAAAATTAACAGTGTTAACAATTGGATTTGAATTTTGAATTCTGAAAAGTAGAGGGACTAAATTCCTAAAAGTAAAAGTATAGGGACTAAATTCCAAATTTGTGAAGAGTACGGGACCTATGACATATTTTAACCTTAAGAAAACTGCACAACATACCAGGATCAGTATGCCAAGAGAAAGACCAAGCAGCTGAGCAGTTACTTCCCAAACCTCCTCCTAGAAATTTTGTTCAATTAATTAATTACAAACTCAATTTTATTTTATAAAACAGTCATGTGTAACTCGTACAGGCAAAAATTTTTCGATATCTATAAAGAAGCATGCCTGCTATAAGCCTATACATTTACATTACCTTAGCAGACACCTCTCCCAGATTTCCTGAGATAGCAAAATGGTTTTGAATCACTCGGAATGAAGGATCTTTAAGTCCTCTTGCTACTGCCTGGTCAGATTTCAATCTTCAGCAAATTAATGAAAAACAATTTACAAGACCAACTATTTTTAGCTTGCATTAAAACTGGTACAAGGAGCCATGTGTCTATTACTATAACTGGACTTAGGTATAAACATGATAGGTAGTTCTTCCCTGTTTTCTTTTATATAAAAAACATATTCATTGAGGATGAGTTCATATAGAAAGAGAATACCAGGACTAGTATGCCTGGTGCAATACCTTAGCAAGATTGCCAAGAGATGCCAACGGTAGGAAATAGGCAGGATAAACTTGTGTTGTTAGATCAAATATGCTGCAAGATAAATTAAGATATTCAGTGGTATCTACCAATTCTTGTATAATTTAAGAACTCTAAAGTAAATACAAACCTTCCAGCACTGCCAATGAAGTCCGCATACATGCGCCACTGTTTAGGATCATCATCAAAGAGATTTCCAAATCGACCACCTAAAGGGAGAGCAATAATAACTAATAAGTTTCATCACCCAACTTTTTTGAGCTTAAGCTCTTTCAAAAATTGCCAGACCAATGAATAAGCGGCCAACAGCCCCAATGCCATCTTTGGACACCCATCTGCACAATGCAAACAGCTCAATGACATACAAGACCATGTAGATAAAAGGAAAAACAAACTTGATGCTTCCGTTATCTATAAACCATCTACAGGGTCAAGTCCACACACAATTGCAGAAAACCATTGTTCTTTTCCATTCTAGAGTAACAAGCATGGACATAAAGATTTCATGTAGACATAGATATCTTAAAATCATGGAAAGTTACCTAATAGCTGCAGCAGAAGCAGCAGCAGCAGTTCCTGAGAAAGAACCAACCCCAACAGCCTGCAATCCAGGGAAAAATAGTAATGCCACATAAGCTTAATAAAACAGAAGCAATGATGAATAAAAGATTCATCAAGATAAAAACTAATCTAGAAATGATATTGAAGCCTTATCTGCAAATTCACATACTCAAAAACCCACTCTGCTCAGCACCACCCAAAAATACACACTAACTGATACCAAATGAAATCAAATTATAATTATCGACACCAGAGAAAACTACAATCCTAACATCCTTCACCTTTCCATAGAAAGCAATAATTTTACAGTCTTAAAAGCATTTTGTCTTCTTTCAAGCCAAAATGGAGTGAAATATCCTACAAATCACATACCCAAGTAAGGATAGTGGCCGGAGTTAGATTCACATGCCTTAAGAAGACTTGATGTAACTAAAGTGTGACAGATCCATCCAGTAACATTTGTGGGAAACTGTAACAACATGTATTGCAAGTAATCATCCGAGACAGACCCTGCATTGATTGAAAAAAGAAAAAGGACAAGCAACTGTGTTGATACTTGTTAAACAAGAGATATGCTTATCTGGACAATGTTAGAGGTGAATATATAAAGGAAAAAGAACAAAGAACAAACGAAAGGAAATGTTAGCTGTTAGTTTACCAGGGAAACCCGCAGGCAAGATAAATTCTTTGAGGACTTGTGGTAGCCAAGACAAATTTGGGTCAGATAAATTTGATCCTTGGAACTCGTTGCTTGTTGAATCATGTTTCTCAAGAAAAGCTCGAATCTGCAAATCATCATCATCATCATCATCATCATCATCATCATCTAGCATGTATCTGATCATCATAAAACATTGATCAACAGCAACCATTCAGATTCCAACTTTTAATAGTGCCACAGCCATATCCTTTCTACTAAATAAAAGGGAATGAAAAGCTAGGGAATAAACCTTTTAATAGTACCATTTCCATATCTCTCTAATAAAATCACTTGGTCTTGACTTCTATGCAAAAAGAAAAAAGAAATGTTAAATTGAGGAAAGTGAAGGAAAATAAAACAAGGGGTTGATGAAGGAGCAGGTACCTATCATTTTCAGTATGTTGTTGCCCACCTTCTTTTGAAGAATGGAGGGTTCGAAGATTGCCTAATCTCTTTTCGATGGTGTTTCTTGGGGAACGAAAAACCGGTGAAGGGAATGGGAGTTGCAGAGAATAAGAGAGAGTCATTTTAGGATGAAGTGAGGTTTAATAGATATTATTAGTTCATGGACGGTGGGTTTTGTAAGAAAAGTTGAAAAGATTCACTCTTTTCACTGTCGGAGCTGAAGAGGGAAGGCGTCACCCTCTATCTGCTTTCCTCCTTCCTTAGCCAACCAAATCCCGGAATTTAATTTTAATAGCGTTGCAAACCCGATTTGAGAATTCTGGGGCAATTCGACTTCTCAAACCCAGCCCATTGCCCAATACTCAAAACGGGACATTTGAAGATTTTTAGAATGAGACCGTAACGTTATCGCATTGTAACATTTTAATCGTTGAGTTATTGACGGTGTAATGATAAATTGACATGGCACGTTAATTTATGTTAACTTATACAATCGGTTCCCATATTTTTTTTGTTTTGAACAATTTAATTTTCTTTTATGTTTTTTTAACTTTTTTTCTTTTTTTTCTCCATTATCTTCTGTTCTCTATCTGTTTTTCTTCCTTCTTCATTTTTTGACATAGTTTTTTATGTTTTCCAATTATTAAGACTAATCTCTATACTTTTATTTTTTTGAACAATTTAATTTTTTCGAGTTATGGGAGTTTGTGGACTAGCTTTAACAAATAAATAACATAGAAAAGCTACATTAAAAGAAATGAAGAAGGGAAAAGAAAAGCAGAGGGAGAAGCAAAATAGAATGAAAAAATAAAATAAAAAATAAAAGTTAAAAGAACATAAAAAAGAAAAAAATTAAATTGCTCAAAATGAAAATAATAGGGACCAATTGTAGAATTTAACCTAAAATTTTCATTTGAAATGATGATTTAATGTACTACGTCAGCTTACTGTTACACCATTAATGACAATCAACAACTCAGTAATTAAAATATTATAACATGATAACGTAATTGACAAAAACGTAACATTTCAAACATAAGTGAGTAAAATGTAACCTGAGGCAAACAAACGTGACTATTTTAATAATTTACCCTTTATTCAATAATATTAACATAATTATTATTAAAACATACAACATTATTTTAACTAAAATGTTTTAAAAACTAATTTTTTTTATAAACAAGCTTTTAAAAAAAACATTCTAAAATATTATGTAATGCTAACAAAAGATTGAAAATCCTACAATTTAGCAAATTTATTTTTTTAATCAAATATTTTGATTGCACACGTTAATTACGTAACATAATTTTTTACGCATTATTACTATAAATTAATTTATTTGATTAATCAAAAAAATATTTAATATCTTTGTGTAAATTTAAAATGAAGTGAAGAAGGGTTAAACGAAAATGATTGTTTGGTATGTATTAATTAAAATTATATATTTTGTTATTTTTAGGAAAATAAATATTTGTAATTAATTAATACTATAGGTGTGTATATATATATTTAATTATTTTAAAATACATAATTTCTCCAAAAACAATAAAATATATTAAGTAATAGAGTTGCAACCATTAATTTAATTTGTATATAAAAATGAATGTAATTGTTTTTAATGATTCCAACCTCTCATGAGTCTATACACAATTCCTTAATTATTGCATGTATCGGAGATGGTTTTTCTATGCATTCTTCTTGTTTAATAAATTAAAATTTTATGTATCTTTTAATTAACATTATAATATCACTAAATTAATATGTTTTAGTTTTTAAAGATATTATTCATCAAACATTACAAATTTATTTAAATACTTTAAAGAAATAATTTAATATATTTTAATACATATTTACAATAACTAGTTACATATGTAAAATAAACATTATATTTTTTTTGTAAGCAAAATGATATTTTAAGTTATTGATGGTTTTATTTATTTATTTTTGACTGAGAGTGTATTTATGAAAGTGAATAATTATTTTGAAAAATAGTGGATATTTTAGGATGAATTTTTTCTAAAACTAATTTGAGGTTTTTAAGATATTATATTATACAAAATTTCAAAAGACTTAAAACCTTTACAATAATATCGCCTTCGATCAATGTGTTCCAAATAATTGTTGGTAGAGATTTCGTGGTTTAAATCATTTTTTAAAAGAACAATAATTGTTTTCTAAATACCTTGAAAAAGAAAATTGTATACTGAATATAAATATTACAAATATATATTTAAAGTGAAAGATTCGCTTACAAATGAAACCTCAGTTTGAAAAAAGAAATCCAAAAGCAATGCTAAATTGGCCTAATAGACAGAAAAATGAAAAAGGAGATGTAGAATCATTTAAAATCCAATAGCAAACCCAGAAAAGATCAAACATTGTAGTCGTTGTTGCAGCGGGAACAATTGTCTTACAAAATTAAGTGGCAGCTTAAGCATTTGCTTGTACAATACATGATTACTTGGTACTGCAAATTTCGTACCATTATGGTGGAAATTAGATTGCAGTTCCACCACCTAAAAATGAACCAAAAAAAAATAACACCAAGCTGACTACAGCAACTTTTGGCAATCTAGGGAACATTCCCAGCACTAATCTAAGCGTGGAATTCTCACAAATACAGGGTGATTCTAGCAAATCGTGAGCTCCAAAGGAAAAATGGACACCAGACAAACTTTAAAAATGTGACTTGAAGATCATGAGGATCAAGGTTCTCCAACATTGGTTTCCTGCTTTTCTTTAAGGCGGTTTTTGTCCACAATCTTCTGAAACTCTTTCTCACTAGCTGATATTAGACGTTTGACAATGTCGAAGGTGGTAAGCCTAATGCTGCAGTTGACATGAGTATCAAATATTAGTGAAACTGCGAATTCATCACAAACTGTTCCAATTGTGCAGCAAGGATATTTAGCATCCACTCTATAGACAATTGCATGATCAAATATACATTGTCTATCTGCAATAATGACGACATTGACTATGAAATCACTGAAACCACCTAAACCATGTATACGAGAACTATATTTTGAAAATAACGTGAAATAATAGTTGCAAAATTACCATAGGATGGTTGAAACTCCATCTGATATATAAATATGTGATATGCTGTTTCTATGGTTCCATTCCCCTACGTTATGTAGATCTTAGAGAACTATAACGACATGAAAATCTTGCAAGATCTCAGACAAGGAAGTATCATAATCAGAAATTTGCTAAAAAATATGACCAGGGCCCCAAGATATTCTAGCTCTACATTGAACATTATGAATGTGGCCCATACATAATTGGGTTCCAAATTAAACAGTACTTTCGTGGTAGAAATCAAGATTGATGGAAAGGATGGAAGCAAACCTGCTATTTGGTAGGTTTTTCAATGCATTGGGAACAAAGCCTCTATACAAGCCAATAACTCCTTCCCGTTCAATGATACCTATACAGTAGGGGAAAAAACACTATAGTCAATGAAACCATCAAGTCTCAAGTTAAAATCTTCCCTGCAGAAATGGTAGAACAAAACAAATGAATCAAGGATACTATAATCTGATAGCAAAATATGAAATTTTGGACTACAATAAATACAGATCATTGGAACATAACCAAATAGTGTGCTCAAGGAGAAAAAGCATGCAAAACAGTGGTTATAAATGCTTAATGCTGATGCTGTAAATTTTACATTGACAAGTAACATTGACATACCTGGAATGGCTTCCAAAACTGACTTGTATGGTGTGCCTCTCATCTGCATTTGTCTTCTCACTGTGTCTAAAGGATAGCAAGTGACAGTAGCAGCAAGAGCAGACACTACAGCTGTTAGTAGAGATGCTTGAGTCTTCTGACGATATTTTTCTGGCAAAGCCCTCTTCACGCTGTTAACAACATAAGATTTTATAAGACAGATTAAAGATTGAGCTCTCATATGATATGTTACCTAAAGCAGTATCATTTGGACTCACAGGTCAAATATGCAAAAGTTCACAGCAATATATGGAGCTATGCCAATGAGAGAAGGTCCAAGACCATAATAAAAGGATGCAAAACCTTCCTCTCGCAACATGGTCAAAGCAACCTGGAAGCAGCACATTAAAGTTCCATCTTCCAATAAAATGGTCGTCTTCATGTTAGTAGCAATGAAAGCATTAGGAATACCTCAGACATTTTCCGGTACCCTGGTTCCACAGCTAAGCGTAGTCTGAGGACATCTAATGGATATGTTATCTATATAAAAAATAAACAACCAAAAGTATTGACATAGAGTAATCAAAAAGAAAAATCAAGATTCAAGAGACAAAAATGAAGAACTCCAACAACCAAAGTTAAGTGGTCATATACAAATTTGAAATGCAGAAGAAGTTTCACCAGAAAATTCCCAAGACATTATATGACTTACAAAAGTAGATGTCATGCCAGCACAAGCTCCAGCAGCAAGTCTTCCAACAACCGATAACTCGCCGTCTTTTCCCTTGAAAAGTTTCTACAATTCAAAAGGAAATGAGAATCAACTGAGATATAGAGCAAGAACCAGCTAACATTAAGCTATGCATATTCTTTTATTACCTTGTAAGTTTCATATGCAAAGAGTTGGACAGCACTGTAAGGTATGACTCTTATCACCTGTACCGATTAATAGTAAATCTATATCAAAATTACCACAGCCTAATAAATTCATCCCAATTGCATAATCGAAATATACTAAAAGAAAACAATCTAAACCCGAAGAATTGTTTAACAAACCTGAGGAAGGTTGCCCTTCCAGTAACCTTTAATCCCTTCTTCCTTCCCAATCAATACAATCGCCTGCAGTTTATCCCCAAATTTTCAATTATAATCTAATCCAACTACTTTAATCAGCTGAAATTCATAATTACCAATTCCAGAAATGAAATGAATAAAAAAAATCACCTCAATGAAACCAATAGCCTTTTTTGCACTCTCTTGCCCAGCTCTCACCCCTTGCGTCTGTAAAAACATACCAAATGAAAAAACAAAATTATATTTTAAAAGAACAAAGAATAGATTCTGGGAAATGAATACAATTCCCAATTTCAATAAAACAATCGATTATTCAACTAAAATATGCTAAAAATGTCCATGATTGCGGTATCTTAAACCCTACAGTTGTTACTTGATTAGTAAGCGACTGACTAACTAAAAAACTACCCGCAAGGAAAACGTGGTCAATTATTTTTTTTCAAAAAAAAATGAGGTAGGTAAAGAGTCCAGTTCAGCTTCAGAGGAAACCGAACGGCAAGTAAAGAACCTGCATAAGAAGCTTAATTCGATCGAGAGGAGCCGTGACGGTTTTAGCAACGGCTCCGGCGACGGCACCAGCTGCGAAAATGGCAGCGTCTTTGGGTACGTAAGATAGAGCAGCCAAAGGGTGGTTGAGGAGCTGCAGCGGAGTAGGCTCGAAACCTTGTCGCTGCTCTCTCTTCTCCGAAATCGAAAGACAGGCAAAATAATTACGAGCAGTGCCACGGCTGTCGCTGAGATTGTAGCAGAGGCGGGCGTTGAGGTAGAGAGGGTCATCGAGCGTCGTGGTTTCCAAGGGAGAAAGATCCTGAATGCTTTGGAAACGAATAATGGCTTTACTTCTGCTTTTGGTTTCTCCCATGGTAGATTGGGATAGGTAAGGGAAATTGGAAACTAAGGGTAGGTAAGATATAAGGCGATGCAGAGGTTACTGCATAGCATAGAGAGTGGGAAGCAGAGAGACCAAAGCAATCAGTGAGCAAAGTCTTCGATTAGTTAGCATTTTATTTTAGGATAAATTACATCACTCAACTGACAAAATAGTTACCTAAATTTTATTTCAATTACTAAACTTTTGAAAAGTTACAAAACAATCCTCTTGTCGTTTTTTGTCACATTCATCACGATAAAGTGACATGGCAGATGATGGCATTGTTAGTGTCAAAAAATTGTCTAGCTGGCCGGTTACTCTCACTTTAACAGCCCTACCAGTAACATTTTAGGGTTAGAGAAAAAGAAAAAGAACAAGAAGAAGAGAAGAAAAAGAAGAAGGAGAAAAGGAAAAATAGACATGCCTGAAGTGATTCCAGTGTGCTATTGTGGAAACCTAGCCAAATTAAACACGTTTTGGTCCAATGACAACCCAGGTAGGAGGTTTTTTGGTGTAAGAATTTGGCAGTGGATTTCGAAAACCATGTCAGTTTTTCAGCTAGTTCGATCCACCATTAATGCCCCATTCACGAATTATGTTGTTGGGTCTTCTGAGAAAAGTGAGGACATTGGAGGATACAAGGAGGATGAAGAGAAGAACTTGGTTTTTTGTGCTTGTATTTGTAATTATTTTGTTGTTTGTTAAACCTTAAAAATCAGCTTAGTTGTTGTTGTTAACATTGAAAACCACCTTATGTTTTGTAATATTGTTACTGATATGTTGTTGTTGTTGTTGGCGGCGGCGGCGGCTAGCCCCAAATATGTGAGGGTTCGGATAAAAATATAGGCCCGAAATATGTGTTTGGGTAAAAATACGAGACCCGTTTAGAAAACGGGTCAGGCCTCAGGCACCACTTTTTTGGCCTAGGCCCGGCCCGAATATAATACATATATATTTTTTATTTTTTATTTTAAAATATTTTTTTATTTTTAAAATAAATTTTTGGTGTTTATTAAAAAAATAGGCCAAGTCGGGCCGGGCTCGAGCTTAAGAATTTTTTCTCTAGCCGAGCTTGGAAAAAATTTCAGGCCTATATTTCGGGCCGGCCCCGAGCCTAGGATGCGGGCCAAAATTTTTTTCTGGCCATGATCACCTCTAGTTGGTATATACATGGCTGCTGGTATATTGTTGCTTATGTTGTTATACATGGCTGCTAGTATACATGGCTAACCAGCTTATGTTGTTGTTACAAAGACTTGAAATGGGATATTTTTGTTTATTACAAATTGTTTTGTAATATTTTTGTTGCTTACAGTAGTTAGAAAGAATGTTTAGGGTCTGCTTGTTTACATAAAAAAAGTTTTACGGAAAATGTTTTCTGCATTTTCCTGTGTTTGTTTCACAGAAAATAACTTGGTCAATGGAAAATGACTTACAGGTCAACGGAAAATAAGCTTTTTTTCTTTGTAAAATGACTTACCCTTTTGAAAAGCGTAAGTCATTTTCCGGAAAAGAGCTCCTCAATAGATAATTTTACTTTTATATAAAAATTAACTTAAATCAAGTTTAATATTATTATATTGATAATAAATTTTATTTTTATTTTTAAAAATATTTAAAATATTAATATAAAATATTATATTTTTTAATACTATTAAACATACGTATTTAATTATTTATATTTAGCCATATAATAAATTATTTAACATTTAAATTTTATTTTAATAATAAATTTTAAAAATAATAATTTTAAATAATATTATTCACATATTATTGAAAATATCAATATTAATATTTTAATACTAAATATTTATTACAATTATAAATATATTAATAATAAATGTTTTGTAGTATAAATGTTAAAATATGTCATAAGTCTATATACTCTTCACAAATTTGCAATTTAGTTTCTGTACTTTTATTTTCAAGAATTTAGTCCCTCTACTTTCCAGATTTGAAAATCAAGTCCAACTGCTGACATTGTTGATTTTTTGTTTGTCAATTTTGTTAAAGTCACATTTTTAAATAAAAAATACTCAGTTGGTAGTCATGTAACTAAAAAATAATCATTGCAATGAACCTAAATTTAACAAAATATTTTTAATATATGTAAAAACAATGTAAAATATAAAATTATACATATCAAATAAACTCAATTAAACAATATCTCAAATGTATGTTTATTTAATTGAAAATGACTTTTATGAAATATTTTTAAAGAACCTGCCAAACAAAAGAAAATATTTTACACGGATTCATCCAAACACAAGAAAATATTAGCTTTTCCAGAAAAGTAAGTCATTTTTCAGAAATCATTTTCCGGAAGCTATTTTCAGTGAAACAAGTGAAGCCTTAATCTTCATTTCATTTGTATTTCTCAATACTCATATATCAGAAAAAGATAACAGATGGAAAAAAAAAACATTTGTATTTCTCAATTTTCACACATTTGTTTTTTCAATACTCATATGTTAGAAGAGAAGAGATAACACAAATAGCATGAATCAAAACTCATATATTAAGGCCAAAATGCCAAATTGTTTACAAAAGGAATGAGAGGAAAAATATTGCCAAATTTTCCTACAATTGAACAGATATGAATTGTAGGGAAATTACAAAAAATTTCAGTGACTATATGCCTAAGTTTATCAACAGTAGCAATCATAGGCAAATTTACAAAAAATTATCTGCCTAATTTAATAAATCAGTAGCAGACAAATTTACACAATTTCAAAAAGTTAACAAAATAAGGTCTGTTCACATCATCATCAATGGTCTGTCATGGATGACTCTTGAGTAAGAGGCATCCATCTAACGGTGGTTGGTTTTCTCTTGAATGGGAGCTTTTCTCTTAGGGCAACTTATTGATGAGTTGGGGCAATTTGTAACTGAGTTGGGGCAGCCTATTGAGTTGAGGTACTCTCTTGCTGATTTGGGGTAGCTTGTTGCTGAGTTGGGACACCAACTTTATGTCTTTTGACCTACAGGAACAAGTGAAATCTATCAAACAAATTCATAAACAGAAGTATACTATAACTTAACTTAAGGAAAATGACTTACTGGAATGTTTTGGCCAACTTCCCCTTAGCAACTCTTCTTATTGAGGCCTATTCTTTTACATTTACTGCACCTCATGTCCACCCCTCTCTTGCTCAACCTTTCTATTTTTTGTGGTTCATCAGGTTCTTTCCTTATCACCTTAGTAGGTCTGCCAGGTGGCTTTCTTAGTGTAGGAGGCAATATTGGCAGCATGTTTGATAAAGAGGCCCATTGTTTAGGACCCTTTACTGGCCTTATAAAGTTGGAGTAAATTTGAAGCTGGGTTTGCTTGGTGTACCAGGTTTGTACATAGGTCTTTGGGAACTCATCTTTTAGATGAATGACAGCCAATGCATGCATACAAGGGATGCCAGTGAGATCCCAATTCCTGCAGAGCAGGAATTCTCAACTAAGTCCACCACATGCTGGCTGCGTGGACCACATTCAACCTGATACTTGTCCCCACCAGCATGTGATGGAACACACCTAAAAGACAGTCACCATGCTTGGTTAAAAAATAATCACTAAAACAATGTGGTCCAGGCAACCCCACCAACAATGATACACACACCTAAAAAAACAGTCACTATATGCATATTATTAAAAAATACTCACTGCAAGCATATTAAAAAATAGTCAACACACCAACATTCACTGCATGCATATTAAAAAATACTCACTAAAACAGCATGTGACCACAACATGAAGTCAGAATAAAGGCATCAAAAAGATTAAAAATGGTAACTTTACCTCAATGAATCTTTTATATTTACATCCAGCTTTTTCTTGATCTTTGGACACAACATTCCTTTCCATTTGTCAGCTTCTTCTTTATTTTTGACAATAAGCAACATAATCTTGGTCCTTATTGTTTTTATCATGTTCAGAATAAATTTCCCTTTTGCTTCCAGTACAATCTGTCAATAAACAACATAAATCATTAGTGAATTGCTAATGATTAGTAAGAAACATAAAACATAGGGGTTTACCTTGTTAAAGGATTCAAAAAGATTATTCACCAACATGTCAGAATGGTTCTTAATTGAGAAGTGAGACCTTGACCAGTGAGTAGGGTTCTTTTCCTTCAATCAATCATAAGCATGCTAATTGGTTTTCCTCAGTTTATCTATGGCATCCTCAAAATCCCTTATAGTGCTTGCTCTAGCAGCTTTTCAAAGCAGATCTTTCAATTCCTTTGTTCGAAAACCAGCCTTCTTTAAATTGGCATATAAGTGTCTAACATAGTGTCTTGTTTCTGCATTAGGAAACAACATACATATTTCTTTTAAAATCCCCTACAATTAGAACAAATACAGTTTAATTCTTTGACAAATCCTAAACCCTAAATAGAAACAACATAAAAAAATAAATAAATGGAGCTTTACCTTTTGTTTGTCAGATATGAAAGATATTTGGTATGAGCTCACAATTTCCAAGTCTATTGCAAGCAACTCCAAGAACCAAAGCCATGATGCTTGGTTTTCACTTTCGACAGCAGCATATGCAAGAGGATAGATGCCATTATTTGCATCTATCCCAACAGCTGTAAGCAAGTAGCCACCATAGTAACCCTTTAAGAAACATCCATCTAAACCTACTATCCTCCTACAATTAGCCTTATAGCCATCTTTGCATGACTGCAAACAAAGATACATCCTTTGAAACAACCTGTTATCCAGATAACAAATTGTTGTTGTTCCCTCATTTTGGGTCCTAACCTCTAACAAATACTCATAAATATTCTCATATTGAGCCTTATGGGCTCCTTCAATTAATTTCAATGCCCTAAGTTTAGCCCTCCTACATTTGGTTAGTGAGACTATGCAACACAAATCTCTTTTAACATCTTGTTGTAATTATTTCAAAGAATAATCAGGATCAACAATGAATTTTTCTTTATAATGTTCACCTATCCAAGCTGAGGTTACATTCCTATTTTTATAGACTTTAGAACAAGTATGGTTAGGGTTTGAACTCCTAATTTGCCAAGTCTGGTCAATAGGGTCATTAGGGTTTAACCTAGAAGCCCATATAAACCAAGAACATTTTTCACTACAGACTACCTTTAACCTTTTTAAATCATTTTTGGGAAACTTAATAAAATAACTATTCAACCTGACATACTGCTTGGCAGCTTCTTTTAGACTGTCTTTAGACTTAAATAACATTTCAACCTTAAGTTTAAGATTACTCATGTCATTCTCTAGGTTGAACTCAGGCCAATTTTGGCCATCTGAGTCATATTCATGTGCACTATCTAACCTCCCAGAATCATCACTATCACACAGTTCATCTACTTTTATAGCATCCATGTTTAAACCATCTAAATTAACTTTTATCCTATTAGACACATCACTTTCAGATGCATCACTACCAGACACATCACTACCAGACATTTCTTCTTCATTCTCATTAAAATTGTCATCAATTAAACCTGCCAAACAAATTACTCATCAATAAAGGCAGACAACATAGGCAAACACTTTAACCATTTCTGTCAGATAATAACCAATACAAAATACCTAATAATTTAATACAAACACAACCATTTCTGTCATGCACATGGAAGACAACAACCAATACAAAAATAATTTAATACAAACACAACCATTTTTGTCATGCACATGGTAGACAATAACAGACAATAACCAGTAGAATAAAGAAGGTAAATAATAAATTTTTATATTGCCACATACAATATAGCAGCTTGGATACAAACAATGGCAGATATACACAATAAACATCAGTTTGATAATAACATTCATACAATCGCAGATACAAACAATAAACATCATGCGCATGACATACAATACACATTATATGTCATACACTTTAATAACCAAACTGAAATCCAAATCAAAATCTAAATCAAAATCTAAATCGAGATCAAAATTGAAATGAAAATAAAAATCAAAATCAAAATCAAAATTAGAATCGAAATCAAAATTGAAATTGAAATAACCCTAAATAACTCTAAATCAAAATAACAACATTGAAATCTAAAAAATAAAAAACTAAATGCAACAACTTACCCGTTAAAGTGGATGTAACAACGTTGGTAGCTTCTCTTCTATTGCCCATTGTCGCTAAGTTTCAAAAATATTGAATGGTTTCTGGTTTCGTCTTCTTTTCTCCCCAAACAAAAAAACAATCGTACCCTAAACCCTTATACCCTGTTAATCGATTATTGAATCGATTTCTAACCCTAAACCCTTTTTAATCGATTCCCAAATCAATTTCAACCCATAAAAAATCCAAATCACAATCGAAATTTCCCTAAATCGATTTTATTTTTTCCCCAAATCCCCTTAATCCTAATCTATTTCTAATTTTTACCCCTAAATCCATAACCCTTCAATCTTTTCCCCTAAACCCACCTTAAACTAAGACCCATCAGCCACTTCACCAACGTGGCAAGTTAACTTGCCACATTAGCTGGTTAACTTGCTACGTCAGCGGTCCCGTTAACACCCTAACGGAAACTGTTAATCAGTGACTATTTTGTCACTTTTTTTATAACGTTAGTGACTGTTTTGTAAGTTTTCAAAAGTTGAGTGACTGAAATGGAATCTAGGTGACTATTTTGTCAACTACCCCAAAGTTGGGTGACTATTGGTGTAATTTACCCTTTATTTTATAACTGAGGTTGCCTTGAATCGTCTCTTCAGATCCGCTACTCACGAGTCTACGCAATGATTCTCAAACTCCAAGTAGGGTCGATATTTCATCAAATCGAGTAAAATTCGATCAAATCAAGTCGAATTGAGTGAGAAAATTTTGAATTAATTGTTCGAATTAAATTAAAAAATTTAAACATGTTAGATTAAATTCTTATTACAATATTACTAATTACATGTTGGAGAACATAAATTTGAAACCATAAATATATTTTAAAAAAATAAGATATTAATATGATAAACTTGAATAATTAGAAAACTTATGTAGTCCCAAAATTATTATTTTAAAATTTTTTTAAAAATTTATATATTCTTTAGAGTTTTTTAAAAATTTCTAAAATTTTTAAAAATATAAAATTTGAAATTTTTATAAATATTTTAAATTTTAAAATTATTTTGTAACTTTTGTTGAGGGTGACCAATTTGCTCATTTTCAAAATTGATAGGGACCGAAGGAGTATTTACACCAATTTGTTATTCGAATTGTAAATTCAACTTGACTCGAACTCGGAACTTAAATTATTTATTTGAGTTGACTCAAATGACTCAATTCATTTAACTCAAAATTTAATTTTTTTCATTTTTTCGAATCGAATTGAGTTTTGCTCACTCCTAACTCCAACTGTTGAAACCATATTTTTGTAAAAAAGGGGTCGACTTGGATTTTGAAAAACGAAAAAATGGGAGTCACCACCGATCATTTTTATGAGGTGTGATCGGGTCACCTCTTAACGGTTTAATTTATTAAAACAATTTCGGCCTGTAATATTCAGAAAAACGAGTACGGGAGTCGGTTACGTGCGAGGAAGGAGTTAGCGCCCTTGACACGCCCAAAATTGGTATCTAATTGATTAATTAATGTCTTAATGTCGAAAAATTGAAAATTTGAAAAGAAATAAAAAAATGATCCTTTTGTTAAAATTACTTAAAAAATTAAAGAAATGTGTATTTCACGTTAATCGAGACAAAAAATTATATCCCGTGAGTTAGGATACAATATCTTAAATCCCGAAACGAGAATAAACACCAAGAATTTATTTATTTTTAGAAATTTTGATCATCTCGGTTTCGGAGGAGAAATCATATCCTGTAAGTTGGAACATGGTTCTTTTCTGATTCCCGAGATAATTTTTTAAAAATGTGTATTTTTAAAAAAAAGGTTTGTATATTTGGAATTATCAAAGAAAAAAATCGAGACCCCATAAGTTAGGGTACGATCTTTTCAAATCCCAAAATACGAAGTATTATTCATTTATTTTAAAAAAATATGCATTTGGGTCGAAATTGATGCGATACAAAAATGATATACGAATAAAACATTAAATCGATGAATAACTGCAATAAGAGTGTAAACAAACATAATAACAATGATCACATAATATACATCATTTTAATACTAATTAATCAAAGAACAGCAAAATCAACAATAATAGTAATGAAGAATCATGGTATAAACAATAGTATATAAAAAAATACATAACAAAACAATATCAAAATTAAAAGAAATTAGTAAATAATTTCACCAAATAGCATTGAGGAAATTAACCTAGAAAAAAAACTATTATAAAATGGATGAAATTAGGATTATAGTAGAAATATTAACGACAATAATAAATAAATTGTCTAAAGTTTTGAAATTACATTAAAAAAATATGAGATAAAATAAAATAAATGTATTTTTAATGTTTAAATAAGTAAATAAAAATATAACGGAAATAATAATGTAGAAACAAATTGATTTGATGATATAGTTATAATAATAAAATAGCCAAAATAACAAAATAGGATTAAATTGAGCTTTAAAACCAAGTTTTGGGGAAAATCATAAATAAACGCAAAAAGAAAGACCAGATTGAACGCGCGGATGAGAAGGAGGGACTGAATGGGAAATAATTCCCACCCTCTAAAACGCACGATATAATCAGAGACCAAAATCGAAGCCGAAATAAATTATAGGGCAAAATTAATATATAAAAAAACTTGATTGTAATAAATAAAAAACGGAAGGGCCAGACGCGCAAATAGACCCTTCCACAAAAACATGCGGATCCTAAGGTTGGAGCGGGTCAGGTCGCGGGTTACGACCAAAATGACGTCGTTTTGGTACCTGAACCCCACTTGCAAAACGGTGCCGTTTTGTTGTTCTATTTAAACCAAAATTTTAAAAAAAATCATTTTAACCTCATTCCAAAAAAAACAAAAAAAATCTTTCCCTTTTCTTTGTATCAACCTTCAAGTTCGGCCAAGCTTCGGCGCCGAACCACCGCGTCGTCGACGGCGCCACCGTCCGCGATGGCCGAAAAATCAAACAAACTCATTTTTTGGGTTTTTTCGACTCTCCGACTTAAAAACATCAATTTTTATCGGAATCGGCACCTCCTTCGCAAAAAGGTACGATTTTTATCTTTTTATTTTCTGTTTTCTTCTAAAAAACAAGTAAGGAATAAATAAATAAATAAATAAGAAATCAAAAAGTAAACAAGATCTACCTTTGAAAATGGTTTCTATTTGAATTGATTTTTCTCTATTTTTTTTATTCATTCGTAAGTCAAAAAATGGGCCCTTTTTATAGCCCGAAAATATCCTCTTTTTCTATTTTTCTATTAGATTCTCCTTGTTTATTTGTTTTGCAGGTACAAGGCCGTTAGCCAGTTGGCGTACGGAGCGGCATGCGCAGGGGAGGCGGCAGCGGTTAGGGCGGTGGCTAGGGTTTTCCCTTCTTTTTTGCTGTTGAAAATGTTTAGTTTTTGGGTCATATTGGGCCACTAGGGTTTTTTGGTTATTGGGCTAATTGGGTTTGTAAAAGAGAATTGAGTTTTGTATTTATTATTTTTTTGGTGTTTTATTATTTGGGTTTATTTTTTATGTTTGTGGCTTTTGTGCTCGGGCTAAAGTTGGGCCTTACAGCTGTCCCTCTTTTCTCGTTGTCGTGTAATGAGAATGGAGTAAAGACTTCAAAAAGGGCCAATTTTGCCCGGCCTCTGAATCTCGACTTCTTTGGTACTCATCCTCTTCAAGTAGCCTCGTTCTAACCCGCTGTTACTTCAGGGAGATGAGACTTGTGGTTTTAGTCTACTCCACTGCAACTTCAGGGAGATAAAACTGGTGGCTTCAATCTGCTCCACTGCAACTTCATGAAGATAAAATCTGCCGTAACTTGTAGCTTTAATCTGTTCCACTACAACCCCAGGGAAATAAGATCTGCTGTCTTCAGTCTGCTTCGCTGCAACTTCAAGGAGATAAGGCTGGTGGCTTCAATCTACTCCACTGTAACTTCAGGAAGATAAGATCTGCCATAATTTGTAGCTTTAATCTGTTCCACTGCAACACTGGGGAAATAAGATTCATTGTCTTCAGTCTGCTCCGCTGTAACTTTAGGGAGATAAGGTTGGTGGCTTCAATCTGCTTCGCTACACCCTCAGGAAAATAAGATTTACCGTAACTTGTAACTTTAATCTGTTCCACTGCAATGCCAGGGAAATAAGATTCTCCATAATGACTTCAATCCATCCCACTACAACTTCAGCGATATAGGATTTGTGGTTTCAGCGATCTATTCTCTAGGGAACATGACCTATAGAATCCATTTCATGGGCCTATTTATGCCTAGTGATTAGGATGTTATGATCGGAATGAATCAAAATCTCCTAACTAGATGTGTATGAATGAATGCAGAATGTCATGAGAATGATTCCTTAATGTTTGAGTTGTCATTGCTCGTTGTTCATTAAGGTTCTATCACCGACATGCTATAACGCCATCTTGTTCGGCTGGTATCTCCAAAGAAATGCTTCATATCCTAATCATATTGTCCCCATTGTAACTTTAAGGTTCAATTTACTGTACTTTTGGGACATAAGATTTGTACCATTTTCTTCCCACTGTAACTCAAGAGTATCAGATCTGGCTCTCTCTCAATCCTCTCCTATTGCAATTTAAGAGTAGGATGTGAATTTCTTTGGTTTTTTACACCATTCTCAAGGTGTCGTGACCAGATTTTTATGCACGAATATAGAATTTCTTTCTCAAGAAATGCCTCATCTTATTTCTTGGTGATCATTACTCGTTTGTTCAATGAAGCTTTATCATTAACACGATATCTTGTCATTTTGTTCAATCAATATTTTGACAACAAAATCCAAAGGGATAGTCTTAATTTAGACTCTTCCTTTTCAGATATTTCCAACCTTTAAACCCAGTGCGTTCTAAACAATAGTCCTGTTTCAAGTTCTTGTATTATTTAGAAACTTCTAGAATAATATACAAAACTTTCTTTGTGAAAGTATTATTAATCTATTAATCATTATTCTAATGTAACATGCTTTGCAAAAAATCATAACACTGGATAAGAATAGAATTGATTTGTAGCATAGCTCGAAATGAATAAACTATCAAGGATTGTAAAACTAATTGGTTGAGAACACGTATTTTGGAAAGAATAAAGTATTACAAGAATAGCAAATTCAGTAATATGAAGACTAGGTGCCTCAGATATTGCAGGTTGAACTTCTCTGTACCGTCTTTCTGAAAAACCATTTTGAATTTGACATGTGTTTAGGAGATTTACAGTACTTTGCTGATGCCTCAGATGCTGCATTCTCTTTTTTTGTTGATTTAGGTATAGCAAGATCACCGCATGCTACATTTTGATCAAAATTTGAGCCGCCCTTTTCAGGTTTTCAATTCAAATCCCCTTTGGTCTCAAGGCGTCCATTACGGGTTTTCACCTTAGCCTCTCTTTTTTTTAGGACTTAAAGCGCCCTTTGCGGGTTTTCGCCTTGGTCCCTTCTCCTTCTTTAGGTGAAGTACTTGACTGAATCTGAATTTACAAGATTAGGCAAGTTTTTACCATTCATCTCAGTCAAAATCAATGCTCCTTTAGAAAAGGCATTTTTTACCACATAATGTCCTTCCCAATTTGGCATCCACTTCCCTCTAAAATCCTTTTGTAGGGGAATGATCTTTTTTAATACCAATTTCCCCTCGTGGAATTCTCTGGGATGAACCTTTTTGTTGTAAGCTCGCATCATTCGTTTTTGGTACATTTGACCGTGATGCATAGCTTTTAGCCTTTTTCCTTCAATTAGGTTCAATTAATCATATCGAGATTGAATCCATTCTGCTTCATCCAAATTTAGCTTAGCCAATACCCAGAGAGAAGGAATCTCTACTTCAATGGGTAGAACTGCCTCCATCCCATAAACTAGAGAGAAAGGCGTTGCCCCGGTGGAGGTCCTGATAGATGTTCCATAAGCAAAGAGGGCAAATGGTAATTTCTCATGCCAATCTTTGTAAGTCTCAGTCATTTTCCCCACAATCTTCTTAATATTTTTATTAGCTGCCTCCACCGTACTATTCATTTTTAGGCGATACGGTGATGAGTTATGGTGTCTGATCTTGAATTTTACTTCAGACCTCCGCTATTGTGCTGTTGTTCAAATTCAACGCATTGTTAGATATGATTCTTTCAGGTATTCCATATCGACATATGATCTCTTTTTTTAAGAATTTACTGACTGCTGACTTTGTGATGTTAACATATGAAGCAGCTTCCACCCACTTAGTGAAATAATCAATGACCAAGAAGATGAAACGATGCCCATTAGAAGCCTTCGGTGATATTGGCCCAATGACATCCATGCCTTACATGGAGAAAGACCATGGGGAAGTCATAACATGTAGAGATGAAGGAGGTGCATGTACTTTGTCTCCATAAATTTAACATTTATGGCACTTCTTGGCATAATTGATGTAATCTCCTTCCATAGTGGACTAGTAGTACCCGAATCTCATAATCTGTCTAGCCATTGTGAAACCATTTGCATGTGTTCCGCAGATACCCTCATAGACCTCTTCCAAGATTTTTTTAGCCTCTACAGTGTCCACGCATCTTAATAGTACCTGATCCTTTCCCCTTTTATATAAGATCTCCCCATCTAAGACATAATCAATGGCTAGTCTTCTCAATATCCTCTTATCATTCTCAGTTGCCTGGTCAGGATACTCATAATTATTCACATATCGTAATATATCTTGATACCAAGGCTGTCATCCTTTTCTCTTTTTTTGATATTGTAACAATGAGCTGGGGTCTCATAGATGCTTATCTGGATAGGCTTCATGTCCTCTTGTCTGTTCACTTTGATCATGGAGGCTAAGTAGCCAACGCGTCAGCCATCTGGTTTTCATATCGTGAGAGATAGCAGAAAGTAATGTCATCAAACTCTTCAATCAATTCAAGAACCAGCTTTCGATAATTGATTAATTTGGGATCTCTTGTTTCCGATTCACCTTTGAGTTGGTATATTACCAATGCTGAATCCCCATATACCTCTAGTACTTTGATTTTACGTTCTATAGCTGCACGAATGCCCATGATGCACGCTTCATATTCTGCCATATTGTTTGTGCAATCAAAATCCAATTTTCAAGTAAAAGGATAATGATCTCCGTTTGGGGATACTAAAACTGCCCCAATTCCATTGCCCACAGCGTTCGAGGCTCCATCAAAGTTTAGCTTCCAAATGTGACCTACTTGGGAATTTTCTTCAGTGGTTGCCACATACATCAAGTTCTCGGTCGGAAAATTAAAATTCAAGGGCTCGTAATCCTCCAAGGCTCTACTAGCTAGAAAGTCAGCTATTGCACTCCCTTTCATGGCCTTCTAGCTCACATAGACTATGTCAAATTCGAAAAGTAAAATCTTCCATCTAGCCATCCTCCCATTCAAAGCAGTCACCTCCATCATATACTTTAAAGGATCTAATTTTGAAATTAGCCAAGTCGTATGGTACAACATGTACTGCTTCAGTCTCTGAGTTGTCTGGATCAGGGCACAACACAATTTCTTAATAGGCGAGTATCTCATTTCACAATAAGTGAATTTCTTACTGAGATAGTATATCTCCATTTCTTTCTTTCCTATCTCATCATGTTGACCTAGCGCATATCCCATGGAATTGTCAAACACCGTTAAATACAATATTAGTGGCCTATCCGGACTAGGTGGTGATAGTACTGGAGTATTGGAAAAGTACTGTTTTACCCTATCAAAAGCTTCCTGGCATTCCTCGTCCCATTTACCTGGATTATGTTTATTCAAAAGATGAAATATGATATCACATTTCTCGGTTAATTGTTAAATAAACCGGGTAATGTAATTCAATCTTCCTAGGAAACCTCAGACTTCCTTCTGAGTGAGTGGTGGAGGTAACTCTCGTATCGCATTGACTTTATCTGAGTCAATCTCAATTCCTTTTTCACTGACTATGAAGTCTAACAGTTTTCCTGACCTAGCTCCAAAAGTGCATTTTGCTTGATTGAGCTTGAGCTAGAACTTTCTTAATCTTAAGAACAAATTTCTCAAGACCTGCACATATTCCTTTTCTATTCTGGATTTTACAATCATATCGTCGACGTAAGCCACGATTTTCATATGTATCATGTCATGGAATAAGGCTACTGTGGTTCTTTGATATGTTGCTCCTGCATTCTTTAATCTGAATGGCATCACTTTATAGCAAAACGTTCCCCACAAGGTTATGAATATGGTCTTTTCCATGTCTTTGAGATGCATCTTTATTTGATTGTATCCAAAGAAGCTGTCCATGAAGGAAAACAGCGAATAGCCTGCTGTATTATCCACCAAAGTGTCAATATGAGGCAATGGGGAATTGTCTTTTGGGCTGGCCTTGTTCAAGTCCCTGTAATCCACACATATCCGTACTTTCCTATCTTTTTTAGGGACTGGGACGATGTTGGCTACCCACTCTGAATATTTGACCGCTTGTAAGAACCCAGCATCGAATTACTTTTTGACTTCTTCCTTTATTCTTAGCATAATATCAGGCCTCATCCTTCGGAGTTTCTACTGAACTGGCTAGCAATCCTCCTTATAAGAAGGCAGTGTACTACAATGTCTGTGCTCAACCTGGCATATCTTGGTATGATTATGCAAAGACATCTTTGAATTCTTGGAGTAATTCAATGAGGTCTTGCTTCGTCTTTGTGGTAATATCAGTTCCAATCTTTACCTCTCTTCCCTCTTCTAAGCTCACAATTTCCATTGATTCTTTGTGAGGTAGAATTTATTTCTCCTCTTGTTCTACCATCCTCAACAAGTCCGGATATAAGCCACAGTATATGTCATCTTTAAAGTCATGGGATCCTTCTAAACACATGTCTTGTTCAAAAGGAAATTCTGAGTTTGTAGTAGCGTCACTCATGTCGTTGATATCCAGGGACATATTGTAGGTATAAAAGAATATACAAAGAATGTATGAATTTAAGAATAATTATTTGTACAGTATGATTATGAATGAAATAAAAGAATGATTTAGAAGAAATCTGTAAAAGAATGAAAGAATAATTACTCGTATGGAAAGAATGAAAGAATATTAGCTCAAAATGAACGCAAAGATGTACTTCATTAAAATAATGATGTTTAGACATGAACCTATTTCACAAAAGGGTTCCTATCATTTCTAGGCTAAAAGTAATAAGAGTGTTCTGAACATTACTCTGAGTAAGCTCTAAAAACTACAGGGATTTCTTCTGCGGTTCAATTGTTTAACACACTCCCAGGTTCATAAGGACAGATATTGAACAGGGTCCCTTCTTCAGTTGCTTCTTCGTATATGGCATTGACGTGAACATTTCCTAACATTCATTCAATACTTTCTTCCCTTGGCATTCTTCACTTGGGATGAATAATCCCTCATGATATAAAAGTTTTGGATATGTGGGGAAGGTCATAGGCTCCCATTTGACCTCATCCTCGCTCAAACGTGCCCTTCTTATTTCTTGTCTCTTCTCTAATTCCTTCCTTCTTTGTCTCATATCTGGTTTTTATCCTAAGCCAAAACAGTCATGCTTGTCCTTCAACATTGGAGCTTCAACTCTTCCTTAGAGATGTCTCCCTAGTCCTTTTCCCGGTAAGGTTCCTCTTCCTACCATCGACTGTAGACCCATCCTTATAGTCTTAGATATTTTCAGCACTAGAATTCTGTTCCCCTCGGTAATAAATGTTGCATTCACAAACTCTAAAGACCAGAAAGAACATTCCACTGCCTCATCATCTGTCTCCAAGTATGGCGCATCACTGGTCACGACCGTAATAATATACTCTTCAGCATTTATTGTCATTAGCCGACCCTCTGACACTAACTTCAATTTTTGATGTAGTGATGAAGGTACCGTCCCTGTCGAATGTATCCAAGTTCTCCCTAACAAACAATTGTAAGAAGGCTTGATATCCATTACTAGGAAGTCCGCTTCATAGGTAGTTGGGCCAATCAATAGGGGTATTTTGATTCTTCCCATGACTCTCATTTTTGTGCCATCAAACGCCCTTAGTATATTCTGGCATACCTTCATATGTGAACTATCCACATGTAACCTATTAAGTGCGGATAGGGGCAATACGTTCAATGCTGATCCATTATCGACCAGAACCCCCGGTAAAGTGTACCCTTTGCATCTAGTAGTGATGTGCAGAGCTTTAGTGGATCCCATACCCCTTGGTGGTATCTCGTCATCGTTGAAGAAAATGAAGTTATCAACACTTATGTTATTAACCAGTCGATCCAGTTTGTTGACCGAAATATCATTGGCCACGTATGTCTCGTTTAGCACTTTCATCAATGCACTTCGGTGTACTTTCGAATTGAAGAGTAAAGCTAATACAGATATGAGAGCTGGTTGTTTATGCAACTGTTCCACAACACTATACTCGCTGTGTTTCAAAAACTTCAAAAATTTCTTGGCTTCCTCCTCTTTCACTGGCTCATTAATTGACGATTCAAGTTCAGCTACTTTTCCCTTCTTTTGCTCCATCGTCTGGGCTTTTCCTTTTACAAGTTCTATTCAGGCACATATCGGATCATAGTGCCTCTCACTACGCTCATGAGAACCTCCATATTGATTCTCTTTTGAAGTACTGGCTAAATCCACCTTTCCCGGAATTGTCACATTATAATCATAATTCCAGGGAACCCTCTTACTATCCTTATAAGCAAAGACTGTAGGCTTCTGAATTATGATCTTTGGTGTTACCTGTATTCCAGTTTCATTATTTTTAGGTTATAAAATGATGACCACTGGATAATTGACTTCTGGAACCTCCGTCGTTGATTCTGACGTGCATATACTTCCCTCTTCATTAACTTATTCACAGAACTCCATCTCTTTATTGTCCATCATGCCTTGAACCAAGGCTCTAAATTTTTCGTACTCTTGGATCTCGTGCCCCACTTCGTGATGGAACTCACAGTAGTTCATCATGTTTTTGTAACTTCCTTCTGAATTCGAAATGATTGACCCCCTTTTTACTATCTCCTTTTAGACCCATCTAAAAAGAGTTTTTATTTCTGCAATGTCTGTCTTGATTCTTCTCCCCATATCTTCATTTATCGCGTTTACCCCATTATCGATATGATTGGGTAACAGATTTTCTGCATTAGATGGGTCATCGAATTTGACAATGCCCATATTGGTAAACCTTTCGACTAGCTTTTTAAAAGCAGTGCAATGTTCTATCGAGTGCCCCGTGATTCCGCATGGTATTCGCATTGGGTGTTTGTGTCATACCATTTAAGGTATGGGAGTTGTATTGGTTTTAAGTAAAAAGGAGAAACGACATGTACAACGAATAAACTCTGATACAACAAATAAACTCTGATACAACTTTCTATATGACATCGGGATTTGCGTAAATTGGGGCTTTTCAGTGTTTTGCTTTGTGCCAGATTCTAGCCTTGATGAACTTTGTTGACCAGCAACCACCTTTCTTGGCTGATTTACAGTAATTGATTTTGAGTATCCCTTATTATATCCACTTGTATTGTTCACATCGCTTTCCTTTTTCCTTAAGGCTGACCTTTTGTTACTCTCTCCTACATCCATCTTTCCACTTCTTATAGCATTCTCGATCATTTCGCCATTCATGACTAAATTTGAAAAACTTTTTGTGGCTCTTCCTAGCATGTGTGTGATGAACATGGCTTTTAAAGTGTTGATAAAGAGCATAGTAGTTTCTTTCTCTAGGAACGGCAGCTGAACTTGGATAGCAACCTCCCTCCATTTCTATGCATATTGCCTAAAACTTTCACTAGGTTTCTTCTCCATGTTCTATAAAGTAATTCTATCAGGAGTCATATCAGTTACAGGACTATACTCTTTCATGAATGCTTGTGCTAGGTCCCTCCACGAACCAATCTTGGTACGGCTCAATTGGTTGTACCATTTGGATGCTGCCCCCACCAAGCTGTCTCGGAAGTAGTGTATTAGCAGTTGGTCATTGTTAACGTATCCAGTCATCCATCTGCAAAGCATGGTGATATGAGCTTCGGGGCAATTGGTCCTGTTGTATTTTTCAAATTCTGGCATTTTGAACTTGTAAGGAAGTACTAAGTCTGGGACCAAGCTTAGATCTTTAGCGTCAATTCTATGATTACTATCAGTGCTTTCTATTGCTTTGAAGTTTTCCTCCAGCTATTTACACCTGTCTTCTAGCTGTTTTGGCAATTTTCATTTGCTTTTTCCTTTTCTGCCACTTCATCAAAATCAGGGATAACGAGATTAGTTGGGTTATCTTCTGGGTTTGAACCTGATCTAACTTAAAAGTTCATTGGCATCGAAGCACTGACCTGAGATTGTTGAGGGCTAATTCTGACGGATGGTCTCTGCGTGTACATTTCTGCTTGGGTCTGTGTATTTGTGGAGTAAAACTAGGAGGATAGAACGGTCCCTCATTATCCTCCCCAGGATTGGTCATAGGGCCCTTTCCTTTATCTATTCGCTCAGCCAATAATTGGGTCAACTAAGTCATCATGTTTCTTTGAAATTCTAGCATTTTGTCCATCATGTCTTGTTGGATCTTAGCTAGTTGCTCTTGTATTTGTGTTTTTAGTTGGTCTTGCATCTCGCTTTGAAGTTGTTCAAGTCTTTCTAATCTTTGGTCCATGTCTTTTGTCTTGGCTCGAGTACCGTAACGATGTTTGATTGGTAGTTTTTTGCCGGTTTCTAGATTAACTGAAATAGTTTTATCCAATTAGGATCTTTTGGTGGACTTTAATACATATGATACAATGTAATGCAAATGCATGAAATGAATGCAAAAAGGCGTCGATTCTGATTCAATTCCATTTAGAAAACTTTACTAGAAAGAAAAATTCTTTACATAAAAAAGATTACATATATGGCTTTGCCCTAATACTAAAAAATTTAATTTTCCTAAGCAGTGAAGCTAGCTCCTACCCCCAGTCTGATTCCAGTTCGTACTTTACACTCAGTATATCGGCCTATACCGCCAAAGTCTGTAAGTGATCGGCTACCTCCTGAATCTGAGCCACAGCTTCTCCCATAATGTGATCTCTGTTTCTAACTTGGTTCTGAAAAAAATGAAGTTGTTCTTTCTGACGCTCTCCACTTGTTTCAAGGAGTTCAATCCGGATTTCACAGTTTTGTAACGCCACCTCTAATTCTTCTACTTTTCTTTTCATTTTCTCGATCTTGCTTAAGCTCGCTCTTAGCTCCATCGTAGAATTACGATTTTGATAATAATGAAGAGATTTTTCCAGTGCAGCCACCCTAGCTTTTAGTTCACCCTTTTCATTTTGGCTTTCTAACAAAATCTTCTCTAAGGCCTCGTTTCGCGTTTGAGCCTCTTGGAATTTCTTTTCCCACTTATCAACCTTGTTTTTTCTTCTCGAATCTCTTGGTGCCACTGTTTTGAAGTTTTCTCTAATCCAGTGGTTCTCATCGACAAACGCAACTTCTTATAATCTATTTTCAAACTCTCCAAATCTTTCTCGGCTTTATTCTTCCCTTTTCTCAATTTCTCGGTTTGTAACTTTTGAACATCAACATCTAATTTTAAGTGCATTTTTTGTTCCTCCAACTACTCTATCCTCTTTCCTAGCTCTGAATTTTTTTAAAAAATCCTGCTTTATGATTTCTATCTTAGATGGGACCACTTGCGGATATTCCTCCATCGGTCGAACATCTTCTTGACTCAGCCCCAGAATGTTGTCATTGACTCTTTTACTCCACCATCCATAATATTTAGGTGTTGTCATTGGTCCTACAACAAATCTTTTCATCCGGAGCGTTTGATTCCAAGCATTAGACATTTCTTGAATCTTTTTCTTGTAGTTATCACCTTTATAAGAAAACTTACATTGAGCCAGCCCTTGCGTTGTCGTTATGAACTTTCTTGATCTATATTATTTTGATACGAGCAAAGGGGCATATCCAACAGCTCCCCAAATTCTAAGTAAAGGAACCCAATCAAAATTTCCACATTGATACAGAATTTCATCAGGGACCATCCAAGAGACTCTCCATTCGACATGCTCCTTTTGGAGATTTTGAAGGATCATCATCCATCTTTCTTCTTTAATATCGTCGTGCCTCGGTGTCACCGCTATTTATTTCAATGGAGAATAATTCTCCGAGAATACTTGATAAGAAATTTTGTCTACCTTCTAGAAGTGACTGTGGAACCAAGCTAACAAGAGCTGTGCACAACCGATGAATCTTCCCTCACCCGTCCTCCGACACGCGTTTAAAGATCTGAATATCTCAGCCAAAATTGCTGGGACAGGCGTGACCCTCTTATCCAGTCGATCGAACAAGTCTGTAACTGCCTTATCTACATGTCCAAGCGCTTTAGGAAAAATAATCAGCCCATAAATGCTCAAAGCAAAGACATTGACCTTTTTCTTCATATCAGGGTGTGCCAAAATCAAATCTCGCAAACTTTTCTAGGGGATACATTTACTTTCTCCTTTCTGTTTGATCCATGCCGCGATCCATTGCTCACTCATTCCCGTGACATTCATTAACTTCTTTACAAAAGTCGGGACATTGACGGCTCTAGAATAAGCTTTATCTACTTGGATCCTCAGGCAACGAAGTAAGGCTATATACTCCTCTAAAGTTGGTACCAAGTCTACTTTCCCAAAGGTGAAGCAACTATAAGTGGAATTCCATAATTGGGCCAAAGCTCGAAAAAAATGCTTGTCTACCTTGACATCAAGTAAATAAGGCAAATCAAAACAACTGTTTGACTTTATCATCCCATTGAGCCCAAATTTCTTTCAACTCTTGGAGATTGTTCTGAGTCATGCTGATACAAGTGAAGTCCCATAACTCTGATGTGTACCCCTCGGTCAAGCTATCACCTTTCTCAAGTTGCATCCTCTCTGACCACACTCAGACAACCATATTATCTTCCATTTTATCAAGAAATTCATTCTCTATGGCAAGCTCTTTATTTAGTAACCGAATGTGAATTGACACCCCTTTTTATATATATGATGAGCATGTCATGCAAACACAATAAAAAACAAAGCAAATTAGTACATTTAAGACCAAAATTTAAAGTGAACAAGAAATCACAAACAAGGTATCTACTCGGTCGACCACTAGGGGCGCGGAGTGGTTCTACCTAGGGTAGGCTATTAAGGCTTACTACATGCGGTCCGGCTCTAAAGAAAGGGTACCTGAACTAGCAAATTCCTCGATCCTCACCCATTATAGGTTCATACAGACCGAGTTCAGTTCAGGGGAATATATTTCCCTATGACTATACGGAGATGAAAATCTCACGAAGGCATAGGTACGAATGTATCCCGAAAGTGATCCACTATCCTATACGGAGGTGAAAACCTCACGAAGGACTAGTTTCTCACTCCCACTTAAGAGGGTATAACTGAATGGTTATGCAATGCAATATGCAGAGATTAAAAGACTTGAACCAATAAAACAAACATATTAAAATGATGCAGACCATAAAAATGTGATGAGAGGATCGTAATTTTAAATGAATTTTCAATTTTCGAAAAAAAGATAAGAAATAATCAACTCGTGGCTTGACTCTCTTATTTTTTTCTCAGTGGAGTCGTCAACTTGGATTTTGAAAAATGAAAAAAAAGGGAGTTGCCACCGATCATTTTTATAGGGTGTGATCGGGTTACCTCTTAACGGTTTAATTTATTAAAACAATTTTGGCCTACAATATTCAGAAAAATGGGAACGGGAGTCGGTTACGTGCGAGGAAGGATTAGCACCCTCGACACGCGTAAAATTGGTACCTAATTGATTAATTAATGTCTTAATGTTGAAAAATTAAAAATTTGAAAAGAAATAAAAAAATGGTCCTTTTGTTAAAATTACTTAAAAATTTAAAGAAAGGTGTATTTCAAGTTAATCGAGAAAAAGAATTATATCCCGTGAGTTAGGATACAATATCTTAAATTCCAAAACGAGAATAAACACAAAAAATTTATTTATTTTTAAAAATTTTGATCATCTCAGTTTCAGAGAAAAATCATATATTGTAAGTTGGAACACAGTCCTTTTTTGATTCTCGAGATAATTTTTTTAAAAATGTGTTTTTTTTAAAAGATTTGTATATTTGGAATTATCGAAGAAAAAAAATTGAGACCTCGTAAGTTAGGGTACGATCTTTTCGAATCCCAAAATACGAAGTATTATTCATTTATTTTAAAAAAAATATGCATTTGGGTCGAAATTGATGCAATACTAAAAATGATATACAAATAAAACATTAAATCGACGAATGACTACAATAAGAGTGTAAACAAACATAATAACAATGATCACATAATATACATCATTTTAATACTAATTAATCAAAGAACAACAAAATCAACAATAATAGTAATGAATAATCATGGTATAAACAATAGTATATAAAAAAATACATAACAAAACAATATCAAAATTAAAAGAAATTAGTAAATAAATTCACCAAATAGCGTTGAGGAAATTAACCTAGAAAAAAAAAACTATTATAAAATGGATGAAATTAGGATTATAGTAGAAATATTAAAAATAATGATAAATAAATTGTCTAAAGTTTTGAAACTACATAAAAAAATGAGATAAAATAAAATAAATGTATTTATAATGTTTAAATAAGTAAATAAAAATATAACAGAAATAATAATGTAGAAACAAATTGATTTGATGATATAGTTATAATAATAAAATAGCCAAAATAACAAAATAGGATTAAATTGAGCTTTAAAACCAAGTTTTGGGGCAAATTAGAAATAAACGCAAAAGGGAGGACCAGATTGAACGCGAGGATGAGAAGGAGGGACTGAATGGGAAATAATTCCCACCCTCCAATACGCATAGTTCCATTAGAGGCTAAAATTGAAGCCAAAATAAATTATAGGACAAAATAAAAAAAATAAAAAAAACTTGATTGTAATAAATAAAAAAATGTAAGGGCCAGACACGCAAATAGACCCTTCCACAAAACACGCGGATCCTGAGGTTGGAGCGGGTCGGGTTGCGAGTCAGGACCAAAACGACGTTGTTTTGGTACTTGAAACTCACTTGCAAAACGACGTCGTTTTGTTGTTCTATTTAAACCAATTTTTTTTAAAAAAAATCATTTTAACCTCATTCCAAAAAAAAAAAACAAGAAAACCTTTCCCTTTTCTCTGCAATAGCCTTCAAGTTCGGCCAAGCTCCGACGCCGGACCACTGCGTCGGCCGCCGGTCGTCGGCGACGACGCCACTGTTTGCGGTGGCCGAAAAATCAAACAAACTCATGTTTTTGGGTTTTTTCGACTCTCCGACTCAAAAACACCGATTTTTATCTTTTTCTTCTAAAAAACAAGTAAGGAAAATAAATAAATAAATAAATAAGAAATCAAAAAGTAAACAAGATCTACCTTCGAAAATGGTTTGTATTTGAATTGATTTTTCTCTGTTTTTTTTATTCATTCGTAAGTAAAAAAAATCGGGGCCCTTTTTATAGCCTGAAAATATCCTCTTTTTCTATTTTTCTGTTAGATTCTCGTTTATTCGTTTTGCAGGTACAAGGCCGTTAGCCAACTGGCGTATGGAGCGGCATGTGCGAGGGAGGCGGCCGCGACTAGGGTTTTCCCTTCTTTTTTGCTGCTGAAAATGTTTGGTTTTTGGGCCATATTGGGCCACTAGGGTTTTTTGGTTATTGGGCTAATTGGGTTTGTAAAAAAGAATTGAGTTTTGTATTTATTATTTTTTGGTGTTTTATTATTTGGGTTTATTTTTTTCTGGTTCTGGCTTTTGGGCCCAGGCTAAAATTGGGCCTTACACCAACTATGATTGGTGAATAAGCGTGGTAGTAGTGGATCCTGCTGGGTATGGGCACTTGTGTTTTATTATTTTAAAATAGATAAATTTTAAAATTATATTTAGGGGTGAGCAAAACTTGATTCGATTTGAAAAAATCGAAAAAAATTTGAATTTCGAGTGAATCGAATCGAGTTATTCAATTTTTACGAATCAACTCAAATAAGTAGTTCGAGTTTTGAATTAATTGAATCGAGTTATTCGATTTTATGAATCAACTCAAATAAGTAATTCGAGTTTCGAGTTCGAATTGAGTTGAATTTTAGAATTCGAATAACTCGAATAATTCGAATAACCTATTGGTGTAAATACTCATTTGGTACCTGTAAATTTTAAAAATTAGCAAATTGGTCTTTCTCTAACAAAATTCAAAATAATTTTTAAAATTTCAAAATTTATACTTTTTTAAAAATTATAAAAATTCTAAAGAATATACAAAGAAAGTTAAAAATTCTAAAATTCTAAAATAATAATTTTGGAACTTAAAAGTTTATCATACTATATTTTTTTTCTTATTTTTCTTTGAAAAAGTTTTCAAATATATATGATTTTAAAATTATTTGCTCAAATTAGTTCTACTATAACAAAATTTTAATTTGATATGTTTAATATTTTTAATTTAATTCGAATAATTTAACTCAAATAATTTCACTTGGTTCGATTCGACCTAACTTGAATTTCATTTCACTCGACTCGATTTAAAAAAAATCAAATTGAGTTAGGATGATAAAATAGAACTCATCAACTCGATTAACTTAAATTTTTTTCTCACGATTCGACTCGGTTAGTTCAAACACTCACCCCTAATTATAATAATAAATCTCAATATGCAAATTAATGTATAAATATCTATTCTATATTTAGGATGGGTAAACTATATCAAATGTCCCTAAACTTTGTTTAAATTTATATTTAAATCACCCAACTTTCAAAAGTTACATAATAGTCACTAACATTATCAAATTGTTATATTTTTGTCACTTGGCTGTTAACTTTCGTTAAAAATGTAACGTTACACCTTAATTCAAATGGTTAATAGTTAATTTGGCCCTTGAGCTATAAGTAAAAAAAGTCATTTTAATAATTTCAAAATATTCTTAATAATAATTGTAAAATAATTTTAAAAAACCTTTAAAATAAATAAAAAATTATATAAAAATCAATTGCAGCAAGGAAAAATCAATAATTTTGCAACTAATTTTTCCACCTTCGATCTCATAAAAAAATCGCAGTCTTTGAACTTTCACAAAAGAAGAAGAAGAAAGAGAGTTAAATAACCATTCACTTTGGTCCTACTCGTTTTTCATTTGCTTTGTTATTTTACACTCTTCATTTTCATCTTCTTCATCTTCTTTTTTTCTCTTCTTTCATGCAAATCGACATTGACTCTACTCTTCCTAGATCATTAAAAATAAAATATATATGTTTTATTTATAGTTGAAAATAAAATCTTGACTTGAAATTTAAGAGAAGAAATTGTGGGTTTGGAGAAAAAGAAGAGCACTTTGCATTGTAAATTTAAAATATCCAAAGTTCTAAAACCGAAAGTTGTTCAAAAACTCAATTAATCTAATAATTGGAATTATAGAAAAGAAATGATGGGTTTAGAAAAGAAGTAACAAACTTCATATTATAAAAAAAATCTCAAATTTCAAAAAATTGAAATTTACTAAAGAACCCAAATAGTATAATATAACATTTTGCTCTTTTCTCTTGCCCTCTTATTTCTTAATTTTTTTCATAATTATTAGGAAAATCTTGCAAATAGGTCATCCATTATAGAAGTTTTTACAATTCTCAATAATGAAAGTAGTGTTCCAAGACTAGATTTTGTTTCTTGAAAACTCGAATAGCAACAATCGGTTTTATAGTGGAATCCGAATATTGCATTGAGATGTATTTTGCTATAGCTTTTAGGGATTTAAGAATAAAATAAAATTTAAAAATTAATTTATTAGTAAACAATATGAAGTTGTTGATGTGATTGAAGGTGTTCATTAAGGTGGAAAACAAATAGAATTTAGTTTGAAAATTTTTAGGTTTTTTATATAATAAAAATTTGCAAGTTAGTTTTAAAAAAATAAGTTTTAATTTTAAGAATTTTTTAGATTTATACATGTTTAAACATTTTTATATTCTTTTAAAAAATATGATTTTTAATTATTTTTATAGGCTTTCTAATAATTTTTAAATTTTTTACAATTATTGATAAGAATATTTTAAAATTATCAAAATGATTTCTTAACTATAGTTTAAGGACCAAATTAGCTATTAACCATTTAAAATGAGGTGTAGCATTATTTTTTTAACGGAAGTTAACAGGCGAGTGACAAAAATGTAACAATTTGATAATGTTGGTGACTATTATGTAACTTTTGAAAGTTGGATGAGAAAATGTAATTTTAAACAAAGTTTAGGGACAGTTGGTGTAATTTACCCGTTTAATATTTGGTAAACTGCATTACTAGTCACTCAATTGTTAGTATTTTTTTGTCACTCAACTATGAAAAGTTACAAAATGGTCATCCAATTATTAGTAAATTTCTTTTTTAGTCACCAACTATTTAATTTGGTCTTTTTTGGTCACCTAATGGTGATAGCTTTTAAAATTGGAATAATAACAACTTTAACCCTTGACATTTATAAATTATGTCAATGTAGTCTTGATTCTAAAAAAAATTAATCCTCAACTTTTACAATTTTTGTAATTTGGTCTTTCTTTTTGCAATTTTACTTTTCTTTGTGACATTTACAGTTAATTTAAAAAAAAGAGAGAAAATATGAAAATTATTATCTTGAATTTTTGGGTATTTCCATTTTTTGAATAATTTCAATCAAATGTAACTGATAAATTTGTTTATTTAGCTTTTTAGGTGAAAGGATCACAAAGAAAAGTAAAATTGTAGAAAAAAACCAAATCATATGATGTGTAAATGTTGAGGGATAGATTTTTTAGAATGAAAGACTAAATTGATATAATGTATGAAGGTTAAAGTTGCTAATATGCCAATTTTAAAACTTGACACCTTAACTAGCTGATGACTAAAAGAGACAAAACTTGAATAGTTAAATAACAATTTTGTGACTTTTCATAGTAGGGTGACAAAAAAAAAGAAAAAAAAGAAAAGAAATTCACTAATAGCTGGGTAACTACTAGTGTAGTTTACCCCTAATATTTTGACTAAGTTGATATCACTTATTAATCGGGTCCCTACTCAATTGTGAAATTATTAAAAGCGTTTTATTTTTACAAGGCAATAGATATTAAAAAAATGATTGGAGTACAAAAAGTATACTTTTTGATACAATATTGGGGTGGGGATGGAGATAACACAGTTTGAACCCGTGTCAAACAGACGTGTGACAAAAATTTTAATCACCGATCCATACAAGTTAAAGACCCAAAAATTATAATTTTTAACACCTAAATTTTATTATTCAACCAAAGCCATATTTAGTTATTATATTACTTTATTTTAACTTTGTTCTATAAAATTTTCACTTAAATCATGTGATATTATCTAGTATATATAAATATTGTTTTTGTTACAACCTTAATTTTGATTGAATTATATATATTTATAAAAGATATTAGTCTAATTATTTTTTTATTTGTAAAAAAATGTTTGTGTATCAAATAAAAAAATTTAAAATGATGAGGTATTAAAAGAATATCTAAAATTAAAATGTGGTATATATAATTGTTTAAAATTAAAGTAAAATTTAAATGTTATATATATAATTGCATAAAATTAAAATTTACGTATTTGATTGTATATTAAACCAAAATTATATATTTTGAGATTTATTCTTATTAATAATTAATTTTTAGGATACTATAAAAATATAATTCATTTTTATAGGTACTTTCTTAAAAATATGTCATTGCGAATTTTAAAATCTATGCTATTATTTAAGTGTTTTACTAAGTCGGTGTTACCTTTAATTGGATCACCAATTCAATTGTTAAATTACAGAAACGCCTTTTCGTAATTAAAATAAATTATATTATTTGAGGGTAATTTAAGTTTTTCTATTTAAAAAAAACCAATAAAAATATGCAAATGGTGGGATTTAAATCCAAACCAATTGCATTAGTAAAACCTTTTAACTTACCACTCAACTAAAGTTTTATTTATTTTGATATATTTTTATACATTTTCAATTTAATTATGCACATTTTATTACTTCCATCAATTGTATATCTATATCTATACTATTATTTAAGTGTTTTACTTAGTTGATGTCACCCTCCTCAATTAGGTCACCAACTTAGTTGTTAAATTAAGGAAATGCCTTTTCGTAATTAAAATAAGTTATATTATTCGAGTGTACTTTAATCTTTCTTATTTAAAAAAAAAATCAATAAAAACATGCAAATGGTGAGATTTGAATCCAAACCAATTGCATAAATAAAACCTTTAATTTACCACTCAACTAGAACTTTACTTTGATATTTTTATACATTTTTATTTTGATAATACACACTTTATTACTTCAACCCATTGTATATCTATACTATTAATAAAATCCCTAATTGAGTTGGTGTCACAAGTCAACCTGTAACACCTTGTACCCAACCTGATCATCAGGTCAAGGCTTCGGAATGTCACATTCGTTGCTGGAGCAACTACAACTAATTTCATATCGGTTGAACATTTTTATTCAAGCTATTAAGCTCATTACGCTTTTATAACATGATTTATAAACATATCCGAGTTTATATAGGCTTACGAAAGCTCTTTTGGTGGTCAAAAGTTGATTAAGGACTAAATTGTAAAGTTCCATTTTATCGAGTTGACGTCGCAACTTCGGGGATTCTAGATCGCGATGTCACTCATTGACTTTGGCTTGTCGCGATGTGAAGATCTGACGTTGTGACGTGTATTCTGTTTTCATGAAATCCATATATTTCAATTCACAACACCTAAAACAATACTCATATAGGATTTTTCAACCAATTCAACCAACATATCATTCATATTAATCTATTTCCAACCTTTAACATCACCTAGTTCAACTTAAAACATAATTAAACATGACTAAGTTTGCAAAGTTAACAAGGTGATCAAAATTCATCAAATGTTTCCATTAGAATTCTTTCACATACATACTTGGTTTAAACCTATGTACATGCCATAAACTATTGCCAAAAATCAAAACCATACTCTCTTCCAAGCTTCGGCATGTGATGAGATGAGTAGAGGTTAATCTTCATTCTAAAACTTCAAGTCTAATCTTCACCTACGCGTTGGAAAAATAACGCGTTAAGCTTGTTTAAATTTTCACTAAAAAAATTAGCTAATCCTAATGTATATAAACTTATGAATTAATACTATCATACATGAAATTAATATTATAATAACTATAGTGGGGTCTCAAGTTTACAATTTATTAGCCACTTACCAATCTCATTAATAAATTTACTTACCTTTAAAACTTATAGCCCAATTGTAGACTCAATAGGATATGAAGAAAAATCAATAATTTACACCGAAGTGCTACTGTCACTTGCATGGGAGTGCCACTATCACTTGCATCGAAGTGCCACCATCACTTGTTCGCGTGAAAATTTCCTAATAGCATGACATTTATATCCTACTAGTTTTCATTTTGTCTACACAAAAATTTAAATATTTAATTCCATTACATTCTTTCAGTAAATAAAGGTAATTCAAACTTTACTCTTTTTACACTTTAGTCCTTACCTATATAAAAGTCAACAATCATCAAATATCACTTGAAATTTAATTTTTCAATAATTAACAGTTCACTTAAATGCTTTATCTAGTAATTAATTTCACTTATCTAACTTTTATACACATTACAATTTAGTCCTTTTTCTTCAAAATCACTACACATCAACTATTCAATTTATTATAAGAATTCCTCTTCACTTTCTATTAAATTCCATAATACAAATCAACATTTTATTTTATAAATAAATTCCATAAATATTACTAAAACCACTTTAACAAGTTTTCACTTAAGTTTTAATTAGGGAAATTGAAATTCTTGAAGTAACTACAATAAAATACTTGGAATGGGTCGATTTTGACATAAATGCCAAAATTAAAAATTAATTTTTGGTTTTGGGCCGATTTGTGGGATATTTAGGGGAATAGGAAAATTTTGGAGAGAGAAGTGAAAATGCGTCTTGCTGGACACACTTTCACTTTCTCTCTCCTCAATCATTTTTTTGGGGTTTGAACCCATGCCAATTATACTTGAAAAAATTTTAAATTTACAACTCAACCAAAATTTTATTTTAAATTATTTATAAATTTGAATTTAATTAATTATACTTTATTATCTCAAGCAATTATATATTAATATAGTACATATTTCATGTGTTATTATAATTAATTAATTTCAAAACATACGTTTTATTATTTATTGTATGTTATTTTTAAACACGCATTTGTATTCTAAATTTGTGACTTCCACATGAATACACGTGTGATAGGGTTTCTTATCAATAATGTATTTGATTGAGTTGGTGTCATAAGTTAACTCAACAATGACTCAAGATTAATAACAACACAATGATAAACAATTAAATCTAATTTTTAATTTTAATATCATACATATTTCAAGTGTAATTATGATTAATTAGTTTCAAGCCATACATTTCATTATTTATTGCATGTTATTTTTAAACACACATTTGTATTCTATATTTGTAGTTTCCATATGCATACGCCTGTGATAGGATTTCTAGTGTCCATTTTGGTTCTCATGATTTATTTATCTATACTATTATTAAACTTCTGATTGAGTTGGTGTCACAAGTCAACTGAACACCAATTCAGTTAGGAAATTATGAGTATGTCCTTCCATAATTAAACTAAGTAATATTATTTGAGAGGGTATTTTAGTCTTTTCACTTAAAAAATTAATAAAAAATTACATTCAGTGGGATTTGAACTCAAGATAATTACATTAGTAAATCCTTTAATTTACTACTCAACTAAAGCTTTATTTAATCTTTTTATATATTTTAATTTTATTATGTACACTTTATCACCACTATCAGTAGTATATATCTATACTTACTATTAGTTGAACTCCTGATTGAGTTGGTGTCATGAGTCAACTAGGCACTAATTCGGTTAGAAAATTGTAGGTATGCGTTTCCATAATTAAAATAAGTAATATTATTTGAGGGTATTTTCGTCTTTTCACTTAAAAAATCAATTAAAATTTGCATTTAGTGAGATTTGAACCCACACCAATTACATTAGTAAAATCTTTAATTTACTACTCAACCAAAATTCTATATTAATTTTTTTATATATTTTAATTTTATAATGCACACTTTATTACTTCCATAAGTTATATATATATATAGTATTTGATTGAGTTGGTGTCACACCGACTCAAGATTGATGATATCATCATGATAAACAATTTAATCTAATTTTTTAATTTTAATAACATACATATTTCACATGTTATTATTAATCAATTTCAAACCATATATTTCATTATTTATTATGTATTATTTTTAAACACACATTTATATTTGAAATTTGTAATTTATACACACATGATCGTATGAAAAGATTTCTAGTGCTAATAAAGAACAATGACTCGTAATTGCCAACATATTATAAACTAAGAGAAGAATACAAAGATTAAGAGAGAAAGAAAGGTACAGAAATGAAAGGATGATTCGACTTTCACTTAGAATTCCATAAGCTTGTACATGCTCTTTATTTATAGGGCTTCAAGTACCATAAGTTACAAAGTATTAATGATCAACATTAAGGTACCTTATAAATGATTTAGGGCTTACAAGATAATGAATTTAGGAATTATGGATATTCATTCTTTATGGGTTACAATAGGATAAATTTAAGGGGGGTTATGGGCATCCATTTATCAATGGATTTACAACACTCCCCTTGGATGTCCATCAACAAAAATTTGCCTCGTTAAAACCTTATTAAGAAAAAACCTTTAGGATAAAAACCTAATGAAGGAAAAAGAGTACACAATCTATTATTACAAGCTGTCTCATTAAAAACTTTTACCAGAAAAATCCAATGGGACAAAACCTTAGTTAAGAAATAAGCTTTAGGCTTGATGGTTAAGTATCTTGTATATTCTTTAGAGGTCTTAAGTTCAAACCACACCTCTTCCAATTTTTTGTACAAACTATGCTATCCCAAGTGAAAGTTGAATCATCCTTTCATTTCTTTATTTTTCTTTCTCTCTTAATCTTTGTATTCTTCTCTTAGTTTTTAATACATCACATTTTATTTAATAACTAAAGTTTTTTACTCATTCCCCACTCCCCTTAAAAAAACACAAATATGTATAAAGTAGATAGAAATAATGAATTAACATCATGGAACTAGTAAAACTTTTTTTCCAATTAAAGGAAAATTACACTAACAATCATTAAACTATTAATAGGGTTATACATTGGTTACTCAACTTAAAAAAGTTGCAAATTAGTCACAAAATTATTTGAAAATTATAATTTGGTCATGGTTCATTAAGTTATTAACAAACGTTAGATGTCGGGACAAGTAAATTTACAATTTGGTCACTCAACTATTATTAAGTTACAATTTAGTCACTCTCGACATAATTTAATAATGTTTTAATTGAAAAAATTAATAAAAGGTGCTATTAAGTTTTTTATATTCTCTCGACCAAATTAATATCTCAAGTTTTTTTAATAATTGAGTGACCAAACAATAAATTTACCCGTCCCCACATCTAATGTCCATTAGAAGCTTAACATGCCAGTGACCAACTTGTAACTTTTGAATAGTTCAGTGACCAATTTGTAACTTTTTGAAGTTGAATAACCAAAATTTAAATTTATTAATAGTTTAATGACCTTGGATGTAGTTTACCTAAAAAATATGACCCAGAGATTAAATAAAAGCTAAAAAAAGTTGCACACGAGAAAAATGCAACTTCATTTTTGTGCATTAATGATTTATGGAAAAACATTGTCCCTTTTTACTTAAAAATTGAGTAAATTACTCCCTGTACATTAGATCAAAGAGCAAGTTAGCCTTTTCTGTTGAAAATTTTATCCATTTCTATTGTTAAAAACTGGTGTAGTTGACAAAATAACCAAACAGTTACATGTGACATGTACCTCATACTAATATACATGGATTAATTTTTAATAGTAGCATTGGATAGAATTTTTAACAGAAGGATCAGTTTGTTCTTTGACCTAATATAGAATAACTAATTTGCCCATTCTTAAATAAAATGGACAAAGTATAATTGAACTTCTAATACAAAAACCTTGCTGACACTTTTTATCCGCAAGTATATTTTTATTTAGGGTTCTCACAACAATTAAGGTAATTAGCACAGGTGGTTAGTTAGCTTTAGTTAATTAGTTTGATTTCCACCAGTAATAGATTGGATACAAACTAGAGATTGTAACCTTATTTGAGTGAATGAAAATACTATGCATTTCAACATGGTATCATTGGTGAAAATCCTGTTAAAATTGCCTCGATTTTCATGATTTCTTGTTTTTTTCCTTTCTTTTGCCTTTTTCCATCTTTTCTTGATTTCTTGCTAGCCACCGTTCTTTCTTTTTTCCTTTTTCCAGCTCTTCTTGCTTTCTTGCAAGCCACCGTCATCGTCCTATCTTTTTCCCATATCCCTCATACTACTATTAACCTATTTGCTTGTTCAAATGAACATGCTTCCAGCCCCGCCTTCTTCTTTACCGCATGTGTCAAATAGTTTACCTGTTGACCCTTTAATGTTTGAGCCTTCACTTAGTGTCACGGGCCAAAGTGCAAAGCCCGTGACCATGGCACAAGAAGCGCCCCATAGAGGTCTATCGATTAGATGGGGAACATTTAGCCCACAAGAACTGGCTCGATTTAGAGAACTATTGAAGAAGCCTGTCAGATTGAAGCCTGGTTGGCCCGATGATAAAGACATGGCAACTTAGGCTAATTTTGGTAACTAACCTTAGAAGATAGAGAGAATCATATCTTGTAAAGATTAGATTAGATTTGATATGGAAAATCTTGTAAATCCCTAAAATTAAGAGATATAGTGAATCTCGTCCGTCGATGTAAATGTATCTTGACCGTCAGTTTTGGGGGAGCTCAACTATAAATAGAGAGCCTTCCCCTCATTTGTACTCATCCATTGTAAGGTGAATTCTTAAGAGTAATAGAATTCCTTGAGCATTTACTCAAACACTTTGTGTGCATTCTTTCTTTGGTTTTCTATTGTTCTTTTGTAGCTTCTTTTGGCACAACCACTTCCGCTATACAAATTGGTGCCTTGGAGGAGTTTTAAGGAATCCTCACTTTTGGGCGTAAAGGCTGACTTAGGCGAGTTTGGAGTAAACGAATCACCTAAGGCCGCACGGTTTGCGAGACGAAAGGTCTAGCCCCGTGACAAGTGGTATCCGAGCAAGGCTTGAACCAAGTAATATTCGAGTTGGTTCGAATGCACCGTTGGGATGTCAAAAGAAGTCGTTGGTCAGAGTGAGCCAATGGAGACCCGTGGGAGGGCTAGAAAATCCAATCGCTCGAGGGAAATGCTGACAGCTTTGGAAAATCGAGTGGTTAATCTTGAGGAATCCATAGGGAACGTGAAAGATACGCTTGAATTGGTCGAGGGACGCACGGATGGGTTTGAATCGATGAAAGAGTAACTTAGAGATTTTGTGTTGGATTCTTTCGATGCAAATAGGGAAAAGATAACGGAATTCCTCGAGTCCACTAAGGAAAAGTTAGCAGAGAGGGATGAGTATCTCGAGGATATGGTGTTAGCCATGAAGAAAGAAATAGAGGAGCTCAAGGGGGAGCTCACGATTTACAAAGCCACTTTGAGTAATGGGATGTTGTCTTCAAGGCCGAAGCAACAAGCAATGGATGTTCCCAAACCGGAGAAGTTCAAGGGTGCACGATCCGCAAGGGATGTGGACAACTTCTTGTGGGAAATGGAGCAATACTTCCAAGCGATGGGCATCGAGAATAATGCCATTAAGGTAAATACTGCTTCAATATATTTTACTGATGTGGCTCTCTTGTGGTGGCATCGTAGGTCCACGGATGTGAAGCATGGTGGGAACGCAATTGAGACTTGGGAGAAGTTTCAAAGAGAGTTGAAGAAGCAATTTTACCCTCAGTTTACCGAGAAGGAGGCTCGAGCAAAGTTGCATTGTCTCACGTAACAAGGCACGGTTCGGGAGTATGTTCGGGCATTTAGCGAGTTGATGCTTTAAATCTCTGACTTGAGCGAGAAAGAAGCTTTCTATTGGTTCGAGGATAGGTTAAAGCCGTGGGCAAAGCATGAGTTGCGAAGGCAAGGAATCACCGAACTTACTGTAGCCATGGCTGAAGCAGAGTCCTTTGTTGAGCTTGATCCAGTGGGAGACAAGCTTGAGGCATCTAAGCCCAATGGAAAGGGCAATGGTGAGAGAAACCATGAAAAAGATGAAGAGGGACATAGCGATGATGGCAACAGTACCGATAGCGTAAGTGGTAATGGGAAACCACAAGATGCAAAGCGGGGATTAGACAACCCAAGGGACAAGAGGAAGAAGATAAAATGCTTCATTTGTCAAGGACCACACATGGCACGAAAATGTTCGAATAAAGTGATGATTTCGGCAATCAAAAAGAAGGATGAACCGAAGGAAGAGGTGAAGCCTACCGAGGTAAAGATATCGAAAGTCAATTCGATGGTACTCATTCTTGGGAAGAGGAATGGTGAAAATTGGTTGATGTTTGTGGACATCAACATTGCCGGTCAGAAGCAGAGTGCTCTTATTGATACGGGAGTATCGGACTTGTTCATGTCGGAAAAGGCTGCAAAGAAGCTCGGTCTGGCAATTAGAAAATCGAATAAGAAGATCAAGGTAGCAACTTCTGAGAAAGCCCCAACTGTGGGAGTAGTTCGTGATGTGGAACTACAAATCGGCAAATGGAAGAGCAAGGAAGAATTCGAGGTAATCCGATTAGATGATTACGGTTTTGTGCTTGGCTTAAACTTCCTTGTCAGGATTCAGGCAACTCTGCAACCATGGGCCGATCAAATCCATATTGTCACCGATCCGTCAACAAAAAGTGTTGTGTCGATACAACGGGATTTAAAGGTTGGGACTAAGGTGTTATCGTCAATCTAACTAGTCGAAGATGTTTCGTATGGGAGAAACATTAAATGGTCAAAACGGATGCTACGAAAGCCCCTTCAGAAGTGTTAGTGGCGCAAGAGACCGATATGAAGCCTGCGGGATCGACTATAGAGCCGACACCTTTGGGAAAGGTGGGTTGTGCATCGAGCTTCGAGGGGAAAGAAGCGATGCAAAGACAGTCGAGACGAGTAAATGCTACGAGTAAGGTACATTGTAAACACTCTGATAGTGTTTTGAATTCTGACTTGTTGGCTTGGCAAAGTCGTAGGGGCCCTTTCAAAGTTCATAAGCAAGGAGGCCAAGGAACTGTGGGTGGGATGAAGCTGAGATGTGAGAATCCAGGGGATTCCAGTGGAAACAAGTCAAAATTAGGGCAAGTTAAAACGGAGACTTCTTGCCAACAGAATGTACCAACGAGCGCAACGATTCAAGATAAGAGGCGACGGAAGCCGAGACATAGGTTTCGAAGGAAGGGACAACCCGTTTGCAAGACAAGTCGGGAAGAAGCCGAGGCAATGAGAAAGTTCCAAGGTGAATCAAGTCATTGTCATCCAAAAGTCACAACGAGGGCGTTGCGAGAATGGGTGGGGGAGAATGTCATGGGCCAAAGTGCAAAGCCCATGACCATGGCACAAGAAGCGCCCCATAGAGGTCTATCGATTAGATGAGGAACATTTAGCCCACACGAACTGGCCCGATTCAGAGAACTATTGAAGAAGCCTGTCAGATTGAAGCCTAGTTTGCCCGATGATAAAGACATGGCAACTTAGGCTAATTTTGGTAACTAATCTTAGAAGATAGAGAGACTCATATCTTGTAAAGATTAGATTAGATTTAATATGGTAAATATTGTAAATCCCTAAAATCAAGGGATATAGTGAATCTCGTTCGTCGATGTAAATGTATCTTGACCGTCGATTTTGGGGGAGCTCAACTATAAATAAAGAGCCTCCCCCTCATTTGTACTCATCCATTGTAAGGTGAATTCTTAAGAGTAATAGAATTCCTTGAGCATTTACTCAAACACTTTGTGTGCATTCTTTCTTTGGTTTTCTATTGTTCTTTTGTAGCTTCTTTTGGCACAATCGCTTCCGCTATACAAATTGGTGCCTTGGAAGAGTTCTAAGGAATCCTCACTTTTGGGCGTAAAGGCTGACTTAGGCGAGTTTGGAGCAAACGGATCGCCTAAGGCCGCACGGTTTGCGAGACAAAAGGTCTAGCCCCGTGACACTAGTTCGTCTTCTTTACCCATTTTATCATCGCATGGTTCCTCTGAGCTAGTCCGTCGTACTACACGACCCTCTAAGCCACCCACATGGTTACAAGATTATGTTTGCTGCTCTCAGTCGTCTTTTTCTGAGTTTTTTTTCTAAAATAATACAAAAGAAGTAAAAAAAAATACAAAAATAATATATAAAAAAATTATTTACAAAAAAAAAACTGAAGGAGGGTAATGGAATGGCGGCACCAGTGGTGCCATTCTCATTGGCGGCACTGGTGGTGCCATTCCCATTGGCGGCACAGGACTAAAATGTAACTATCTACAGTTTCAAGGACCTGACATGTAAATTTACCATTTTAAAATTTGAAAGTGAATTGGTGCCGCTTGTGGGTGTGTCAGCGCCAAAGCTGAAACTTGACTAATTGCCTTCTAAGCCCTCCTTATTTATTATTTTCTTTTTATTCCCCCTTCAACTCACTTTTTTATTTAATAAACAAGCCCTCAACCTATTTTTGTAGTTAAATAAGCCTTAATCTATGATTTTTACTCATAAAGCCCTTTATTTTATTATTAAAGTAAATATATTTTACCTAAAGTAAAGCTATTTAAAAAAGTATAAACTAATTCGCATTTTATGTATTATTTTGGTAATTTGATGAGAATAGTTTATTAAATAAAAATTTACTTTAATTAAATCTAATATTAGTTAAGTGATAATTAAGATACTTAGAATTCTAATTAAGTAATAACTCTATTTTACTTTAATAAAAGTAGCATCGTCAAATTTTTTAACTAATAACAATAATTTATAATTATAATTATCACAATTTTTTTTTCTTTTTCCTATATTTTATGCTTAGAGTTCTATTTAAATAGCAATTCTATTTTAAAATTAGCACTGTCGAAACCATTTTTTATTTTGGAAAAAAAACAAAAATTAGTTGTTGACTTTAAAAAAAGCAAAAATTGGGAGTCGCCACCAATCTTTTATTGAGGTGTGATTGGATCACCTAAAAACGGCTTTGGTCTACGAGTTTTAAAAAAACGGATCCAAGAGTCGGTTACGTACGAGGAAGGATTAGCACCCTCGTTACGCCTAGAAATTGGTACCTAGTTGATTAATTAGTATCTTAATGTCGAGAGTTAATAAATACTATCCTTAGTTAAATTAAATTATTTATTAAGACTTTCTCATTTTAAAAAGAAAAATATCACACCCAATGCGTTAGGGCACAACATTTTATTCTCTTCAAGATGAGTTAGTCCAAAAAAAACTCGTGTAATAAAATTTAAGAAAATATTTAGAGCTTGTTTGGTTTGGTGTATTGGCTATGGTAATACACCCTTAATCGGTGGGCCCCACATAATACCTCTCTAATCCGTCGTTTGGTTCAGCGTATTGCTAATACGCGTGTATCCCGTTACTTTCCTAATCGGTGAAAAGCACCGATTTCTATTCCCCCCTTCTGCCCAGATTAGGAACGGCTTCAGCAAACCCTCCCTGTTTTACCCTCCCCCGATCCCCTGTGTTCCTCTTCCGTTCCTTCAAGCTTGCTCCCCTCGTTTCATTTCTTTTCTTTTTTGGCCGATTTGCTCTCTGTCGATTTGCTCTCTGTCGATTTGCGTCATCGGTTAGTTTTCCTCTCTGTCGAATTCGAGGTCAACCTTTTCTATTGTTTTTATCTAATCGGTTTCCCCTTTTCTCATTACAGGTTCTTCTTCATTGTGCCCCGATTTGCTGATTAACAGGTTAGTTTTCCACAGTTTTTTTGTTTGGATGGACGGGTGCGATTGAAATGTAGGAACATTTATTGGTTAGGCTACCCGAAATGCATACTGTTTTTTGTTGATATTGTTATTATGGATATTGTAAGGAAAATTATGCATGTATGTCTTTATTCATCAGCATAGGACCGACAATCCTTTGAAAACAATAGTCAGATTTTTGTTCTCTCTTCTCTGCTAATCTTGGATTTTTGTTTGTTCTGTTGTAATTTTCGAGTCCTTTTTTGATTTCCAATACTAGTAGGAGTATTCTCTTTGAAGGTAACTTTTGTTTTTGGCTAGTTTTTTGGGTTATAACTCGTTTGGATCTCCATTTTGTCGTGTTTGATTTCATGTTTATTGATCTGGGTATGCTTGATTTTGTTAGTTTTAATGGGTTTTGTTTATTTTTTTGCTTAATTCTTGTTTTGATCTAATTGCCTGATGGGAATGTCAATTTTTGTTTCTTTGTTCTCCAATTTCTATTTTATCTTTAATCTGGTAGATCATGATGGTTCTATCTGCTTGTTAAATCTTTATTCTCCTATCTTAAGTGCAAGGGAATTTAAGAATTTAATTTGTTATTGGTAACTAAGCATTAGAGCTTAAAAGATCTTAGCTCTGAGCAAATTTTTTGAATGGTTGTTGAGTTCGTCTTATTCTGTTTTTTCTTGCTTTCCGGTCGCGTGATTGATTATGTTAATTGCTGCCTGGATTGCTTATCAATGGCAATAATGCTCAAAATAATGTTCAAACTTGCAGTCTTCTGATTAATTGTGTTAATTGTTGATTTTGATTTTTCTATGGATGACAAGATTCGAACATAGTGTTTAGGGTATTCTCCTAAGAGCGTGAAACAACTGAAAGCATGTGTTTGGAATTTTGTGTGGGTGTGTGTGATAAGTGGTCTTTTGTTATAATATAATCAAAATGATGGATGATTGGTTTAAAGAATGGTCGTTTCTCTTGTTAAAATTCAATATCATGTGAAGTTGGCAAATCTGTGTCTATATGGAAATGTAACTATTTTTTGTTAGAGGAAGAATGCTGGTTGGTAAGTATGTATATTTGGTTTTGTACTTGATTCCTTTTGAGTGATATAATGCATGGTTTTAGGTGAAATGCAATTTATGAATTTGTAAGTTTTAGGCCGAAATTCATAAGTTAATCGATAACTTGTATGTATAGTTCAATAAATTGCTATTCAAGTTGTACATGTTTGGTGCAACAGTGGCTTAAGTTAATTAAGGTATTGATATGAGATCATTCGGTATTTGGGAATGTAGTATTTAATAAATAGGAAAATTTGAACATACTTGTTTAGAAAATGTATGGGACTATGTGATTTGGATTGGTGTTTATATTTCATAAGCATGTACTCTGTCTTAATAGATAAAATGGTAAAATCGACTTAAGCATGAATTACTAATGACACATATATATAAGTATATGTTTTGGTGAATATCATGAAAACACATATTTACTATGGTTTGAGAGTTTTATAATGACCGTATATGTATAAATTTACTTGGATTATGGATTTGAGAAATGGTAAGTGGCACACATTTATATGTGTATGTGCACAAGTTAGTAAATAAATAAAAGGTATAATTTTTGGTTCTTTGAAAAGTTCAATATTGTATATGTTATTTTGATCTTAGTTATTTGGTTGTGGGTTATGACTAGTTTTAAAAGTTATTAATAAGGGTTAAGGGTGTTACATTTTTGCTGAGAGAGTGACCAATTTATACATTTTCAATATTGACAGGGACGAAAAGAGCATTTATTCCAATTTGTTATTCGAATTATTTGAATTGTAAAATTTTAATTTGACTTGAAATCAAAGCTCAAACAGTTTATTTGAGTTAACTTGAAATTTTTGAATAACTTGATTTGATGAAAATCTAATTTTGAATTATCTTTTTCGAATGGAATCATATTTTGCTCGATCTTAAAATCTTGACAAAGTACAATGATATCTTTACTCAAACAACTTTTCAAGAAATCAGTACATGTTGCAATTAGTGTCTTGTTTGATAAATTTATTTGAAAGTGGAGCTTCCATATTTAAGTTATAATTGTTGATTAAATTATTTATACATTTCTTAACAAATTTATGAATCATAAATTATAATAATAAAAGTTATTTTGAGAGTGGAAGTTAAAATTCTAATATAATCGATAAAATGTAACATTATTTATAGCTAATGGGATCTTGTAACTCGGAAAATAAAATTCGAAAAAAAAATTAAACATTCATTGATAAAATGTATATTTTAAAATAAGTAGTATTCTATAATAATTTTTAGTGGAGTCATTTGATTTTAAAAATTACATCAATAATTAAAATAAGGACTTTAATATTTTATTAAAATAAGGACTAATCAATAATTAAATAAGGACTTTAATATTTTATTGCTATAAGGACTAATCAATAATTAAAATAAGGACTTTAATATTTTATTAAAATAAGGACTAATCAATAATTAAAATAAGGACTTTAATATTTTATTAAAAATCACGAAATTTAATATTTTAATAACTTCAATTTAAATTTAAAATGTTATAAAAGTTTTAAAACAAGAGAAAGAAGATCATTAAAGCAAATCCTCATACAATCCAAAAAATAATGTTGCTTAGAAAATCTTTTCACATTTTAACCTTCTAATTATTTAGTAATACAATTTATTAATAATTAGGATTTTTTTTAAAAAAATGTGGCCAACCAAAATATCTAACTTTGTTGCAACGATATCATTTAGTAGATACTATTTTGCTTCGTGTGTTCTAAATTTGTATTGTTTATTTTTATTTGATAATGTGTAATTGCAACTTCAATTCATTTATAGTGTGTTCTAATTTTAATATGTTGCAGTAATGGCTCATCTGCCTTTAATTGCACAAAGTGTGAGGCGTAGAAGAATTGGTCTTGCATTGACAATATGGTTGGAAATTTGTAGAATTGCGATTTGGTTCTTGTTTAGAATGGGTGCCAGCCTTAGCCTACAGACTTATAGACCAAGGATTAGGTCCTATACCTTAGATTTTTATGCAAAACGGGATTATGTGAAGAGGCTTGTATATGCTAGTGACGAGACTTGTATTGAACAAGTTAGGATGAATAGAACTGCCTTTTTTAAACTATGTGATATGTTAGAATCGATAGGGGGATTGAAGTTGTCAAGGTTCATGCTTGTTGATGAGCAAGTAGCAATGTTTTTACATATCATCTCCCATCACCTGAAAAATCGAGTTATCAAGCATCACTTTAGAAGGTCCGGGGAAACTGTAAGCAGAGCATTTCATAGTGTTTTAAATGCTGTCATACGCTTACAAGATGTCTTATTTAAAAAGCTGGAGCCAATTACAACCGATTCTTCTGACACAAGGTGGAAATGGTTTAAGGTAGTAGACTGAGTTTTATAAATAGCTTGTACAACATTTAGTTGACTTAGGTTTAAATTAGTATTCTAACACAAGGTTTTATATCATGTGATATAGAATTGCTTAGGTGCTCTTGATGGAACCCACATAAAGATTAGGGTGCCAATAGTTGATAAACCTAGATATCGAACCCGAAAAGGTGACATAGCAACAAATATGCTAGGTGTTTGTACATCTGAGATGCAATTTGTTTATGTTCTTCCTGGTTGGGAAGGTTCAGTTGCCGATGGATGGGTGCTTCGAGATGCCATTAGTAGAAGACATGGACTAAAAGTTCCTCATGGTACAGTGTATACTTAGAGGAATTTGAATTATTCATTAAGATCAAACTTTGTTTGCTGAATTAATCATTTTTTAGCCAATTTATTTTATAGGTTGTTATTATCTAGTTGATGCTGGATACACAAATTGTGAGGGATTTCTTGCACCATTTAGAGGACAGCGATATCATCTGAACGAGTGGCGTCAGGGTTATCAGCCAAGTTCTCCGCAAGAGTTTTTTAATATGAAACATGCCTCAGCACGTAATGTCATTGAAAGATGCTTTGGCTTATTAAAACTTAGATGGGGAATACTTAGGAGTCCATCGTTTTATCCTGTAAGGGTGCACAATAGAATTATTATTGCATGTTGTTTGCTCCATAATTTTATTCGAACCCATATGAGTATTGATCCCATTGAAGCGGAGGTGGGAGAAGGATTACCTACTAATGTGGTGGATGACGATGAACCGAATATCACAAATATTCATCCATCGGATGCTTGGGCAACTTAGAGGATGGAACTAGCCAACCAAATGTTCGATGAATGGCAATCATCTAGAAATTAGTTAGGTTTAGGGACAAATTCTGTTTGAATTGATTTGTTGATGTTATTTTATGTATATACTTTATGAAACTTTGGTGGTCTTTGATTAAAATTCTGTATTGTACTAAACTTTGTTGAATTATAATGTAATTATCTTTTCATTAAGCATGTGTTATAAATTTAAATTTAGTATTGAACTACCGATATAATATTATAAACTGTTCACCCAACAATTAAATGATATTCAAAATAGTAAATAATGTTAATTTGTTTTTTTCTTAAGAACAATATGTCAGGTGTTCCACCAACGGGTGCTTCTTCTCAAGCTTCTCGAGGAAGCAAAAGAAAATGGGTTCCAGATGAGGATGCAGCCTTGGTTTCTTGCATGGTGGATTTGCACAATGTAGGAACATTTAATGCTGATACCGGGTTCAAAGCCGGTTATTTGAACGAGCTAGAGAAAATGCTAGAAAAGGCTTTACCAAGAGCAATGTTGAAGGCAAAACCAAATATTGAATCTCGGATTAGGTGCCTAAAAAGGGAATGGTCAGTCGTCTACGACATGCTTAATGGCCAAAACAACAGTGGTTTTGGTTGGGACGAGCATAGGCAGCTCGTTCTTGCTGAAGATGCAGTTTGGGAATCCTATGTAAAGGTAAAATGTATTTCAAGTATTTATTTGTTTTTTTACAAAACTTATAACTAATATGATTTCCTCATTTTTTTTAGAGTCACAAAGAAGCCTCTCAGTTCAGACATCGTTCTTTCCCTTACTACAACCAGCTTACTGCGATATACGCAAGAGATAGGGCGACTGGGAAAGACGCTCAAACAGCTGCTGATGTTCTTGAAGAAATACATGCTGAGGATGAACGTACTACAGATATGAATGAAGAGAGAAACACATTCTATGACTGCGAAGCTGGCATCTCTTTAGATGACATGGATGTTTCTGGTACAGATCCGCAAGGAGATAGAGACCAAAGGGGTTCTTCATCTTCAAACAAGAGAAAGAAGAAATCTGATGCTCGTGATAATGTGTATTCTTCATTTGAGGAGGCTACCACTTTGTTGGGGGAAAAAATCCAGGCCGTTGGCAATCAAATCAGTAGGACTATGGCCTCCGAGGTGGTAGTTCAGTAGAAGTCAGAGGAAAAGATGGAAGAGAAAGCTTCAAATTTATATTCAGCCTTATGGTCAATTGAAGGTTTAACCGACGATCAGCAGTATGATGCTTTGAGTAAAATTCCCGATCATCCAACTCAAATGATCGTTTTCTTTAGTTTACCTTCTGTTGCCCGATTGGAATGGGTCAGAGGATTTCTTTCTCACCATTAAATATCAATGTTCAAACTTTTTGATGTTGTAAAACTATATAACATATGGATTATGATGTACAATTTCATTTTCATCTAACCTTTTCTTAATATAAGTTAATTATGTTTATGCAGAATATAATTCTCAAGTTATATATTGATTTTAGTAAATTCATATAAGAACATTTTATTATTAAGAATTTTATGAAATTATATATCACTGTTAAATTATATTTAATATTAATTATTTTAAATTGTATAAATTCATATAAGAAAATTTATTATCAAGAATTTTATGAAATTTAATATTAATTATTAAATTATATGTAATAATTATTATTTTAAATTATACAAATTCATAAAATATAATTTATTAGTTATAATTATTTTAAATTTTATTAAATCATATATTTTAAATAAAATATATTTAATATTAATTATTTCAAATTTTCATTTATAGTATCATATATTATGATTTGAGTAAATTCATATAAGAATATTAATTATTAAGAATTTTATTAAATTATATATTTTAATTATAATATATTTAATAATAATTATGTTAATTTATATTTTATAGTAACATATATTATGATTTGAGTAAATTCATATAAGAATATTAATTATTAAGAATTTTATTAAATTATATATTTTAATTATAATATATTTAATAATAATTATGTTAATTTATATTTTACAGTATCATATATTATGATTTGAGTAAATTCATATAAGAATATTAATTATTAAGAATTTTATTAAATTATATATTTTAATTATAATATATTTAATAATAATTATGTTTAAATATGATTAAATTATTTATTATTGATATTAATAATCTTATTCAAATTTAAATAACAATAACAATAATTACCAAAACAAATTTCTGCTAATTATTAAGAATTTTATGAAATTATATATTTTAATTAAAATGGGGTTAATAATAATTATGTTTAAATATGATTAAAATATTTATTATTGATAATAATAATCTTATTAAAATTTAAATAACAATAACAATAATCATTTACCAAAACAAATTTATGCTAAGGGTATTCTAGTCATTTTAGTTTTTTCCATTATGCTATTACACCTCTATTCCATTCAACTAAACACAAGATCACTATTACGCCTCTATTTCATTACATTCAACCAAACAGTTGATTTGCTATTACACCTCTAATCCAATACACCTCTAATCCAATACAGCGAACCAAACGCACTGTTAATTGTTTAAAATTTATGAAGAAATCACAGCCCAATAAGTTAGGGCACAATTTATTAAAATCCCAAACATTCAATATTTCCTTTATTTTTTTTAAAAAAATCTTTATCTCGAGAAATCAACGTGTCACATCCAATACGTTAGGACACAACATATTGAAATCCTGATGACAAGTTTTATTTTGTTTAATTAAAGAGAAATCCTCGATTGTTAGATTTTACGAAGAAAATCGGAACCCAATACGTTAGGGCTCAATTTTCTTGAAAATCCTAAATACGAGTATTATCTCTATTTTGAAAACTTTTGAATAAAATGATTTTGATGCTTGAATGATATCGAACATAGCCTTTTAAGCGAATAGAATGTGATAAATGACAATATACAACATGGAGCGATAATTCGTAAATAAAACATACACTACTGAATGATAAATAATAAATGAATTCGAAAGAAAGTACATAAACCTATTTAAGAAAGAATTTAAAGGTAATAGCTAAAATAATATGAAATCAATAATATATAGAATAAAAATAATTTATTACAAATTACATATGTATATAAAAAATAGTATTGTATAAAAACATTTTCATATAAATCTTTAAGACATATAAATATGTAAAGTGAATTTTGAAAATATATTACAAAATAGGAATATCAAAGAATATATACAAATCATGTTGAATTTACCTAAAATATAAAAAAAGTGTGATAAATCGAAATAATAGCAATATTTATTGAATATCAAAATAATGATACATTATAATTTTTAAAAAGGGTAATATATATACATATAATTCAATAAACTTATAGCCATAATACATATAAAACGTAAAAATAAAATGGAAAATACTAAGCTTAATCATTAAAATAGTATTAGATTCAAAATTAAATATTTAAAAAATAGTGGAGTAAGAAATCAAGCACATTGAATTAATAAGGATTTAAATTGAAGAATTAAAGGAAAAAAAATGAAGGGCCCAATTAAAAGGCGCGAATAACTCATAGGGCTCGAATGAGAAAATATCTCAATCCTTTGAAACGCATCACTTTATTAGGGCTAAATAAAATAAATAAATAAAATTCGCAGTGGTATCACATTTTCCCTTTTTTAAAATCGTAAATAAGTAAAAAATAATCGAGAAAAAAAACAATAAGCCACTTTTAAAAAACTGCCAATCGTTCTCCCTTTTTTATTGATTTTTCTCCTCTTCCTCCTCTCTCTCACAATGAAGGGAGAGGCCTCTATTTATAGTTGAGCCTCCCCAAATCCAACGGTACAGATCAATTACATCAACGGCTAAGATTAAAGGGTATCTACAAATTAAATCTCTAAGATTACAAAATCATATCTTCCAAGATTACATATCATATCCAAGATTACATATCATATCCAAGATTGCATATATCATATCTAAGATTGCATATCATATCTAAGATTGCATATCCTTGAAGATTATGTTTCCATAAGCTTGTAGATGGACCTTCAACCTTTTAAGTAATGGGCCATTCCGATCGGGCCAAATGATATAATTTTGTACTGGACTTAGACTTTATTTTATTATTGTGAGCCCGGGCTAAAATTGGGTATTACTGCTGCCCCTCTTTGCTCGTTGTCGTATAACAGGAACGGACCAAAGACTTTAGAAATGGCCAATTTTTGCCCGGTCACGCTGGATCTTGGTGCTCTTCTTCTTCAAGCAGCCACATTCCATCCTACTGCATCTTCAGATGTACAGGAATTAGTGCTTCAATCTACTCCACTACAACTTCAGGGAGATAAGACTTGTATCTTCTCAGGGAGATAAGACTTGTATCTTCGATCTACTTTGCCACCAGTATGGGAAAACAAGATCTGCTACCTTTGATCTATTTCATGCCGATACATGAAGACAAGATCTACTTTCTTCGATCTACTTCGCTAATACGTGAAGACAAGATCTGCTATCTTTGATCTACTTCACGCCAATACATGAAGACAAGATCTACTTTCTTCGATATACTTTGCCACCAGTATGGGAAGACAAGATCTGCTATCTTTGATCTACTTCACGCCAATACATGAAGACAAGATCTGCTTTCTTCGATCTACTTCACGATAACCCAGGGAGGGAAGGCTGATATTTTTGATCTGCTTCACTGTGGGTACAGGAAGGCAAGATCTGCTATCTTCAACCTGCTCCACTACAACCCAGGGAGGCAAGGCTGGTATCTTCGATCTGCTTCACTGTCGGTGCAGGAAGGCAAGATCTGCTATCTTTAACCTACTCCACTACAACCCAGGGAGGAAAGGCTGGTATCTTCGATCTGCTTTGTTGTCGATGCAGGAAGGCAAGATCTGCTATCTTCAACCTACTCCACTACAACCCAGAGAGGCAAGGCTGGTATCTTCGATCTGCTTCACCGTCAGTACAAGAAGGCAAGATCTGTTATTTTCAACCTGCTCCGCTGCAAACCAGGAAGGCAAGGCTTTGTGATTTCACTGATTTGTTCTCCGAGGAACATGACCTGTATAATGAACCTAAATAGGCCTAAGATTAGGATGGCATGATCGAAATGCATCAAATGCTCCTAACTATACATGTGTGAATGGTGTTTGCATGAATGTAGAATGCTATTTTTGAGAATGATCCCCTTTTTCGCTTAAGTTATCATTGCTCGAAGTTTATTAAGGCTTTATCACTGACGTGCTACAACGCTTTCTTGCTCGGTTGGCGTCTCCACTTAGTCAGATTCCCACTATAAACCTCAAAGTTCAATCTACTAGGACGTAAAATTTGTACCATCATTCTCCCACTGCAACCCGAGGGTAGAAATATATGGCTTCTTCTCAATCCACTCCTATCACAATTCAAGGATACAGAATGTAAAATTCTTTGGCCCTTTACACCATGCCTAAGGTGTCGCACCAAAGGCTCATGTGCAAATGAAGTCTTTCTTCTCCGAGGAAACTTCTTCCTATTACCTGGTGACTATTGCTCGCTTGTTTATTTTAGCTTTGTCACCAACCTGACATCCTGTCACTTTGCTCAATCAATGTTTTTGACAACAGAATCCAGAAAGTTCTAATTAGACTCTTCCTTCTTAAATTTCCAACCTTTAAACTTGGTGCGTTCTAAACAATAGTCCTGTTTCAGGTTCCTGTATTATTTAGAAACTTCTAAAGTAATATGCAAAACTTCCCTTGTGAAAGTTTTATTAGTCCATTAATCATTATTCCAATGCAACATGCTTGCAAAAAAGGTCATAACAATAGATAAGAAAAAGTTGGTTTTGAGCATATCTCGAAAGAAATAAATTATCAAAAATAGCAAAGAAGGATAACAAAGAAATTGATTGGGAATGTGTATCTTTGAAAAGAATGAAGTATTCCAAGAACAACAAATTCAATAGTATGAAAATTGGGTGCCCCAGATATCGCAGCTTGAACTTCTCTATACAAAATTTCTGAAGACCCTTCTGAGTTTAACATGTGTTTGAGAGATCTACAGTACTCTGTCGATGCCTCAAGATGTTGCCTACTCTTTCCTATTGACTAGATCACCACATGCCCCAATCTGATCAAGATTCGAGTTGCTCTAATCATCTCATGCCTCATTTTGATCACTATTTGAGCCGTCCTTTTCGGGTTTTCAACTCAAATCCCCTTTGGTCTCAAGGCGTCCTTTGCGGATTTTCACTTTGGCCTCTCCCTTTTGCTTTTTCTTTTTCTTTTTTTTTTAAATATTTTTTAATTGAATCTGAACTCATAGGATTAGGCATGTCCTTGCTATCGTCGTTTTTCCAAATAAGGCCTTCCACATAAGATCCTTCCCGGCTTGGGATGAAGTTCTTTTTGTATGGGAGGGATCTTCTTCAATACCAGGTTCCTCTCAAAGAATTCTCTAGGGCGGACCTTTTTTGTGAGCTCATATCATTTTCTTTTGGCGCATTTGACCATGATGGATAACTTTGAACGCTCCTCTTCAATCGGAATTAATCCAAAAACTTAGAGAGAAAAAATTTTGTCTTCAATAGGTAAAATCGCGATGAGCCCAAGAGAAAGGTATTGCCCCGGCATAGTTTTTTTTTGGCGATATGGCATTAATCGTGAACAGACTGCAAACTTTTGATATTGTGTTGTTGTTCAAATTTAGTACATTGTCAGATATGATCCTTTTGGCGTTCCATATTGACATATGATTTTTCACGAATTTGCTAACTGTCGACTTTGTGAGATTGGCATATGAAGCAGCTTCCATTCGTTTAGTAAAGTAACTGATGACCACAAAGATGAATCAATGACCGTCAGACTCTTTTGGCAAGATCGACCAAATGATCTTCATGCCCCATATATGGAGAAGTCATGTATCCCAATGATTCTTTGTAGGGTAAGATCCGTTTCTCGACTTGTTCTACCATCCTTAACAAGTCCAGAAATAGGCTACAATCTATATCATCTTCAAAGTCATGAAATCCCTCTAAACACATGCCTCACTCAAAAGAAAATTCTGAGCCTGTAGCAGCGTTACTCATGTTATTGTGTCTGGAGACCCAATATAAAAAAATATACAAAAGAATGTATTTATGAATAACTATTTGTATAATATAATTATGAATGAAAGAATGATGTGGAAGAAAATCCAAAAGAATGAAAGAATAATTATTTCAAAAAGAATGAAAAAATATTGGTTAAAAAATGAATGCAAAGATGTATTTTATTAGAATAATGACGTTCAGACATGAGCCTATTTGACAAAGGAATTTCTATCATTTTTAGGCTAAAAACAATAAGAATGTTCTGAACATTACTTAAATAAGCTCTAAAGACTACAGAGATTTCTTTCGCAATCTAATTATTTTGAACACTCCCAAATTTATAAGGGCGGACATCTAACAATGCCCCTTTTTAATTTTTTCTTTGTATATGACATTGATGTGAACACTTCCTAACACCTCTTCATATATTGCATTCACCCCATTATCAATCATGATTGGGTAGCGGATTTTCTGCATTAGATGAGTCATCTAACTTGACAATACCTATGTTGATAAATTTTTCAACTAGCTTTTTGAAGGTAATGTAATTTTCTATTGAGTGCCCCGTAATTCCCGCATGGTAATCACATTGTGCGTTCGCATCATACCACTTGGGATACGGAGGTTGTGGAGGTTTTAAGTAAGAAGGGGCAACAACATGTGCATTGAACAACCTTTGATACAGCTCCTTATACGACATTGGTATTGTTGTGAACTGGAGCTTCTCAGTACCTTGTTTCACTCCAAATTCTTGTCTCAATGAACCTTGTTGACTAGCGACCACCTTTCTTGGCTGATTCACCGTAATCGGCTTGCTGTACGTATTTACATTGTTCACCTCATTTTCTTTTGAGGCTTGCCTTCTGTTATTTCCTCCAGTATCAATCATTCCGCTCCTTATGGTGCTTTCAATCATTTCACCATTCATGACTATGTCAGAAAAGCTTTTTGTAGCACTTCCTAACATATGTGTGATGAACGGGGCTTTCAATGTATTTATAAAGAATATTGTCATTTCTTTTTCCAAGAGCGGTGGCTGAACTTGGACGGAGACCTCCCTCCACCTCTGTGCATATTGCCTAAAGCTCTCGTTCGGCTTCTTTTCCATATTCTGAAGGGTGATTCTGTCAAGTACCATGTCTGTTACATGATTATACTGTTTCATGAATGCTTGTGCTAAATCCCTCCATGAACCAATCATGCTACGGCTCAGTTGATTGTACCATTTAAATGCTGCCCCTGCGAGGCTGTCTTGGAAACAGTGTATCAATAGCTGGTCATTGCTAACATATCCAGCCATTCGCCTGCAGAATATGGTGATATGAGCTTCTGGGCAAGTTGTCCTATTGTACTTCTCGAATTCTGGCATCTTAAACTTGTGAGGGGGTACCAAATCTGGAACTAAGCTCAGCTCTTTAGCGTCAATCCCGCGATAGCTTTCAGTTGCTTCCATCGCCTTGAATTTCTCCTCGAGCCATTTTCACCTTTCCTCTAATTGCTTTGGTAACTCCTCCTTTAATATTTCATTTTCAGCCACTTCATCGAAGTCAGGAATGGCGGACTTAGTAGGGTTGTTTTCGGGGTTAGAGCCCAATCCAACTTGAAAGTTTGAAGCACCGGCCTGGGACTGCTGAGGCCTGATTGTGACAGTAGGTTTGTGCGGATATTCAGCTTGAGCTCGCACATGTGGATGAGTAAAGCCTGGAGGATAGAGTGGTTCATCCTCATTACCCTTTTCGACATCAGCCATGGGACCCTTTCCCTTATCACCTCCTCCAGTCAACAGTTGGGTTAGCTTTGCCATCATATTATTTTGGGATTCCATTATTTTATCTATCATTTTTTGTTGAATCTTTTCAAGCTGCTCATTCATTTGTTGTTGAAGCTGATCCTGCATTTCTTTTTCGAACTGTTCTAGCCTTTGGTCCATGTCTTTGGTCTTTGATTGAGTACGGTAGCAGTGTTTGGCAAGTTGGCTGGTTTCTAGATTAACTGAGGAATGATTTTAATCGATTAGGCTCTTTTAGTGGACTTTAATGTTTATGATGTCATGCAATGCGAATGCATGCAATGAATGCATAAATAGATGTTGATTTTGATTCAATTCCATTTAGAAAACTTTACTAGAAAACAAATCTCTTTACATAAAATGGATATTTATACGGCCTTGCCTTCATAGGCGGAGATATTTGATCCTCTTCTTCATTCGAGCGTTAAGATAAATCTCACGAACTCTTCAAAAAAACGTCTCTTCTATCTCCTTTTTGCTCGATCCAGGCCGTAACTTGTTGCTCACTCATCCTCGTGATGCTCGTTGGCTTCTCTTTAAGAAGGTTCAGCAGCTCTCGAATAATCTTTGCCATCTTGAATCCTTGGGTAATGGAGCCATAGTCGTGTAGTCCTCCATTAAATTATCATTCTTCTCTTATCATGTGTTCTTGGACCATATTCGGACAACCATATTGTCATCCACTTTATCAAGAAACCCATTTTCTTATAACAAGCTCTCTATTTAGCAACTGAACGTGAATCAACACCTCTTTTTTAAGATGCAAATGCAATGAAATCATAATAAAAACAACATAAAAAACAAGTTAGTACAAAGTAAAAACAAATGAATAAAGTACCTACTCGGGTGACCTCTAGGGGTTTGGCATAGTTCTACCTAGGGCTAGTTCCTAAGGTTCATTATATGAGGTTTGGCTTCTAGAGCAAGGGTACCCGAACTAGCAGATTCCTAAATCCTTACCCATTATAGGCTCATATGGACCGAGTTCAGTTCAGGGGAATACATTTCCATATGGCTACACGGAGATGAAAATCTCACGAAGACATAGGTACAGATGTATCCCGGAAGCGGTCCACTACCCTGCACCTCACGAGGGACTAGTTTCTCGCTCCCACTTAAAGGGTAAAATCATTCAACTCATGTAATGTGTAGTGCAAACAATACTTAAATACATTAAGCAAGAAGATAATGAATGCAAAAAGATATCATGAATTTTTTTTTAAAAAACAAATACTTTCTCGACCATAAAATAAAAATTAATCAACTTTGTGGCTCGACTCTCTTAATTTTTTTAAAAAATGTCCCCAGTGGAGTCTCCAAGCTGTCGAAACCATTTTTTATTTTGGAAAAGAAACAAAAATTAGTTGTCGAAAAACAAAAATTGGGAGTTGCCACTAATCTTTTATTGAGGTGTGATTGAATCACCTAAAAACGGCTTTGGTCTACGAGTTTTAGAAAAACGGATCCGGGAGTCGGTTACGTGAGGAAGGATTAGCACCCTCGTTACGCCCAGAAATTGGTACCTAGTTGATTAATTAGTGTCTTAATGTTGAGAGTTAATAAATACTATCCTTAGTTAAATTAAATTATTTATTAAGACTTTCTCATTTTAAAAAGAAAAATATCACACCCAATGCGCTAGGGCACAACATTTTATTCTCTTCAAGATGAGTTAGTCCAAAAAAAAACTCGTGTAATAAAATTTAAGAAAATATTTAATTGTTTAAAATTTATGAAGAAATCGCAGCCCAATACGTTAGGGCACAATTTCTTAAAATCCCAAGCATTCAATATTTCCTTTATTTTTTTTAAAAAAATCTTTATCTCGAGAAATCAACGTGCCACATCCAATACGTTAGGACACAACATATTGAAATCCCGATGACAAGTTTTATTTTGTTTGATTAAAGAGCAATCCTCGATTGTTAGATTTTACGAAGAAAATCGGAACCCAATACGTTAGGGCTCAATTTTCTTGAAAATCCTAAATATGAGTATTATCTCTATTTTGAAAACTTTTGAATAAAATGATTTTGATGCTTGAATGATATCGAACATAGCCTTTTAAGCGAATAGAATGCGATAAATGACAATATACAACATGGAGCGATAATTCGTAAATAAAACATACACTAATAAATGATAAATAATAAATGAATTCGAAAGAAAGTACATAAACCTATTTAAGAAAGAATTTAAAGGTAATAGCTAAAATAATATGAAATCAATAATATATAGAATAAAAATAATTTATTACAAATTACATATGTATATAAAAATAGTATTGTATAAAAACATTTTCATATAAATCTTTAAGACATATAAATATGTAAAGTGAATTTCGAAAATATATTACAAAATAGGAATATCAAAGAATATATACAAATCATGTCGAATTTACCTAAAATATAAAAAAAGTGTGATAAATCGAAATAATAGCAATATATATTGAATATCAAAATAATGATACATTATAATTTTTAAAAAGGGTAATATATATACATATAATTCAATAAACTTATAGCCATAATACATATAAAACGTAAAATAAAATGGAAAATACTAAGCTTAATCATTACAATAGTATTAGATTCAAAATTAAATATTTTAAAAAAATAGTGGAGTAAGAAATCAAGCACATTGAATTAATAATGGTTTAAATTGAAGAATTAAAGGAAAAAAAATGAAGGGCTCAATTAAAAGGCGCGAATAACTCATAGGGCTCGAATGAGAAAATATCTCAATCCTTTGAAACGTATCACTTTATTAGGGCTAAATAAAAAAATAAATAAAATTCGCAGTGGTATCACATTTACCCTTTTTTAAAATCGTAAATAAGTAAAAAATAATCGAGAAAAAAAAAGTAAGCCACTTTTAAAAAACTGACAATCGTTCTCCCCTTTTTATTGATTTTTCTCTTTTTCCTCCTCCCTCTCACAATGAAGGGAGAGGCCTCTATTTATAGTTGAGCCTCCCCAAATCCAACGGTAGAGATAAATTACATCAACGGCTAAGATTAAAGGGTATCTACAAATTAAATCTCTAAGATTACAAAATTATATCTTCCAAGATTGCATATCATATCCAAGATTGCATATATAATATCTAAGATTGCATATCATATCTAAGATTGCATATCCTTGAAGATTATGTTTTCATAAGCTTGTAGATGGATCTTCAACCTTTTAAGTAATGGGCCATTCCGATCGGGCCAAATGATATAATTTTGTACTGAACTTAGACTTTATTTTATTATTGTGAGCCCGGGCTAAAATTGGGTATTACAAGCACAATATTTTTAATAATAATTGCAGTTTAAATTATAATTATTTTGAAATATATAATTCTCACAACTTCTATTAAATTATAATTATTTTTAAATTTATAAAGAGTATTTATATATATAAAAATACTTTTATTTAATTAAAAAACTTGAATTCTTAATTTTAAATTCATCCAATTATATTCAATGATTTTATAGATTTATAGTTTTATTAATTAATAATATATTATGTTTTCTTTTAAGTAGAGCCTTTATAATATATGACCAAATTAATTAATTTCACATTAATATATTATTATTTTAATTAATCTTACTTATTATTATTATATAATAATATTAATAAATTATTATTATATAATAATATTAATAAATTATTATTCTAATGTAGTTTAGTAATATAATTAACAATAAAGGATATTTTTGTCAGTTCAAAAGTTTTTTCAAGACTCGTGCTTTTATATATATTATAAATAGATATTTTTATGATTTTTATCGGAGATATGAAAGATTAAATCACAGCCTGTCATATTTCGTCATCTAATTGGCCCGTTAATTGATTTTAATGGTTAATGTAACGAAATGTGAAAATTATTAATGTAAGAGCTTAATTAATTTTTCAGGTTGGGTTCAAATTAAGTCAAGGGGCTTAGTAACTTTTTTGGTTTTTTCTTAAGGGACTATTATAGCTATAAGCCTTTGATAAATTTAGTAAATTTTTTATTTAATAAACTATTCTCATCAAATTACCAAAATAATGCATAAAATGCGAATTAGTTTATACTTTTTTAAATAGCTTTACTTTAGGTAAAATATATTTACTTTAACAATAAAATAAAGGGCTTTTATGAGTAAAAATATAGATTAAGAGCTTATTTAACTACAAAAAATAGGTTGAGGGCTTGTTTATTAAATAAAAAAGTAAGTTGAAGGGGGAATAAAAAGAAAATAATAAATAGGGAGAGCTTAGAAGGCAATTAGCCAAGTTTCAGCTTTGGCGCTGACACACCTATAGGCTTGCACCAAATTCACTTTCAAAATTTAAAATGGTAAATTTGCATGTCAGGTCTTTAAAACTGCAGATAGTTACATTTTAGTCTTGTGCCGCCAATGGGAATGGCACCACCGGTGCCGCCAATGAGAATGGCACCACCGGTGCCGCCATTCCATTACCCTCCTTCAGTTTTTTTTTGTTATATTTTAATAAATAATTTTTTATATTATTTTAGTATTTTTTTTATTTCTTTTGTATTATTTTAGTAAAAAACCCTCTTTTTCCTCTCCACTTGAGATAGGTCAATATCCTATTTCATCTTATTTCACTTCCCATCATTTACCTTCTCACACTCAGTTTTTTGTTGCTTCTATTTCTCATATTCCTGAACCTAAAAATTATACTAACGCTTTTAAAGATGAGAAAGATGGGTTGCAGCTACGCAACAAGAGATTCTGGCATTGGAATCAAATGTCTCTTGGGATGTAGTTCCTTTGCCCTTTGGTAAAACACCCATTGGTTGCAAATGGGTCTTCAAGGTGAAATATAAGTCTGATGGCACGGTTGAACATTTCAAAGCTCGTCTTGTTGGACAAGGGTTTAGTCAACAGGAGAGTGTTGACTATCATGAAACTTTTTCTCCGGTTGCTAAAAAAGTCACGGTACAAACTGTTATTGCTCTTGCTGCTGAACATGGCTGGCCACTGTTTCAGATGGACGTTTATAATGTGTTTTTACAAGGTGATTTGTCTGAAGAAGTTTACATGATGCTTCTGCCTGGTTTTCACACTCAGGGGATACTCGGGTTTGTCGACTGCGAAAATCTCTTTGGATTGAAACAAGCCTCAAGACAATGGAATATGAAGCTCAAGAAAGCTCTTCTACTCAGTAGATATTCACAAAGTAAGTATAATTATTCTCTGTTCACTAAAAGAGTTGGGGATCAAGTTGTCATGAAGCTTATATATGTGGATGGTCAGTTAATAATTGGAAATGATGACAAACTTATTTTTGAGCTGAAACAAGTGCTACATTAGAGTTTCAAAATGAAAGATTTAGGGGATCTCAAGTATTTACTGGGTATTGAAGTTTTTCGATCCAAGGCAGGGAATGTACTGAGTCAATGAAAGTATAATCTTAAGTTAATTTCAGACATGGGGCTCACCGGCAGAAAAGTGGCTGCTACTCCTTTAGAGCAAAATTTAAAGTTGACCTCTGTAGAATACGATGAAGCGGTTCAGCGAACCAAGTTGATGAAGTTTTATCAGACACACAGTTGTACCAACGAATCATTGGGAGATTGTTATATTTGACTCATACGAGGCCTGATATAGCTTTTTCAGTACAACATCTAAGTCAGTTCATGCAACAGTCGAAAAAATCACATTACGAGGCGACACTCAGAATTGTACATTATGTGAAAAAAGATCCAGGACGGGGCTTGTTTTTTCCAGCAAAAGGGTCTTTCCGATTGATAGCATATTGTGACTCTGATTGGGCATCTTGTCCTATATCAAGAAAGTCAGTAACGGGATATTGTGTAAAAATAGGAGACTCATTAATCTCATAGGAATCGAAAAAATAGAATACACTCTCCAGATCATCAACCGAGGCAGAATATAGAAGAATGGCATCAACAACTGCGGAAATTGTTTGGTTAAGTGGGTTGTTGGATGAACTTGGCTTTAAGAACAAAGAACCAGCCATATTATTTTGCGATAATAAAGCTGCGATTCAGATGGCGTATAATCTAATGTTTCATGAAAGAACAAAGCATAGAGATTGATTGCCATTTTGTAAGAGAAAAAATCCAACAGGGATTGCTTCAAAGCGTGCATATCTTGACAAAAAGGCAGCTTGTGGATGTGTTAACAAAAGGATCACTTGCTATTCAACAACATGAGCATTTGATAAACAAGTTGGGAATGAAACAAAATTCTAAGATAAAGCTAAATAAGTTACCATTCATGTTATCCATGTATTGATTTTTAGTATAGGGTTAATATATTGTTTAATATTAGAATTTTGCTTTAATGGTTAATTTTGAATTTAAAGGTTTGTTTTTGTCTAATTTGATATCTTAATTTGATTTTAATGTTTATTTTGATATTTGAATTTTTTACTTAAATTCTTTTTATTAGAGTACATGTGTTAAAAATTCATTGGATTGTTTAGTTTAGATATCAAATCGAACATGAAGACCAAACTCAAGTACTAAAATAGAAAAAAAATCAGTTTGGGTTTGTAATTTTATTATGCTCTATTTGTATCACTCAAAATTTGTCACTTGAGACTCTAGCATTGATTTTAAACCAAATAAAAACGATTTCTTTTATTTTGATAACTGCAACATTACAAAGAGAAACAGAAGAGTGTGGTGTTTACGAACTGTAGCTTGCATTCATCAAGCTTTTCAATGGTATACCAATCTAAACCTTTATACAACATATACATAATCCATTTTAACTCTGAAATGTCACCTTCCCGGCAGGCTCAGATCATAATATAAAGAATAACGAATGTATATGATGACATCCCTGTTGAAACTTTCACCCAATATTTCATAATATTTCAGCAAACCCTGTATTCATTAACCTTTAGTTCCATAATATTTGAATCAATTTGTGAAAAGAAAAAGCTATCTATTAAATTTACTTACTTTCTCAAGCTCTGAATATTGGATTAATGGGTATATTAGTTGCTGGTTTTGTGATGTCAAGTTGCTGTGAGATGAAACATGGGAAAAACCCAATAATAAATAGTTAAAAAGAAAGTTTTAAAGTGATGAATATATGTATATATATGGGGATTTATTCTTACTTAGAGGTGTTTTGGATACAAAAAAGCAAGCTCCAATAACACTGTAGAGCAGTATAAGAATCAGTCCTTTGAGGTAGTGAGAATTACCATCCTACAAGATTTTAGCTCAAACTTGGTCAAATAATGAACCCAATATATGTATATATTATTATTATTATTATTATTATTATAAATGATTCTCTTTTAATGATTGAAATGAAGATGGTGTTAATAATTACTTGTAAAGTGAAGGCAACAGCAATAATTGATAGGGCGAGACAGCCAGTTTCAAGGAGATTGAAGTTAAGATCCATGTCAATACCCATAATCCAAGCTGCAATCGCGCAGAGTGGTACTGCAAACATGGAAATCTGAGTTGCAGATCCTAATGCAACACCTAGAGAAATATCCTGCATTTCCCAAATATCTCTGTCAACATATTGTTTGGTTTACATCGATAACAGCCTAAAAAATAATGGGAAAGAATTATTAAGACTTACCAGCTTGTCTTTAAAAGCAAAAATGATGGCTCCTGCATGTTCTGCTGCATTTCCAACAATGGGTAGCAAAATCATACTGTTAAAGCTAACAGAGATTCCCCATGAATACGAGGCATCCTGAAATTAGTCAATACCAGACTTTGATCAAAGAGAATTTGGAAAAAAAAAAAAGTTGATGGAACCCTCTTTTATCTTTTGGATATTGCATACAAAGGGTTGATTTGTAAGAGAAACTATTGTTAGAACAATAATGACCTCAATTGTTTCTACAAGATATTGAGATAGCAGAGAGACGAGAGCAGTGAGTACAACTAGCCATACAAATGCGCTCCAAAATCCAATAACTGCTTCTTCTTCTTCCTCCTCTCCTTCTCCTCCTCCTTGTTCTAATGCTCCATCTTCTTCATCTTTTGGTTCCTGTTCAATGGACTTATCAGCTTAGCTTTCAGCTTTCCATTTTAAAACCTATGAAACATTGATTGAACTACCTCTTGAGCTTCAAAGAATTGACTGTGTGTGAATAGTTGGAAGACCAGGTATGTAATGTAAGCAATCAACATAACAACGCTGCTGGCTCTCGACAACTGCAGTATTGGGTCGGCTGTGTCAGCGGCGGATGCCCCACTCATTCGGAACAACAATGGCAGCGAATGGCACAGTAATGCAAGCAGCAGTAAGATACAGTTCACTTCGGCTTGTCTCTGTCAAATCCGACAACCAAATTAGATTGCTGGTAAATTTTTAAACGAAGTGAAGATTTCTCTATGTATGATATTGGATGTAGCTTACTCTGTTGAATTTTTGTCCCTTTCTGAGGTAAGCAATACCGCCACAAAAGAGAGAGGTCCCAAGAACCAAAAGCATATTTGATAGGACTGAACCCAGCAGGGAATACTTTACCATATCTATTTTGTTTTGCCTTAGTGCAAAAATTGCTATGATCAGCTCAGTAGCATTGCCACAGGTTGCATTCACCAACCCTCCCACTGTAATATCAAAACACATTAATACATGGAAGATACGAAACTAAACAAATATAGTCTTATTCGTTACCTGTTGGGCCAATGTAATAAGCAATTTGCCTGCAATATGCAGAACATTAAATTATTTTTCAAAATCATATATATATATGATAAGGATGAAGCACATCTGGCTTACTCGGTGAGGAAGCTGATTCGTTCAGCCAATGCTGAAACTCCAAGTAAACTTAATGCAAAAACCCAAGGCTGTTAAGAGGAAAATAATCATAAATATTAACAAAGAAAACGAAGAGAAAATCAAAGAAAAGAAAAATATGAACTTACTCTTCCAAACCCATAGAAGTGAGCAACAAAGGCGAGTGGAACAACAGGAAAGATAACAGAGAGTTTAGTGCCTAAAACGACCTCATGAAGATTGGCGAGGAAGTGCCTAAGCATTGGGCATCGGACCCTGGAACCAAGCGGCAGGTCCGACTTTGTCCGCAACAACGACGACGACATGTTAATTGAAGTCTTGCCATGGCGGACCAAACCCTTCGAATCTACATTCTCCAATACCCATGGCTCTTGCAACGATCCCATCTTTCTTTCCCACAAAAACCTAAATATGTTGCACGTAAACCCAAAGTACTGCATTAAACATGCAACAAAAACTGAACCCTACAGTTCAAATATTTCAATTTTATTTAATTTTAAGGTAAAACATACCAAGCAATATATTAAAGCAAAAAAAAAAAAAAACAATCAAAGAGAAGAACACTAAAATTCGAGCCACTAAGCTCATCTCATACACTCGATTCTACTGTCCTATCTCTTCCCTACTATGATTAGAAGTAATAATCGACGAAAGTTCAGGGATTGTACGGCTAACAGTATAAAAATCCCATCGCATGTAGTGAGCCTCCTTATTTACAATATAAATAAAAATAATTTAGTATCATGCATCTTAAAATTACTATAATAAATTTATTTTAAATATAAAAATTATTTAATTCAATTACTGCTTACTAAATTGAATAAATTAGTTATTTAGAAATGAAAATAGATTCGCAATAATTACAAACGAATTTTATTTCCCTTTCATTTCTTTTTTAAATCAAGCAAAAAAAAAAAAAAGAAGAAGACAAAATCAGAAATTTAAAAAGACTTACTTTTATATGTGGTTCCAGTGCCGCCGCCAACTTTCCAGAATCTGACGCCACAAAGGGGAAAAAAAAACTCACTAATTTCTCTTCAGCTCATCTCCCATGTTATTATATATAAAAAAAAAACTAAACGAATTTAAATATAAAATTTAATCCACAACTTAACCGAAAATTTAATCCCTAACATAACTTCCCCTACTCTTAATTAGAAAAAAAAAAGAAGGAAAAAAAAAAGGAAAACAGTTTTTTCCTATTTCTTTAAAAGTCAAATAAATTACTTTCATACATTAATTTATCTTCTGTTATCTGTTGTCATAAACCAATAATAATCCAACTATCTAAAAACAAATATTTCTTAACCCAATAATTTATTAGAAAATCCTATGTCATCTCCCTGCCTGCTCTAAAGTAGGTATCCTTTTAGAAATAAAATAGCTAATATGGGATTTGGTAAATATGTTTTCTTTTTCAAGGGAATTTCGTTAATATGTTATTGATTTATGGTTTAATGTATACTTTAGTTCTCCAAGTATACCATTTTTTTCACTTTGTTCTTTAAAGTTTTTTTGTCCACTTCCGTTCTTAATGTTATCAGACGTATATTCATAATCAATTCGCTCCTCCATCACCCTTAATCGAACCCTACTGAGAGATGCCGAGTTGTAACACCCCAGATCTGGCGGGTCCAAAGTTTCGGCGTATAGTAGTAAATAGCTTGTCTAGCGTAGTGTTATCCGCCCAAAAGATTGTTTTGGCATATAGTAACCGCCACAAGAGTAAGTAAGAATTTGATTTTATGATATTCTGTCATATATTAAGGAGAAGTTCGTGTTAAGTGATTAAGAGAGTAAGTAAGACTTTGATTTTCTGATATTCTGTCATGTATTAAGGAGAAGTTTGTGTTAAGAAATTAACGTTAAGTATAAAAGAAGTATTTGCCAAAAGTATAGTACGCTTGGTTTGTATGGAATACTATGCTAGTTAGATTTTAGGTAACATGGTTAGAAATCAACTAAATAGCCAAACTGGATAATTGTGATTGTAATGCATTTATTAATATATCTTTCGAAAACTGTAGGCTATTAGGAAGGCAAGCTCTGAAACTTATGACACTTCTCAAATTTTACTATGCAAGTTGAGTCATATTTATATGTGAGAAATAAGTTCTGAAAAGGTTTTTCCTTCCTCTTTCTTAAATGGTATTTACTGATACATTTCTTAAGTTTGGATGTATCTCTTTATCGATAATCTAGAAGCTATAGTTATGTTATGATCAATGGTTATTCCATTCAAAGGTAAGTATTAGTATTCTGCATGTTAAATTCTGAAAGAGTAAGTTTGTAAAAGGTGTATGAATAGTAAGATGTAAGTATAAGGTCTTGCATGAGAGTTGTCAGTGTTTGAATTGATGGTAAATAGTATACGAATGAGTCTTAATGATGTTCTTATGTTTTGAAAGCAGTGGTTGCTGTTGGCTCGAGATGGATATCCGAATCTAGACTTTTGAACTGTCGTTAGTGAGAATCAAATGAGTCTTTACTTTGACTCTAGCATGTATACTATTCGGACTGAAGTATATTTATATAAAAGTGATCAAACTGGAAACTGGAAATCATGGATAGTATAGTATGAATATGTTACTTATACAACTTTAGGAATAAAGATATGATTAGATTAAGAGATAAGTTAGTTTGCTTGAAATTAATTTCTTTGAAATGTATGAAGAGTGTTAAAAAATTATGAAATCTTGGGTTTGGGATATGTCTAGTTCGTAGAAGTGGTAAAGTGAGTCGAGTCACTGCAGTGGTAAATAAGGAAGTCCGTCGGGAATGTAAACATGAACTTTCATATGAAATTCTAAAGGAAAAATTCCATGGCCATGACATATTCTGAAAAAGAACTGTTGAATGACATTTTATATAATAGGGTTCTCTACGTATCCTAAGGTGATGATGGGAAAACCTCACTCAATGTGAGTTTAGGCAAATCCATATCACAAACACTGCAACTTTGGGATGCCTATGTGGCATTCTGACAACCTCTGTGGCGTACTTTGACTGAATCGCCTTTGTGGCATACTCTGTATATATATATAGCCTTTGTGGTGTACACACTATGGTTTGCCTTTGTGACATATTCTGTAATAAGGACTTATGGCGTGTATGGTATATCGTTTGTTTGCCTCTAATGTGTACTGTGAAGTCCGTCGAAACAATAAAAATGAGACTCTGAATGATTCCTTGTATGACGTGTTCTGTTAGGCTTTTGTGGAATGAACTGTCAAGAATGTTTGGTAAGAGTTGAATTTGAATGTCTGTCATGATTGTAGGATATGAGTAAATTCTTTTAGTTCTATAATAAGTAAAATTAAGATAAGGTATTAATATGTTTTGGGATATTAGTGACTAAGTCTTAAGGGTTTTCATGAAAAAGAGATGTGTATCTATATGTCAAGAAGGGTATCTATTATGATGATTTGTAGATATAGAAAGTGAGGGGTATTGTATCTTTTTCTAGAATTATTCTGAATCAAATTTAATGTTATCTTGAATTATGAGATTCTGATATATCACGATCTGGAATACGTCAGAGTAGTCTATATAGTGATTTATTCGCACGGATATATGTGGTACCAAATCAGGGTACGTCTACGTATGAATTGATGGTATTATATTTTGTGTAAGTATTTTCCAAAAATATATGTATCCACACGTGATAAATGTTAGTGAACAACTGTTTGGGATAAAAGTATGAGTTAAGACAAGGATTATTAGAAGTGGTTTATGAGGGTATGTACTATTTAAAAATTATTATGGGACAATAGATTTATGAAACGTTTGGAAGGATTCCCCAGTTAGTTAGATAAGGAAGATGGAGTATGACAAGACTAGGATAGTCGCTGTTGAAGAGTATGGTAAACTATGGTGGCATCTGTCAAAATAAATGATGTAGAATTAATTGGCACCCAGTGGTTCACAACAGATTGAAAAGTATCCATCAAGGTACTGTTATAATGAGCTCACTAAGTACCCTGTACTTATAAGATTTGTTATTGATTTTTAGGTAACTATGATGAGACTTTTCCTGGAGGGATAACATTAAGAGTATGCCAAGTTGGTGGCGAGGAGGACTATTATTCATACAATGGAGTTGTGGGGTAGTCTAGGAATACACCTTTAGAATCTGTTTTAAATGAACTCCTAACTTGTAAAGATATGTATCAAGAATGATATAATCAAATATATTTTAAATACTTCATTTTTTTTGTAATAAGTATTTAAATAAAATGCCACAGAACATGTTTAAAGAAATAGGTAATTGTAAAGTGTTTTTGTTAATGATTGATTTTTGTGTGGTGACAACCGAATCTGGACCTGGTGAATTGAGTCAGGTTTGGGGCGTTACAAGATTTTTACACGTGGCCCTTATGGGTAGGGGGTGTAAATTGGATCCCACCCTTGTAAGCGCGTTGGTGGAAAGGTGGAGACTCGAGATGCACACATTTCATCTTCCATGCGGTGAGTGTACTATCACTCTAGAGGATATGCAATTATAGCTTAGGTTACATGAGGATGGGCCGGTAGTGGGTGGGTCAATTTACGTAGCCGATCGGAGAGACGTATGCGAACAACTTTTGGGGAGGGTTTCAAAAATGATTTATGGATCCCAGATAGATATGAATTGGTTAAGAAGAAATTTCGGTAGGCTCGATGAGGATTCAACTAAAGTCCAAAGAGAACAACACACTAGAACGTACATCCTTATGATTACCGGGGGTCTCCTAATGCTCGATAAGTCACGAAATCTTGTCCATTTAAGGTGGCTTCTAAAACTTGTCAACTTTAGAGAAGTGGGTGAACTTAGTTCGAGCCAGCCATGTTAGTGATGTTGTATTGGGAGATGTGTCGAGAGACAAAACCATAAAAAATTAAAATTGGTGGCTGCATGGTATTACTACAATCATGGACGAGGTATCGGCTGCCATTTTTACATCCTCGAGCAGACTACCATTATACATCCCCACTCATAACAAGACAAAATTCATTAGATAATATATTTTCCATAATAAAATTATTTAAAATTTAAATTATTGTGTTAACATATTATTTCAATAGGTGTAACCATGGGCCCACCTGTGTGGGACTACTAAATGATTTTCGAGATATACGGCTTCTGTTAGACCAACATTCAGAAGCAGAGATATGTATTTTTTAATTTTGAATTATATAATACTAACATAGTTGATTTAAAAATTAGTAGAATATATAACTAAAATTTTTATTAGTTTAATATAGTTTGAATGGATGCCATACTCCGATCCAACAATTCAAGAATAGATCCTGTCTGAATTCTTCGTGAATCCCAACATTTGGCACGTGAAGGTGCCATTAGTAGTGTACGCTACTGTGGAGATGCACGAGACGGATAGAGTGTTGTGGCAATTCGGGTTTAGGCAATTGATTCCACAGGCACCCTAAGACATCAAAGATCTGCATCATATTGACTTGTGGGGGTGACCAGATGAGCATTGGCCTACATTCCGTGTGCAATATATCAACATTTGGAATAATAGGTATGGTTTTTTACCTACTCGTAAGGCCATTTTCGCTTCGGAGTTAGCCTACCATTCGGAGTACATGCCATGGTTTAAGGTCCATGGCAAGCCATATCTGCTAGCAGAAGAGGCGAGGGGTAGGCAACCATATACGAGGAGGCCACAATAGGCGCTTATGCATCTAAGGTCTGGCGGAGCTATCGAGGCGGGTCTATCATTTACACATACACAAGAATCGACACCAATGACCGAACCACCCCCGGTTAGTATGACTTGACTTATTTTGGTGTTATACTAACCTCGCCATTTTTACACAAGCACTACATATTGCACCACATTTTTCTTCTTCTACTTCAATGACAAGTTTTTTTTAGACCTACATCCTCGGCATATTACACGCTGATGCCATCGACGTTTCAGGCAACGGCGATGCCAACAAAGAAGTATAAGCCTTTTATGTTTGGGGCACCAACTAGAAGTCCGATTATTATGTCATCGGTGTATGGGACACAATATAGTTATACCCCTACGTTGATGGTGTCGCAAACACCTCTGAGATCATTATTCCAGTAAGGTGGACCATATTCGCAACCACCTATTCCTAGAACGGAGGATACACGATAACAACCGAGGAGCAACCAGTCACAATCAACTACGGATGAAGGCAAATAAGATGAGAGGTCGAGACTATAACCTGTACTAGAGGTTGAACCAAGAAGGAATTTGACTCGCAACTATTGACCACCCCGATATGGCACACATTCTGACTCGAAATTGGATTGATTTATTTTTTTGTGCACTTCTCATGTAAATTTTTAAATAAATATAAAATATTTTTATTGTATCAATGTTGTACATCCTCATATTTTTAAATAAATATCGTTTTTGCATCAAAATTGGTTGTTGTTGTCATTTCATATTATTAAATCAAGTCTGCAAGGGAGCAATTGAATAATGTTGTATATTTTATTGATTTGTATAGTATAATAAAATCGTGTGTTTACAAATTACAACAAAATTTGAGTATGAATGAAAAAATTAACAAATAGACTGTAGTTAAAAAATTGTAAAATCTATTAATAAATCTGATCGACCTCAACCTCCCGTAAAATAAATTGATCAAAACTCAGTTGCATTCAAAAACATTGAAAAAAACTACAAACTAAGATTTAATCAAATCGAGTAGTTCGAGTTTCGATTATGAATCAAATTGAATTTTACAGTTTGAATAATTCTAATATACGATTTGTGTAAATACAATGCTTGTAAATATCGAATTAAATGATTCTTAACTTTACATCTCAAAAAATTATAAAAAAACTAAAAAATATATAATAAACTTAAAAAATATAAAAAACTAAAAACCTTAAACCCTAAAAACCACAAAACCTTAATCCTAACCCTACTTAGAAAAATAAAAACGTAACCCTAAATAAACGAGAACACAAAGAAAACGCTTCTAATTGGAATCGTTTTCATTATTTTGGCCTAGTCCCATCATTTTTTTCTTTAAAAAAGGGCCTAATTAAGTAAATTTTTTAAAAATGGGTATAATTTATAAATTTAGTCAAAAAAATTGTCATGTTTCTCTTTATTTTAAAGAGAAGTACTTGATCCATGTTGATTTGGGAGATCAAAATCATATATTTGATCCTAGAAATAGTTTTGGTGCACAAAAAGACTTAGGTAAGTATTTTTTTTCATTTTATTTTTATTTATTATAATCTTTTTTTTGGGCAGCTAAAGATTCAAGGATTAATTTTCTTGAGGAAGGGAGGAATGATCCGAGTCTCAAGGCCCAATTTCAGACCCATGGATGTGATGGGCTCACACTACCTCAAGGCCCAACAACAATGTTAAAGGCCAAGTAAATCAAACCAAGATTTGATCAAAGATAAGATTCGAGGACAAATCTTTTCGAGGAAAGGAGGAATAATACATGCATGAATGGGGTGAAATTTATTAAATTCCATTCACTGAAGCTACCAATTTTCAAGCTTGGGAAACTAGCAGACTTGCAATGAATTTTTGGATGGTATCTTGGAATTTCTAGGTTGAGATGTATTATGGAGTTTGAAGATCTATCTTTTAGCTTCGAAACGCACTTTGAATAACTCGATTTTGAGTTTGAGAGCTCAAGTTATGATTGTTTTAGTGAAGACTGTGCGAGCATAATTTCTGAACAGGAATTACGAGTTTTGGGCTTTTAATTCGAGTTTAAATCATGTTCGAGTTTTAGGCTTAATTTTTATTATATACGAGCCAAATATTATATTTATTAGCTCTTATTATTTTTATTATTATTTTATTCTGAATTTTTTGATAATTATTAAGTATTTTAAGTTATTTAGGAGTTTTATGTTAACAAGAAAATTTAGTTTAAAACTACTTCTTGTTTAGATTAAATTAGAGTTCTAGTATACTTAATAGTTTTACTTAGATTTATTTAGCTAGCCTATATAGGCTTTTGCATTGAATTATTTTAAAAGAGTTTTAACAATCTTTTCAGATTGTGGGGATCATCTTCAAACTTTTTCTTGTCAAGTTTTCTTTCTTGGAAGGGAAATTAGAATCGCTTAAAGGGGGGTTGTGGATTCTTCGTGTTTCCAAGGCATTTTAGGACTTCTACATACCACGTTCTATCTTTCCATCTATCTTCTTTACTTTCTTCCTTAGTGTTCTAATCTTTGATTTATTATTCTATTTTAATTATCTTAGTTACTTATTTTAATTGTTTTATCTAACTTGGATTTGGTTGTGTTTTAGGTTGTGTCAAAATCCAAGTTTCTTTCCAAACATCTAAAGCCCTAAGTCAAATATGTAACACCCCTAATCCGTGTCTGTCGCCAGAATAGGGTTACGAGGTATCACCGATTGAAACACAACATTCAACATTCATTTCTCAATCAAATAATCCAACATTAATAAATATCATTCAATCATACACATATTGTCCCTTTTAGAGGTCTACGAGACCTTAAACATACATTAAAGAAGGTTCAGGACTAAACTAATCACATATAAAAATTTCTGAAACTTGTAAAAATTTTCTAAGTAACAGAGGTCACACGGTTGAGTCACACACTCGTGTGCTCAAACCATGTGGCACAAAAATAGACTTGGTTTAAGCCACATTTCTCACCTTTCACATGCATACCTAAACCACATCATTTTGGCATCAATTTCACATCTAATAGGCAACCAAAAATGACCATTTCATGTACATTTCATACCATTGTATATCCATTTCTTTACTACTCATCAAATGTCCATAAACTAGCTCAAAGCATTCCAACTCCACATGATTCATCATTCACCACTTCCTATCAATTGCATTTATAACATGCCTTAAATTCAAACTAAATATTCAACCAAATCAATCAATCTAAAACCAAACCAAGGCATACCAAAGTATCATTTCAAATTCATATTTAAACATACCATTTCTTAAGTCACATTGCCACCACATTTGCATTCATGGTCAAGCCACAAATAACCAAACATATATATGTCACTTACCAAATGTCTATTGAGCTATTTGAACCATAATAAAACATACCAAGATATACCATTTCACAAGGAAATTTACATACCAAACTAATATGATCATAGCTTATACACATTAAACTTTACACCATTTCTAAGCCAAATCCCATGGCTAAATACATATCAAACACATATGCATAAATAACCAAAGGTCACTTATACACTTCATAAACCAACTAGCCTATACATGCCACATAACCAAAATCACAAAGATTTTGAAATACCGAAATGATAGCTGGATAGTGATAAAATCTCCGACGACTTCCAACCTGAGCAAGCCTTCGAAACACTACAAACATAGCAAAGAAAACAAAGTAAGCTATACAGCTTAGTAAGCTAGTATGATAATATACTCAACTTATCAAATAACACATATTAAGCATTTACAAATTACAATGTTACTCATTTGCTTTCACCGTTATACCATGAATCCATACACATAGCTAACCAAGGGTCTCACAAGCTTATTCATTTCCATGTTCATATAGATCTAATATATTCTCACCAATTCATTCATATTTACATATGCATAATAAGCAATTTAAGATATCCCACATTCAATCTAATATTCATTACATATTCATAATCAATATAACCATATGGATTTCTCATAATTATCCACTTACTCATCATGTGAAATTCGATATCCTCAATAAGCATTTATATAAATCAAACACTTACATAAACTCAAAACTTTCCATGTAATATACACGAGCTCACATTTATTTATCAATCTTCTTTCATTCAATATACGTATGAGTATCGTACTTACCTGTACCACTTATTTCGTTTACACTTTTATTCTCGTCTTGACTTTGCTCGTTGAACCATTCGGAATCGCTAAGGATACTCAGAAATCTCGTATAACTTGCACAATGCCATATTCCAGATATGGTCTTACATGCTATCATATATCGATGCCAATAGCCAGCTATGGTCTTACATGAATCTCATATCGATGCCAATGTCCCAGACATGGTCTTACATGAATCTCGTATTGATGCCAATGTCCCAGACATGGTCTTAGATGAATCACATAACGATGCCAATGTCCCAGACATGGTCTTACACGTAATCACATATCAGTATCCTAAGCTATTCCTAATGTTCGTACCGGACTTTCGGACGTCGTAACTTTTTTGGTTCATGCTCGTACTCATCCAATCAAAATTTAAATCAATTCAATGATAAATGAACATTTAGAACACAATTTAAGAACATTATTTAACATACGAACTTACCTCGTTCGTTGAAACGACGAATTAGGTCGACTAATCCAATACGTAGTTTTTCTCCTGTTTCTAGGTCCAAATCTTGTTTTTCTCAATCTATATAATAACAAAATTTACTTATTTAATCACTAATTTACTCAATTTAACACAATTTACACATTAGAGCAATTTTACACTTTTTCCCTATACTTTCACATTTTTGTAATTTAGTCATTATCACATAAAATCACAATTTCATGAAATTAAACACAAACCCAAGCTAGCCGAATTTTTATTATTGCCATAACAGCCCAAATTTTTCATTTTTTCACACGTTTACCACACGATTTATCATTTTTCTTAATTTAGTCCAAAATTGACATTTTTACTCAAAATCACTTTACCAAACATGTACAACTATCATAAAAATTTCATATTTCATCATCAAACATCAACTAACACATGTATTCAACAATGAAAACTATCAAAATCTTTAACAGTTTCGAAATAGGAGGTACAGGCTAGCTAGATTACGAAGCTACGATCTCAAAAACGTAGAAATTATTAAAAATTGAGTAAAAAATGAACTTACAATTTAATCTTAAGATGGCAAAACCTTTGAAGCTATATCCATGGTGTTTTCTTTCTCATTTTTCGGTGGAAAAATAATGGGTGGAAGATGACACGTTTGTTTATTTTATTTTTACTTTACTTAGTTACCATATTATAAATTTAACCTTAAAAATTAATTCAATTTACCACATTACCAAACCATTTTCAGCCACTATCTCATAATTGGACTAATTAACACATAAGGAATTTCTCCTTTAAATTCTATAGCATTTAAACACTTTTAGCTATTAGAACTCAATTTTTACGCTTTATGCGATTTAGTCCTTTTTACCAATTAAACACTTAAATTATAAAATTTCTTTACGAAATTTTCACACGAACATTCTATCATACTGTAAACATTAATAAAATAATAAAATAATTATTTTGACCTCGGATTGTGGTCCCAAAACCACTATTCTGACTAACTCTAAAATCAGGCTGTTACAAAATACGCAATTTGAACAAACTTTACGATCCGCTTCCACGTTCATCCACATCTCCGCTTCCACGTTCATCCACATCATTCTTTATCATTTAATTAAAGATCTACTTCTGCATTCATCCGTACTCATTCCTTATCAAAAGTTTTTTAGTTTTTTTTTTCTTATTCTGTGCTTTTCTCTAATGTTTGTTTCTTTTTTAAGTAACGAGGACATTGCTTCTCTTAAGTATGGGGGCTGTTTCTAGAGTCATTTTATTTGAAATGGTTTTCTTGCATGGAGGCATGTAAGCAGAAAAATGTTCAATATCAGTTAAGTTTGCATGGTATGTTAATCCGGGTACAGGTATATATCTTTTATCTCAAGAATTTTCTTTTGTTAGTAAATGATGAGATGGATGTAATTTTAGTAGTATGTATGGATTTCATATTTCACCAATGGATTTTCTTTTTTTGAATTTTCTTAAAGAATCTAAGTATGGATGAGGGTTTAGTCTTTAGAATTGATTTAATAATCTCATTAAGGAGAAATCTTAGGAAGTTTAGTGGTTTAAAAATGATTTAGGCAAATATTTATTGGATAGGTTAAGGCTTTTAAGCCTACCCTATTGATTATTATCCCCTGGAAACTCAATTTGAGCTTTATAGCCTAATCCGTTCATTTTACCTGCAAGTTTAAGCAATTTTTCCTACAGCTTTTCTCGACCTTCTTATAGTATCAAACCTTAACCATTACTTGCTTTAGTTGTGCTTGGAAAGTAAGTTTGGTGAAAATACAAAGAGGAAGACATGCTCAAATACAAGATTATTTCTTCAAGTAGTTCTTGTTGAAAAAAAAAGCATGTAAGTTGCTATAGTGAAAACAACCCAGTTGAAGATGAGTTGTTGAGGCAAGCTAAGTTGAGGTTGTTAAGCTTAAAAATCTATCTCAATCCCTTGAACCTAGCCCCATTACAACCCTGTAAAAGTCTTTTTGATTTAAACCACTAAGACAGTTACATTAGTGGAGAGGACTTATCAAATTCACATATGAAGACCTACATTAAACTCGAAGAATGATGCGTAGTTTGATAAGAGGTTAGAAAGAAATTTAGTGGAAGGTAATTTCAATGTATCGATAAAAAACATTCAGATCATGATTATACTAGCATTTTGATATTTGAGGTACTTTAGATAAATAATTGTACACAAGTTGTATATTTACAAGATTAATTTGAGGACGTGATTTTGCTATTAAATATCTACATGGAAAAATTAATTAACAGGTTTTAGCATTTTTCATCACCCAGGATGAGCAATGATTTAAGTTTAGGGGTGTGATAACTCTAATTTATAGAGTTATCTTAATAACTACTTTTAACTTATAATTTATGCAAATTCTGGGTCATTTATAACATTTTCATAGTTATTTTTCATTATTTTGCAATAATTATTTTATACTATGAAGAAATGTTATTTTAATAAATTTTATGCTAAATACTATGTATTTATGTGTTTTGAGGGTCCATTTGGGAAATGTCTAGGAAAAGTCACATATTGGGTAGAGTTGTTAACTTTTCTAGGAGTCTCTAAAATTGTCATTGAGGCATCAGAATGGATTAAGACCTAACTTGGGAATACTTGAACACCAATGTGTAGCCCATAAAGGAGTAGAAGCTCAACTGATTGGCCAAAAAACGACGCTCAATCGATTCTACATGCTTCCACCAGCTGGAGAGACTTGGTCTCACTCCGTTCCAGCACTCCACCTTGAAAGGAGTCAATCAACCACCTAAGGAGGAATAAAAGGGGACAACAAATCCTCTCCTCCAAAAATAGCAAATTTGTTCCCTCTTTTCTATTCCTAAGGGTCGGCCACTCAAAGGAGAAAAAAAAAGGGGATTTGGATTCTATTTTTAGCCATAAACAGTTGGGAACTTTAAGTATAAATAGGAGTATTCATTTCACTTCAAGGGGTTATCCATCTATTGAGAAGAAGTCACATTTTGAAACCATAAACCTTTGATATTATTCTTCCTATCATTTTCCCACCTCATTCATGGCACATACTCACACACCTTCCATCATTTCTTTTATTCTTCATTCAAGAGAAAAGACACAAACTTGAGAGAGAAAAAACAAGAAGATTTGAGAGCTTTCAAACCGACATTCGAAGGATATTTTGTATCAGGGGCACAAGAGAAGGATCAAGGAAGAGAAACACAATAGTGTCAATAGATCCACATAATTGGCTCTAGCTTCTTTATTTTTCTCTTTACTTTTGTCAAGTTGATAAACATGATTTCTTTTTATTCTTTTGTTTTCAATTCAGAGATTATGATTTAAATTTTTTTTATTCTAGATTGATAACAATTTTTTGTTTAATATTATTTCTACTTTGTTGATATGGCCTGTGCATCAATTGTTTACTCATTCATGTAAAATCATGCCTGTTTTTCTTGCATTATAAAGTGTTAGAAAACATTTGAATTAATTATTTCATCCAAACAAGATGGTAATTAGTGGACATAATATTTGAATGGTACATGTTTGGTTGTTTATTGATTAATAATCAGATTTGTAATGGTATGTAGAAATATCTATTACCTTGCATAGCCACTTGTGAAATCTCACTTAGGTTAGCAAATGATTGATTTGCCAGTGGATTTACTGTAACATTGTCAACATAGTTGTAAATACTATTAATTTAAGGAAAAGTGATGAATCTGACTCTTTCATGTCATATTTGTTAATCTTGTGATTTTTTTTTAGTTCTGTAATCGTATTTTGATTGCCTTGATAATATTTTAGATTTAATTTAGGGACAATAAATTCAAATCACCTCTTATTATTTTCCCTTACCAAATTGTGAGTAATAATTTCATAAATATTTTGCCTTTCATATACAATTCATGTGGAGATGATAACTCTTAACTTACTTCTTTATTACTTGTGACGACTGTGTACAATTGCACATAGATTAGAATGACACAGGTATCAATTCTAAGGTAAAATATCGATACCTATAAGGAAGTATTGGTACATTGATCCAAGTATCGATACCTTATGATTTTGAATTAAATTTATGAACATCGAAGCTAAAATCAAAATTGGTACCTAGCCTGGGTATTAATACCTATGCTCAGACTTTGAAAAGTTTGCAGTTTGATCATTCTTCAAGCTCAAGATCACTTAAGAGCTTTCATAAGCTCAATTGAGGCCCATTTTTTTTATTGTATAACATATTATACATGGAATTATGTCAGGAATAAATAATGGAATGAATCAATTGCAATGAATTGTATGTGGTTTGCTCCGATAATTGTAGTAACATTCCATAGTACGGGTCCGGCGATTGGACTGGAGGAGGGGTGTTACACTATTGCCTTTGAACCACCTCAATGAGTTTGGTTACAAAAAGACCACAAGGTTCATTGGACTAAAACAATAGAAGAACTTCAAGTATTTGTTTAAGGAGCTCGGGCTCACCTCCTATGGTGCTGAAATTACAACACTTACTAGAGATTTTTCAGTTGAAAAGGTTGACTAGTGTTAAAAGCAAAGAGATGATGATTTGGATTACTCTTTTTGATGTTTTTGTGGATGATACTAAAGTTCCTAGAAAAATCTATTTTGCTAATCTGATGGGATTGTCGCAGAGCTATCCAACGACAACAGTTGAGGATGAGCCGAAAGAGATGAAATGACATTTTTTTAAAAATATTATTGACTAGTGAAATATAAAAAAATATATTTTATTGAAACTGAGAATAATTTCATTTCATTAATAAAGTTAAATAACTTAATAAAACTTTCTATTATTTGTTTGGAATTGATAAAATGTTGTTTATCATATGGTTGGTATAGTTGACATTCAATCTATATAGTCTTAAGAAAAAAATTAATGTTGATGTGTTCTTTTTAAATTTGAATAACAACGAATTTGGCTCTCAACACTTACATATTCTGTTAATTTGGTCTTGACACTAAAAAAATCAACAAACTTAGTCCTCAACGTCTATACATTTAGAAGAAATAGTTAATTTTTGTGAATAGCTATACGGGTAATTACAACCTAGGATGATAATACTTTTGAAAAGAAGTAATATAACATAGTCCACAAATGTATAAGATAAACTTTGATTTGGAAGAGAAATGAATTAGAAGGGTCAAGCTTGATTTGAGGAGAATGATTAGGGTCAAACTCCTTATGTGTCTTGCATATGCATAATTCATGAGCACATACATCTCATCATTCACAAGAATATGTATCATTGCATTGACATATATCCACAAGAACGTTTTTCATCTTGATAATGACACCATAAGACACCATCGATTGATATCAACATAACATTTGCACAACTTCATCAAGTAGATACTTTGCTGGTAGGTATGCACATTTATAACAAAGAACATATTCATCTTTTTATAAATATCTATAGAATTGATCTTGCATTTACAGAATTTAGAGTTTCATCATCATTTGTAGATCCTTCGAGCATATGATGTTTAAGTATTATGGCTTGTCTTTGAAGTCCTTTTAGCATGATGTTAAAACATTTGGGTATGATATTAAGACGTCTAAGCTATCTATAAGACCCCAAGACATGATGTTAAGACCTCTGGACCATCTATAAGATCTCCGGGCATGATGTTCAAGTCCTCTAACCATGATAATTTAGTTTTGTTTTTTTGTAACACCTCAAAATTTTACCTCATAATTTGCATTGTATGAGGGGTCAAACTAGTTAAAATTTGAAAATAAACATAGTGATAATTTATTTTGTTTATTAATTAAATGCGACAAAAAAATAAGAATATTACAATTTAGTTTAGATATGAAATTCTAAATCGAAGCAAGGACTTATTTGTAAAGCTTATGGTGGAAAGGTTTAACAGATGATAGGGATTAAATTGTCATTGAGTAAAGGATGACTTGAAAGGAAAATTTCCTATAGCTAAAATTTTTAGTTGAAAGAACACATGCAAGTCGTTAATCACAACCGTTCAAGGCCATTGAAATTCTCCAAGAATTTCATCACCGTTGGGTTTAGAAACAATTAGGAATTATTTATATTTATTTTAAGGAGTTAGTCGAGGACTAAGGGAATGATTCGTCAAGGACCTCCAAGGCAATTAAACCAAAATAAGGTGAATGGAGCTCAATCCCCCACCACCTGAATGGAAATCCTCTGCAAAGACTACCTGTCCCCATGCCGCTATGCGTGCCCGGTCACGTCCGATTTATTTATTTTGGTTTTTAAAAAAATCATTTTCAATTTTATTTTTTATGCAAGAAATTTAAAAGTGAAATTTTTAAAAAAATGTTTGTATAGTATATATATATTTTAAAATATTTATATAACATATTTATATTATAAAGTTGTTTCTATCCTAAAATTATTCATATAACCTTTTTTTTTTCTTTCATGTGTTTTTTTTATAAATCATTTGAAGGCTTATTTGGTTTAAAATTGATATTTTTCAAATTATATTTTATTATTTAGAAAAGTTAAATGAATTCTTGAATTTTGCTGGCCGCGTGGGAATCATGGTCAAACCAAAGTTGCCATTGCTGCAATGTGATTTAAGGGGGAAAAATTAGTCACAATTAAATGATATTTTTCTTTCACAAGCAAAGTTGTAGACGAAAAAGATTTCGTGATCGTGAACAATTCTTGAGGGCCAGTTGTAAACGAAGAAAATTTCGGACCAAATAAAAAACGTTATGCGTCATGTTAAAATTATCACGAAGAAAATCATCATGATGTTATAATTATTCTTTGGGTAAATTATTAAAATAATTATTTTTGTTTTCTTTATATTACATTTTAATAATTTATATTTGAAATATTATGTTTTAGTTATTTACGTTAATATGCTGTAATATTTTGGTCACTGAACCGTTAATTGCCCTTAATGGTGCAACAGAAAGCTGACGTGGCACGTTAAATAATAATTTCAAACATAAATTTTAGGTTAAATTATACAATTAGTCCCCATATTTTTTTTTCATTTTGAGCAATTTGTTTTTTCTTTTATGTTCTTTTAACTTTTTTTTCCATTCTCTTCTACTTCTCTCTCTATTTTCCTCCCTTCTCTATCTCTTTTAACGTAAAAGAAAAAAAATTAAATTACTCTAAAAAAATATAGGGACCAATTGTATAATTTAACATAAAATTTTTGTTTGAAATGATGATTTAATGTGCCACGTCAGCTTAGCGTTACATCGTTAACGACAATTAATGCTCAGTGACTAAAATGTTACAACACGATAACGTAAGAGACCAAAATGTAAATCAAGAAAAACAAAAGTGACTATTTTAATAGTTTACCCTTATTTTTTCTTTGATTAATTTAATTTAATTTAATTTAATTAAGAGATCAACATTAAAATTCTATATTATCACTAATTAAAAATAAAATAATTAAATAATAATATCAAATGATTATTTTATCACTAATTAATTAAATTAATAAAGAGACAAATAATAAATAAGAGAGTTTAAATCCTTATAGAACAATTAAATGGAGCTTAAATTCTATAAGATTTACAAGTTCAAGAAACCTAGAAAATATCTACAGAATTATCTGAAGAAGCCCAATAACTTGAAGAAAATTTGAAGAATGTCGCAACAATTTTGAAAAAAAGTCGTCTTCCGATCGAGTTCAACCGTAGAGAACAAATCAAAAGTCGTTTAATTAATTCATTCATTTATAATTTAAAATTGTTTCTATTTTTTTAAAATTCCTGCATAAATAAATAAAAAAAGTTGAAAACTGGAATCCCATATGTGGTTGAACCTAGATTTACAACTCTTGAACATTTGATGAGGCTGTGTTAGCCAATTTTAAAATAAACACATAAGAAAATAAAATTAAACAAATTACACGTGGTATATTTCATGTGTGGGTAGGCATTGGGGTCCGTGGTGGAGGATTTCCATTCGTGCTCCATCTAAACTTCTTGCCTCTATGCATACCCCGCACGTTTGGTTTAGTTTTTTTTTAAAAATTCATTTTCAATTTTATTTTATTTATAAATTTTTTTTGACATTTTATTTAAATAATATAAATTATTTTTTACTAAAATGGGATATGGTGTTCATTAATTACATAAATAGGCAAAATCAATAGTGTTACACTGGTGCTGCCTAAGCAATTGACGTCACCATCCTCACTTGTCACCAATCATTATGGAAATGATTTAAAAAAAAATTTGGTGTCGCCTGAGCAACCGGCAGGGTCGGTATGTATTGCCAAAAATTGTACACAAATTTTTGTGCTAATACAGAATATATATATTTTTAATGGTGCCGCCAACATGTCGGGCAACACCGGTGGAAATTAATATTTAATTAAATTATTTTAATATTTTTAAATAGATAAAAAAAGCTAAAATCAGGATTTTACGGGGAATCGTGATTGACCATTCACATCGGTGGCAGACTATCAAGCCTGTGCCGCTTGATAGCGTGGTAGCACTGGCCTGACGACCTGCCACCAACGTGACCGGTTAGTCACGGGTCACCATAAAATCTAGCCTTTTTAGCTTTTTCTTTCATATAATATTTAATTTTATTCAAAAACACTTTTAGCCCACACTAATAAAAGAAGGGTTTAGAGGGGGAAAAATCCCGCCACAGTAGAGAAATAAAGAGAAGGGTTTAGAGGTTAAATTGAGTTGAAAGAAAAGAAGAAAGGGTTTGTTTGGAGTTGAAAAAAATTATATTTTTTGAAGTTTTTTTAGAAGAGCATAAGTATTTTTTAAGCAATTTTAGAGAAAAAATGGAGAGCCAACTTTTTGCAACTATTCATTTTAATGGTGTTATTTTAGAAACAACTGTTGGTTGTATATTTGAAACTTGTAAGAAAAATAGGAATGAGATTCAATAAGAATGTGTCTATCGATGATAGAAAAAAATATCAGTGAAAAAATTTACTAACGTTGTGGGAGGAAGATGTCGAAACTATTCTAAAAAATTTTAGTTTCATCAAATCCTATCAAATTTATCGAGATGGAACTTTTAGACGATGAAGACATGGAGACAATGGTCACACTGTATTGGCTGACAATGGGAGTGAACACTAAACCAATTCAGTTGTTTGTTGAGTTAGCAGACATGGAGCTTGTTGAAGATGTAACTCCGTGAAGTCAACAATATGGAGTTGAAGACCTGTGTACAGAGGTTCCAAGAGCGCCTATCGATAGGAGATCATTTGTGCGTGGTTTTGAAATCTATCTCAACATTGGATGTGCAGACCAGTACAATGGTGGAGCGACATTGACATGGGTTAAAAATCCACACCATGTTTGTTTACAGATACATTCAGTCGTGATTGAGACCGATGCCCTTTGTAAAGATGGATCCGATAATAATGATTGTTCTGATCATGAGGGTGAAGATTTTAGTGACCCCGATGTAGATGAGGACCCGGATGATATCGACAATGAAGGCGCGAATGATGGAAATGTTTACGCCTTTTCAGTTGGGAACCGAAGTTGTGTCATCGTCATACGCAATGATTCTGGACACACATGTTGAGCGTTTATCTCGATGCAGCGCATCTTCCGAGTTCCTCGAGTACCCAAATATAATACATGCTCACCAAATGTTGGAAAATCTTGAATATAAAAAGTAGTTTGTAGGCTAAAGATTCGTTGGTGCCATCAAAAGGTATAGTATGAAGGTGTCGGTTGACTACAAAGTTGCTGACTCTAAAACCGACAATATATGTTAGTGAGTGTTGGAGGTTGGTAGAAGGGTAAAAGTGACAAGTATGAGCTGCATTTATCCACAGGTCTCAACTGTAGGAGATACAAAAATGTGTTAGGCCTCACATATGCATTTTTGCAGGTATGACGTAAGACTACCGCAAACTTGATTCGAAAACTATCTCCAACTGTATCATGCCAATGGTTAAGGACATGCTAACCATTCCTGTATTGGTGCTAATTGTCAAAATACAAGAACGGTTCCAGTACCAAGTGTCATACCGGAAAGCATCGTTGGCTAAATAGATTGCCATGGAGCAATTGTACTGATATTAGGATGCGTTGTACAACGAACTTCAGGGGTGGATAGATGAAATGTAGGAGTATGTGTCGAGGACTGTCGTTGAGTTGCAGAAGCAACCTTGTTAAGACTAAGACAACCAATTACATTCGGGGAAAAGAGTTTTCCACCAGATGCTTTGGACATTAGATCCATGCGTTCGGGTCTTTCCCCACTGTAAGCTATTTATTCAGGTTGATGAGACTTGGCTGTACAGAAAATATACACAGATCTTCCTTATTGCGGTTACACAAGACGGGAACCGGAACTTACTACTTATAGCATTTTCCATCGTAGAGTCGGAGAACTTGGAATCGTGACAATTTTTCCTGATGAACTTGTGGAGGTGTGTTGTTACACAAGACAACTTTTAAAAATAGAATGTCGGTAATGACAATATATCGCAAAGAAAAGAGAAATAAAAATAAAGAACACACAGATTTTGACATGGAAACCCTTTCAAGAAAAAACCACTGGCAGAGGTGAATAAAATTCACTATGTCGAATTCGAATAATTACAAGAGTAGTAGATTATGTCTATTTATAGGCTTGTAAAATCATATTCTAATAGGAGTGTAGTAAGATTAAAACACCTTATTCTAATCAATATCAAATAGATGGAGTTTAATAAGGTTTAGAAAACCTTATTCTAAAATAAAATAAAAGAAGTGTAGTTCTATAGAGATTTTACTTTTATTTTATTTTATCACTGTATTTTATTTAATAAGGATCCGGGTCACTTAATTCTAACAACAACATTAGCATCATTTTTGATAGATCGAAGGGAATAGTTGCCGCGATTAGGCGTTCGGGTGTTCCATGGAGATCCATCTACTGCATCCGCCATATTGTGATGAACTTTCATAAGGAATTCAAGAATGGGGATTGGCGCAAACAAGTTGTGAACATGGGTAATTATTAGTTTTAATTTTTTAATATACTTATAAATTGTGTAACGTAATGTAACATGTCATATCGGAATACATATGCAAGGTACGAGCTGGAACAACGCCATTTCAGACAGAGACTAGCGAACCTTTAGGCTTATATGCAAGGTCAAACGAACACTACATTACAGTAGTGGTTTGGTAGCATGGAGCCCTAGCAATGGACTCAAAGTTTCAATTACGGATCTCGGGTGGCATTGGCTTGACGGTCTGTCACCGACGTGATCTGTCAGTCACGATTTTTGATTAATTTCTCCCTTTTCAGCTTTTTTCTGATTTTTTTCATTTACTTTCTTTAAAAATTTTAATCTAAAATTTTCACCGATGCCGCCTGACGTGTCGGCCACACCATTAAATTTTTTTTTATGTATTTGTACAAAAATACTTGTATCATTTTTGCCAATACTTACTAGTGCCGTTGATTGCTCAGGCGGCACAAAATTTTTTTTTTCAAAGAAATCTTTTCTGTAATGATTGGTGGCAAGTGAGGGTGATGCTGTTGATTGCTCAGGTGGCACCGATGTGATACTGTTGATTTTACCTATTTTTGTAATTACTGAACACTCAGTAAAAATATATATTTTTATATTATTTAAGTAAAAAAGCCTTAAATTTTTAAAAGTGAAAAAAAAAATTTAACACATATTTTAAAAGTATTTATATAAATTATTTAATTTTTAAAGTTCTTTGTATCCTAAAACTATTTATATAACATACTTTTCTTTCAATGGGTTTTAAATTGGAATTCACATTTCAAATTATATTTTAGTTATATAAGAAATTTAACTGACACGCGTGTCTTTCTTAAAATGATTTCAAAGGTTATTTGGTTTAAAATTGATTTTTTAAATTTTATTTTATGTTTACAACAATTAAATATATAAATAATATTTATTTGATAAAAATAACAGGAACTTTTTAATTTTGAGCTCAATCGAATTGAACTTTTAATGATTTGAGGTGAAAATTAAGATAGATGAGTTGACCCAATTAAGAACATTTATCTAATAAAAATGAGTTTAATTCATATTTTTAATTTCAAACTTGATTGTTTATGCTTTAAATTCATATTTCTTATTCAAAATAAGGTCAATTTCTTAAAACGAATAATCAACGTTTCGTAACATGCATTTCATTTCTTGATTATAATATTATATAAAGAAAGAAGAAGAAATCATAGAAATATGCAAATATTTACATGCAAAATTTAAAATGTGAAAATAATGAAACACAACATTCTTCAAGTAAAGAAAATTAAATACAAACCTATTGTTTTAACTTCTTCAAATGGCCAAAGAGCTTATATATAGTTGCAATTTGCATTGAAAAAGAAAAGAAAGAAAGGAAGATGGCATCGAAGTTAATAGCAAGTCACCGGGAAGGGGCTGAGATCTACCATGGAACTACTCTTTGCAAGCAAAAAACGCAAGACCTCCTCGACCACTTCCATCTCCCTAAAGGGTTGATGCCTTTGAGCCACATCAATGAGTTCGGCTACAATAAGATCACAGGGTTCATTTGGTTGAATCAGGAGAAGACCGTCAAGTATTTGTTCAAGGAGCTTGGGCTCTCGTCTTATGGTGCTGAAATTACAGCGTTTATCGGAGATCGTCAGTTGAAGAAGTTGACTGGTGTTAAAAGCAAAGAGATGATGATTTGGATTACTGTCTCTGATATTTCTGTGGATGATACTAAAGTTCCTAGCAAAATCTGTTTTGCTAATTCGATGGGCCTGTCAAAGAGCTATCCGGTGATAGCAGTTGAAGATGAGCCAAAAGAGATGAAATGATATTTTCTTAATATTATTGATTAGTGAAATATCAAAAATAACATATCGTTCGTAAAAATTGAGTATACTTTAATTTCGTTTATAAAGTTTAATAATTTAATAAAACTTCCTATTGTTTGTTTGACATCCATCATGTGGTTGGTATATTTGATGTTCAATCTATGTAATTTTAAGAAAAAAATTTAATGTTGGACATGCGTCGCGATCTTTTTTTGGTTGAAATTTAAAAATCAGCTCCAAGACTTGATAAATTTGTGAAACTTTTAAGTTTTCAAAATATGAGATTTTATTTAAAACAAGGAGTCACATTCGATCTTCTTTTGGTTAAGTGTGACCAATCACTTAAAAAAATATTTTTTTATAAAGAGATTTTAAGATCCTTTTAAAAAAGATAATTTTGAAGTCTAAAAAAAAACAAATGAACTCGGAGTTAGTTATGCATAAAGAAGATTATAACACCCGTACGACACCCACAATTGATACCTTATTAATTACACGTTATTAGAAAATTTTAAATTTTAAAATGTGAAATATGATCTAAAATAGGTTCAGGTAACAAAATTGATTTTATTTTTCTAAGTGTATTAAAATTTCAAAGTAAAATAATTTTTGATATCTCCTAGTGTCGACGAAAATACTAAAAAACTTAAAAAAGTAGGCAAAAACTCGTTTATTCACTCGATTAAAAAAAATCCTAAGCACCGATAAAATCCCACTCCACATGGTGAAAGAATCATTGACCAAATTAATTAAGAGATATTGTTGTTTACCATTTAAAAATATATTAAAAATGTGCATGTGAGGATATTGAAAGACCCTTACCTGATTTCTTTTTAAAAATATTAATTTTTTTGTTGGTGCCACTTGAGCAATATTAATAAAAATGATACACGTATTTTTATACGAATACAAAAAAATATTTTTTAATGATGCCGTCAACGTGTCAGATGATATTGGTAGAAATTAATATTTAATTAAATTATTTAAAAAATTTTAAACAGATGAAAAAAAACTAAAATTTGAATTTTACAGGGAATTGTGACTAATCAGTCACATCAGTGGCAGGCCATCAGGCACGTGTTGCCTAATAGCGTGACGACACCGGCCTGACAACCTACCACCGTTGTGATCGGTCAATCACAAGTCACCGTAAAATTCAACCTTTTTAGTTTTTTTTATCTAATATTTAATTTTATTAAAAAAATATTTAGTTTATAAGAGGGGTTAATAAAAGAAAGGCTTAGAGGGGAAAAAAAGCCCCCTACAATAGAGAAAAAAAAGAGAAGGGTTTAGAGGTTAAATTGAGTTGAAAGAAAAGAAGAAAGGGTTTGTTTGGAGTTGAAAGAAAGAAAAATTTGTATTTTTTGAAGTTTTTTTAGAAGAGCAGAAATATTTTTTTGAGTAATTTTAGAGAAAAAAATGGAGAGTCAATTTTTTGCAATTATTCATTTCGATGGTGTTATTTTAGAAACAATTGTTGGTTGTATATTTGAAACTCGTCAAAAAATAGGAATGATGTTCAATAAGAATGTATCTATCGATGATATGAAAGAAAAAATCAGTGCAAAAATTTACTAACGTTGTGGGAGAAGGATGTTGAAACTACATTAAAAATTTCCAGTTTCATCAAATCCTATAAAATTTACCGGGATAGAACTTTTAGATGATGAAGGCGTGGAGACAATGGTTGCACTGTATTGCCCTACAGGGAACGTGAACACTAAACCAATTCAGTTGTTTGCTGAATTAGCGGACATGAAGCCCGTTGAATATGTAACTCCGTTAAGTCAACAATATGGAGTTGAAGACTTATATACGGAGGTTCCTAGAGCGTTCGTCAATAGGAGATCGTTTGTGCGTGGTTTTGACACCGATCTCAACGTTGGATGTGTAGAACAATACGGTGGTGGAGCGACATCGACATGGCTCAAAATCCACAACATGTTCGCTTAAAGATACATCCAATCATGATTAAGACTGATGTGCATGGTGAATATGGATCCAATAATAATGGTCATTCTGATCATGAGGGTGAAGATTTTAGTGATCCTGATGTAGATGAGGTCCTGAATGATATCAATGACAAGGCACGAATGGTGGAAATGTACAATTACACATTCCATCTTCCCTACGGTGAGTGTACAATTACGCTCAAGGACATTGATTACAGCCCAATCTACCGATTGATGGGGAAGTTGTTATAGGGCCAGTGACAAGTGCCGATTGGAGTGCAACATGCGAGCAACTACTAGGGAAGGTGTCAAACAAGTTTAGGGGTAGTCGGATTGAGATGGGATGGTTGAAGGACAACTTCAAAACTATTGAGGCTTCTGCGAGTGACATTGACAAAGAACAATTCGTGGACACATTCATCTTGAGGTTGATCGAGGGTCTACTTATGTCAGATAAATCTCAAAATCTAGTACATTTAATGTGGCTACTACTGTTAGTCGATTTGAAAGAAGTAGGATGACTTAGTTGGGGATCAACGGTGCTGACGACATTGTATCGAGAAATGGTCGAGTGACAAAACTAAAAAAGTTAAAATCGGTAGTTGCATCCTCCTTTTTCAATCGTGGGTATGGTATCGGCTACTATTTCTACGCCCTCGAGTGGACCCCCTTATGAATTTCAATCGCAACATCTGGCATATCAAAGTGCCATTTATAATTTTTCCAATGGTCGAGATGCACGAATCCAACAGAATGATACTACAGTTTGGGTGTACGCAATGTATTCCGCTGCCACCCTAGGAGCTTGATGACCTGTACAAGATTGACTTGCAGGGGAAACTTGAGAAAGATTGGCCAACATTCCAGAAGAAGTATATTGAGATGTGGTAGCGTAGGTATGATTACTTGCCAACGCATGAACTATTTCTCACACTGGGGTTTGTGACATCTCTAGATTAAATTGATTGGTTCAGGCATAATAGAAAGTCGTATCTACTGTCGATGTGGAAAGAAGTAGGCAACATCGCCGTAGAAGGCCATGATGATGGCCCATTAATTCTAGGTCGGGAGAACATGCCATTGGGGATCAACATCTGTTCCAGTTCCACACAAAGACTCGATTGCTATGCAACCTTCTGGTCTGCATGGTTAATATATTTTTGGTGCTAACCCAATTTATTTTACACAAGCACCACAACACGCACCATCATACACTGCATCAACACCTTCTCTAGGTGTATATTTTGCACGATTGCCACCCATCACACCATATTATATGAGCAACACTGATGCATCCAGTATCACTAACAATTCCCACCTTTTATCCACAATCGACACGGGTGACACCATATAGTTATCCGTCGATAATGTTACAAACACCCCCAACATCATTGTTCTACAAAGGTGGGTCATCCTCGTAATCACCTATTCCTAGAAGGGGGATGTACAATGGGTGACTGGGACCCAGACGCAGTCAACCATAGAGGAAGGAGATGAATATGAAGATCAACATCAAGGTGCACGTAAAGATAAAGATGAAGAAGAAAATGATGAAGAGTTGCCAACCCAAATTGTTCGACAGAACCCTAGGTGTACTCAATGCCTACTGCTTGTGGCACACATTTAGGATGCCGATGATTATATTATTTGTAATTTTTCTCAAATACTTCATTCTTTAGTTTTTTAAATTTTAATCTGCGTTGTAATAAATGTTTTCACCCATAATGCACTTGTTCCACTTTTATTGACACCAAATTGTATATTTTCTTTTACATCCCAAATGTTGGCTTAGTATGGCTGGGTTCCTACAATAACTGTATAACCTCGGTTTGTCTCTCCGTTCCCAAATAACCTTATTACCTCGTATTCGAGTTGAGTACGGTCAAACTTTTGGCTTGTGCCGTAAGTTAATATTGTAAAATTGAAATTATTTGGGATTTTTATAGTAACTTTTACCACCTTTTTACTTAAAAATAATATTAATCTTGAGTATTTGTTAATTAATTAAGTAAATTTTGCTTAAATGTTAATAATGGACATGAATTTATAAAGTATGTGAATTTGTGCTTTTTTATATGATTTTGTGCATAAAATTAAAGTATTTCATGTTTTTTATTAATATGTTAAATTTACTTATGCAGTGGGACCATAGCGTTGAGTTTATTATAATGTTGCATAGACATGAGCTAATATTCTCATGTGATAGACAGAATGAGCAAACTTAATGGGTCATTAAGATTCCACCTTGATCGAATAAAAAAGATGATACATGTTGGTCAAGTCTACAGGCTAGTTGGGTCATTAACTGTCCAGTTCAAGAGAAGAGAGGCCCAATTTGACAACCAAAATTGGGCAACCAAGAAATCAATTTTGGGACAATTATTTGAAAGTACTCACACTTGGAATAACATTGGAAACCGACACACAATATTTACTTGAGAAACCATCCACCTTTTGATTCAAGCATGACTTTATGCTTGAATCAAGCAACCAAACCACCTTCTCTTCCACATATCATGGCTGGCCATAGGAGGGAGAAATCCAATGGATTGTTGCTGCTACTTTTAGTAAACTCTCCCACCTACTTCAAGTATAAATACCACACCTATCTCACCTCTTTAAATCATCCCTTACTCATCCCTTCATCCTTCATTTTCACAACATTCTCTATTCCCTCTCTTGGTCTCTTCATCCACCACGCCTATCATTTCATTTTTCCCTTAGTTTTTAGCTAGTAAAATCCTTGAAGAGATCATCTCTTGGCTGGCCACCTTAAGGAGCCATTAGCAAAGGTACAATAGGAGGAGCGGAGGAAAACACCTTCAATCAGAGTCCGCGAGATTGTCGACTTGAAATAGAGTTTATTCTTTCTTTACTTGTTGTTTTAAATTAATTATGCTAGCAATGTGTTTTGTGATCTTGACATCAACAATGGTAGCTTAAATCTGTTTAGCTAAGTTAATTGCATTAATTCAATGTGATTCGTTTGATTCGTGTTTAAAGTGTTTTGTACCTCAGTCGATCATGTTTTCAATTAAATTCAAGTATGTATTTCATTCATACATGATTGGATGCATTAGAATTAGCTAAGTGATCCTAACTAGATGACAACTAGTGGACGTAATAATTGAAAAGTGCATGCTTAATATAGATCCTAACCCGACTAAATTGAAGGTTCATAATAACTTTAACGAGCTCTATTATCTTGCATAGTTTTTAGGTTTATGTGATTAAACTGTTTCAAACCTAACTTGTCCTTGTTACTTCACATAAATACTAAGAAAACCTTAGTTTAATATGATCAATAAAATACATGTTTCACTAAGTAAAAGATTCTAAAAGGACTTAATTTGGTTTCCAAACTCATGAAAGATTGAGTTGTCATGGAACGTTTTCTGAGCACTGTTAAGCATGATGAAAATGAATCAAGTTGATTAATGTAGTTATCCTAGCATATTCATGTTTTCAATTGTTAAAGTTGTGTTTCTGCTACTAAATTCATTCATACATTTAGATAATTTGCATACTTAGATTAAAATAGGGATAAATTTTGCATTTAGTTAAATTAATCTAGTTTAATCATCATCACTCAACTTATTGTGTTTTTATCACCAAATTGTTAACTTATAATTTTACAATTAATCGATTAACATACATAGTCCATGTGGAGACGATATCTCATTTACATACTTATTACTTGAACGACTGTGTACACTTGCTCAAACTAAGTGTTACAAATATTCAGTACCAAACATTATATATGTGTTGTAGTTAGTAAAGTTCGTCAACATAAGTAATACAATCTACATGTGCATGTCACAATTGCATGTACACATGGATAACGAAGTGCTTCAAATCTCCCACAGTCGCAAGTAATTTGTCTCAGATATACATGATATGCTCCACCGGTAACTTCTTCGTCAGGTCTATGAAACTTTGTAACCTGAAATATTTGATTAGGAAACGAGTGACACCCTAAGGATATTAAGGTTACTCTTTCTTCATTTTCCCCAATATCTTTCAATACTGACTTGCACCAAACGTGATTTCCCTTTATCTATCATTTGCATTTCTTAGCCCAGTTTGGAAACAAGGCTGTTAATCAGAAATACATTTCTTTAACCATCGAGGTTACGAGCAAATGACACATCCCCTTCAATACGAAATTAATACATTCTGCTAAGTTCGTTATCATGTGCCCATATCATAGTCATCCATCATACGATTGTGTCTACTGCTTCTTGGGTATCCCATCAAGAAATGTCGCACCCTCTCGAGTTATAGCCTATAATTTATCCAACATTTCACTGAATTGATATTGGACGAGCTCGTAACCTATTGATGACAATCAATATTATATTCAAGAAACGCGACCCGATGTATGCGTGTTCGCAACATGCCTTCTCAGGTTAGTTAAGAATAAATCACAGTTATCTTTGGATTCTTCTGGCATTATTGCAAAAGTTATTAGTAGAATTTTTTGATTACCATCCTGAGCAAAAGCCAAAACAATCGATGCTGGTATCTCTCGTACATGAAAGTGTTGTCAATTTTTACAAGTGACTTAAAGTACCAGAATGCTGTTATGCATTGCTTGAAAGTCCAGGAAAAATGATTGAAAAGTATTTTTCCAAAGACCAAGCGGTCGCGGTAATACGCAGGCTCCGTTTGTAGGTCCATTACAGAACATGGTACGTACTGCTCCAGTACCTGACATCATTGCCACAAATCATTATAGGATTTCTCCCACCTACTATGTATCTTCTTCAACCCCTTCTCTTTTGTCAACCATGCCTTGTGGTAGGATACGATGTAATCGAACTCACTACTTATGTGTACGATCAAAATTGGGATTAGAATCTTAGGACTCGCTTTCACTATAGGTAATATAAAGTCAGTTATCATGTTTGAATCCAAGTTTAGATTATAGTTTGACATGCTTGAAAAATAAATAAATTAGGTCACCATACATAATAAAATGTCTAATGAAGGTTAAAATTCGAATTAATGTGTTGTTAACACATGTATGAGAAGTGGTATACTTCACGATCATCCAGAACTTTGACTTATTCCTCACAGATGTCATGATTTTCCATGGACATCTTATTTCCCACATTGCTCACTTTGCCTCATATTTCTCGAATAGAGAGCATGTAACATTGAAATTTACCCATCTATATGCCACACTACTTGACTACAACTACAAAAGCATCTTTGGAGTCAAAATCTATTCCAGACTTTAAGTCGCCGAAGTTTGTTGATGAACTTGCATGCCCTAGTCTTATTTGATGGAGGTTTGGGAATTCTAAGCCACATTCAATAGCAAGATCAACATTATGCATGTGGGGTAGGGTGCATAAGCGTTGAAACCCGGATCATCCCATCAAGCTATGTTCAAACTTAACCACAAAACCACTATCTTCTGGTTCAATAGGAATGGGATCCAGTTATGAAATTACTACAATTTTCGCACCATCCGGTTTGAACTCCTATATTGGGTCATTACTGATTTTTGAATCCTCTTCATTCTCTTCGTCTATGGGTCCCCCTTCGTTATCAACCCCAGTTGCATAGGTTGGATGTGCCCTCGTTGATTAAGGTTTTCGAGAGTAGATTATCTATTCTTATAAATCTGACGTCAATCTTAAAATCACTTCTGTTCGGCCCTCAAAAGTAACTTGATGGCGTACCTGTGTAAGTGTCACTGGGGTTGAACATAGGCGTGCTAAAGTTGAAATCAAAGGCACTTACAAAATGTGGTGCAGGTGTATTGTAAGCTTAATAACAAAAATACAGCCAATTGTCCTCCGAAGTTGTTGTCGAGGGCTGAAATCGATGAATACCTCACCATTGATGACGATTTTGGGGTGTCTTGGTAGGAGCTTTGTAATAATGATGTGAATCCACTATACAATCCGTGGTGAGGGAGAAAATACTCCCCGTAGGAACGTTTTCAGCAAGGTAGCAATAAAATCATGTATCCTGAGGGTTGCAGAGGGCTTAGAAGTAGATGCTGAAAGTTAGGGTTAGGGTTGAAACCCCTAGAGAGAAAACAATCCCTGTAGGGCATATTCTCATTTAACAAGGTAGTGAAAACGCTTCCTACAGGACGTGTTTTCATTCCACATGTTGACATGTCAAGATGAAAATATGCCTTGCAAGGAGCATTTTCTCTCTAGGTGTTTCAAGCCTAACCTTAACTTTCAACTTTTGCATCTAAGCAAACTACAACCTGATGTTCTAGGGATAAAATTGAAAATTTCCTTTTTTTACTTTCGCCCCATCCCCTATATAAATGGCTGCTACCATCCCCCTACTCCATTATATCTCTATCTCCTTTAAATTGTTTTTTTCTTGCGTGTTGAAATTTCCAGATTTAAATATTTCTCTTTTTCTTTGATGGAGACATAGTTATAGTTTTAAGTTGTGTTTGGGTTCGCCATGATTCCATAAAGCTCAATAACCTACAAATTTCACTTGCTGTGTGAGTATGAAGCTATCACTTAAGAAGTCAGGATTGCATTACAACTCGAGGTCCAAGTTAACAGTGATTATACGATCTAGGGTTGAAGTGTTATTAGGGCTTCAAGTTTACAAAGGTTATGTTTTCAAGGGATGGAGCATAATTGGGGACCTAGTTTACAGTAGTTATGTGGGAACAACAACGAGTTTTACCCCATCAAAAGAGGACGTTTTATAAAACTCATACAAAAGTCAAAGACGAAAAACACAATGGCATTCCAGTATAATTAAGTAACATTTTTTTCATCTTCATAGAAGGCGGTGATCTTGTTACTAAAACCTTTGACAGAGTTGGGGGCAACAAGATTTTCAGTGGGGATGAGTTATTGTGCGATGCAGTAAAGATATGCAAATCGGGGTGACAACGGTTGTTTCGCGTTTCATCTTTCCTATACTGCACAACAACTTATCCTCGTCGAAAATCTTATTGCCCCCAACTCTGTCAGAGATTATAGTAACGGGCTCACCGCCATGAAAGAGAAAGGAAAATGCGCCATGTAGGATGAGTTTTCCTTTCTCTTCAAAAATAACATATATTAGTAAATTTTAAAAAATGGCGTAAATGATCAAATTTAATTTTTTTCAGCATATATGGATAAGTCAACCCATGAAAAGAGATACAATATTGAAAAACATAAAAAAAAAGAAGAAAAGCTCCCTATTAAATGGGTGTCAAGAGCACTGCTATTTTGACAGATTTCATTATTTTCATTCATATCCTTCTTTCAATTCCCTCAAGCTATCTTAATATTTTTATGCAAAATTTAATGAAATTCTCATTTAAAAATATTATTTTTTAAATTATCTCGTATTTTATTCGTTCAAATTAATTTCTCACGAATGGTTGCCTCTCTAATTCGTTTCGACGACAAGCATATTTTTGTCGCCCAAGCAGCATTGGTAAGACGAAATTTTAAATTTTATTATTTTCAATTATGTTAAATTTAATTAATTATTTTTTGATAATTTGAAATAATTTTTTATGTTATAAATAGGCAGATTATCGTGTTTTTGAGTAGTTCATACATAATATGGGAAAGCCTTCAATCCTTCAAATTCGTGGCTACTTGTAAGAGGCGAGATTTGTAACAACCCAATTTTTAGTGGTGTTGGAAATAGTGGTTCGAGACCACTAAATCCGACGAGTGAGTTCAAAAATTTTATTATTTAGTATTTATGAGTTAAATGTGATTTTAGGAAGACTTTTAAAATAGTGATTTGTGTTTTAGAAGAAAGTATTAAGTTAAGTGGTTTCAAAAACGAGGTATCAAGACCTCAATTTCATAAAATGAGTCATAAATATTTTTATAAATATTTAAGGAGTGTCATTGAGTTAGTATTAAAGTTCCGCTAGAAAATTTTAACGTTTTGATAGTTAATTAAATAAAATGGACTAAATTGAAAAAGATGCCAGACTTGCTAATAAAAAGAAAGAGTGATTAAATAGCTTAAATAGTAAATAAGGGAGGAATAAAATGACAATTAGGCACACATGAAATGGCTGGCTGCATGAGTGTAGAAAATAAACAACAAATTAGTGTGAACAAAAGGTAAAATGGGAAATTTTGTAAATTAAACAAATAAAACAACAATTAAAAGATTTTCTAGACATTTCTTCACCAATTTTCAGCCAAAAATAGCCATGGGAGAGCTTCTAAAGTTGTTTTTTCATAGTTTTACTCCATGTGAGTTCAATTCTTGTTTATTTCTTGTAATTTTTAAGTTTTTGTGACTTTTACAATTAGGTCCAAATATTTATGCCATTAGTTTTTTATTTGATGGGTAATTTTGAAAGTTAACATTGATGAGTGCTAGATGTTGGTGAAGAATTAACATGGATTTAGAGCTTTAATTTTATTATATGATGATTTTATCAAGTGATTTCAATAGAAATTGATTTTAGGACCAAATTCTGAAAAAATTAAATATTAAGGTTTGTTACTAAAATTCTCTGGACCAAAGGTTGTATGATAGTTTAGAATATTTATATAAATTTTCAATTAAGAAAAATTAGTTCATTTGATAGGCTAATTGGTGAGGGACTAAATTGTAAAAACTGTGTAAAAGTTGGGGTAATTGTGTAATTTCAAAAATTTAAGGGTATTAATTATGAAGTGAATTAGAATTGAATTTTATGTTAATGAATGAATAATTTTCTATTTTAGATCAAGAGCCCATAGATAATCGTGAAAAAAAGAAATTAGCAGAATAGTCCCTGAACTACTATAAATTCCACAATTTAACCCAAGTAAGTTCGTATGGTTAAACTTTAATGTTATATATTAAATTGATGAATGGTATTATGTATTTATTCATATCATTTGTTGAAAATAAAATTATTGTTAAAGTTATGGAATTGAATTGAATGTTCGAAATGAACAGAACGCGGGATTGAGTACAGTCGTTCAGTGCAAAGGAGGAATTGACGGCAAATTACCCAAGTAAACTGAGGTTCAAAATTTTTGCGAATTTTCGAGTTTACTTTCCGTTGAGCTCTCATGAGCTTCAGTTTAACCCTTATGGGTTTCCGTTCAGCTTTTTTGAGCTTCAGTTTAACTTTTATGGGTTTCTGTTAAGCTCTTATGAGCTTCCATTCAACCCTTATGGGTTTTTGTTTGGCACTTATGTGCTTCTGTGCAGCCTTCGGACTTCTATATATGATGTACTCATATCCGTAAGACGTTCTCCGATTTGACAATGGTTGGTAAGTGACATATGGAATTAATGTTTGAAGACTTAAAGTTATTTTTTATATTGATCTGAAATATGTGAATTCATCGATGGAAGTTGTGTTTGGCAGGAATTGTATATTGAATAATTTATTTAAATGACTTGTTACAGTATGTTCGATAAGATTTATGTTTAAAGCCAACGAACTGACTAAGCTTTATTAAGCTTTCTTGTGTTGTTTAATGATCTTTGTAGATTTTAGAGAAGTCGGGAGATCGAATCAACACATCGAGCCACACTATCCAACTTGTTCCGGTAGATCTTGAATTACATATTATGGTTTATATAGCGTGTATAGGGATTGAAATGGTTGTGTAAATGTCAAGAATTAGATTTTGTTTATGTTTCAAGTTAACTTATTTATCATGTTTGGTATAAGTACTAGTGTGGTTAATGGATGGATAGTTCCTAGGCATAATAATGAATAAACAGGTAAAACATGTTGATATATGTAGTTCTATGTGTAAATTGATTTATGTTCTAATTAAAATGTTAGAATATATGTGATAATATAACCATATTAAAGTTAGGAATTGGTTGTTTTGGTGACCTTGTTATGGCCTATATGTATGAAATTTGAAGTGTGTAGGTTGAAGTCAAGAATGTGTATGAAAAGAGGCCATAAAATGGCTTATTTTCGTCCACACGGGCAGAGACATGGGCGTGTGTCTCAGCTGTGTGTGACAAACGGCCTGGCATATGGGTGTGTGGTTTGGTCGTGTATCCCCTGCATTTTAAAATTTCAAAACAAAATGCTTAGGTTTTTGCACATTGCCTAGCACACGAGCGTGTGGTTTGGCCGTGTGACCCTTGCACCTTACATACGGCCTAGCACACGGGCGTGTGGTTGGCCGTGTGACCCAAGTTCGAGAGTTACACGGGTATGGACATGGGCTGGGACACGACCATGTGCCTCACATAGAATTCCCACACAGCCTATGACACAAGAGTGTCTTACACGGCCGGAAACACGGGCATGAGTCCCTACTCTTAAGAAAAGTTTTGAAATTTTGTGAAAAATTCTTTAAGCTTCCGGTTTAGTCTCGTTTTATTTCTAACTCGTATTTTGGACCTCGAGGGCTCATACAAGGGACAATATGAGTGTTTTATGACTGGTTTCTGATATGTATATTAAATGTTATGAAATATTCGTATGTAATCCATAAAGCCAGGTAATGCTCTGTCACCCTGTACCGGTGATGGATAAGGGTTAGGGTGTTACATTTAGTGGTGTGTAAAGTGTCTAGAAATACATGCCATATAAATTTGTGATTGTGTGGTGTGTATGATTCGATCTAACCCTTTTTTTTATAGATTGTAAAGATGTCAGATAGATATGAACATGCTGATCATGATGAGGCCAATAGTAGGGTACAAACATATGAACATGGGACAAGTAGTAACGTCCCAATTACTTCGGCTCAAGAACAAGAGCTTAAAAATATATTCTTTCGATTTATGAATCAATGGTTCAGTAAATTCATGCAAGAGAGAAATTTGGTTCAACAACCTCCTTTGCCTACTATACTGTCCGAAGTGCCTCCGGTTGCACCTCCACCTTCTCTGATGACTGAATCCAGTAAACGTACTCCGATCAAAAAACTTAAAAAGTGTAATAGAAAAGAAATTGCCTGTTGAGTCTACTGATTATGATATTCAAGTCACTAATCCATTAGGTCAAAGTGTGATAGTTAATTTAGTATGTCGAAATTGTCCATTGAAAGTAAAAGGTTGTGAATTCCCTGCTGATTTGATGTTGCTACCCTTTTAGGAATTTGATGTTATTCTGGGAATGCATTGGTTAATGAAGCATGATGTTGTAGTAAATTGTTGAGATAAACAGATTGATCTAAAAGGTTAGATAAAGGAGGTAATTTCGGTTGAGTCAGAGAATCTGAATCATACTATTGGAATTATCTCATTTTTTTCTGCTCAGAGATTTTTGCGTAAAGGTAATGAAGCATTTTTATCCTACATTCTTGATACTCGGGATCCTGAATTAAATTTAGAACAGTTATCCGTTGTTAATGAGTTTGTTGATGTGTTTCCTGAGGAATTGTTGGGTTTACCACCTAATCGTGAAGTTGAATTTGTAATTGATGTGCTTCCGTGAATAGCTCCAATATCAATAACACCATACTGTATAGCATCAGCTAAGTTAAAGGAATTAAAGACTCAATTGCAAGAGTTATTAGATAAAGGGTTCATCAGGTCGAGTATGTCTTCTTGGGGTGCACCTGTATTATTTGTGAAAAAGAGTGACGGTTCTTTGAAACTGTGTATAGACTACAGACAGCTGAACAAGGTCACAATTAAAAATATATATCATTTACCCTGTATCGACGATTTATTTGATCAACTGAAAAGTGTCTTAGTGTTTTTGAAGATATACCTTAGATCTAGGTATTATCAGTTTAAGGTTAAAGAATGCGATGAGCCAAAGACTGTTTTCAGAACTCGGTATGGTCATTACGAGTTTTTGGTAATGTCATTTGGGATGACTAATGCTCCTGCTGCTTTCATGGATTTAATGAATCGGATTTTTCAACCTTATTTAGATAGATTTGTGGTTGTGTTTTTCGATGATGTACTAATTTATTCAAAGACAGAGTCCAAACATGCACAACACTTGAGAGTTGTGCTAAAGACTTTAAGAGAAAAGCAGTTGTACGCAAAGTTTAGCAAATGTGAATTTTGGCTTCACGAAGTTGGATTTCTAGGCCATATTGTATTAGCCTAAGGGATTCGATTGGACCCGAGTAAAGTATCTACAGTGGTGAATTGGAAGACTCCAAAGAATGTTTTGAAGTACGAAGTTTTTTGGGTCTAGCAGGATATTACCACTATTTTGTCAAGAACTTTTCAATGATTGCTTCGCCTATGACCAGATTACTACAGAAAAATGTTGAATTTGTTTGGTCTGATAAGTGTCAGCAGAGTTTTGATTAGTTGAAGAAAAAGTTGATAGAAACTCCAGTTTAACCCAACTAGAATTGGGTGCACCGTATGTTGTATATAGTGATGCGTCTCTGAATGGATTGGGTTGTGTACTGATGCAATCAACAAAAGTAGTGGCTTATGCTTCTCAACAGTGAAAGCTGCATGGGAAGAATTATCCTACACATGATCTTGAATTGGCTGCAATCGTATTCGCTTTGAAGATTTGGAGACATTATTCATACGGCGAGAAATGTTATGTGTTTAAAGATCATAAAAGTTTGAAATACTTGATGACTCAGAAAGAGTTGAATTTGAGACAAAGACGGTGGTTAGAATTGTTGAAAGATTAGGATTTGGTTATTGACTACGACCAAATAAAGGGTAATGTGGTTGTGGATGCACTCAGTCAAAAGTCATCTTTGTTTGCACTTCGAGTGCTGAACGCTCATTTATCACTTAATGAAGATGGTTCTGTATTAGCAAAGTTGAAAACGAAACCCTTGTTTCTTCAGTGGATTTGAGAATTGCAAGATAATGATCTGAAATTGGTGTCGAAAAGATAGATGGTTCGAGATAATCTAAATTTAACTTATTACATTGATGATAAGGGTAAGTTGCGTTATCGCACTAGAATTTGCGTTCCAAATAATTCATATTTGAAAAATGATATTATTTCTGAAGCTCATAGTAGCATGTATTCCATTCATCCGGGAAGTACGAATATGTATTGTGATTTGAAACGGATGTATTGGTGGTCGGGTATGAAATGAGAAATTTGTGAGTTTGTAGTTAAGTGTTTGATTTGTCAACAAGTCAAAGCAGAACATCAGGTGTCAATGGGTTTGTTACAACCTATCATGATTCCTGAGTGGAAATAGGAGCATGTCATGATAGATTTTGTATCCGGATTACCTGTGACTCTGAGAAAGAAAGATTCGATATGGGTGATTGTTGATAGATTGACTAAGTCGACACATTTTATTCCGGTCAGACCAGACTTTTCACTTGTGAAGTTAGCAGAATTGTATATATCCAAGATTGTAAGGTTACATGGAGTCTCCACATCTATTATTTCAATTTGAGATCCAAGATTTACATCAAGATTTTGGAGTAAATTACAAGAGGCCCTAGGTAAAAGCTAAATTTCAGTACAGCGTTTCATCCTCAGACTGATGGGCAATTAGAACGAGTAATTCAGATTCTGGAAGATATGTTGAGATGTTGTATACTCGAGTTTAGCGGCAGCTAGGAAAAGTATCTATCGTTGGCTGAATTTACATATAACAACAATTATCAATCCAATATAAAAATGGCACCGTTGAAAGCTCTTTACGAGAAGAAATGTAAGACACCATCGTATTGGTCTGAACTAAGTGAATGCAAGCTAGTGAGGGTTGACTTGATCCGAGAAACTGAAGACGAAATTCAGATTATCCGGGACAGTTTGAAAGCTACTTCTAGTCGTCAGAAATCATATACAAATTTGAAAAGAAGAGATATAGAATTCACAGTGGGAGATCGAGTATTCCTAAAAGTTTCACCGTAGAAGAAAGTATTTGTAACAGCCCGATTTTGACCCAAATCGGAACAGTGGTTTCGGGACCACAAATCGGAATTAAAAAAAATATTTTAATATTATTTTCTGTGTTTATTATGTGTGAATTTGATTGTGTGAAATTTCTGTGTTTTAATTTCATCGTTTAAGTGTCCGATTTAATAAAAGGGTTTAATCGCGTAAAATAAAAATTTAAGGGTTAAATCTAAAAGTACCTAAATGGTATTGTCTTTTTAAATGGGAGGATTTATGATGCTATAAGACCAAAAGTTAGATAGTGGGTGGCATTTGACAAGAGTAACCTTAATATATATGTTAGACAAAATTATTAGTAAAAGGTTAATTAGTAATAAGGTAAATATTAACTTTATAATAAAATTAAGTTATGAAAAGATGAATGTGTTCATCTTTTGTTAGCCGAATATTGAAAAGGAAAGAAACATACATGGTTTTTTAAGTTTCGGCACTTCTTTAGCTTGGGTAAGGTATGTTTTGATTTCGATTTTTGATGATTTTTACGTTTTTGTAATCGTTGCTTCGTGTTCTATTTAGCCCATGCTTTAATTTTAGAATTTGAAGGTGATTTTGAGATAAGCCATTGATGAATAATTGAGCTTTATGATAGTTAATGATGAAATATGAAAGATATGTGATAGATTATAATGTTTGTTTTTGAATTTTTGATGAATTTGATTATTTTGGGTTAATTTGTAAGAAAATATTAAATTGAGGGACTAGAATGTGAAATAAATGACATGCAAGGGCCTATTTGAGTCTAGGGAATATTCGGCCAAATTACATTGAGATTAATTTGGAATATTTTGTGTTTTGTGCAATTTGGACTAAATTGTAAAAATGTTAAATATCAGGGGCAAAATGGTAAATTACCCATTTATGTGTTTTTGGACGGAATTGAATGAAATTATGTTTGAATGAGTTAAATTTGAATGTGTATAGATCAAGAATTAAAGAAATCGGACTTGGATCGAGGGAAAAATAAAGTCGTCGATTAATTGTTTCGTTCCGGTTTATCGCTGTTCGAGGTAAGTTTATAAGCAATTAGATGTTAAAATTTCTGAATGAATGTTAATTACATATATGCTGAAATGAAATATGCAATTATATATATAGCTAAATGCGTTTTAGTTCGGAAAGTAAAAATAGACGTGAATGCGATTTATCGATGTTTGGCACTAAGTGTGCGACTATGGAATAGCTATGGCTATATGAACGGCACTAAGTGTGCGAAATTAAAATAATGATGTTGGATAATGGGCACTAAGTGTGCGAAATTAAAATGATGATGTTGTATAACGGGCACTAAGTGTGCGATACCGAGAGCAACTTGGTTAATGAGAAAGAGCACTAGTTGTGCAACTTCATTATGGCCTCGATAAATTATTTAGTACATGATAGTACAAGTATACAATGGATGAATAATACTTGATATCAAGGTAATTAGGTTATTTCAATTGTGAAGAGAAAAATTTATACGAGGTAAATGAGAGTATATGATTATATGAAAGTTTATATTCGGCCAAATGGTAACTATATAGGATTTTATAATTATGTTTTATATACATTTATTTATGAATGAGTACATTTGGTAAAGATAGGGTATATGAATTGAATATGAGAATAACTATGTTATTGTTTAAAGACCTATTCGGCCAAGCTGAAATTAGTTCATAGTTTCATATTTGATATTTAAGTTTTACAAGCTCGAATATGTATATATACGAATATGATTGCATTATTTGATTTTATTATTGAATTGTTAATGTCATTGAATTGTTTAATTTCTTATAACTTACTAAGCTAAGTTAGCTTACAATGTGTTGGATAATTGTTTTGATGTATAGATTTTGGTGATCGCTACGTGTTCGGGGATCGTCAGCTAAGCTCATCACACTATCGATATCTTTTGGTATTTTGCTAAATTTTTGAATTTGGTCGTATGACATGTATAGACTAGTTGTGGATTTTAGCTTAATTTGATAGTGTGGGTGTATTAAAGCCATGCGAAAATGGCTTAATATCCTGTTTTGTTTGTTTTGGATTGGATTATGAATCATACATGACTTGATAAAAGTTTAGTATTTTATGAGTAATATTTCACATGTGAATATTATGTGTGGTTTATTTGGTTGGTATTAAAGTGAATATATTATATGATCTATAATAAATGTAATTTTAAAAGAAAATATAAAAAAATGTTAATGTCTATGTATATGTTTGTGGTTGTTTATTTTGTTTGATAGGTTAAAGAGATTGCCAAGAATTATAAAAGTGATATTTGTTTTGTATCTTGGATTAATAAAGTAATGAAATAGAATATGGAATTAGGAAGTGAATTATGTTGAGTATTTGTGAATATGCATGAAAATAGTTATTTCGTTTACATGCCGTTAAAATGGTATATGGTTTGATGTTTAAACATTGGCTTTTGTTTCATAATTTGATTAGTAAAAATAGGTTGTTTTGACGTTTAATGTAATAAAAATAAATTATATACTTATAATAAGACATGAATTTTGGTTGTATAATTAGAACATGTATATTTGTTTTACATTTGGGAGTGAATTGATTTGGTTACAGGAGAAGCTAATTACCGAATACACGTTAAATTATTTTGGACATTTTTTTTAAAGAGATGTATGTGCGGTTTGACATTAGTATGTATAAAATACTTTTATTGTATAATTTAATTTTGGTAAATAATACTTGGCTAATCATAAATTCAGATTATATGGAATTTTATTTGGCTATTATGTGCTTGTATATTCTTTTCGAATGGGTGAATTGACAAATTTAGTAACTCTGTGACTTGATTATTACAACGTAATTAGTTACTCTATTTTATTTAAATAGGCTTGGTCATAATAATATAAAATGCTATTGATTAAATATTTTATGTGCAATGATTGAGTTTGTTTATTTATTTATTATATCTTTTATTATTAATGCTGATTATTAAATTATGATTGAATAAAAATATCAAATCGTGCTATGTTCGGTAATGCCTTATAACCCTAATCTAACGACGGATACGGGTTAGGGGTGTTACAGTATTGCGGTTTGGTAGGAAAGGGAAATTGATCCCAAGATTTATCGGACCGTATGAGATTGTTGAAAGAATTTGTCCTATGGCTTATCGATTAGCTTTGCCTTTGGAACTTGAGAAATTTTATAACATGTTTCATGTATCAGTGCTGTGGCGGTACAGATTTGATCCTTCGCACATAATTCCTCATAGTGAGATTGAGCTGCAACCGACATGACATATTTGGAAGAACCAGTAAAAAATTTGGCTCGGGAGGTTAAAGAATTACGAAATAAATGAATATTGTTAGTTAAAGTATTGTAGCATCGTCATGGTTCGGAGAAGGCTACTTGGGAAACAGAAGAATCGATGAGATCACAATATCTGAATCTATTGTCAAGTAACAAATTTCGAGGACGAAATTTCCTAAAGGGAGAGTTGTAACAACCCAATTTTCAGTGGTGTCAGAAACAGTGGTTCGAGACCACTAAATCTGATGAGTGAATTTGAAAATTTTATTATTTCGTATTTATGAGTTAAATGTGATTTTAGGAAGACTTTTGAAATAGTGATTTGTGTTTTAGAAGAAAGTATTAAGTTAAGTGGTTTCGAAAACGAGGTATCAAGACCTCAATTTCATAAACCGAGAGTATCATTGAGTTAGTATTAAAGTTTCGTTAGAAAATTTTAACGTTTTGATAGTTAATTAAATAAAATAAACTAAATTGAAAAAGGTACAAAACTTGCTAATAAAAAGAAAGAATGATTAAATAGCTTAAATAGTAAATAAGGGAGGACTAAAACGGTAATTAGGCACACATGAAATGGCTGGGCGGCATGAGTGTAGAAAATAAATAACAAATTAGTGTGAACAATGGGTAAAATGGGAAATTTTGTAAATTAAACAAATAAAATAACAATTAAAAGATTTTCTAGACATTTCTTCATCAATCTTCAACCAAAAACAGCCATAGGAGAGCTTCTAAAGTTGGTTTTTCATAGTTTTACTCCATGTGAGTTCAATTCTTGTTTATTTCTTGTAATTTTTATGTTTTTGAGACTTTTGCAATGAGGTCCAACTATTTATGCCATTAGTTTTTTATTTTATGGGTAATTTTGAAAGTTAGCATTGATGAGTGCTGAATGTTGGTGATGAATTAACAAGGATTTAGAGCTTTAATTTTATTATATGATGATTTTATCAAGTGATTTCAATAGAAATTGATTTTAGGACATATGGAATTAATGTTTGAAGACTTAAAGTTATTATTGATATTGATCTGAAATATGTGAATTCATCGATGGAAGTTGTGTTTGGTAGGAATTGTATATTGAATAATTTATTTAAATGAGTTGTTACAGTATGTTCGGTAAGATTTATGTTTAAAGCCAACGAACTTACTAAGCTTCATTAAGCTTACTTGTGTTGTTTAATGTTCTTTGTAGATTTTAGAGAAGTCAGGAGACCAGATCAACACATCGAGCCACACTATCCAACTTGTTCCGGTAGATCTTGAATTACATATTATGGTTTATATGGCATGTATAGGGATTGATATGGCACATGGGCGTGTGGTCTGGCCGTGTGTCCCCAACATCTTAAAATTTCAAAACAGAATGCTCAGGATTTTGCACACGACCTAGCACACGGGCATGTGGTTGGCCGTGTGACCCAAGTTAGAGAGTTACACAGGTATGGAGATAGGTTGGGACATGGCCGTGTGCCTCACATCAAATGCCCACACGGCTTATGACACGGGCGTGTCTCCTGGTTGTGTGAGCCACACGGTTGGCCACACGGGTGTCTGTCCCCTGCTTCTAAGAAAAATTTTGAAATTTTGTGAAAAAATTTTTGAGCTTTCAGTTTTGTCCCGTTTTACTTCTAACGCGTATTTCGGACCTCGAGGGCTCATACAAGGGACAGTATGAGTGTTTTATGACTGATTTCTGATATGTATATTAAATGTTATGAAATATTCGTATATAATTCGTAAAGTCAGGTAATGCTCCGTAACACTGTACTGGCGAGGGATAAGGGTTAGGGGTGTTACAGGGTTCTTGCATATGTCTCGCATGCTCAGTAGCTGCAAACTCGATCCTACATTAATCAGTGCGTTGGTGAAAGATTGAGGTCCAAAACACACACTTTCCACATTCCATACGGCAAGTGTACAATCACACTTAAGGACGTAGCGTAACAAGTGGGTCTGCCGGTGGATGGGCCCGTCGTCACGGGATTAACAGTCGTTCCCAGTAAATTGAACCTTTTTATATCGATCAACTAGTTGGAGGATAATTTCGGAGAGCTTCCTGAATACTGAACAGAGGAGGTTTGAATTGATGTCGTACGCCGACGTTGATATCACATTTTACATCTCGTTAGAAGTGTTTAAAAATCAGGATATATGGGACGCGAAGGTATCGTTGATAGTGTATGCGGCGATGGAAATGCACGAATCAAACTGGGTGTTACAACAATTCGATTGGAGGCAACGGATTCTACCGCCACCGCGAGACATGAAGGAGCTGTACAAGGTGGACATACAGGGAAAGAATGATGAGGACTGGGCAAAGAAGCACAAGAAGCACATCCATTTTTCTCAGTGGGTACGACGGCAGATACCAATTACATGACGTAGTTCATAATGGTCAGAAATTCGTATCTACTATTGTCGGAGGCGAGGAGTAGGGAAATTCAACTGAAAAAGCAATGATAACTGCCACAGCAACAGCGTAGGAATAGACGCAGTCGTATGACAGGTTCATCATTGGCTTTGGAAAACAGAAGCGCCACGTATTTTCTCAGTAGACATGATAGCAGATACCAATTACATGACATGGTTTAGAGTCGCTAAGAAGTCATATCTGCTTTTACCGGAGGTGAGGAGTAGGCAAATTTAGCCAAAAAGGCAACGATGACTGCCATAACAGCAACGTATAAGGGGTCAATGTCGCATGATAGGTTCATCATCGGCTCTGGAAAAAAGAAGCTTCGTCTATGTCTATGCGATATCTGATCAGTTCACTTCTCTTGTTCCTCTTAATTTCACTAACACCATGTTTTTTCACAAGCATCGCACTACGCACCACCACCGTACATAGGCGGTTCTTCTATTCTCGTAGGTAAATATTTTGGGGCACTGACATCCCCCGTATTCTTCACCTTTATGCCGACATCGATGCCAACCCAAATGTCCGACCAAATGTCAATACCGACACTGCCACTGATACAAACACCCATGCAGTAATCGTTGCCAGTGTCAATACTGGGGATAATGTCGATGTATCCGGGATTTGGGTCACCTTATTGTTACATATCGATACTGACACAAACGCCGCACGTATCATTACTTTTTTAGGGTGGCTTATCGGTGCAACCACCGATCGCGGGTGGAGGATACACGATGAGAGCTTATGACAACACAACAGTCGACCACAGAGGACGATGATGGCACTAGAGTAGCCGGAGATGAGGCCTAGGGGCCATTGCGAGGTGGGGTGGAGATGATGATAGTGTTGAGGAGGAAGTTTATAGGCCTCTACCTCTGGAGCCTTGCAGAAATCTTCTACGCAATCGTCGTCCACCACCTTACAACACATATTCTCCCTAACGAGACGGTTGATGTATTTTTTTCTAAATAGTGTGATGTAAATATATCTTTTTGGAATAAATAAATAAATTGAGGTTTTTCATTCAAACATCACATTTGTCTTCGTTACTGTCTAACGTGAGTTATGCGTAAGTTACTTCAATGTACAGCAAATTTGGAACACCTAAATAATGGAAGCATTATAATCAAAATATTACTTGGAAGAAAATAATGCTATTGACACCGAGGCCCCAGTGTACCCCTGTACAGAGAACATGTCGTTTTCGTATGCACTTGGTTTTTACAATACCCAAATAGTCTTTATTGATTGTCCCTCTCCTAAATTTCCATATTATTCCTTATTTGGGTGGAATTCGAGCGACTTTTGGGGATGCGACACGTGATGCAAGTCTTTGTTCAAAGCCAATACGACACGCTAGATACCGGTAGCAACATACTCTCATCTAGGACGATTGGGAATTCAGGACTCCACACACTTTGAATACATTTTAATTGGTAGATGTTGATATAATGTGCGTACTCAATTTGTACGTTCCCACATGCAACAATTGCATGTGTGCATGAGAACCGAAGTATTTGGAATCTCTCACAATCGCAAGCCCTTGTTGTTAGGTTCATACGATAGGATGCCCCTAACATGTCGTGGTCAGGCCTAGCATGCTCCGTGACTTAAAAATCGAGGTTTCAATAGGAGTGGCATACTACGTATATAGTGTTCCCCCTTACTGTACTTTGTCGAATCTCTTTCATGGCATCATCGCACCAAGTATTGTTGCCTGCTATCTGTCCAGCATACGTCATCACCCTATTTAGAAACAAGGTGGCCAGGTGAAAGTATGTTTCTTTGACAATCGAGGTTATCAAAAAATGATGCGTCCCTTTCAGTACAAAATTTATGCACTCGGCTAAGTTTAGCATAATGTGCCCGTATCATAGACCCCTATCGTACGATTATGTGTACTGTTCGAATGGTATAGTCACTAGGTACGCCACACCGTAGACATTGATAGTGCTCATGTTGTTCAACATTTCATGGAATCGATATTGGATGAGCTCATAACCTCTCAAGAAACACCTACCTGTTAATGCAACAAACAAACTTAATATGTTTATTTAATGTTCAGTGGTTAAATAGTTGGAACTACAAACTCATGTCAGTGACTAGATCTCGCTCTGTTTCTGAAGGATATTTTTTGTGGTAGTTGGATATCACATGTCGTAAGCAGTATCGATGATAGGTGTGATCCCATAGGCTACCATGATGCTCAATCACGAACAGTATTTCGGTTCTTCTATCCGATATGACATAAATGTTCGGTTGCGGGCAAACACGTTGATGTAATCAAAGTAGGAAGAAATCTCAGTCATATGTTATTTCTCGAGCAATTATTGCAAACACTATCGGTAGAATCCTCTAATTATCGTCCGGAGCAACGACAATCAACAGATGATGCTGATACCTTTCGTACATCTAGATGCCGTCAATTTGAACAAAAGGCTTACAGTGTCGAAAAGCCTCTCTGCATTGATGAAAGGTCCAAAAGGTTCGATAGAATACTTTTTTCGAAGGACCAATCGAGCATAAAAATATGTTGGGTGTGTTTCCAAATCAGTTACAAAACCTAGTACGTATTGATCCAATACCTTACACCATTGTTATAGATAGTTGTAAGAATCGTCCCACCCGTGATGCAACTTATGAATAGACTTCTATTTTGCAACTCACATTTTGTAATACATTAGAGTGTACTCGTATTGGCTGCAGAAATTCACAATCAACATCGAGATAGGAATCTTGAGACTCCTCTTCACCAACTGTAGAATAATGTCAAAAATCATGTTTGAGTCTAGCCTCGAATGGTCCTAATTTTCACCTGAAACAACACAGGTATGTGGTCCAAAATACTTCTTTACCGTCCACAACTTGAATTCTTACGGAAAGATGCCATGATTTTTCACTTGTACGTCTCATCTTGTATTACGTAGTTTCCTTTAAATTTTTCAGAATGAGACTTCGTGAAATAGTAGTTCGCTTTATTCTTGAAGCTGTACCGCTTTAATACAACAATGAAAACATCTTTGTTCAGGTATTCCGTTCCAATTTCCAATACTTGTACGTCATGAGATGTGCTCACATGACCAGGTATTATGTGCGGTAGCTTCAAAAACTCTAAACCACCCTTGATCGATAAGTCAATTTTCGTCGTTTGAGGTAGAGGTTCATATGCCCTGAATCGCGGATCTACATGCGAAGCATTGTTTAAGCTGCCGTCTTCGAACCTGTAAGGTTTTGGATTCATTGGAATCGACTCCAATTTAGAAAATAGTGCCACTTCTGAACCATTCGTACCACACTGCTAGATTGTATCAAGGTCTGACTCCTTCCCTTCAACTGCATTTGTTTGCCCTTCTTCATCACCTGAATCTTCTCCCTCAGCCATCCCTTCTTCCTCACTAGCACGTTCTTCGTGTGCCACATCTTCTTTTTCATCTGTGCCTTCATTGTCACCTTCGAGCAAGGGGTTGGATGTACCCTCGTCGGCCCTCATCGAAATGAGTAGGTTATCAGTTCTCTTGTAACCCGTGTGCCCACCAAAAAATGTGTCGGTTTGATATCCAGTGCACATCGGTGATCCCCCGTATTACTGTTTTCTCCTCATGACATTGAACCAATGTCAAAGTTGAAATCAAATATATTGATTGAATGTTGAACCCGAGCATCAAGATTTGGGATATGCTCAAACCCCGACTAGTAATGGGCATTGAAGTTTAGATTTGTGCCAAAGACCGATAAATGTCTGCCCATAGATGTTTCGGGAACATCATAGTAGTCGCTTCGTAATAGGCTAGTAAACCCACCACACAACTGTGTAGTAAGACTTTCTGCTTTAGCTTCGATTTCCATATTCGCCGCAACGATGGTCGAAGAAAATCCATCAACTTTGGTGAATTCGACGTATAACTCCATTACAACATTTTCGCTTGAGTGGGGTGATGATATAACTGTCTCGAGATGGACTTCACCAGTCATGTCGAATAGCTTATACCTATAAGGTCAATGGGGGCAAGAAATCTGTATTGAAAATTTGAAATTCTTCCCCAGGTCGACCCCTAACTTTTCTCTTGATTATGGTACGTAGCTCACGCAATTTGATGGTAGGATTGAATGCCAATTCCACAGACTTTGCTCCTACAAACATCACTTGACCTCTATATTATAGATTTGATCATCGTAGTAAATAATAGATTTCACTCGTTGACTCATTTCAATATTAGTCACAAATTGAATTAACAAAATCAAAATAATAATAATAATAATAATAAGGAATGCCCAAACAAGTACACACAACTTTCGCAAGACAACTATTCGATGTTTGATATTTATTTCATACGTGTCTAAGTTGTTAAAAATGCGTCCCTTTTATAGGAAGATAATATAGGGAGAAACGGAATACGTGCTTTGAAATTCGTTCATGAATGCACAAATTCGTTTAATTTTGTATGATGCAAGTGCACCAGAGTATTCAAACTGCGTTCAGAAGTCATATAATTTCAACCCACCTCATAATGTGCTCCCTAGGTATTTTGCAAAGGTTACTTAAATGTACAGCAGCAGAAGAAAAACGTTAAAGAAAGCTCCCCCAACTGGGTGTGCTTTCTCTAACATTTTTCTTCTACCAAATATTAAAAATGTTTGACGCATTGTATTTTTCGGCCACTTTAACAACATTTCGAATATATTTTTTGACTCCTACAACATGTTTTCAATGAAAGAAAATTTTAGTTTGCATATCAGCTCTTCCCTGCACCTATAAAAGGGATCACACATACCAAGCTTCATCGTCCCTCAATCATCTTTTCCCCTCTCCATCCCTCCTTTATAAACTATTTTCTTAATGTTCAAGGTATTCTTGAGTCGTCGTTGATGCAATATAGCTCTGAGATGCACACATTTTATATGTCCTGCTGAGATGAGACCATTACATTTGAAACCTATCCTAAGGAAGTCAAGTTCTTGGGTGATTTTGCATTATGCATAGAGGAATACATGAAGGTCTCAATCAACGGCCATCAACGACCATTATGGGGTAATGGATTAGGGTGTAACGGAAGAGCCAGTTGACGGTTGTTACGCGGCTACGAGCTCAAACTTTTTGGATACCCAAAAATAATGTCCTATAAATACCATACAGAAGTTTGATGGCATATTCATACGGAAAAACTCCAGGGCTTTCCGCTATAATTGGAGTAGTTTTTTTTCTCCATTTCTAGGCAACCGATACCTTTAACCTTCCTTCTTATTCGAAGGCCAACACCATTGTGGACGTAAGAGGACTCTCAGGCGAGGAGCAGCTGTTGCGGTGTAGTAAAGGTGATGCTCCTTTCAGGGTGACGATGATTGTTGTTATTAAATAATCCATTAATAACTACAACTACTACCGCGCTGACCCGAGCTCGACCTCTACTGTGTCGAAACATTCGCTCTCCACATGAGAGTCCTTTTGTGTCCAATTCGGTGTTAGCCTTCAAATAAGAATGAAAGGTTAAAGATACTGACTGTTTGGAAGTAGAGAAAAAAATTACGTTGATTGCACTAGACGTCCCCAGAGTTTTTCTGCATTTATGGTCTCAATCTTATGTATGGTATATTTTGGGCATCATTTGCGGGTATCCAAAAAGCTTAAACTCCTGATCGTGTAATAACCGTCACCTGGCCCCTTAGTTATAATTGAACTCGTGACCATATCATGGCTGTTGACTAGGACCACCACAAAGACTTCGACCCCTGATCGTATCAAGCATTATTACCCCGGAACCTGATTTTCCCATGATAGGTTTCTGAGGTGATGGTCCTATCCTACCATGACATATGAAATGTATGTGTTCTGAGGCACGTTATCACATCCCCGACCCCTCAAATCTACCTATGAACTTTCGCGGTTTCAATCGAAAACCTTAAACTCTTTCAAAAAACCCTAAACCTTAATTCATAAATCTAAAAACCTTAACCCTAAGAAAATTTAAAACCCTAACATTGGGAGAGAGAAAAGGAAAACGCATTAAGCTAGACACGCTTTCTCTTTCTCTCTCCTAAAAACGGCCTATTTCCCTATTTCAAAAAATGGCCTAAAGGCCTAATTAAAAAAATGACTTTTATGCCTTATTTAGCCGTATATATAAATACTTAATGATATAAAAGAATAATGATAATTTTTTATGATAAAAAAAATAAAGGGCCAATAAACCCAATTGAGAAAAAAATCAATAAATGGCAATCACTAAAATTAATTAGTCCAAAAATAAAAAGACATTATGGAAGTCGGAATAGTCAAAAAAATAAATAGGTAAATTAATGGGTTTTTAATATGACAATTAAAATTGGATTAAATCAAATTAATTGTAAAATATTAATTTAGAATCGAAAAAAATTTAGTATATACAAAATTGATAGAATATATAAATGTTGAGAATTAAATAATAAGTTCGTGATGATTGTAATTTATTATTAATTAAATGTGTTAACGAAAATATTAATATTGAAATTGATTTTAGATATAGAATGTTAAATCAAGGTGAGGACTTAATTGTAAAGAGCTTAAGGTGGAAAGGTATAGAGAATGATAGGGGTTTAATTGTTATTGAATAAAGGAGGACTTGGAAGGAGATAGTTTGGAAGGGCATAACATAGAAATTTCGCATAGCTAAGATTTTTAGTTGAAAGAACACATGCAAGCCGTTGGTCTTTTAATCCTCACCCATTAATCATTAATTTAAGTGATTATAGAAAAAAGAGAAGAATTTTAAAGATAGTGGAATGTGATTCACCATCATTTTGATTTTTTTAAAAATTCATTTTCAATTTTATTTTATTTATGAAATTTTATAAAATGGAAACAACATTTTAGTTTTTAAAAATGTTTGTATAGCACACTTATACAACATATTTGGCTTAAAATTATTTCGTCAATTATTTTTTATTTGAAAAAAATATGTTAAATATTTTAAAGACGTGTTTATTTTTATTTTTTATTTTTGAGCTCAACCGAATTTATCCTTTGATGGTTAGAAATCAAAATTAAGACACACAAGTTGACTAAATAATGATGATTTATCTAATAAGAATGAGTTTCAATCGAATTTTTAATTTCAAATTTAAATATGAGATTTTAAGTTGGAATTTAAATTGAAGTTTTTCTATACAAATTAAAAGTTATATTTTATTCGTTTATAAGTGTTTTGATTATACCGTTACTCACATGACACTATAAAAAAATTGAATGACTTTTAAAATATATAATATATAATCATGATTAATTAATTCATTTATAGTTTATATTTTTGTTATATTTTTTTAAAATTTTGCATAAATAAAATGGATTTCACAAGTGTATTAAACATTTGATTTCAAAATAAACACATAAGAAAATAAAATTAAACAAACTACATGTGGTTTACTTTCATGTGTAGGTATGCTTGAAAAATAAATTTAAATTGAGTTTTTCCAATACAAATTAAAAATTCCATTCTGATTTATCATAAGGGTTTTGATTACACCGCTACTCGTGTGATAATATGAAAAAAAGAAAATAAGTCCCGTTGATGATAAAATGACTCTTTTCCTTCAAATATAAAATACATTATCATGATTTTTAAGATTGTTGCATAAAAAAAAATATAAAAGTTGAAAAGTGGATTACCACAGGTGGTTCACCCTAGATTTGCAATTCTAGAACATTGGATGATGTTATTGTTGGAGATTGTGTCATCCGAATTCCGTTACTTATTGAAGAAGTAAATACAGTGGTATAGTAAGGGGATTTGTAGGGTAAAATAAATCTGTATAGAACTATTTTTCTTTTATTTGACTTTGATTAGAATAGAGTTTTTTAACCTTTAAATAGATGTAGTCGAAATTCTTTTTGCATCATTCATTTTCCAATATTATTAAATTTCTTTTTCTCTACCCGTGATTTTTTCCCGAGGGAGTTTCCACGTAAAATCTGTGTGTTCTTATTTTTTTTTCGTTTTCTTATTGCTTTGCAATCATTCTTCCACCATTATCGACGTTTATTATAACAAGAACAATTTTAAAAGAAAACAAACCAAATACACATTACATACTTTCACGCATAGGGGCAGTATTCCATAGCAGACGATTTTCATTCAAAAGTAATCAATAAGTGCATATAAATAAATATTTTATATTTCAGTACCATAATATGCATTTCATTTCTTGATCATAACACTATATAAAGAAAGAAGAAGAAATCATAGAAAATATGAAAACAAAATGAAACATAACACTCTTACACTAAAGAAAATAAAATACAAAGTTATTGTTTTAAATTCTCCTTCAAAAGGCTAAACAGCTTATACATAACAACTCTTAGATTAATAGTTACAAGTTGCATTGAAAAAGGAAAGAAAAGAAGATGACATCAAAGCTAGTAGCAAGTCACCGAGAACGGGCTGAGATTTACCATGAAGTTAGTCTTTGCAAGCAAAAGACGCAAGTGCTCCTCCACCAGTTCCATTTGCCTAAAGGGTCGATGCCTTTGAACCACCTCAATGAGTTCGGGTACAACAAGACCACATGGTTTATTTGGCTGAAACAAGAGAAGACCTTCAAGTATTTGTTCAAGGAACTTGGGCTCACCTCCTATGGTGTTGAAATTACAGCGTTTATTGGAGATCGTCAATTGAAGAAGTTGACTGGTGTTCAAAGCAAGGAGATGATGATTTGGATTACTCTTTTTGATGTTTTTGTCGATGATAAGAAAGGTCGTAGCAAAACTTATTGCAGTGATTCAATGGGACTGTCAAAGAGCTACCCGGTGACAACAGTTGAAGATGAGCCCAAGGAGTTGAAATGACTTCTTATTAATATTATTAACTAGAAATTGAGAACACTTTAATTATGTTAGTAAAGTTTAATAATTAAATAAAACTTTCTATTGTTTGTTTGGAAATGTTACAATGTTGTCTATCATATGGTTGGTATATTTGCTATTTATGTAGTTTTAAGAAAAAAATATTTTGCTAATGCTTGTTGTTATCCTTTTTTCGGTTGAAACTCAAATTAACTTGACGAATTATTGATATATTTGTGAAAATTTTAAGTTTGTTAAAATATGATGTTTTATTTAGAAATGAGGAGTCACCATCAATCTTTCGGTCACTTTTAAAAAAAATATCTTCTATAAAGAGATTTTAAAATCCCTTTAAAAAAGATAATTTTGAGATCTGTGTTGAAGTCCACAAAAAATAAGTGGATTCAAGAGTCGGTTACACATATTTCTTTTATTTCACTATTGTCATGATAAATTCTGCGATGCATTGGTGATGGGTATATAACGCAACTTGAGTAGTAAAGTATTGAGCTATGAACACATAAGCAGGTAAAGAGTACATGTTGAGCTACAAAGGACGTAATAACCCCTAAAGAAGCTAGAGTAAGGCCTAATTGAAAATGAATAGAATTATTGGTTGCGTCATAAAAACCCTTATGCCCCCGCTGCAATTGTCCTCCCAAAGGAATATGTGCTTCTAAAAGATCTTTTATACTATGACCAATTCCAAAGTTAGTTCTATACATGTGACCCGCTATTAGGAAAAGAATTGCAATAGCTAAATGGTGTGTAATATCAGTCAGCCATAAACTTTGCTTTTGTGGATGGAATCCCCCGAGAAGGGTTAAAATGGCAGTTCCTAATCCTTGGGAGGTACCGAATAAATGGCTACTTGAATCAGGGTTTTAAGCATAAAGATTCCACTGACCTAAAAAAAATGGGCCTAACCCTTGGGGATGCGATAATACATCTAAGAAATTATTCCATCAAACATATTCCCCCTAGGATCCAGGAATAGTGACATGGACTAAATGCCTTGACCAAGCCAAGGAACTTACTCCGAACATTCCGTTATGATCCAATTCTAATCGATAATAGATACTGGGGCTTTGTAATATTTGATTAATCACAGTTCTGTATATTTCATTTACTATAGTAGTTCCGAGTGAGTTCATTAAAGGAATGTTTTCAATAAGAATTATTTGTTCTTGCATATCCTTATCGGTTTTCATAATTAATTCTGTGGATACATATAATTTGAAAGAATATGTGAGTGGTTCATATACAACGTCCCTTTCTTTTATTAACGGTTCCACCAATTGATATGTTTCCACAAATAATTGAAATTCAATTTCTTGCTCTGTATCTTCAAGTTTTGGAAACTTATAAATTTCTTCTATTAAGCTCCGATCCATGAACCCATAAAATCCTTCAAATTGTATCTAACTCAACCCAAGTATTGTAGACATTTCCCCATTTTCATCCCTGAGAATTTCCCATTTCTCAAAAAAATCTCATTCTTTTCTCATTCTTCATTGAATCATACAAATCGATCTAATAATGATGGAATTAAATTTCTATTATGTTTACTGAATCACATGAAATTTTATCTAACTCCATATACCATATAATATATGTGGAATGTATGAAATATGAAATGCGTATGAACGAAAGAAGAAAAATTATACTCAAATTTTAATTTATATTTATAACAAACAGATACAAAAAAGAATTGATAAATTCCATTTAGCCGCATGGAGTTCTGTATAGAATATAAAAAAATCAATTTCTACCATTATTATGATATTACATATTCCAATCCGATTGAATAGTAGAAAAATGAAAGGAATTCCTAACTTGATCTAGTCGTAGAGATAAAGACAAAATAATCATAATATATATATATATATATAGGGAGAGAGTTGATTTTTCTAGTGCTTATTTTTTCATGGACTCCATTGTTTAAAAAAGATTCATAGAGAAGATAGATTTTTTACCCACTTTTTAGTTTTTTTATTTTTTAGTAGAATATTTAGAATATGATTGAAGTGTGTACGAAAAGAGGGCTTATGTTTATTAAACATGTGTAGATATAGTATTTCTATTTATATGTCTTTCTTTTATTCCATTATAACGCTCTAATGGAGACAAGACATGACGTGCTCTATCAAAAATTCTATTTTTCTTTTATTTTAATATATTCAATGAAAAATTAAAACACGATAATTTCTTGCTAATTCCCTATGGACATCATATCTAGATAGATAAAATACCCCATTAGATATCTATAACTGTGTAACAACTAATGCTCTGGGCATATAGACTCATAATTGTAGTTATATTATTATAATATACTTGAAATTCAGAAAGTTTTTTATTGAAAAAATCAATACTGATTAGTTATGTATTTAATTTTATTTTCTTATACCATTAGAAAAAGAGAAGTTAAGAAGAATTGTCCATAAATTTGCAATCAATAGTTAATGGTTCCAATTTATTTGTCCTGAATTTTGACTTTTGTAACTAAAAATCCACATTTTCTTTTTCAATAGAAAAGGAAGGGAAAGTTTTTAGATATTGTATGTATTGAGATACTATAACCAATTGAAGGATGAACCTGACCTAAAAATGAAAAATAAAATGGAGATACTCTCATTTTTTTTAGCCTTTTCGCGACATGGTCAGGTGGTAATGCGAGGGATTGAAAATCCCTTATTCCCCAGTTCAAATCCAGGTGTTGCCTGATCAATAAAAAACTCGAAATCCTAACATCTAGGATTCAAGGATAAACTAAAGTAGGGGAAGGGAATCAATAAATCTTGATATGGGAGCCCCCTTACTAATGGAGTGGCTACTAGAGGAGTCTTGAATTAGATTGGATAACGGGAGTGTCTAATTAACTAATGAATGGTCATAGAAGGGTTGGAAGATACTTTGTATATAGATGGATGAAAGTCTCTGAGTGTTCACGCATCCAATTAATATTAGATTGGATAGATAATGAGCTTTTACTTAATAAGGGACACCGAAAGAAAGAATAAGTCTTATTATTGATACATGTGAGTAACATTATTTTGATACTTCCAAAAGTGTTACTGCTCATTTTTCTTGTGCTTAATGGTTTTCGATTTTACTTGAAACCATATATGAGCTTATTATAAGTGGATTTATTGAAGTGATTCATCAACGGTGGCATGTCACAATTCCTTTTTTTTTTTAACTCTGCGCCAGTAATTCCACTATTATTAGTGAACAATAATGGAAAAATTAAATTCCTTTATATTTGTTTCATATTCATAGAGATAAGGGACATAATACACATGGATATAATAAGTCTTGCTTGGGCTGCTTTAATGGTAGTCTTTACATTTTGCCTTTCAGTCGTAGTATTGGGAAGAAGTAGGCTCTAGGGTTACTCCTAATTGAGTTGAGGAATCAAACTGTATCAATTGTTTTCTAGATTTTTTTGCAAAGCCTTTTTTTTAACTATTTTATTAGTCTTCATTTCAAAATTCTTGGATTTTAGTGGAGTAATGTATTCTATGAACAACACCATTTCAATCAAAATCAAACAAATATTCCAATAATCCCCGTGTTCATATTTTGAAAGTAAAAGAGATCCGGATGATAGGAAATTAAAAAAAAATTCTTCCTAAATTTTCTATTTTGATGAACCAATTTTTACGAGAGCTATAAATGGACAATGAGAGACAAGGAATCCCCTTTGTTTTCTTTATTTGCTTGTTTTTATGTGCCTCCATCTTTACTCTTCAAAGAGAGAGAGAAAAAAGTCTTTATTTATTTATTTAATAAGATCTTGTCTTAGTGTAGTCACATTAGACACTTACCCCCTAATTTATTTGAATTTCATTTATGAAATACTTTATTGACTCATTTCATATCATGGATCAAAGAAGTTAAATTCAAAATTGGCAGGGTCTACCCTTTTCTCGAAACAAAATACGAAGAAAAGTTACCATAGAACTCTTTGGATCATCTGTCAGTTGCTTAACGAATTACTTCTTTGGAATGTTCAAAAAAATATTTCTTGATTTTCTTTTTTATTATTAATTTAATCAATATATTCTTATTCCATTCCATTTCCCCTTCATTTTTTATTATTTTAATAGGAAACTAACCTTAAAAAATTGTCATGTGTTTTTTTTTAATATTTTACCATACACTATAGAACACTTGTCAACCCCTAACTCTACTTGTGGAGTCTAAAAACCCCATTAACAATATACCAAATATTATTTCATATATAAATACTTAATAATATAAAAAAATAATAGGCCAATAAACCCGATTGAGAAAAAAACCAATAAATGGGCAATCACTCAAATTAAATAGCCAAAAAACACACGAAGCAAGTCCAATTAGTCCAAAGTTAAATAGGAAATTTAAAGGGTTTTTAAATTTGATAATTAAAATTGAATTAAATCCAATTAATTGTAAAATATTGGTTTACCCCGGACGAAATTCAATGTCTATAATGTATTATTTTTAATTTTGAATAATTACGAATTTAATTTTTAATATTTATATATTCTATTAATGTTGTCTATTATATAATTGGTATCAAAGGCTCACACTAATTAAATTTTTTAGAACGTAATAATTTTATTTTATTTATTATTTAAACGCAATAACCAAAATAATAATATTAGAATTGAGTTTAGATAAGGAATGTTAAATCAAGGTCATGACTTATTTGTGAAGAGCTTAGGGTGGAAAGGTATAAAGAATTTATTGAATAAAAGGACATTTTTTTCCAAAGGGCTAAGATTTTTAGTTGAAAGAAAACAGGCAAGCTGCTAGTCTCCATTAAAATAATGCTAGGTAAAATCCTCACCATTTATCATTAATTTTAGTGATTGTAGAAAAGAGAGAGAGAAGGATTTTAAAGTTAGTGGAATGTGATTCACAACCGTTCAAGGCCATTGAATTTCTCCAAGAATTTCATCATCAATGGATTAGAAACAATTAGAAATTATTTAAATTTATTTTAAGGAGTTAGTGGGGGACTAGGGGAAAAATTCCATCAAGGACCATAAAGGGAATTAAATCAAAATAAGGTGAGTGGAGCACAAGCCCCATCACCACCGATTAATGGTCTTGTATTACATGATTCTTCTGGAAACTAGATCGAAGGTTTCTAAAAGTTTGTTGGTAGAGGCTCGATAATGAATTCAGACTTGTGGGCTATTCTATATGACCTTTAAATAGCCCAGATTTGAGGACATAATAAGGTGATTATTAAAAATGATTGTATGTTGGTAGTGGAAATGATTAATGATTGTTTGGGAAGTACGCCATCGGTGACTCTCGTCAGAAGAATAAAAGAAGTATTTCGACAATTTGAGTCTGTTAAATTTCATTTTGTGAAAAGGGAGGGAAACTTGGTTGCTGATTGACTAGCTAGAACATGTCCATCCACTGATGTTAATCTACGTATTCTTGATGTTCCTACATTTCATGTTAGGAAATTACTTTTAGAAGGTAAATTTGGTTCTTCTTATGTAAGAATAAATTGATATAAGGCAATATGATGCCTTCTCCTATTTATCAAAAAAAAATGATAATCTATGCCATGGTCATTACTGAGTGTTTAGTTAACAATGAAAAATTGTAAAAGGGTCACTTTATTGTTAATTGTTATGACTTAGTAATCTTATTATTAACTTCCCTTAGGGTATTTAGTTTTGGCAAAGGAAGCTTCAATAAGCTTAATCAATGAAAGGTGAGTCTCAAGGTAAGTCAATTATTATGGATTGTTTGATTTGAGTTTTCATTTTATTGTAATTTAATAACATTGGTTTCATTAAATAACGAGAAAATACAATAAATATTTTGACTCTAGTAAATTAATTGCATGCTTAAGAGAACTTAATGAAAAAACAATGAAACTTCACATTGAGCCTTTGTAAATCATAGTGTAAGTTTCGTCAAGTATAGTTGACATACCATATGATAGTAGTACTGTATCTTTATTGTGCCGACTAAGAATGCTATGGCAAAGATGCTGCGGCGACGAATTGAAGGTCTATGATGTTGATTTGGAAGGTTGGGACTACCAAGAACCTACTCTTACTTTCAGTAATATCTCAGCATAATTGTACTTAATCTACTGCTCAGAAGAGACCTAAAGTGACCTGCTTCTTTTGAGAGCAAGGTCTCAAGCTACTTGGCATGTGACTATAGGCCTTATCACGGTACCCTGCACTGTTTTGTCTTCATTCTATACAAACGTTGCTCTATGTCTAGAGTCTGCTGTGAGTATTCGATCGAATACTCACTTGTATCATATAATTTTGGTTCAACTAATCCAACCTTTTTAGAATTCGATTCAGTTTATAGGCATGCTACACATTTATTTATGTCTAGAGAATATACGTATACATTTAGGAAATAAAAATAATTGAATGAAACAATAGATTAAATAAAATACATGCTTCAACCATTACAGAAAATAAAACTTTTCATCATGTAATCCCAACCCTATGAAATTTAGCTCATGGATTGGTGATTAAAATTCAAGTTCGAAATAATATCCAATATTGTTTTGATCAAATTAATCTACGGGAGAATAGACTAAGAAATAAAGTAAGAACTTAGGAAGATGGTTGTCCGTAAATCTATCCTCAATCCAGCAACACAGCGTTCTGTGATGGCTGAGGGGGACTACCTTCGGTCTCCCCTTTTTGTCTCTACTCAGTCGCTACCCTCAATTGTTTCCCTCGGATCTCTACACTTAGGGCTTTTTCCTTCGACTTTTTATAGACTTTTTCTTCCTAGAATAGCTCTAACAGCCTACAATATCTTCTCCTCTTTTTTAGGCAAATTTTTTTGGTACAAGTAGAGTTAGGCTGAAACTGGTATGCGCTGAATGTTGACTCGGTCATCTTCCTAAATTGTCACGGCATACAAGATGGCAAACTGTTCAACCTTTTGCCCTAACAAACCTTCACTCTATTTATTTCTCTATATCCTGCACCTGCCAAACCACCAAACACAACCATTCCACATGCAATTAAAAGTATCTAATATGTAAACACAGTCCATGCTCCTAATGCAAATGATAAAATACTAATAAAATGTCTTACAATGCCACTAAGTGTACTTAAGTACAAACATTTAGCTAGGTCTAAAGGCATGAAATATAACTCTTTCTTAAATCCTTCATTTAGAAATACCATGGTTGGTCAAATGGTATAGTGTTTTATTATTATCGAAATATTTTATTATTCGTTTATCATAGTACTAATACGATTTTGTAACAACTTGAAGGATCAAACAATGCCAACCTAAGAAATCCTTAGTGAGTTGACGAGTACATCGAAAGTAAGTCTTGATTTAAGGGTAAGTGATGGTGAGAACTATTTTGAATGATTAAAACTTTAAGTATTAAAACAAATCCAATAGATTTATAACTAAAGAAAGTGTTTGGTGCAATAGATTCATCTACCGACTTAGATAAAAAAAAACCTCTTCTAGTAGGATTGTGGCCATCGGACCTACGGTTTAAGGTGTGGGATCTAAATCTTTGATTTGAATATAATTCGCCATTATTTTATTATTAAATAATTATTTGAGAGTACATTAAGTACTCAAAGCGGAGTTGAAAAACTCATCAAATGGAAAATTCCAAGTGTTCCTAAAATTATTAGTTCATGAAATCTATGATTCGTGACGTGTTGATGTATGTGATGATGACATGTGTGCAAATCTCATCTCTATGTTATGTGATACATAGCTTAATTGATATGTGATGATTTAAATATGTGTTATATATACATGTGTGTGATGAGATCCATGATTTAATATGAAAATATATTAAAGCATGCTAAAGTGAATAAAAAGTAAATAATATGTGATATGTGATATGTGATATGTGAGCATGTGAACATGTGAGCATGTTTATATGCAAATGTGTAAAATTGAGAAATATGCGTTAAGTGAGACTATGAACATGACTACATGCGAAAAGTGATTAAATGTGTTAAATTTGAAAATGGCCATATCACATGCATAGGGTAGGTCTTGTGAAAGGTGGAAGTTATGTGGCAGTTTATCTGTGATTATGTAGCTATTATCAGCAATTATGTGGTGGCTTGTCCATAATGTGTTATGTGGTCGTTTATCGGTATTTATGTGGTGACTTGTCCACAAATGGTGTGTTATTGGATGGACGGGTTCTTGGGAACTCAATATTAGTGTGTAGCGGAGATGAGTAGGAAAATTCTTCAAAATGTGCATTGTTACATAAGCATGTCTCGATATACTCATGTATGTGTGTTGGTGATGATATGAGATTTCTGTTAAAATGATATATATGTTGAAGTGGATGTGTTTAATTGTTGTGTTGAAATGCATGTTATAAATTTTTTGTAATGATCTTACACTGAGCCTTTTAAAGCTCACCCACATTTCTTGTGTGTTTTAGATAATCCTCATGGTTAAGACTCGGACTCGAATTCGGTCATCGAAGGGGCTCTCAGAATAATGGTTTCTTGGTTGTGGATTTTTAAGGTAATTTGGGACTTTTATGGAATTTATGATTATATTTTAGATTTTATCATGTAGTAAATTATTGAACTATGGCATGGAGTTTTTCATTTTAAAAACTGTGGACATTGGACTTTTTGCATGAATTTTGATATGGATTAAATGTTCTGTAATTTCTTAATTAAATCAGTTTTCTATAAATTCAATTCGTTTTCTGTAAATTCAATTGATCGGACATGAATTTTTTATGATCAAACCAATGTTTTACAAATAATAAGTTTTCTTTCGACGTAATGTTTTACAACATTGTATAAAAAGGGAACATTAAAATGCGTTTTCAAAGACTATATCTATTTATTTCAACTCAAAGTTTTCACCATTTCTATGGTCCATGTAATCGCTTAGATTGGGTTGTAACGTCTAGGACCGATTTGAGGGGCTACAATAAGGTTGCATCTGTAACTCCACGACTATAGTTGGCAAGTATTGTTGTATTGCAACTATCCATCCCTGAAGTTCATTGTACAATGCATCCCAACCACTGTACAACTGCATTACTGCTATCTGTTTTGCCCACTATACTTTGTTGTACAACACCTGGCACTAGAACCGAGCTTGCATGTCAGTAATAATGACCGATACAAGAATGGTGGGCATGTCCTTCACCATCAGCATGATGCAGTTGCAGATTGTTTTCACATCTATTTTGTGATGGTCTTGCATCATATGTGTAGAAGTGAATGTATAGGGCTCTTCTAGTTTTCGAATGCATCAATGTTAAGTCCTCTACTGCAATGCAGCTCAAATTCGCCATTGGCACCCCTCCCAGACCTCCAACATTGTCCAACATATATGTTGGTGTAGACTTGATAAATTTGTAGTCCACCAACACCTTCATGTTATACCCTTGATGGTATGTGCACAATCCTGTTTATTTAGGAATCGCTACCCTACGAACAAATCTTTCATTTACGAACATGCCATCAACCAATGAGCAGGTAGTATATCTTCGTACTTGGAAAACTTAGGTCCATGTGTCACATTGGGGTCAACACTCAACATGCCTGCCCCAGGGTCATTTCATCTAGTAATACCATGACTCGGGTGCTCAACCAAATGGGGTTGTAAAGTTTTAGCCTCCTCTACGCCTTCATCGACGATATCATCTAGGACTTCATCTTAATCGAGGTCACTATATTCTTCACCATCGTGGTGAGAATGAACATCATTATCGGACCCTTCTTCATCGTCTGCATCAATGCTCCTCACATTAGGATGTATCTCTAAACGACAGGTCGAAATTATGTTATTATACATTGCCGACCCAAACTATGTATTTTCAGCCCTTGTTGATAGCCCTCTATAACATGATTGTTCTATCCATCTGACATTGAGATCAAAGTCAAACCCATGTTTTTTACTTAATTGAGCGACATTTTCAACGGGCTCAAGGTAGACTAACTCGGCAAGCAATTGAATTGGTTCAGTGTTGTTGTCCCCATTCAAGTAATAATTTCCCACCATTCTGTCCAAGTTTTCTTCATCTACAAGTTCCATCCATTGAAATTTCAACAAATTGAAAGAAATTGGAAGTATGCAAAATAGTTTGGACATTTTCCTTCTACAACATCAAGCTATTGTGGCACCGATCCTTTCTTTCATTTCTTGCACCCCTACATTTTTAACGAACCTCATTCCAACCTTCTGACGAGATTCAAATACACAACCAACCGCTCTTTCTAAAATGATTGTGTCAAAATGAATGTAAACGAGAATTTGGTTATTCATTTTCGATACAATTTTTATACTGCACACTCCAACTAAAAAAAATATTGCCTTTTTTTTTCTCTCTTTAACAATTAGCAACAAACACAGATAATGCATTGTGCCCAAGATAGGGGATTATGTAAACATACTGATTTTGGTGCCACCACATCTAGAGTATGGACCAGGAAAAATTAAAAATTACCTGGTGCCACCACATCTAGAGTATGGACCAGGAAAAAAGAATTTTACTCATTCTGGTGACTCCACATTGAAGTGGCAGGACCGAAAAATTAAAAAAAATTACCTGGTGCCACCACATCTGGAGTATGGACCAGGAAAAAAGAATTTTACTCATTCTGGTGACTCCACATTGAAGTGGCGGGACCGAAAAATTAAAAAAAAATATTGGTGCCGCCATATCTGGAGAAAGGACCAGGGAAATTTTATTTTTTTACTGTTTTGGTGACTTTGTGTGAAGTGGTAGCACTGAAAAATTTAAAAAAAATACTAGTGTCACCACATCTGGAGTAGGGACCAGAAAATTTTTTTATTCATTTTGGTGACTCCATATGAAATGGCGGGACCGAAAAATTAAAAAAAAACTTATTAGTGTCGTCATATCTAGGGTAGGGACCAAGAGTTTCTTTTTAACTTTTTTAGTGACTCCATGTGAAGTGATGGCACCGAAAAATTTTAAAAATATGGCACCAACAAATATTTTCTTTTATTCCAATTTAGCGGCGCCACTTATAAGCATGCAACCAAAAATTTTTTTTATTCCAATTTGATGCCTCCATTAAAAGAGGTGGCACCAAAAATTAATTAAAAATATTTTTTTTCTTTTTACTCTGAGAATACCCGTGAAAATACAATATTTGAGAAAAGTTACACAAAAAAAATTGATTTCTTTTCTTCTAATGATTGAATTAATTATGAGACAATGATTAAAGGCATTTTTGCCGCCTTGGGAAGTGATAACACCCATTTTTATTAAAAGTTTTAAGTTGTTTTCCTAAATAATCTGATACATGATTATTTTCGTGATTTTTTAATAATATAAGATTAATTTTCTAAAAATGCATGTCTTTCCTGTCTAACCCTTTCGGGAAAATTACATATAAAAACCCATTTTTTTTAAAAATTTACTGAAATGGGCCCGGTATATAATTATTTACCGGAATGACCCTATTTTCCCGAAAGCGCGTCCACGTTTGCCGACCTATGCTATGTGTTTTCAGCTCTGGTTGATGGCCCTCTATAACATGATTGTTCTATCCATCTGACATTGAGATCAAAATCAAACCCGTGCTTTTTACTTAATTGAGCGACATTTTCAACGGGCTCAAGGTAGACTAACTCGGCAAGCAATTGAATTGGTTCAGTGTTGTTGTCCCCATTCAAGTAATAAATTCCCACCATTCTGTCCAAGTTTTCTTCGTCTACAAGTTCCATCCATTGAAATTTCAACAAATTGAAAGAAATTGGAAATATGCAAAATAGTTTGGACATTTTCCTCCCACAACATCAAGCTATTGTGGCACCAATCCTTTCTTTCATTTCTTGCACCCCTACATTTTTAACGAACCTCATTCCAACCTTCTGACGAGATTCAAATACACAACCAACCGCTCTTTCTAAAATGATTATGTCAAAGTGAACGTAAACGAGAATTTGGTTATTCATTTTCGATACAATTTTTATACTGCACACTCCAACTAAAAAAAATATTGCCTTTTTTTTCTCTCTTTAACAATTAGCAACAAACACAGATAATGCATTGTGCCCAAGATGGGGGATTATATAAACATACTGATTTTGGTGCCACCACATTTACAAGCGACACCTAAAAATTAAAAAAAAATTTACCTGGTGCCACCACATCTGGAGTATGAACCAGGAAAAAAGAATTTTACTGATTCTGGTGTCTCCACATTGAAGTGGCGGGACGGAAAAATTAAAAAAAATATTGGTGCCGCCATATCTGGACAAAGGACCAGGGAAATTTTATTTTTTTACTATTTTGGTGACTTTGTGTGAAGTGGCAGCACTGAAAAATTAAAAAAAATACTAGTGTCACCACATCTGGAGTAGGGACCAGAAAAATTTTTTATTCATTTTGGTGACTCCATATGAAGTGGCGGGACCGAAAAATTAAAAAAAACTTATTAGTGTCGTCATATCTAGGGTAGGGACCAAGAGTTTCTTTTTAACTTTTTTAGTGACTCCATGTGAAGTGATGGCACCGAAAAATTTTAAAAATGCGGCACCAACAAATATTTTCTTTTATTCCAATTTAGCGGCGCCACTTATAAGCATGCAACCAAAAATTTTTTTTTTATTCCAATTTGATGCCTCCATTAAAAGAGGTGGCACCAAAAATTAATTAAAAAATATTTTTTTTTACTCTGAGAATACCCGTGAAAATACAATATTTGAGAAAAGTTACACAAAAAAATTGATTTCTTTTCTTCTAATGATTGAATTAATTATGAGACAATGATTAAAGGCATTTTTGCCGTCTTGGGAAGTGATAACACCCATTTTTACTAAAAGTTTTAAGTTGTTTTCCTAAATAATCTGATACATGATTATTTTCGTGATTTTTTAATAATATAAGATTAATTTTCTAAAAATGCATGTCTTTCCTGTCTAACCCTCTCGGGAAAATTACATATAAAAACCCATTTTTTTAAAAATTTACTAAAATGGGCCCAGTATATAATTATTTATCGGAATGGCCCTATTTTCCCGAAAGCGCGTCCACGTTTGCCGACCCATGCTATGTGTTTTCAGCTCTGGTTGATGGCCCTCTATAACAAGCGACACCTAAAAATTAAAAAAAATTTACCTGGTGCCACCACATCTGGAGTATGAACCAGGAAAAAAGAATTTTACTGATTCTGGTGTCTCCACATTGAAGTGGCGGGACGGAAAAATTAAAAAAAAATATTGGTGCCGCCATATCTGGAGAAAGGACCAGGGAAATTTTATTTTTTTACTATTTTGGTGACTTTGTGTGAAGTGGCAGCACTAAAAAATTAAAAAAAATACTAGTGCCATCACATCTGGAGTAGGGACCAAAAAATTTTTTTATTCATTTTGGTGACTCCATATGAAGTGGTGAGACAGAAAAATTAAAAAAAAAACTTATTGGTGTCGTCATATCTAGGGTAGGGACCAAGAGTTTCTTTTAAAATTTTTAGTGACTCCATGTGAAGTGATGGCACCGAAAAATTTTAAAAATGCGGCACCAACAAATATTTTCTTTTATTCCAATTTGGCTGCGCCACTTATAAGCATGCAACCAAATTTTTTTTATTACAATTTGGTGCCTCCATTAAAAGAGGTGGCACCAAAAATTAATTAAAAATATATATATATTTTTACTCTGAGAATTCCCGTGAAAATACAATATTTGAAAAAAGTTACACAAAAAAATTGATTTCTTTTCATCTAATGATTGACTTAATTATGAGACAACGATTAAAGGCATTTTTACCGCCTTGGGAAGTGATTACACCCATTTTTACTAAAAGTTTTAAGCCATTTTCCTAAATAATCTGATAAGTGATTATTTTTGTGATTTTTTAATATTATAAGATTAATTTTCTAAAAATGCATGTCTTTCCTGTCTAACCCTCTTGGACAAATTACATATAAAAGCTCATTTTTTAAAAAATTTACTGAAATGGGCCCGATATATAATTATTTACCGGAATGACCCTATTTCCCCAAAAGCGCGTCAACGTCAACGCGATGTCAGGGGACGTGGCAGAAAAACGTGTCCCTGAGGAAGCGTTTTGCCTACGTGGACAAAAATTGCTCCCTCAAGGGCTCGCTTTAAGTTCAAGTAGGCAAAACGCTTCCCCAGGGACGCGTTTTGCCTATCCTGTGATTAGGGTTTTGGGTTATTGGTTTTGGGTTAGGGTTAAGGTTAGGGTTTTAATGTTTTTAGGATTTAAGGTTTTAGAGAAAAAAATTAAATAAATAAGGGATTAGGGTTAAGGGTTTGTCAATTAAATTAATTATAAATTTTTCAAAATTGGATTAGGTTTCGTGTTTATTATTTTTAATAAAAATTAATTAAATTAAGGTTTAGGGTTACTTGAGTAATTTAATTAAAAGTTATTTAAAAATCAAATAAGGGTTTAGAGTTAAGGGTTTTTAAGGAAAAATCAAATAAATTAGGGTGCAAGATTACTTGAGTAAATTAATTATAAATTTTTATAAAATTTGATTAAGGGTTAGTGTTTAGTGTTTTTAAGTAAAAACTCAAATAAATTAAGGTTTGGGATTTAGGGTTACTTAATTAAATTATTTTTTAATTTAAAGAAGCTTCCACGTGGACGCGCTTTAGTTGCAGTAACTCCTGAAAAAATAATTTCGAGTAGACGTTTCTGAGCAAATAGTGTCAAAAACGCTTTAAGCAAGATGCTTTGTCAGCAGAAGTAATGAAAGAAGCTCCCACGTGGACGCGCTTTTGCTAGAGTGGCTCCTGAAAAAATAATTTCGAGTAGACGTTTCTGAGCAAATAGTGTCAAAAACGTTTTAAGCGGGATACTTTGTCAGCAGAAGTACTGAAAGAAGCTCCCATGTGGACGCGCTTTTGCTACAGTAGCTCCTCAAAAAATAATTTCGAGTAGACGTTTCTGAGCAAATAGTGTCAAAAAAGCTTTAAGCAGGATGTTTTGTCAATAGAAGTACTGAAAGAAGCTCTTACGTAGACGCGCTTTTGCTATAGTGGCTCCTGAAAAAATAATTTCTAGTAGACATTTCTGAGCAAATAGTGTCAAAAATACTTTAAGCAGGATGCTTTGTCAGCAAAAGTACTGAAAGAAACTCCCACGTGGACGCGCTTTTGCTACAGTGGCGCATGTTTGGCTGAGGCTATAAATGATGCAAATTTTTTTCTCAAATTGCATAACTTACAGAAAAAAATTTAGAGAGGCTAAGAAGGATAGAAATTAAAGATAAGTGAACGTATTAGTGCTGTTATTTACTATGATGGTGAGGTTTGCCACACCGAGAGCGGTGTTGTTTTTTTATCGGAGAATACAGTGCGTCTAGTTTTTAACCAGAACATAGATTTGACAGAACTTCGTAAAAGAATTAGGTGTAAAATATTCGAAACGACACCAATGAAAGTTCTATCTATTACGTATCGATTTTGTTCTTCTGTTGATCTGGTGGCATATGACTCATTCGACATAAAAGGTGTTCGTAGCTTGGAGGCAATGGTGCAGACTCATCTTGCTATTGGAGCACCCTATATTGAGTTATATGTACAATTTACATCGCCAAATAATGCCCTTGCGACTGGTGTTCTAGAGGTATACGCGACCCCTGCCCGACACTAGGTTAGTGGGTTACAAAACACGGAACAGCCCATGTTTGGTAGCGATGTGGAATACAAACCCCTGTACGACACTCTGTCGGTGGATGGGACATGCACATCGGTGGGTCGATGTTTGATGTTGGAAATACATACTGAGGAATGACATCAACTTCTAGTGGTTGGCAATCTACATCGAATTTGGGACATTATGAAACGCCCAGAAGAACGGATGATGTACTCCCTACTACGTCCACCGGTGAGGGGAACTCATACGTTGCAGGTGATGGTGGGTTAGAAGATGACTCCGATGTGGATCCACCTCGAGAGCCCGGGCCTGATGGTGTAGAAGTTGCATTATTTTCTAAACCGGAGCTTATTCTAACCAAACTTGAAGATGTTGAAGGGGGTTCAGATGAAGAAGAAGATCCACGATTCAGAGCATACTCACCTCCAGCCCACATGCATAATGCCGATCTGCTTGCAGATGATGTATTGGAGTTTCCATATCTACAACACCAGTTGCGTGATCGTACAAGTTCAGTACTGGATTTTGGTGAATTTGAAGTTGATAATCAGTTTTCCAACAAGGATAGTTTTATTGGTGCTTTGAAACAACATAGCATCAATAACGGCGTTAAATACCACGTCGTTAAGTCCAAAGCTGATAAGTTTGAGGTGAAGTGTGCAGTGTAAGACGACACATATTCATGGAAAATCTACGCCTTGTTGAGAAAAAGGACAGGGTTGTAGGAGATTAAAAAGTACAAAGGTCGACATACATGTGCTGCTGGTACAGTATTTAGGGTTTCTGAATAATACTATTTTTATATAATGTTGCATTATTTAATGTACTCCATTTATAGGTATTTCACAAGATCATCCCAAGATGGATTCAGCTATGTTAGCTAGCTTGATACTACCCACGGTGAAGGCAGATTCCAAGACTTCAGTGCCGGTATTAATTGCCAATATTTGTAGCCAAATAGGGTACATGCCCTCTTACCGCATGGCCTGGATAGCTAAGTAGAAGACGTTAGAGAATATGCATAGTGGGTGGGACACTTCATATAATAAAATATGACAGTGGTGTCAAATGCTAAAGAGATACGTCCCAGGTTGCATAACAGACCTTCAAATGGAACATGTGTACTACAACGACCTATTGCTACGTGGATGCCAAGTGTTCAAACGCCTGTTTTGGACCTTTAAAGAACACCGATACGCATTTCCATACTGCAAGCCATTGGTACAAATTAACGGTACATTTATGTTTGGTAGATATACCCATCGATTATTGGTAGCAGTGGCACAGGATGGCAATGGGAGAATTCATCCACTTGCGTTTGCAAAAACACCGGGAGAGTCAGCTGATGACTGGGATTTCTTTCTATCTAGGTTAAGGAGGCACGTGTACCTCCAACCTAATATCTGCGTTATTTCAGATCGGGGCTCCGGTATACTAGCTGCAATTGATCGACAAGGAAGCTTATGGCAGCGCACACACCATCGGTATTGCCCAAGGTACGTTGCTTCCAACTACTACCGGCAATATCCATCAAAGAGTGAACGACGATAAGTGACCAATATGGGTATTTAGTCTCTATTAATATAATTTCATTTTTCATTTTAGATTTACTCTAATTGAAAGAGTGGTATGTAATATTCGCTATGAACTTATATTGGTAGGGTATGAAATAAATAAAGATCGTTTCCATGAGATGTTGGCAGTTTTGCATTCAATTAATGGCAAAGGCGCGGACTACCTTTGTAACATACCTTTCGAACATTGGGCACAAGCATACGACGGCGGCCTACGATATGGTCATATGACCTCAAACCTGGCTGAATACATAAATTATGTTCTAAAAGGAATGCGCTACCTACCGATAACATCGGTTGTGTGAGAGACATTTTTTTTGCGGTGCTATTTTCAAAGCGAGCAGCGAGTTATGCAGGCCAGATGCAGGGAGGTCATGTATGGTGCAGTAAGGTAGTGCAAAAGATTAACAAGGCCAAGGCGCAGGCGAACACCATGCACACAGTGTGTCACGGTCAAGACAACTTATGGTTTCGCGTGACAGAGTTTGACAGATTGCACCAAGGTGTTATTGGCGGGCAATATCGTGTACACTTGCGAAATAGGACTTGTGACTGTGGGATGTTTGATGCACTTTGTTATCCATGCGCTCATGTAATTGCAGCTTGTCAGAATCTCCATCTGGGTCCGATGAGTTATGTCGACGAAGTGTACAAATTAGAAAACATGTACAACGTCTAGAGACACGTATTCCCACCGGTACCAGATAGAGAATTGCGTCGCAAACCAAAGGGTCGACCTTACTCGATTAGAATACGTAACAATATGGATATCTGAGAAATAGCCAGTCAACAGAAGTTATGCGAATGGTGTAGGAACCCAGGCCATACAAGCCGATCATGCCCAAATCGCAATAGTTGAACGTTATTGTAAAAAAATTTGTATTATTTATATTTTTAAAATAAAAAATTGGTACAAATATTCAGAATATTGATTTATTTAAAAGAAAATCTATTTTATTAAAATATTAAAGTAAATTGCAATTACTTTATTCAAAATAATGTTTTATTTTAGTACATGAAATAATATAGAAGAATTTCTATTTTATTACATCAAATAATATCAAAATATTCAAAATGTTTGTACAAATAAAAATCAATCTCCGTGCCCTCTGGATTCAGTGCCGCATAGCTGTCGTCAACGGTTACGCGCTGGATTCCTTCTTTGTCTAGCTTTTGGCGAGGGTTGTGGTTGCGCCGATGGGGATTCTAGTTCATCCAGTTGTCGGTGTTAGGACGATGAGCCATATTGATAGAATAGTGAATGTGGAGGTGTTTGCATCACCAACGGTGAAGCTGTTTCAAACCCATACGGTTGTGGGGTTTGGTAAAAAGAAGAGCTCCCCGACGGCCCCTCTTGCGATCCCTCGTGCGACGTTGGCCTATACATCAGCGGTCCACTCGACGTAATCGAATATGGAGATAAACAGGGCCATTGACTCCAACCTGCCATAGGACTAGAAAAAGGAAACACATAAGGGCTAGGATACGCACCTGGCATCATATGAAAAGGCTGTGCCGTTGGTATCGTCGGTTGAACTGTTGGGTCGGGAGACTGTGTCGGTGCTTTTGCTGGGCCTGATGATTGTATGGACGTTGATGATGGGTCGGGTGAATGTCTGGGCCTCGTTGATGGGCTTGTGTCGTCGTCCCTTCTTTTTGAATTTAAAGGGCCACATCGTTCCCTTTGGACACGCAATTGCTGCTGCCTCTCCTCTGCTGACAGTAAATACTGCTTGCCATAGATCCTAAACAATGGCATGTATTCCGGCACGCACGCTAACTCTGGAACGATGATCGGTTCCTGAGTTGGTATATAATCTTACCGATCTTCCCACATTTGGATGTAGTATGACCAGAACCTCGGCCAATCCGTATGCAATTGCCGTAGGTCGATTTTGTGATGGTCATCCAACACCCCAAGTGCCACGAGAATCAATTATCGGAATCTAAATTACCGTAATACTCTGTCCAACTGGTGCATCTCCACAGTCGTAAAGTTGACCAATGGGACTTTGACATGCCAAGCGTTTGGATTTTTTAAGTACTCATCCAGAATTACTGTCCGAATTGTCGGATCCTCGTATGGTGTCTATTGAAACTATATGACCATGATGGAAATATTATTTATATACTAAATACGGGTTATACCAATCGACTATCTCATGATAGAAATATCTATTTTATTTGATACTTACTTGTGCTTCTGACCGTTGGTCTAATAGAAGCCGTATATCTTCAAGAGAGTTAGGTAATCGAGCATAACTTGCCAGATGGTTCCACCTAATTAAATAAATTTTTAGCATTCGATTATATATTAAATTTACGTAATAATTGTAAAATCTAATATAAAATTTACCTCGTTATGAGCGGGAATGTATACTGGTGGTCCACTTGAGGACGTAAACATGGAAAGCGAAACCGTGCCCATGACTGCAGTAGTGACAGGCAACCTCCGATTTTCTCTTTATTCGGTCGCATCGCCTCGCACATCTCCCGGTACAATGTTGCCAACACGGCAGACCCCCAACTAAATTCACCAGCTGCTCAAAAATCAATGAGTTTCAGCAGCCATCTTAGATATACGAGGTTTCGTGAAAAGTCTGGCATCAGATAAACTCTAATTATCTGAAGAATGTATGCCCGAGCATATCAGATTCTTTCTAGTTCGGTTGAATCGTCATCCGGATCCGGGAATGTGTCTCGTAACTAGCCCATCTCGATCCGACCTCCGTTAATATTCTCCGGAATAGTGCCCAAAAGATCGTAGCATACCGCTTCCCAATCACCAGATTGAACAGACCCGGTGACTGCGTACCCGTCCATTGGCAATCCCAATTGCAAATTGACATCTTCCAAAGTAATAGTGCACTCTCCACATGGAAGATGGAATGTGTGCGTCTCGAGTCTCCACCTCTCAATTAACGCACTGATAAGTTTCGGGTCCAACTTGCATCCCCGGCCTACCGTCGCCACGTGCCAAAAACTCGCCTCCCGTAGGTAATTTCTCTACCAACGGTGAAGAAGGACCATGCATATTACGAATATAGCATTGCAATGTCCGATCTACAGACTTTTATAAAAAATAATAAAATAATAATTATTTAAATTTGCATGAATAAAAAAATCTTAAATAATATTTAAAAATTAAATTTAACACTTACCATTTTCATTTGTTCAATGTGTATATGCTTGTCATCAAGACGGATCAATTTTCCGGCCATTGCTAAATTGGTACAAACTTTTACGATTTAAAAAAATTCAAAAAAAATTTTAAAACTTTTTTAAAAATAATTAAAAAATTAAAGCTCTTTTAAATAGAAATTTGAGAGGAATTTGAGAGAATACTAGAGAGAATACTAGAGAGAAATTGAGAGAAATGATTTAGTTGTGAAAAAAAATGAAGGTGGGGGGAGGGGGTTTTATAGTTTTTTTTTTTTACCGTTAGGGGGTCACCAATGGTCAAAAAAGTATCCGTTGGTACTATTCATGCACGGGCAAAACGCATCCCCAGGGGAGTGTCTACGTGGTAGGAAAGTGCGCCTTTGAGGGAGCGATTTTTGTCCACATAGGCAAAATGCTTCCTCAAGGACGCATTTTTCTACCACGTCCCCTGACATCACGCTGACGTGGAGCGCTTTCCGGAAATTGGGCCATTCCGATAAATAATTATTTAACGGGCCCATTTCGGTAAATTATTTAAAAAAAAATAATTTTTATATGTAATTTGCCCAACCCTCTCACTTCCACAGTAACAAACCATACATAATAAGGTAATATGGCAATCCATTCCTTTGTCACTAAACATAAATTTTCCACCAATTTAAGCTTGCTTGACACCTAGGTGCCATTAAGCCTTCTTTTCTTTTTCTCTTGGAGTTTCAGTGGAGAGAGCAGGAAGTTTCAATTTGGTTTCTGCCACCCACTAAGAGCATATTAATTAATATTAACATTAATCTATGGTTAGTGTTTTTCACATGGTAGAAATTAATGGAAATGGATGGTGAATATCAAATTAATCCACTAACAAATTTTTAATAATGATTTAATTACTCCCAAGCCCTTAGTAAATTTCACATTAAGTCCTACCAATTTTCCCTAATCAAATTTCACTAATTTAATCACTTTGTAATTTAATCTTTATACTATTTTCACTAATTATTCAAATAAACCATCTAATATTTCTAATTGCTAATTTCCTAGTCAACTCATAAATATCATCGGTTTAATAATCGGACTGTTTCAATTTAAGGAAACTCGGGCTTGAAATCGATTTTTCCGACACCAATGAAAATCAAGTTGTTACAAATTATTGAATGACCTCCTCTAAAACCGAGTAAAAAAATAAATTCCTTTCTACAAAAATAATAAAAGCCCCTTACTTTAAATAATAGTGGAGAATTCAATTCAATCAAATAATAAATTATGTTTTTCAAAAATATTTTAAGAGATCATAACTTGTTGAGGGTGAGTCGGCTCGTTCGAGAGAGTTTTTCGAAATTTCGTTCGTCGGGGTTTTGTTCCCATCCTTCGCGAAAAGCCATATTCGTTCATGAAAGGGGTGCCTCAGTTGGTGGTACCTACAAAACTCGGAAGAGATGTTAGTATTGTGCATAGGAATAATTATGAAATTAGTTCAACAAGTTTTCTTTTTCCCTCATTTTTTTTCGTTCTCACTTTTTTTTCCTAACAAATAAATTTAGGCTCCGTTTGTTTCATTGAAAATGGCTTCCGGAATATGATTTCTAGAAAATGACTTACTATTCTGGAAAAGTTAATATTTTCTGGTGTTTGGATGAATTTATATAAAATATTTTTTTTGTTTGGCAGGTTCTTTAAAAACATTTCATAAAAGTCGTTTTCAATTAAACAAACATACATTTGAGATTTTTTTTATTTTTTCATTGTTTAATTGAGTTTCTTTTATATCTGTAATTTTATATTTTACATTGTTTTTACATATATTAAAAATATTTTGTTAAATTTAGGTTCATTGCAACAATTATTTTTTAGTTACATGACTACCAACTGAGTATTTTTTTATTTATTTAAAAATGTGACTTTAACAAAATTGACAAAAAAAAAATCAATAATGTCAGCAGTTGGACTTAATTTTCAAATCTGAAAAGTAGAGTGACTAAATTCTTGAAAATAAAAGTACAGAAACTAAATTACAAATTTGTGAAGAGTATATAGACTTATGACATATTTTAACATTTATATTACAAAACATTTATTATTAATATATTTATAATTGTAATAAATATTTAGTATTAAAATATTAATATTGATATTTTCAATAATATGTGAACAATATTATTTAAAATTATTATTTTTAAAATTTACTATTAAAATAAAATTTAAATATTAAATAATTTATTAAAAATAATAAATTATATTAATTATATTAATAATTTATTATATGACTAAATATAAATAATTAAATACGCATGTTTAATAATATTAAAAAAAATATTTAAACATAAAATATAAAAGCTTTTTTTTATAATGCATTTTTATATTTATATATATTTATAAAAGATAGAGATTTTATATAGTAAGTGAGGTAGAAAGACTACCACAACCATTTCATAATTATTGTTCAAAAAAATCCACTTTAATTTGTATCGGTAAATAAATTTGAAATTACTTGAGTTTTATTATCCTACGTATATCCTTATTTAAAGTAATTTATAAAATAAATAAAAAAGAATACCGAAATAAAAGGTTTATCTTAAAAACAGAGAATTTAGGCCAATGAAACTGACCCCTCCTTTCACTTTTCATCGTAAATGGTTAAAGGAACTGACGGCAGCCTATCAACCATTCCAAAATATAATATTTAATAACTAAATTTAACACTTTTTCGATATTTAATTATTTTGGTCCAATTTAATACTCGACACATTTTTTAAATTTATAGGTTCAATTTGATATTTGAATTTAACTAAATTAAAAAAAATAAATTTTTTTTATAAAAATATGATATCAAATATTATATTAACCCAAAAACCCCCTCCATTGAAGTGAAAATATACAAAGTAATAGAAAAACATTATCACGTAGATGTCACTACTTTTGTCTGAAACAACACACACCAAGAGCGAGAGAAAGCCTTCAAAACAAAAGAAAAATTAGAACATCAAACATGATTGGTCCAGGCAGACCTCTCTTCGTCCTCTTTGGATCTTCCATCGTTCAGTTGAGTTACAGCCACGAAGGTTGGGGTGCAATTCTTGCACATGCATATGCTCGCAAGGTATTTCCTTTCATCTTATTCTTCTTTGCATTTATTGTTTTCTGGGTTAATATTAGCACAAATGGGTTGATACCCAGATTTCATATCAGCTTTAAAAAGCTATAGATTTTGGGTTTCTCCTTTGATGAACAGAGAAGAGATTCACACATTTTTCTCTTAGTAGTGGGATTCAGGTTGCTTTTTCTCAAATCCTTCGAGGAAGAAGATTATTCATATGGATTCCAATTAGCATCTCTCTTTTTTTCTTTTCTGATTGCTTTTTCCTGTGAGTCTGATTTCAATGGATTGGTGTGGCAGCCTTTTGTTGGGGGTCCACTTTACCTTTTGGAAAGACAAGGAAAAACTACCGGATGGTCATTTTACTTTCATTGTCTACTTTTAAGCATCCTCCTCATTCTAACCTCATTACGCTTTTCTTACTTGAAAAAGAAGGGGTAACTATCCCAGTCATAAAACTAGGTGATTCCGTTTGGTCACTTGATTTTTAAATCGTTTTTACTTTGGTCACAGAAAAATCAGTTTTTAACTATTGATGATAGAAACGCATACAGAACAGGATTGCAAGTTTATCTAAGTTCTAGACAAATGTGGAAAATTGGAATTTAACCTATTTAGATCTAAGTAAAATAAAAGGGCAACAAATAAAAACTTAATGATTAAGTAAGAAAGAACAAGTAAGCCGAATTGAAAAATTAGTCGGTTTGTTCTTGATGAATTTAGATCAAGTCAAGACTCTCAATTAAGAGAAAACAATAGGTTAGAACAAAATTGAAAGAATAATGATTAAAGTCAAATGAAATCAAAAGAACAACAAAGATCCAATCATTTAAATATGTTTTGGGTCATTCTTGATTGAGAAGAAATTGTCAAATTGAGACATAGGGTGAGTTTGGATGGGCGGTGCGCTTACCTGCGGTTAGTATAAAAACAGCGATGGCGGTGAGATTAGATACTGTAGTGATACTGTAGCGTGAGACAAAAAGTAAACGCACCGCACCGCACCACACCCAATCGCCCATCCAAACCCACCCATAAACAAAAGAAGCAAAACAAATTAGCTACTGAATGAAAAAGAAACCTAAAAGTAAAGAAAGAGAGGGGTGGCTAAAAGAGTGTCAAAGAAGGATTAAATTAGGATTTCTTGAGTTAAAAGAAATTGTTGTCGAACTCCAAGGAAGCCCCCAAGCATATCTAAAACCAATTTATTAGAATGAAGAATTAAGTAAATAAAATTTGTTTTAGTAACAAAAGAATTCAAAACAACAATAAAAGAAAAAAAAACTCCTATTTTGATAAACTAAGATGAGAGAAAAGAAAACTTAATTCTTGAATGATTTCTCAAACATTAATTAAGATGTGATAAGTATACAAACTAATCATGACAACTTATCAACTAACTAACTAATTAACATGAAAAAAATGTTCAACTGTGGAAATATGACAGGAAATTCGGCCAAGGGGTCAATTGGGCTCCTTGAGTCAAATTTTTACAAAGTGATTCATTTATTTAATAAAACTTGGACAGAAAATTTAAAAGTTTTATAATTTGGGTCACTTTAACACTTTGGTTTGATATTCAACTGGGTCCTCCAAATTTTATATTGGGTTTGTGGATATCCCAATGGGCCGATTTTCAAGAAGTTGGACTTGTGATATGTTCGCTCTTGAAATTAGCTCATTCAAGCTCGTAAGTGTAATTCACTGCGCACCGACTTCAAGATTTGATTTCTTGGGCCAAGAATTTTAAAATTTCAAATCTTGATTTTCTTGATTCTAGAAATCTTCCAAAACAACAAAAATGGATCAAGATTCAGTTTCTTAATTTTCTTGAAAACAATAAAGTGAATCTTAATTTTCTTTTTTGCTTGCATGCACGTCTAGGGCCTTTATAATGAAGTTTGGTATGGTTTCATTCAAATTTGCCTTGATTTTTTTACCTTTAACCTCGTTATTGGGCCTTTAGGTAGTGTAAACCTAACACATCCATTGGCCTGAAATTGGGCATTGAGCCTCACATCAATTTATCAAAGTTATAAAAAAAAGCATTAAGGATTTAAGTAAAAAAGCAGTAGAAACTAAAATAATGCTTTTTTTTTCAAATTGTACTTGTTTACCTCCATGCCAAAAGTTCTATTTTTTTCAGTATTAATTTTATCAAATTAAATAATATTGAAAAAACAAAGAAAATTAGAACTTTCAGTAAAGGGGTAAACAAGTACAAATTGACAATTTATACATTATTTTAATTTCTACCATTTTTTTAGCTTAATCCTTAAGGTTTTTTACTTCTACCAATACTTTAAAAAATAATTTTTTTTGGGTGACTAAAATAAAAGTGAGCTAGAAGTTGAGTAATCAAAATAAAGTGCAAACATGATGTGGCGTGTACCGTCAACTGACACTAAAGATTTAACGTTTGAATAACTAAAATGAAAAGACCCTAAAAGTTGAGAGATGAAATTGCAAAGATTTCTTTTTAAATGACCTAAATGAAAGCAGCCTAAAATTTGAGTGTCCAACCGGGTGGTTTACCAAAAAAGAAAACCCATTATTTGCATAAGAAAATGTAGATGAACAAGATCAATTGAATAGAGATCTAAGCACACAAAATTGCATGTTTTGGTGCTTTGTTTTAATGGTGATAGGCAGACATAATTCTGCGAGGATACAGAGGGTGGAACTCGAGGCGTGCTTTGGAAGTTCTAGATAAAGTTTTCCCCAAGGTATCGTAAGTTTTATTGGAGTTTATCTTTAACCCTTTATTCTCAAAGGCATGCAACATAAATAATAAATAAATAAAAAGCTTTATTTTAAATTATTTGATGTTTCTTATTTTTCTCAATTATATGAATGGAGGATGCTGCTGTACAACCTTCATTGGTGATAGTTTATTTTGGTGGCAATGACTCAACTGAGCCCCACCCATCCGGCCTTGGTCCCCATGTACCTCTTCCAGAATATGTTGAGAACATGAAGAAGATTGCTATGCATCTCAAGGTACATTATTATTACAAGTAAAATACCTTGGAATATGATTTCCTTATCTGAATTCTGATATCTACTAAGCTTTCCACTGCTTTCAATTGGATCTGTCACTTGGTTTGGTTTTGGATGGGGATTACTTCGGGTTTTACAGTCATTTCAGATTTGAATCATTTTGTATTCCGATCTTTCAAGTTTATTTGGGTTGGATTTTTTCGGATTGCTCGTTCGAGTCATATTTCAGGTTTAGGTTGGATTAATTGAACTTTTTATTTTTAAATTAATCAGATTGAGTTTTAGGGTTCAAGTCAGAATGGTTGGGTCCAGTTTTAATCCTTCTCTTTTTATGTTTCTTAATTACCTAACTGAACTATGAAACCTGAAGATTGATAGTTAATCTGGTATAAAACCATGGCACTGTGTCACGTATCATTTGATCATCAGGGCCTATCGGAGAACACTCATGTAATGTTCCTTAGCACTCCACCGGTGAATGAGGGACAAATACTAGAAAGCTTTGGTAAATGCGGTCGAACCAATGAAGGTTGCCGGATTTATTCCGAAGCTTGTTTAAAACTATGCCAAGAAGTGGATATAAAATGTATTGATCTTTGGACTGCAATCCAGCAAAGAGACGACTGGAAGACAGTTTGCTTTACGTAAGTTTACTTTTATTCCAATAAAAAAAGAAAAGAATTACTTATTTTGAATAGCATTAGAAGATTCAATTATGTGTTTAAGTGATTCCATTGAAACATCGGAAGTTGATCAAATATTGGTTCCTCTGATTATAGGGATGGCATCCATCTATCCTCCGAGGGGAGCAAGTTAGTGGGTGAAGAAATATTGAAAGCCCTGGCAGAGGAACCAAGTTTATGCTGGAGATCATTGCCGACTGAATTTGATGAAGATTCAGTCTTTGATCCTGTCGATGAAGAAGGGAAGAACATTAACATTTCAAACCTGTAGTTTTCCACCATGTGCCAAATGGGAATAATTCCCTCAAGCCCTTATCAAGTTTGGTTGCCTTTTTCGTTTTCCTTTAATGTTTGACTTCTCCTATAGAGAAACATATGATTGCAGAGAGGTCTTCCTAGTATCTATTCCATGCAATATTAAACTGGAATTGTAAGTGGGCCACGGGATGGAAATAAAATGAAATTCCTAGCATCTCCAGCCCTGCAATGTGCCCGCCCAAAATAATAGAAACCAGACCTTGAAATCGAGGGAGTAAACACAGGCAATTCCTCAGAAAATTAGATGAGAGACAAGTAGAGATTGCTGAAACTTAGAAAGGCAAGATAATACACAAAGGTCAATACATACACAACTGATAAGGTTAAAATGGGGATTTCAAACAGTATACATTCATTTGTACAAATATTTTACCCCAAAAGAGATTAGTTCATATTTTTTTTAAAAATCCAAATGTTTTACTTAAATCAATTTTCAGGTTTAATGTTTTTGTCCCTAATATCTTAAATTTTGGTCAGGCTTGGATTGAATGAGTAGTCTGACATTTGAACAGGTCTAACCTATCATGTTTTACAATAATTAATTATAATTATAATTATAATTATTGAGATGTATTCATGTTGTGACTCACAAAAAATGTTAAAAAATACATAATGTTAAAGATATAATTATATTAGAATATGATGTAATTTATAATTGAAGTTAATTTATAACTAATTAGATTTATATACTTTTTTAATTGAAATGTATTGAATTTAAACATTGAAGATAACAATAATGTATAAAATAAAAATTAATTATTAAAGGGTAAAGTTGTTGTTTATTTAAAATTCTTATTTTCGTATTGCATGGCTGGAATCCATTAGTAGTTACTATTTATGAAACATGAACACATGTATGCCAATTTTCAGCAACTGACGAGGGGTTTTAGTTGTGTACCACAAGTTGCAGATTTTCGTTCCCCCGCCCTTGTTTCTCTAGTTTTGAGAAAGAGACAAGGATAATGGCATTGGGTTAAAATTGATATTTTATTATTATAGAAAATAATTATTTAGTGAGAAAACATAAATACAAAAATGAGAACATGAAATTGCTTAATAAAAACATTATAATATTGCAGAAAAACAATAAACACTTTCACTTGCTTTTGGAACATGTAAATCACAACTTGGTGAATTTCATCCTGATGTTGTACCATCCTCTCTTACACAATCCTACAGCCTTCCATCCTTGTCTGCATAATAATTGTCTAATGTCACTGCGTTTATTGTCTCCCTCCCCCATTTCCACAAACCCCAACACTTGATTATCCTTCTCAAACTCTCATTTATAAAATCCATTCCTACCCACGCAACAGATTCCGTTTTCCTTCCCACTACTGTAAAAGTAACTCACTGCCATTCCGTTGCAACTTTCGCCCGTTTTCATATGTCCTCTCCTCTCTTTGGCTAACGGAGTTTTGCTTCTTCACAACCTTCTTTTCTGTTAAAGAGGATATATATTTCACTAACAACATTGAAGAATATTACAAGAGAATGGAAAGCAAATCAGTGAGTAACTTGTTTTCAATAAATGGCATATAATCCAATTTCAAAGAAGTTGTTTGACTTTTGTTATCAATTTATGTCCGATTATCTAATGGCCTGCTTCTTGGATAATAAAATTCTAAAGTAAAAGAATTTAATTTTAAATGTCATAAAAGTATAGGGACTGAAAATAAATTATACCATTAGCACCCCCAATTTCACACAACACTATTCAGCCACGGTAACCATGAGTACCCCCAACTTTCTTCTAACCACAATAACAAAATTAATATGCAATGTATGTGTAAATTTATCTATCCACAGTTTTTTTATTAATTAACTCTATCCAGATTAGACAGTTTTTTTTATTAATTAAGTCTATCCACTTTTTTATGGTCGGGTTTATAGGTCCAGCTCCGAAAGTCCCCCAAAATTTAAGAGGGTTTAAGTAAAAATATTAGATCCAAAACATAGGATTTAACAAAAAAATTAGGCTCGTTTAAAATATAGGTCGAACTCAAGCTTAAACATTTAAGGCCCGAGTCCAACCCTGGAGACTTATTTTTAAGTTTATAATACTTTATATTATGTTATTTTTATGTAATTTATAACACATTAAAAAAATAAACTTATGCTAAATATGTAACACTACTCTAATGTAAACATTAAAATAATGTTAAGATGATTATATAAAAATTTTCAATAAATAAAAAATATATAAAATAATATAAATATTTTTAAAAAAATTAAAAATAATATGGGCGAGTTTAAAATGGGCTTGAGTTAATCTTTTGCAAATATGGATGGGTTTGGGCAAAATTTTAGGCTCGTATTTTGGGTCGGGTTGGATTTGGGCTTGCATAAACTATATTAATATTATGCTTAGGCCTGACCAATGAGCACCTCTAATCTACAATTAATAACAAATTTTGCACTAGTATCTTCTGTACTGGTTGAAACCTCTCATCCTAATAATAAATTCAAACAATAAATTTTAGTTTTTAATTACATTTTAAAATAAAATATAATCATATAATTAAGTTATTGGATATAATTAATAATTTTAAAATTAATATTTTCATATAAATATGTGTAATTCAAATACATTTACATGCATATATATTTAAAAGATACAGGTAAATTCGAAATGATACATCAAAATACTTTGCACTAGTATGTATCTATACATAACAAAAACGATATGATTCTCTAAGGCAGAAGCAGAATAAAGTTTTAAGGGACTATAATTGAATTATAAATTCTTGAAGTCCAGAGACAATTTTACTATTATATTAATTTTTAATTTTATATTTTTTAAGGGCTTTAAAGTAATTTTATTATTTAGGGGCAAGGCTTCTACCCTTGGATTCAGTATTGACTATCGACTACCTTGCATTTTATTAAAAAATAGTAAATTAATAAGATTTTGATTTGAGTTAAATTAATATTGGATTCTAATTGTAATTGTTACTAAAATTAATTTTAATTTAGAAAAAAAACTCTTAAAATTAAATGAAAAAAATTCACGACATATACCATTTATCCATGCTTCGACGATATCAATCTAACCCATTTCATGTTATTTCAGTAGAAGAAATTGAAGTTCAGTCTGATCTATCTTATGAAGAAGAACCGATTGAAATCTTAGCTTGAGAAATGAAAGAGCTGAGGAATAAGCACGTGCCATTGGTGAAAGTCCTATGGCGTAGTCATAGTGTTGAAGAAGCGACTTGGGACTGGATGTAACAGCCCGGTTTTAGCTAAATCGGAACAGTGGTTTCAGGACCACAAATCCAAAGTCAAAATATTTATTTTATCATTTTATTATGGTTTATAGCATGATAGAATTATTGTGTGAAATTTTCGTAAAGAAATTTTACCTTTTAAGTGTTTAATTCGGTACAAACGACTAAATCGCGTAAAGCGTAAAAGTTGTGTTCTATATGCTAAAGGTATCAAATAGCTATAGAACTTAAAAGGTCCTTATGTAGTAAATATCCCATTTATGAGATAGTGGATGATAGTAGAGTGGCAATTGGTGTTATTATTAATGTTTTTAAAGGGTAAAAAGGTAAATAAGTAATTAATGATAAGTTAAATAAAATAAAAACAAAACATCATCATCTTTTCACCATTTTAAGCCGAAACTTAAAGAGGAAGAATCCATTTTTATGTTCAACATTCGGAAACCTTAATCCCTTCAATTAGGTATGAATTCTTAACCCGTTTTTAATAATTTTTATGTTTTTGAGATGATTGCTTCGTAATCTAGCTAGCCCGTGCCTCTGAATTCGAAACTATTAAAGAGTTAACATGTTGCCATTGTTGAACGCTTGAGTAAATTGATTATTTATGATAGATTATGAATATTTGATGTTAGATTTTCATCTTTTATAAAGTTATTTTTGAGAAAAATGTCAATTTTGGACTAAATTGTAAAATGTGAAAATATAGTGGTTAAAATGTGAAATAAATTGAAAATATGGGCTAATAGTAAGATATGGAAAATTCGGCTAGCTTGGGTTTGTGTTTAATTTCATGAAATTGTGATTTTATGTGATAAGGACTAAATTGCAAAAAAGTGAAATAATAGGGGAAAATGTGTAATGGCCTAAATTCAATGTTATCGGAACAATGGTTTCGTAACCACAAATCTGATTTAAAGAGAAATTTATTTTAATATTTTTGCATGAATATTGATATGATAGGAAAATCGTATGAAAATATCGATAGAAAAATTTTACCGACTTAATGGTAGTTAGAAAAAGAAATTATCGAAGAAATTGGGTAAAAAAAGGTATCGAGACCTCGATCTCGTAAAACCGAGTCAAAAATATTTTTATAAATATTTATGAAATGTTAGTAATATGGTATTAAAATTTCGCTAGAAAATTTTAATGTTTGGGTAGTCAATTAAGTGAAAAGGACTAAATTGAAAAAGGTGTAAAAGTTACTAGAAGGATTAAATAGCTCAATTGTTAAATGAGGAGGGACATAAATTGAAAATAAGCCCAAAAGGAGATATTTTGGGTGGCATAAGCTGAGAAAAATCAGGAGAATTGGAGAATTAATGGTAAAATTGGAATTGTGCAAATTTTACTTTAAAAGTTAGGACTAAAGTGGAATTATCTAGATTTCTCTTTATTTTCTGCATTCTCATCAGAAAAAAACGTCCTAAGGGTTTATTCAAGCTGGTTTTTCATAATGTTTGCACCATGTGAGTTAATCCTTTCCTTTTTTTTGTAATTTTTGTGTTTCTAAGACTTTTACAACTAGGTCCTATTACTAAATTCATTAGTTTTTGATTTTATGAATGAAATTGAAAGTTTCTATGAATATGTGCTGGAATTTTATGATGAAATAGCATGAAATTGAAGCTTTAATTTGTTTATGAGATGATTTTATTAGGTAATTTTAATAGAAATTGATTTGTAGGACTTAATTGTGAAAAAGTTTGGAATTAAAGTCTAGTGCTAAAATTATGATTTCCAAAGGTTATAAAGTAGTTTAAAGTGATAGAATAAAGTGTTAATTGAGAAAACTCAGCTCAATTCAGAGGTTAATTGAGCAGGGATGAAATTATCATTTATTGAAAGCTTAGGGGAAAAATGGTAATTAACATCATGCACTAAAACAGTTTTGGACAGCAGTAGTAGTCTAATTTTGAAAAATCACTAAAAATTGTATAGATCTAATTAGAGGATGAATAAAATATGATATTAAATCTTATTGAGTTTAGTTTTTTATAAAAGAAACGGTGTAAGCAATGGAATTGTAAATCATGAGATATAATAGATTTTGTGAGACAATGTCGGAACGGATTCGGGTTCCCCTGTTCTGACTTTGGAAAATCATAAAAATTGGAGAAAAATAATTAGGGGCTTAAATTTATATGTTTAAAATCTTTAATGAGTTTATTTTCAAAATAAATAAACGAGAACATCATCCGAATTCTGTATAATGAGATAATTAATTTTTAGTGAAGAGGAGTTGGAACTGTCAAACAGTGAAACAAGGGAAACTTTAAAGAATAAACTGTACTTATTGGCTAAATAAAAAATTATGAAAATTTTATGGTAAGAATATATGTGAGTCTAGTTTTAGGGAAAATTAGCATATCTTAATTTGGAGTTCCGTAGCTCAAGATATAAATAATTTAGTGACTATGACTCAATGAGACAGCTTTGAATGCACTATAAAGAATAATAAAATTATAGATAATGTTACATATAAACATGAAATGTATTAGATTAATGATTAAATCTATTTATTTAGATCCAGAAAATTCAAATACGAAGCTAGACCGAGGAAAAGAAAAAGTTCGGGATTAGTAAATTTTTGTTTACGAACAACTATCGAGGTAAGTTCATGTAACTTGAATTATATTATTAAATGTTTGTTATTGATGTGAATATGATTTGAATGCTCATTGTATGAAAATTGATGACACATTGATATATTTGACAAAAAGGGGAAGAAATCTCAGTTGAATGGAAGGAAAATTCGATGGATCTCTGAAAAGGAATTGACGGTAAAAAGGATCTAACCCAGACGGGTGATCCTATCCTGATATAGCCCTGCCGAAGAATATGTGGAAAATGGATTTAGCCCGGACAGATAATCAGAATTAGGGTCTGAATTTAGCCTGAACTGGTAATTCAGATCCAAGCTCATTAGAGTAATTTTTATTGCAGGGGATTTAGCTTGGACTGGTAATCCCGACAATACTCTATGAGTTTATATTACAGCAGATTTAGCCTGGACTGGTAATCCCGCTATAAGGATGAGGCTCGCGGGAGTGTGCTCTCTAAAATGAAAATGTGCGCACATGAATATGAATTGACGGACCCGGATTTGTACACTAAAGTGTACCTCTGAAAATCCATCGAAATTCTAAGAAATTCAACCGGATAAATATGGAAAAATAACAAGGGAATAGAAATCATGGTATTGATGAGCTCATCAATCGTGATATATATATTATTGATACATGGAATTACTGAACTAACTTAAATGTTGAGTTTGTGCATGTTAGGGGAATAATGTATTGAATGGATGTATGAATGTTTATTGCATTGTATTGAAAATATTAGGTAAGTATAATTCTTGTTACATGAGCTTATTAAGCACAAAGTGCTTACCCTGTTTCCCTTTTCCCTGTTTTGTAGTGTTAAGAGCTCGGAGGTCGGATTTGGTCGGAGACACATCACACTATCAACCTCAAGATCTTGGTATATAAAGAAACTTTATTTTGGAAATCAATGGCATGTATAAGTTAGTAAAGTAAATGTTAATGTGAAATGAATGTATGGTTAGCCATTGGCATGGCTAACAAATTTTGGTTTTGGTATGTGATGAGGTTATCTTATGAATACGTTAAATCTATCTTGAAAAATATGTTGAAATGGATTGGTTGTGTTGGATTGGTCTCGGTTTAAAATTGCAGGGAAGATTAGATACTTGTAAAGGGGTTATATTGAGTTTAAAAAAAAAAATTTAGGGATTTTGCGAAAAATTTATTCGGTAAAATTTGGTAATGCCTCATACCCCATTTCGGCAACGAATACGAGTAGAGGGTATTACATTTGTTGGTATCAGAGCTACTGTTTAGCCGGTTCTCGGACTGACGTAGCAAATACGGGATTAGCTATACATGCCATTTAAATTATTATTGATAGTGTGATATCTCCTGACCATTTGAAATGTGATTTTCTTATAGTAAATGCCTGCCGACTGAGCTCAACCCGAGGAAGCCGGGAGTCATGCTCTGGCTTCAGAACAAGGAGAAGTTGAAGCTACTAGTAGTAGAAGGTCCGAGACAAGACCAAAGTGAAGAGGCTAAAATGACCTTCTATCAAATGATGAATGAATGGTTTACTCAGTATATAAGAACTAACCCTGTAGTGCAGCAAGCTCAAGCTCCTGCTCATGCTCCTCCTCTTCCACCGATTCTCAAGATTCCACAGGGTACAGGTACTGAATCTATCAAAAAAGGGAAAGCTCCGGTTGATAAATTCAGAAAATATGGGGCAGAAGAATTCAGAGCTACAGTTGATGATGATCCCAAACAGGCTGAATTTTGGTTAGAAAATACTACTCGGGTTTTGGAGGAATTATCTTACACACTAGAAGAGTGTCTGAAATGTGCAGTATCATTGCTAAAAGATACAACTTACCATTGGTGGAATACTAAAGCTTCATTGTTCCAAAAGAAGAAATTACATGGGAATTCTTTCAGACCGAGTTCAGAAAAAAATATATCAGTCAGAGGTTTCTCGATCAGAAGAGAAAATAATTTCTTGAGCTGAAACAGGGTAACAGATCGGTATCTGAGTATGAAAGAGAATTTATTCGGTTAAGTAAATATGCTCGGGAATGGGTACAATCAGAAGCTGAAATGTGTAAACGATTTGAAGAAGGGTTGAATGAAGATATCAAGATATTGATCAGAATTCTTGAAATCCAAGAGTTTGCTATCCTTGCAGAGTGAGCTTATAATGCAGAAGAAATGAGCAAAGAAAAGAAACAAGCTGAAAGAGAAGCTCGGGTTTTCAGTAAAAGATTGATAGGGAAATCTCAATCATCTTCAGTTTCAAAGAAATTAAAGAGGTATTATGATCGTCCTACTTCACTAACAGGATATTCTGGAAAGGAACGGGGCATCCAACGCAATAACTCGAGATCTCCCACTCCGTCTGTGACTAGAATGGGTAGTGTCGGCAGTCCTAAGTCGAGATGCCAGTATTGTAATAAAACTCATTTTGGTGAATGTCGGTTAAAGAGCGGAGCTTGTTACTGATGTGGTTCTTTCGATCATTTCCTCAGAGATTGTCCAGAAAGGGGTGCAAAAGAAGCTGAGCAGACATCGAAGCTGAGTAATCTAGTTTCGAGGGGTAGACCACCTCGACCATCTGGTAATGTCAGTGGTAGCCGAGGAGCTACGAAAGATACTGCAGGTAGGCCTGAGACACAAGCACTTGCTAGGACATATGCCATCTGTGCTAGAGAAGATGTTTAAGCACCCGGTGTTATTACTGGTACATTTTCTTTACTTGATATTGATATTACTGCATTGATTGATCCTGTTTCTACACATTCATACATATGCACAAAATTAGTATTTGTTAAAAATTTGTCTGTTGAACCTACTAAATTTGTGGTTAAAGTCTCGAACCCCCTGGGCTAGTTTGTAATGGTGGATAAAGTTTGTAAAAATTGTCCACTGATGGTAAAAGGTATTTGTTTTCCGATTGACTTGATGTTATTGCCTTTAGATGAGTTCGATGTAATATTGGGTATGGATTGGCTAACTCAGCATGATGCAGTAGTAAACTGTAGACAGAAATATATTATGCTGAAGTGTCAGAATGAAGAATTACTTCGGGTTAAATCTGATCAGACAGAGGAATTATCTAATGTGATTTCAGTTATGACAGCTCAGAAGTGTGTTAGAAAAGGGTATGATGCTTATTTGGCATATGTGTTAGACACTAAGGTATCTGAGTCAAAGAAACAGGCAATACCAGTTGTATGTGAATTTTTTGATGTGTTTCCAGAGGAATTACCGAGGTTGCCACCAGAAAGGGAAGTGGAATTTTCTATAGATCTGATTCCGGGAACTACTCCAATCTCCATAGCTCCATATTGTATGGCTCTTATGGAATTAAAGGAGTTAAAGACACAGTTGCAAGAACTTGTTGATAGGGGTTTTGTCCGACCAAGTCATTCACCTTGGGGTGCTCTGGTTCTATTTGTGAAAAAGAAGGATGGGTCCTTAAGATTATGTATTGATTATCGACAGCTCAACAAAGTCACTATAAAGAATAAGTACCCATTGCCTCGGATTGATGATCTGTTTGACCATTTGAAGGGTGCCACTATATTTTCAAAGATTGATCTCCAATCGGGCTACTATCAGTTACGGGTAAAAGAGCCAGATGTCCCAAAGACAGCTTTCAGAACCAGGTACGGGCATTATGAGTTTCTTGTTATGCCGTTTGGGCTGACTAATGCACATGCAGTATTTATGGACCTGATGAATCGGATATTCAGACCGTACTTAGACAAGTTCGTAGTAGTTTTTATTGATGATATCTTGGTCTATTCCCGAAATGAAAATGAGCATGTAGAACATTTGAGAATTGTGTTGCAAATTCTGCGAGAGAAGCAGTTATATGCTAAATTCAGTAAAGGTGAATTTTGGCTTCGAGAAGGGGGTTTTCTCGGGCATATTGTATCCGCAGAAGGCATCGGGGTAGATCCGAGTAAAATCTCAGCTATTATTAATTGGAGTCCACCAAAAAATGTATCTAAAGTTAGAAGTTTCTTGGGTTTAGCTGGTTATTATCTGAGATTTGTACAGGGGTTCTCTATGATAGCTTCTCCGATGACCTATTACAGAAAGATGTTAAATTTGAGTGGAATGATGAATGCCAGCAGAGTTTCAATCAATTAAAAGATTTGTTAACGAAAGCACTTGTGTTGGTACAGCCTGAATCGGGTAAAGAATTTATTTTTATAGTGATGCATCATTAAATGGTTTACGTTGTGTCTTGATGCAAGAAGGTAAAGTTATAGCCTATGCTTCGAGACAACTTAAGCCACATGAAAGAAATTACCCGGTGCATGATCTTGAATTAGCTGCTATTGTATTTGCATTAAAAATATGGCGGCATTACTTGTATGGTGAGAAATGTCATACTTATACTGATCATAAAAGTTTGAAATATCTGATGACACAGAAAGATCTGAATTTGAGACAGTGTAGGTGGCTTGAATTGATAAAGGACTATGGTTTGATTATAGATTACCATCCGGGTAAGGCTAATGTTGTTGTTGATGCTTTAAGTCGAAAATCTCTATTTGCTTTGCGAGCTATGAATGCCCGATTGTCTTTCGTTGATGATGGTTTAGTCGTAGCTGAGTTGAGAGTTAAACTGGCATTTCTACAACAAATATATGAAGCTCAGAAAAATGATGATAAGCTACAGGCTAAACGGGTACAATGTGAGTTAGGTAATGATTCAGAATTTCAAATTGAAACTGATGGTTGTTTATTATTCAGAGGAAGATTATGTGTACCGAAGAATTCAGAGCTTGTATAGAAGATTTTACACGAGGCACACAGTGGTATTATGTCCGTATATCCGGGAGGTAACAAAATATATAATGATTTGAAGAAGATGTACTGGTGGCCAGGTATGAAACGTGATATTTCTGAGTTTGTATCAAGATGTCTGATATGTCAAAAAGTCAAAGCAGAACATCAGGTACCTTCGGGATTACTCCAGCCAATTACTATACCAGAATGGAAATGGGAAAGAATTACTATAGATTTTGTGTCGGGATTACCATTGTCACCGAAGAAGAAAGATGCCATTTGGGTGATCGTTGATCGATTAAAAAAATCAGCACATTTTATCCCGGTACGTATGGATTATTCTCTAGATAAATTGGCTGAACTGTATATATCTGAGATTGTCAGGCTGCATAAAGTACCAATCTCCATTATCTCTGATAGAGATCCCAGATTTACGTCTCGTTTCTGGAATAAATTGCAAGAAGCCTTAGGTACTCAATTGCATTTCAGCACTGCATTTCATCCTTAGATAGATGGCCAATCTGAGCGTGTAATTCAGGTACTGGAATATATGCTCTGATGTTGTATATTAGAGTTTGAAGGTAATTGGGAGAGGTATCTACCTTTGATTGAATCTGCTTACAATAACAGTTATCAGTCCAGTATTAAAATGGCTCCGTATGAAGCTTTGTATGGTAGAAAATGTAGAACACCGTTATATTGGACAGAGCTCAGTGAAAAGAAGATACATGGGGTTGATTTGATCCGGGAAATAAAAGAAAAAGTAAAAGTGATTCGAGATAGTTTAAAAGCAGTTTCCGATCGTCAGAAGTCATATGCTGATCTTAAATGAAAAGAGATTGAATTTCAGGTGGGTGATAAGGTATTCCTAAAAGTGTCTCCTTGGAAGAAAGTTCTCCGATTCGGTTGAAAGGGTAAATTGAGTCCAAGTTTTATCGGGCCATATGAAATCATAGAAAGAATTGGATCGGTCGCTTATCGATTGGCATTACCACCGGAACTCAATAGAATTCATAATGTTTTTCATGTGTCTATACTACGACGGTATCGATCAGATCCTTCACATGTTATTTCCTCGACAGAAGTGGAGATTCAGCCAGATATGACTTACAATGAAGAACCGGTCAAGATATTAGCACGGGAAATAAAGGAACTTAGAAATAAAAAGATAAATTTGGTGAAAGTATTATGGCAAAAGCACGGGATTGAAGAAGTGACATGGGAACCGGAGGAGGCAATGAGGAAACAATACCCGAACCTCTTTACTAGTAAGATTTTCGAGGATGAAAATCCTTAAAAGGGGGGAGAGTTGTAATGGCTTAAATTCAAGGTTATCGGAATAGTGGTTTCGTAACCACAAATCTGATTTAAAGAGAAATTTATTTTAATATTTTTGCATGAATATTGATATGATAGGAAAATCGTATGAAAATATCGATAGAAAAATTTTACCGATTTAGTGGTTAGTTAGAAAAAGAAATTATCGAAGAAATTGGGTAAAAACAAGGTATCAAGACCTCGATCTTGTAAAAACGAGTCAAAAATATTTTTATAAATATTTATGAAATGCTAGTAATATGGTATTAAAATTTCGTTAGAAAATTTTAATGTTTGGGTAGTCAATTAAGTGAAAAGGACTAAATTGAAAAAGGTGTAAAAGTTACTAGAAAGATTAAATAGCTCAATTGTTAAATGAGGAGGGACATAAATTGAATAAGCCCAAAAGGAGATATTTTGGGTGGCATAAGCTGAGAAAAATCAGGAGAATTGGAGAATTAAGGGTAAAATTGGAATATTGCAAAATTTACTTTAAAGGTTAGAACTAAAGTGGAATTATCTAGATTTCTCTTTATTTTTCTGCATTCTCATCAGCCAGAAATGCCCTAAGGGTTTATTCAAGCTGTTTTTTTTCATAATTTTTGCACCATGTGAGTTAATCATTTCCTTTTTCTTGTAATTTTTGTGTTTCTAAGACTTTTACAATTAGGTCGTATTACTAAATTCATTAGTTTTTGATTTTATGAATGAAATTGAAAGTTTCTATGAATATGTGTTGGAATTTTATGATGAAATAGCATGAAATTGAAGCTTTAATTTGTTTATGAGATGATTTTATTAGGTAATTTCAATAGAAATTGATTTGTAGGACTTAATTGTGAAAAAGTTTGGAATTAAAGTCTAGTGCTAAAATTCTGTTTTCCAAAGGTTATAAAGTAGTTTAAAGTGATAGAATAAAGTTTTAATTGAGAAAATTCAGCTCAATTCAGAGGTTGATTGAGTAGGGATGAAATTATCATTTATTGAAAGCTTAAAGGAAAAATGGTAATTAACATCATGCACTAAAACAATTTTGGACAGCAGTAGTAGTCTAATTTTGAAAAATCACTAAAAATTGTAGAGATCTAATTAGAGGATGAATAAAATATGAAATTAAATCTTATTGAGTCTAGTTTCTTATAAAAGAAACGGTGTAAGCAATGGAATTGTAAATCATGAGATATAATAGATTTTGTGAGACAAGGTTGGAATGGATTCGGGTTCCCCTGTTCTGAATTTGGAAAATCATAAAAAAATTGGAGAAGAATAATTAGGGGGTTAAATTTATATGTTTAAAATCTTTAATGAGTCTATTTTCAAAAAAACAAACGTGAACATCATCTGAATTCTGTATAATGAGATAATTAATTTTTAGTGAAGAGGAGTTGGAACTATCAAACAGTGAAACAGAGGAAACTTTAAAGAATAAACTGTACTTATTGGCTAAACCAAAAATTATGAAAATTTTATGGTAAGAAGATGTGTGAGTCTAGTTTTGGGGAAAATTAGCAGATCTTAATTTGGAGTTCCGTAGCTCAAGATATAAATAATTTAGTGACTATGACTCAGTGAGACAGCTTTGAATGCTCTATAAATAATAATGAAATTATAGAGAATGTAACAAATGAACATGAAATGTATTAGATTAATGATTAAATTTATTTCTTTAGATCCAGAGAATTCAAATACGAAGCTAGATCGAGGAAAGGAAAAAGGTCGGGATTAGTAGATTTTTGTTTACGAACAAGTATCGAGGTAAGTTCTTGTAACTTGTATTATATTATTAAATGTTTGTTATTGATGTGAATATGATTTGAATGCTCATTGTATGAAAATTGATGACACATTGATATATTTGACAAAAAGGGGAAGAAATCCCGGTTAAATGGAAGGAAAATTCGATGGATCTCTGAAAAGGAATTGACGGTAAAAAGGATCTAGCCCGGACGGGTGATCCTATCCTGATACTATGTGTATGAGATCCCTGAGTATCCTTTAGTATTCCAAATGGTTTAATGGAAAAAGTGGATGAAACATGGTTATAAGTGATGGTACAACGAAAGCAAGGTATTCGTGACAGAAATCAACAAGTAAGTGGAAGTTGAGAATGAAGGTACGATAGAGTTAAGCAAGATAGGTACGTACAGAACCTATGTGAGAATCGAATGAAAGTGAATTGGTGAGTTCATATCATATCATGTATATGAAATGAAAAAGGTATGTGTTTAAATATGTTGTATACCAAAATGTGCTTATTTGGCTATATGGAAGTATGAATTGAATGTTATATGAGAATTATATTGATTAAACTTGTGAAAGCTAAGATTAGCTATGTAAATAACTATATGATTGAGAATGAAATGAAATATGATCTATGTGAATTGTATAGATGAAATATGATATGTGTTATGAGGACGTATGGAACTGGAAACGAAATTTTATGAAATGTATGAAAGAAATCATGAAAGAGTAAAATTTGCAATAAAATAGTTTTGGACAGCAGTAGTTGTATAACTTTGAAAAATCACTAAAAATTGTGGAAATCGCATTAGAGGTTGAATAAGACATGAAATTAAATATTATTGAGTCTAGTTTCATATATAAGAAACAGTGTAAGCAAAAGAATCTTGTATTATGAGATATTTGAATTTTTGTGAGATAAGGTCAGAATGATTTTGGAATCTCTTGTTCTAACTTTGGAAAATCATTAAAAATTAGATAAAAATAATTATGAGATGATTAAAATTTTCAATGATTCTATTTTCAAGAGAAACAAACAAGAATATCATTCGAACATGTACAACTTTGAAGAATTAACTGTTCTTATTGGCTAAACCAAAAATTTTGAAAATTTTATGATAAGAAGATATGTGAGTCTAGTTTTTGGAATATCAAGCGGATCTTAATTTAGAGTTTCGTAGCGCAAGATATAAATAATTTAGTGACTATGACTTGAGTAGACAACTTGATGTGAACATGAGTAAATAGTGGAACTATGTGCAATTTTGATTGTATCACCTTGAGAACATGTTGTGAGGATTGGTAAAAGTAGGCTAACAGATTGCTTATTATTTACAGATCAACTTACTAAGCTTTATAGCTTACTTTGTGTTATTTTTCTATGTTTATAGTGTTCCGAAGGCTCGCCCGGGTTGGAAATCGTCGGAGATCCCATCACACTATCCAGCTATGGTTTCGGTACTTAAAAGATTTGTAATTTTAGTTATGTGGCATGTATAGGCTAGTTGGTTTGTTAAATGTATAAGTGATTTTGGCTATTGGTGCCTATATGTTCGAAATGTATTGAGCCATTAGATTTGGCTTGTTTATAATGTGAGGTTTGATATGTAGATGACCGTATAATTGGAATGTGCTTGTGTAGGGTCGACCCTTATGGTTGGCTAATTTGCCTTGCAAATGGCCTATATTCGTCCACGCGGCTGTTCACACGGGCATGAGACGTCTGTTACTTAGAAAATTCTTAAAGTTTTGAAAATTTTTTATGTGAAACTAGTTTAGTCCCGAACCTTCTTAAAAGCATGTTTTAGATCTCGTAGACCTATTTAAGGGACAATGTGATTATGAATGAATGTGATATGATGATACCTAATCAATGTATATGAAATGTTTGTATAATGATGTGAATTGTTCGGTAATGCCTCTTAACCCTAGTCCAGCAGTGAATACGGGTTAGGGGTGTCACACTGGAAGAGGCAATGAGATCGCAATATCCCCACCTCTTTCCATGTAAATTATGGGGACAATTTCTTTAAAGGGGAGAATTGTAACGACTTGATTTTTAGTGGTGTCAAAAAATGAGGCTTTAAAACCTCGTTTTCATAAAACGAGTTTTAAATATTAAATAGGGATATTTATGGAGTTAGTGTATATATGAATTGAAATTTGGATAAGTAAATTAGATGAAATTATAGTTAATTAAGGTTAAAGGACTAAATTGTAAAAGTTTAATCACTATAGATTTCAATTAGGAAAAATATTGGGGCTCAAATAAAAATTATTCAAAGGACCAAAATGGCTAATAAACCACTTTTAAATAGCTGATAGTATATGATGATGTTGGATGCCATTAACTTAGCTTAAACATGATGAAATTTTATTAAACTAGATTACTTAAGCTAATTAATATTAATTAATGAAATAATCATAATATGAAAGCCAAAACCTAGCGAAAGATGTTATCATCTTCTTACCCAAGCCGTGAAAGCCAAAAAAAGAAAAGAAGAAGAAGGTTTTAGGTTTCATATATTCGACCATCCAATTTCAAGTAAGTTCCTAGCCATTTTTCTTTGATTTTAATAGAAATTGAATCATAGAAGCTTGACTTAGTTAGCCCATGTACCAATTTGTAAAACTATTAAGTTTTTGAAAGATACCATTGTTGAGAAATGGATGAATTTGGTGTGAATTTGATAGAAATTAAACTTAATTGTAAAGCTTAATTGTTAGTTTCATACATTAGGGACCAAATTGAATAAAATTAAAAAATATTATAAAATTATGGTAGGAGTAGAAAGTAGGAGGTCCCTAATGAATATATGTGAAATCAGATTTTAATCCAAAGCTCTCGATCGAAAATTAAGTTAGTCCGAGGTTTAGGGATTAAATTGAATAAATTGTAAAATATGTATATATTTTATTTTGATTTGATATGAAATTTGATATTTTTTTATTGTTGAATTATTATTCGTACCAAAAGACGATGCAGGTCCATCGAGAGGGAAAGGAAAGGTGAAAGCCGACGACAAGTGATGTGAGCTATCAGTTTGTATTTTTATGACTCAAGATCAATTTAGTTGTTGCATATTTGTGATATTTTGCTTAATTTGACATTGAGATGAGCTAATAATGATTATTCAAATTGAATTGCTATGATTAAGATTGATTATCGAGATAGATGACTAAATTGAATAAAATGAAAAATAGTATAGCTTAATGATTTATGGTGTTTAGTATGAAATTGAGTTGAAATATACTATATGAATTGATGAAATGATGAATTGAAAATAAAATGAGATTGATTAGAATGTGAATTGGACTTTATATTGAAATTGGAAAAATTGGTTACCCTATTAACTATTCGGGTAGAGTCAAATATAGTTAGTATGCCATAGGATAGAGAGTAAGGGTTACTTTGACTAATTGTCGATAAGAACTATGCACATTTTCCTTCGGACGATCCGATGAGTGTTGGGCTCAACTTTTACTTCGGTTATACCTATTTCTAATGGAGTCAAAAAAGACGATTTTGAGAACCCATTTTTGGAAACTGAGTTCGTAAATATTGAATAGGGATATTTATGGAGTTAGTGTATTGATGAATTGAAATTTGGTTAAGTAATTTAGTCGAAATTATGGTTAATTTAGGCCTAGGGACTAAATTGTAAAAGTTCAATCATTATAGATTTTTAATTAGAAAAATGCTTGAAGACTTAAATTGCAAATATCCAAAGGGAAAAAATGAGTAATAAACTATTCTTAACCATGTGTTAATGCCACGGGTAGTGGTTCAAAGCTCGTGACCAAATCACAAAAAGCGTCCCATTGAGGTCTATATATTAAATGGAGCTCATTTGACCCACTTGAACTGGCTCAATTTAAAGAACAAGTGATGAAGCCCATTGACCACCTCTCGACGTACCAATGTTGGAGGTGAGAATATTGCAACTAAATATATGATTTAAGCCGATGTTTACAAGTATACGGGTGAGGCTGTAATATAGTTTGTTTACAATGAAACACTTGGTAAGTCTTCCGAGGATCGTACCCTAGGGATTGCAGTTTGGGGAAGACTACTATTAAGCCAATTACCAAAAATAACTACTAATATACTTGAGTCACGAATTAGTAGTGTTAATTTGGAAGCGAGATGATAATAATAATAACCAAATAAATTGAATTAAACCTATATATATTCCTAAGTTCATGTATCACCTTCTCCTATCCCTTGTTTCCACTATGTAAGTTCCTTTAGCCTATATCCAATTATTTCACTTGATTAATTTTTAATGTAGGGTTCTAAATAGTTGGTTACAAATTAGCCTAGTAGGGCTTCTTTGCCTTCTACTAACCTAACTAGTCGGCAAGAACTACTCATCTCTCGATGATATATTTCAAATCGAGGTAGGGTAAGGTTTTCATGGATAGGTAATACTGATTTCGGGTTAATTCCCAACTATATGACTTCCTAAGGTTGTCAAGCTTAGAGTTTAAGTTCTTCCTTCCCTAACCATTAATCTACCGAGTGATGCTTGGTAGGCAATATCGATTTCGAGTTAATTCCTACATAAATGACTTCCTAGGGTCGTCAATCCTAGAGTTTAATTGCACTCAATTAGAGCTAACCAATCCAAATTGAATTCTACTTGTCAATCAATTAATTAGATTAGTACAGTTGAAACATGCGAAAGATGTATAAACTATAAATTAATTTTAATCTTTACACAAACATTCAATTAGCAATGCTAAAGAAAGAAATATAAAGAATAAAATAAAAGAAAGAGATGCTCATGGATTTATTGATGAAAGCGTGGTTCCGAAACAATCTCTGCTCGCGAAAGTCTCACTTCGGAATAGGATCTTTCGATTATAAGAACATAATGTCGATTAAGTAAAAACAAAGAATGAGAATAAAAATCTAAAAATCCCCCTAATGTGTTGTTATGAGCGAGTATTTATAGATTACATGTATTATGACCTAACTAGGTCAAGTAAGGATAGCTGATCATGTTAATTTAGGTTGTATAGATGAAAACACCCTTACGCACTAAATTGGCCTCGTCGCAGCTATGTCGCGACATCCTTAAGCCTGTGTCCCGACATCGAAAGCAGTTTGTTTTATTCTTGGTGCCTTCAGGGCTATGTTGTGACACTGTCTCGCCTGTGTCGCGACATCCTCGGCAGACTGCTCCTTGAGTATTCTGCTTGCTGTGTTGCGACATCTCAGCTCCGAGTTGCAACATCGGGAGTAATCCACTGTATTTTTGCCCTCGAATGATGTCCTGCACACTTAATCAACATGTTAGTATTCCCTTAGGCCCAGATTGGCCTAAAAGATCATAAAACACATAAAAATGCCCATTTTATTCACTAGGTCTTAAGAGTGGAAACTTAATAAAAACTATATTAATTTGCTATAAGATCAGCTCCTTAAATATAAAATTAGGCCTAATCTATTACAATGAATTGTGGCAGATCAAACTCCCCCACACTTAAGTCATTGTTTGTCCTCAATCAATGTAAACATATAATTAAAAGTTAAAAAAAACAAATAGAAAAATAAACATGAAGACAAAAAGAAAAAAATTAGCTAAAAATAAAAATGAAAAAAATAAAAATAAACAAAAAAGGAAAAATAAAAAATTTGACTTGTTTTCTTTCTTTAAACAAGCTAGAGTTAGTGAAGATGGATGTAAATAAGAACCTCACACCTAAACTCCCCCACACTTAACTTTTTTTCTCGTCCTCAACCAAACCAAGTCTAGACATATAACATGAAAAAAGAATACGTCCCTTGAATTTTATTACTACTACGAACATAGTTTTCAAATATTAAAGGTATAACAATTCTTATCTCACATGCAACTTAATCTTGATATTTTGATGCTTTGAAAACTTTTGAAAGTAAATTAAGATTAGTTTACAAAGTTACATTAGTAACAACTTAGAAGTAACCCTCATGAAATTTTTTTTTAAAGAATATCACTATTAACATCAATCAAACAAATATGTAGTAGACACAATCATGCGAATAAAAAAATCATTAAGTATAATTGTTAGCAATTCCGGAAGATTATGCACAGAGAACGCATAAGTAACATTGGTCTTCTAGGCTTGTAATGTTCTGAGGCTTAGGGCAGTAAGAGTTCAAAGAAATATATGGCTCAAAATGATTCGAATACTAAAAATAGGTAGGCACACGACATTGTTCCCTCTCTTCCCCCTATGTGTCTCTTCCAAGCTCACCACATTTTATATCCTTTTCTCACCTTCCTTATCTCTCCATGTAGGAAGATACAATACAATACTAGCAACTATGGTCAGTTTAACAAGTTTTGGTGCATTGATGACTGAGTGTTTTTTTTTTCACTTTTGTTACTTTTTGTTTTGTCACTTAACTTTTTACTCTTTTCTCACTCACAATGCTTTTGTTTTTGTTCTATACTTTTTCTTCTCGTTTTTACTTATAATTTTTTTTTTCTGGATTATAATGACATATCTACGTAAACCCTTATTATCTATGGCTTGACGTCTATTTTGTAATGTATTAAAGGACCAAGGATAGAGAAGAGTTCAAGTTTTCAATTTTTGTTTGGCTTTTGGGTTTCAATATCCTTGGTTAATCAAAAAGGAGTTATCAGGCTCAAATAAGGAGACTAGGGATTCATAGCATTAAGGTACGGTAATTTGAGAACTAACTATTCAGACAATGTCTTAGGTCGTCCCTAAGCATCCCATTATACACAATTTCTTTCATACTTTGAATTAAACTAAATGAATAATAATCAATTCAAGCATTCATGTTTCTACAACTATCAATAAAACTTATATCTCATATGGCATAATCAAACATTCTTACTTAGGTACTTCTAATCTATTATGCAATTTAATTAAGTAACCTAATCATTTGATCTTAAAACTAATCAAATTATCTCATACCAATAAAAAATTTCATGCTTGAAAAAAATCATTACATGCTTTATTATGTTCAACCACTATTCACAACGTTAATACAATCCAAGCACCATGCAACAAAAATAATAACATTTTTTTTGGTAAATAATCAACTAAAACTAAACACACACAAAAAACTAATCCTACGTGCTTTCCCCCACACTTTAGAATATACATTTCCCTTAATGTAAAATAATTAAAGTGCAAACAAAAAAACTTCCCTAAGTAGGCCGAGCCCTTGTTGTTATGATAATCTCGGAATTTGTGTACTCCAAGTAGATGGAAAAGTACCTAAAAAAATTCTACGGCAAAAAATTTGAATTATAATGTAAAGAAAATAAAATAAATATAAGAAGACGAAGAAGTATTGATAATGGATAGCAGAACGTCTAAATAAAAGAATTCGAATAAACTTGGCCTTTCAATGTTGTGATATGGTGTTCTGTCTTGGATGTCGCGACATTAGGGTGCGATGTCGCAACATCGAGCTCAATTTCTAACTTATTCAATTTTTTAGTTCTATCACTTCATGGTATCTACAATTGGTTTGGAAAAATAACTAAACTCAAATAATAAACTCAAATAAAATTCATATTAAAAATTAGAAATAAAGTAAATGAATAAAATAAACAAAAGAAAATAGAAGTTCTTTACATACTAGGGCGATCTGTGTCGCCACCATAGAAGAACTTCCAGTTGGTTCTCGACACTTTGATTCAACGTTTGTTTCGCTATCGATATATATGAATCAACCCCTTCGGTTGATTCCAATGATGTTGTCTTATTTTTAATCGATGAGACATCCACATTATAATAATCCATTTGGTAACAAATTCGAGCCAACCCCAAATCATATTCCAGGGTATTATTGCCTTGAGTTCCTCTCCTCTATATAGCAAGAGTTTTGGTCACTCAAGCTTTATTTCCCTTTTCGGATAAGAATGAATCGAGCTCATCGATCTCTTCAGCTGGTACCTTCTCGGTTATGGCCAGAAAGTGTATTGGCTTTTCTACACATTCATTCAAGATTGGTTTAAGCTCCATGTTAGTGGTTACTTATACTTTTACGTTAGCAGCTACATATATTGTTATGTCTGATTCAACATCAATTGGATTGGGGATAACTTGGATTATCTTCAATTCATTATCACAGTCCTCGATTCCAAACTCTTGTTGATTCCAATCATCTAAGTCTAGAATATTGTTGAAAATACAGTGCCATCATGGTCAGAGTTGAGAACATCATGTATGACCTCGTCCCATGGAGCTAGTGCCTCTAATATCTCTCGGAGCATTTTCACCATTTGCGTCATCATATTTGACATGTTAGATAACATCTTAGCTGTTTTTTTTTGGCTCGGTAGATTTTATCACACTCAAATGGATGTTTATTCGGCTCATGTAAGGGTTCCTCTGGATACTTGCTTTTGTCTTCGTAGTAATAACTCCTATATGCATTGTAATGTAGCTAGTCTAGATGTTCGGACTCCGTTCAACCAAAATTTTCCTTCATTATTGTGCCAATCGTCATACCAAAAGGACAACTCATCTGACTCAGACAACTATCGTCATCATCAAATTTATCCATGCATGCGCCTACATTCTTGGCTGAAGGTTTGTCGGACTCAATTAATTCATATGACATTATCCCTTGTGGGTTACAAAGAGACTCGGCTGGGTATTTGGGCATATAAATCATTTTACCATCTAACTTATACAGAGATTCATATGCCTTCATACCAACTATAATCATCATTAATTGCACTCATTATTAAATTTTCTTAATCAACAAGGAAAATAATAAAAATAATGAAAACGAAAGTAAAATTGGAATAATAAATAAATAAAATTAGAATACTATTTAACTCATTCGTCTTTTGAAAAATATTATTTACAAAGTAATTGATTTAATAACAATTATCATTATTGCAATCCCCAGGAATGACACCAACAACTTGACCGCCTTCCGGCATACCAATGTCGAAAGTGAGAATATTGCAACTAAAGAAATGAGTTAAGGCGATGTCTGCAAGTATACGAGTCAGATTGTAATATAGTTTGTTTATAACGAAATACTTGGTAAGTATTCCGAGGATCATACCCTAGGGATTGCAGTTTGGGGAAATCTGTTATTAATCCAATTACCGAAAATAACTACTAATATACTCAATTCACAAATTAGTAGTATTAATCTGGAAGCAATATGATAATAATAACCAAATAAATTGAATTAAACCTAAATCTATTCCTAAGTTCATCTATCAGCTTCTATTATCCCTTGTTTCGACTATGTAAGTTCCTTTAGCCTGGATACAATTGTTTACCTGATTAATTATTGATGTAGGGTTCTATAATTGTTGGTTACTAATTAATCTAGCAGGGCTTCTCAACCTTCTACTAACCTAACTAGTTGGCAAGAACTACTCATCTCTCGATGACACAGTTTAGGCAGGGGTAGATTAAGGTTTTTACGGATAGGAAATACCGATTTTGGTTTAATTCCCACCTATATGACTTATTAGGGTCGCCAAGCCTAGGATTTAAGTTCTTCCTTCCCTAAACACTGATCTGTTGAGTGATGCTTGGTAGGAAATATCGACTTCGAGTTAATTCCTACCTAAAGGACTTCCTAGGATCATCAATCCTAAGGTTTAATTGCACTCAATTAGAGCTAACAAATTTAAATTTAACTCTACCTGTTAATTAATTAGATTAGATTAGTACAATTGAAACATGTGAAATATGTATAAAGTATAAATTAATTCTAATCTTTACACAAAACATTCATTTAACAATGTTAAAGAAAGAAACATAAAGAATAGAATAAATGAAAGAGATGCTAATGGATTTATCGATAAAAGCGTGGCTCTAGAATAATTTTCGATCGCGAAAGTCTCACTTCGGAATAGGATCTTCCTATTATAAGAACATAACATTAACTAAGTAAAAATAAAGAGTGAGAATAAAAACCTATGAATCCCCTAATGTGTTGTTCTGAGTGAGTATTTATAGATTACATGTATTATGACCTAACTAGGTTAAGTAAGGATGGCCGAGCATGTTAATTTAGATTATGTAGATGAAAACACCCTTGCTCATTAAATTGGCCTCGTCGTAGCTGTGTCATGATAGCCTCAAGCTTTTTTCGCGACATCAAAGGTAGTTTGTTTTATTCTTGGTGTCTTTAGGGCTATGTCGTGACATCATCAATAGACTACTCATTTGGTATTCTGCTTACTGTGTTACGACATCCCAACTCCATGTTGCAACATCGGGAGTAGTCCACTTTCTTTTTGCCTTTGAATGATGTCCTGCACACTTAATCAACATGTTAGAATTCTTTTAGGCCTAGATTGGCCTTGAAGGTCATAAAACACATAAAACTTCTCATTTTATTCACCTGGTCCTAAGAATTGAAACTTAATAAAAACTATATTGATTTGCTATATGACCTCGTTAAGTATAGAGTTGGGCCTAATTTTGTACAACGTATTGTGACAGATCACTCATCTACTTGAAGCCTTGGTGGCCCAGCAAAGCAATTATGGAAAATTAGGGCTACCTTAGTAAATACGAAACATAATCTATTCATTTTGTAATTAAAATTAAATCCATATTTTCACTACTCATCCATCAACTTTATATATAATATTAACATATTAACATATAAATTAATCATATAACCATTTTAATATGGCATACACTTAGATTAAGTTAGGTAAAGTAAAATTCTTGAAGTACTTACAATCAAATGCTTGGTTGAGCTTCTTTCTTCTTCCTTCACTATTTTTCTACTTCATTCCCCTAATGAAGACCTTGTCAATCACCTCTCTTCTCTTTCTCGTCATTAACATATCACACATATGCAAGATTTAATATCAAAGCAATAATCACATATCATTTCCATGCACTTCTAAGGAAATAAACACGAAATCTTTAAAGAAATCCCGTTATCTGTTAGAGTTGAGTGACTCGAATCCTTGTTAAAATAAAATACAATGGTAAAATAAAATAAAAGTAAAATCCATATAGAACTATACTTCTTTTAGAGTTGAAATATTTTTTTTATTATAAATCGAGGGCAGTAAATTTTCTTGACATCGTTTAAGAAGCAAAGTAAAAGTTAATATTTTCCCTTGTTTTTTCTGACATGGTAGTTAATACTAAATCGGTGGATAATTTATTTTTCTTTTGATACTAATCTATATAAGTTCTGATCATAAGTGTTTTGTTTAACATAATATTTAGAATTACTCATAGTTCTTCCCTAACTCATAAATAGGAGGATAATGTGCTTTAACGCACTTGAACACATGCCCTCTTGCATTAGTAATAATGCCCATACCAATCGAACTAAGGCTCAATTAACAATTATTTACAAATATTAAATAAACTTCAAATATAAATTATTAATCAATTCTATAAAAGATGTTGCACATTATATATATCCTAATTAAATTTATTTAATATATATTAAATAAATTTATCAATATATGTATATATATCTTGAAAGTAAAATATGCAACCTAGACTTTGTTGGACCTATAAGGAATTGATTCTCATGGTTTTTATGTGATTTTACCTTTCCTATGTGATAAATTTTTTATTTTATAAATGATGCATAATTTAAATTAATAAAAATTCTTTTAAGATATTATCAATTAAATTTCAATTTTCAAATAAAAAATAAAGAGACAAAAATTTTAAAAATGAAAAAATTAAATATACAAAAGACATGGAGAGTATACTTAAAGACTTTTTTTAGATCCGGATAAATATTAATGTAAAATAAGATGGTCATGTATATACATGAACCACAAGTCAAGTTTCATGTGTATAATTGCACCAAATCAAAGTTCATGTATCAAATTGCACATTGGATCGAAGTTCATGTATAAAGTAGATATTTATCCTTTTTTAGATCAAGCGGATGATTTTATGTATACTTTATTGTAAAAAGTGTCAAAAGCAAGAAAGAGTGGAAGTGGACTTCTTTCCTAGGCATTTGAATCAAGTTCGAATCTTAAAGTCATCCTTCCTGGAAAAGTTTTACGTAAGTACCACCTCTAGTCCGAAAAAAATTGGTATCAAACCGTAAAATAGATGAAGACACATGTGATTATAAGAAGAAGAAACTAATGCCAAAGTTTAAGATAAGTAAGCTTATGTCAACTATTTTAGAGAATTAAAAAATAATCAAAGATAAAAAAAATTATCATTTGTTATTATTATAACAAAACTCTTTTAAAAGCCAACAATATTTTATAAAAAAATAATACAAATTATTAATAAGATACTGTCATCTGCGAAGTCGCAGGGTTGACTTGCATAAACTTGGTAAATTACTGACTCATCATACCGAGGAAGGCATTTTTCGCCTAATTTTTAAAAATTTGTTGAACTGGAATGTTGTGACTCTCTCCCTGATTAGAAGTCGTAACGTTACTATAACATTCCATACTCGACCCGATCACCAAGTCTGAGCTACACTGTGCCACATCTGTTACCAAGGCAACTATAATTAATTTATATACGAATACACATCACAATTCATATAACTTGTTTACGAGTATATAATAACACTATTAACTAAATTCAATAAATACAAATTTTAATCTTAAGTTCATATAAACATTAATATATACTAATAGTGACTCATCTAGATAAGTACATGCCAAACTATTCGAAAATGCGAATACACCAACATTGTTGAATCTAATATCTTCTTTGGATGATAAAGCCGAAATTCAAGATTTTGAATATAACCTGACATGTGCACGGAAAACAAATTGTACGCCGAGTAATCAACTCATTGGTATTTCAACAACTTTGGTCACATCTTAAAAATCTAGTCAGTAGAATCGAGTTTGTAAATTGAGAGTGGTCACGCCTTGGTTTTTAAGATTAAATTTGTTCGTTTGATAAATAAATGAGTTATTGTTTGATGGTTAAGTTTTAATGAATTTGTCCCAGAAACCCAAGTTCAAATCCCTATATTCACATATTTTTTTCGAGCAATTTTGCTTCAAACCCTAGTAAGTGTCACACCTTATTTTAAAAATAAATGTTGTAAGAGTTTAAACAAGAATGTGTTGTGGCTAGTGGTTAAGAACTAATGTAACTATCCTTGAGACCCGAGTTTGATTTTCCTCTCTTGCATAATTTTTTTATAGTTTTTTTTGCCTAAAACCCTAGTATGCCACCCCTTGCATAGAAACCCTAGTATATAACATTTTTTGTTGTTGTTTTTAGCCTCTTTTGATCTTTTTTGCTCTCCTATTGCCGCCCTTCTCATTTTCCTCTCTTCTTCTCCATTTTCCCTCATTTCTTCTTCTCCATGCCACCCCTAAAAGCTTAAATTTTGCTATTGTGTTGTCCCATTGTTCATCTTCTCCTTTTTTTTTCTATTTTTTGCTAATCTCTTCCCCTATCTTTTTGGTCAAATTTTCATTGTTGATTTTTCAGCCATCGCCACACCCTTATTGCCCACTTTTATTCCAATTTTGTTGCCAAATTAGCCTCCTATCTTGGTTGACTGATTTGTTCATCAGTTTTCTGTTGCATCATTATTTTAGATATAGAAACAAGGAAGTGTAAGTTGTCTAGGTTGCCTAGATCCGACTTGATTTTTCTATTCTTTTCTTTTTCATTGTGGTGGATGAATATTTCAACGAACATGGTCGAATCTCACAAGTTCTTTTATTTTTGTGTTTGATTGATTCAAGATCCAGATCCAAACCTTACGGATCTGCCATAATGTTGGGAAATCTGTTAGCAACTCAGTTGTAAGCCTAATATAGTAAGTGTTAATTTTCAACTTAAAATTTGAAATTTTCGATTAACATCACTACTTTGGCTGAACCCTATATGGGTGTTAATAGACTATTTTTTAACATTCGATCTCTGTTGAGTACAGATTTGAGTTAGATCTAAACATAGGAGTTGCTGAAAAGGAATAGTGTTTGGATTAGCGTAATCAGGTGTGGGTCTTAACTTTTATGTGTTTTAGTGTTTACTGTAAATTGTTTAATTGTTCACTAGTAATGGCCGAATGTTATAGGACTTTAAAATGAGGTAACCGATTTTGTAAGCATTTTACTTATGGGCTGATTGTGTGTTTGATCAATTGGTTGGCTAAATGTATACCATTTTGTGACTAGTATTGTTAAGCAAGTTGTTCATTATTATTACTGATTACATGTAAGTAAGTCTACTGTAATGTATATTGACTGCATGTACTTGTTCCATTGAATGTTACCGTTTGCACTGAATGCATAAAAAGCATGCCATAAATACTATTTACTGGATGTATGCAAAGCATACCATTGTCACTGATTCATTGAATGCATGTATTACATTCCACTGTATTGAAACTGTTACCGATAAAACATGATGTGCTACATTGATACATCTCATACTTCATTGCATGGGTTTTAGGATTTGATGGGTGATGAAGGAGTTCCGTGGAGTTCCAATAGTTTATCTGCATTATTGCATTGACAGTATATCTGTAACCCTGGAGTATTGTTGGTGTTCTGGCAATTTATCAGCAATTTAGTGGCAGCCTATCTGCAATTTACTAGTGACTTATCCCAACTTATTGGTAGCTTGTCTGCAATTTGCTAGCAGCTTGTCTACAACTAACTGGTGACTTATTGCAACTTACTGGCATCTTGTCTGCAACTTATTGGCAATTCTACTGCATACTGTTACTAGTGGTTTATCCACATCAAGCTTCGGATCTTCCTGTTTTGGTGTACAGATGATGGGTTCTGGGGAACTTATGGTGTGTAACGGATGGATGGGTAAGACCTTTGCACTATTTTGCATTTGAACATGCCCATGCATATACACTGTTTATTTGGATATGCCATGATCTATGATGGACATTTATATTGTTGGCTATGTGCCCTACTGTGATTGTTTGGATATGTATGCAAAATTATTGTTTGTTCTGTTAAGACTCACACTTAACTTTTCAAGATCACCCCTTTTAGTTTAATCCTTACAAGTAAACCCACGAGGCGAGGATTAGACTCGACAATTCTGAGGTCTCATTGGGAATTTTCAAATTAATGAAATAATGTTTCTATGGATTGTGGCAAGGGTTTGATATTCTGGGTTATTTTGGTAATTTGCATGCATTATCATTAAAACTGGTCAAGTTAAATAATTAAACAAACTTAGAATTGGTCATTATAACATAGAATATGGTTTGTAGTATCAAACTATAGTCTTCATATTTTTCCACTATAATTCTGAAATTGTAACTCTGATAAGTAATTTAAAAAACAAATATGTTTCCAATCTTAGTAAGAACTTTCATAATTGGATCTTAATTAAACTTGGAATAAGTTAATTTTTGTATTAAACCAAGAAAAGTCCTCTACAAATTGTTTTTCGAAAAATAAGCAAATGTTTTTAAAATTTTTTTTTTGAGAATTTGATCTTTTTATTATTTAGGCCATTTCGGTGGCCAATGTAACCTTCAGGATCCGACCATAACTTCTAGGCCAATGAAAATACTCAATAATTACACCTATGCAAAACATCTTACTAAGTACATCATTATACCATTTAAGTCCATTTAAATAAGTTCCATAACTAGTTCAAGAGTATAACATGTTAGCATATTATATTCCAAATCGAGTCAATTAATTCGTCCTAATTTAGTACCAGCCTTCCGGATCATAACTTGCTATGCATAATCTTTAACAATTGCAGTTCATGTTAAATCTCAATATTAAATTTTATATTCTAACACTGCTCGGTTCAATATAAAAGGCTATTATTACATATATCTGTTAAGCAACTGACTCAATCCACGTCAACTTCCTCACCTAGTTGACATGGCTTGTTTTTTTTATTATAAAATATTGTTGGCTTTTAAAAGATAAACAAAAAACAAATCCAATCCTAACTGATTTGAATTAAAAACAAAAAAACAAGCCATGTCAGCTAGGTGAGGAAGTTGACGTGGATTGAGTCAATTGCTTAACACCCCCCGCAAACGGATGGGGGAAGCACCAGTAGTTTGTCTTTCATCAACAAGAAGCGAGATTTTGACAGTGGCTTAGTGAGAGCATCAGCCAATTGATCCACAGTGGGTATGTAGGAAACAACAAGATGCTTCTGCCGAACCTAATCTCGAACAAAGTGGAAATCGAGCTCAAGATGCTTTGAGCGAGAATGAAAAACTGGATTTGCAGCCAAGTATGTAGCAGCCACGTTGTCACACCATATCCGAGGAGCAGACGGCAGAGGATGCCGCAGCTCACGAAGTAGACAACAAAGCCAGTATAACTCAGAGGCAGTTGTAGCAAGCACTCGGTATTCAGAATCAGTGCTGGAATGAGCAACGATCTTCTGTTTCTTTGAGCACCAAGAAACAAGATTGGCACCGTGATAAATAACATAAGTCGAGGTACTCTTTTGATCAAGTTTGTCTCCACCCCAATCGACATCAGAGTAGGCAGTTAAAGCATTCGAATTATATTGATGGAACACAATGCCATGATTAAGAGTTCCCTGTAAGTAGCGAAGAATGCGCTTAACTGCTTGCCAATGATGAACATAGGGCTAATGTATGTATTGAGTCATTTTATTGACAGCCTGCGAAATATCCGAATGATTGAGAGCCAAGTATTGTAAAGCACCAACAATTTGTCGATACAGTGTCGGATCCTCAAATGTAGTAGAAGAAGCAGCTAAGTCAGCTTGTGGATTCGACGGGGTTGAAACACTCGAAGCCTCAAGCATATTAGCACGATGCAAAATGTCCAAAATATACTTTATTTGAGTGAGTTACAAACCATTTGACTGCCAAGCAACCTCGATGCCAAGAAAAAAAGATATAGGTCCCAAATCTTTTAGTGCAATCATCTGTCCAAGAAGATTAGTGAACCGTTGTAGAAGAGATGGGGAAGAACCTGTCAGTATCAAATCGCCAACATATATCAAACAGTAGGCTATGTCACCACCGGCCGAATAAATAAACAGCGAACTATCAGCCTTAGAGTCGTAAAAACCAAGCTTCTGAAGTGCACCAGCAAGACAAAAGTACCAAGCACGAGGCGCTTGTTTTAAACCATAAAGGGACTTCTTGAGAGCACAGAGATGAGTCGGTTTTGTTGGATCAATAAAACCCTGAGGTTGTTCCATAAAGACAAGCTCGTCAAGTGCACCATGTAGAAAAGCATTGGAGACATCAAGTTGTCGAATCGGCCAGGAATTCGTCACAGCAATTGACAAAACAAGACGACTCGTAGCCGGTTTGATAACCGGACTAAAAGTCTCAACATAATCAATGCCTGGGCATTGATGGAATCCCTTGGAAACTAGGCGAGCCCGATATCGATCGATCGAGCCATCAGTTTTGACTTTAATCTGATACACCCACTTACAATCAATAATATTTGAAGCAAGAGATCTCGGAACCAAATCCCAAGTGCCATAAGACATAAGTGCTTCAATCTCTTCTGACATTGCCTTCCGCCAAGCTCGGTGTTTAGCTGCCTCAGTATAAGATGTGGGTGTGGTTAAAATGGTGGAAGAGGCGATGTAGGCTCTCAGTTTGAGGCTGCCGGTTTTCGAGCGTGTAGTATATGGATGATTGGGTATTGGTGGCGGTCCAGAGGTGGTGGGACGAGTTGGGGGAGGCCTAGATTTGGCCGAGAGAGAAACAGGAGCAGCCACAATGATCTGATCATTGATTGGGGCAGTAGAAGGCAATACTGTATCGGCTAAGCTTTGAGGAGAAGCTAGCGGGGGAGTGGAGGATGGCATCGATTGGACTGGCAGCACATGTGTGGGCTATGGTGTGTGTTGCCGAGGGAAATAATGGAGGCTGGTGGTGGTGGAGTGCTAAGTATCGAGGACCTGTCATCACTGTCTTTGAACGGAAAAAGCTGTTCATCAAAGATAACATGTCGTGAGTAAAAAATTTTATTGGTGGATAACAATAAACATTTATAACCTTTATGACGGATACTATAACCAAGAAAGACACATTTTGTAGAACGAGGCTCTAATTTATTCTTTGTATACGGGCGAAGCCAATGATAGAAACAACAACCGAAAACACGAAGAAAATTATATTCCAAGTTTCGTTGAAAAATAACTTGATATGGGGATTTATGGTTGAGTTTTGGGGTTGGCAAACGATTTATGGTATAGACAGCAGCAGTAAAGGCATGATCTCAATATTTAGGTGGAACTTTGGAATGATGTAAGAGTGCTCGGCCAGTTTCAGTAATATGTCGGTGTTTTCTTTCAGCGCAGTCATTTTGTTCAGGGGTGTGGGGGCATGAACTGCGCTGTAAGATGGCATTGGAAGCTCAGTATTTTTCTAGAGCTTGAAATTCTCCACCCCAGTCAGATTGAAACTGTTTAGTCGGTTTGCGAAAATATTTTTCAACGAGAGCTCGGAATTGAACAAAGCAATTGAATACATCAGATTTATTTCGCAAAAAATAAATCCATGAATACTTGGTATAGTGATAAAAAAAAGACAACATAATATAAATATCCATCAACAGAGACAATTAGAGAAGGTCCCCATAAATCCAAACATATTAATTAAAGAGGTTCTTTTGCTTCAAAAGTAGAATCAGAAAAAGACAAGTTTCGAGACTTGCTAACACAACAAGTCTCACATAACGACAAGTCATACTTAGAGGAAGCAGACAAATTATTCAAATTTAAGACTTTGCGAACAGTTTTGGAACACGCATGGCCTAAACGAGCATGCCATGTAGACAGGGAAACTGAGTGACAAACTGGAGAAACAGGATCTGCGGCCAGCCGATATAGGCCATCTCTAATGACTCCCTGATGAAGTAGTTGCTTCGTCTTGAGATCCTTAATCACAAAATGGTCAGAGAAAAATTCCACAGAAACATCATTAGATTTAGTAAACTGAGGAACAGAAAGCAAATTGAGATTAGCTTCTGGAACATGAAAAATATTATGAAGCGAAAAAGAATGAGAACTAATAGTAATTGTATTAGAACCGAGACGAGCAATGGACAGAGATTTACCATTAGTGAGAGTGATTTCATCAGTTCCACTATACTCAGAGTGGAGACCAAGGTTTTCCAGTTCAGAAGTTAAGTGATGAGAGGCACCCGTATCGACAACCCACTGCTTGTCGGAGTGATGAGATGAAGAGCTATAATTGGCAGTCGGCTTAGGTTGGGTATCATTGTATTTCGGGCTTGGACATTGTCTGGTAGTATGGCCACGCCCTCGACAATTATAGCAGGTTGGTTCGGAAGGATATGAGCCACCATGGCCCTTGGAGGAAGAGTAACCAGCTCGGCGGTTGCCACGACCTCTGCCACGGGAGTTGCCATTAGATTGTTGCCGACCGGCATAGTGGGCAACAGCTGCTGGATGAAGAGTCTTAGAGGCAGATTGTAACTGTGATTCATCAGACAAAAGGAAGCCATATAGATCATCAAATTTCACAGACACTAATCGTGCCTCGATGTTGCGAGTGAATGGCCGATACTCAGGACCAAGACCCCGTAAAATATGATCAACAAGATCATCCTCAGAGATCGGTTGATTAAGAGCAAGAAGCTGATCATATATACGTTTTGCACGATCCATGTATGTAACAATCAAATCAGTGCTGCAAGCGAGAGAATGCAATGAATTTTTGAGGGACCGGATCTGAACACGGGACCCGGAGGCATAGGTGGTTTGAAGCTTTGTCCACGCATCAATGGCAGTAGTTGAGCCAACAACTTGAGACAGCACTGGTTCAGAGAGAGAGCTAAAGATCCAGCTTAATACAAGCTGATCTTTAATATACCAGGCCTGGTACGCCGGATTCGGCGCCCCGTTAACCTCTCTCGCCGGAGAGGCAGTTCTATTAACATGACAGTATAGTTGATTGCCATGGAGGATCGGGGTGAATTACGTTTTCCAGAGAAGATAATTTGAGTCGGTGAGTTTAATGGCGAGTTGGTTGTGGATGGAAGGGAAAGACATAAGCGAGGACATGATAGAGGAGATATCAGCATCTGTGGTTCCCATGGCAGAAGGAGAAGGATCGGGAAAAAAAAGAAAGCAGCGTTGAATCTTAAAAGATGGCTAAATCTGATACCATGAAAGAGAAGCAATTTTGGTTTGAACGGCAAGAGATAATTTTCATTGCTTTACATTACAAATAAATATAAGTGTTTAACTAGGTGTTTGAGATAACATACAACAGTGGTTTAAATCTTTCAAACTATTCAAAAAATAAAAAAATCCAATCCTAACTGGTTTGAATTAAAAACAAAAAACAAGCCATGTCAGCTAGGTAAGGAAGTTGACGTGGATTGAGTCAGTTGCTTAACAATATCATGCATAAAAAACAAAACTGAGTCTAATTCGAGCTTACAAAAGCTATAAAATTGACCTGGAAACAATCTGTGTAGCACCCTAACCTGGCCAAAACAGTCGACTCGAATATGGAATGTCATATTAGCCAACAGAGTGACTCTCCATTTCCTCTCCGGTCGAACTTTCAGCATACCATCATACCAAGTGAATAAGATAAAGAACATGCGAACTCTAAGATTTTACTCATAATACTTAACTTAGAAGTCAAAGGGGTTCGTTCGTAGCAGTTTGCCAAACATTAGGGTTCAAACTTTGCACAGTTCGATGATTTTGTCACTTTACAGCAACTTTGGTAAACTCTATATAAATTAGTCAGTTTTGATCATTTTATGCTCTAACTTATGATGAACACTCTGTTTATAAATTAAATACTTAAAACAAGAACTCGTAATTTAGGAAAACATCAAACATGGATTGGAGTGATATTTATACTGACGAAGAATTAATATACTTAACATTCAGGTATATATATAATGTTTTATCGGTTCACAAGCTTTGGAATAATATAACGTAGATATTTAAGTCTTTAGCACAATCAACGAGGTCAATCAAATAGAAAGATATCTCTAAGCCCAACCAAAATCCCACATTACCCATAAGCCAAGAGTTCATTTGTAACACTTACTTAGTATTTATGCCTCGTCTAGATCACTCGTTTCACCGCTACACACCGTGCGATCTATCTATCTACAGTGTTTAGTAAAAAGTGTGTGTACTCTTCCGAGCCTAGTAAATGTCTCGAAGAACCACATAGTATATAGAAAACATGTCACACAATGAGTTCACCTTTACATTAATACATTTATCTACCGTATATAAGGGTTCGCTTACGCATAAGAGTTCGCATACATATAAGGGTTTGCATGCATATAAAGGTTCACATACATATAAAGGTTCGCATGCATATAAGGGTCCACATACATATAAGGGTTCACATACCAACAATTTGTCCACATACTATTACCTCCTTGATTTCCTCCCCATCTTAGGCTTGAGTGATCTTTCCATCTGGGATTGTAGGAATTTGAATAAGGGTTTTCACCCCCTAATTCTGATATAATTTACATCATCGGTAGGTGTATTGATATAATAGAAGGGCAGTTTTTCTCCTCCCTACATAGATGGTGTATTAATAGCATATTCAATGAGGTTAAATTTATCCACTAACTGTTAGTACTTGTCATCTTCTTGAATAGCTTTTACCATAGCAGGTTTCTAGTCATTTGTGAATTGTTCAATGCGACACTAATAGGAGTACAATTTCATGTTTTCAATTATTTTATACCATCCTCGTACGTTCTATTCATAAGAACTCATCCACCTGCTTCGTCTAATCTGGACCTTGCATTTGCATCCAACCCGTTGCAAAACACTTGCAATCGCATCCACTCAAGGAATCCGTGGTGTGGTCATTTCTAGATCAATGGTTTAAAGTGTTCCTAAGCCTCATGAAAACTTTCCCCTTCCAATTGTCTAAAAACAACGATTTCTCTTCTTAGTTGAACTACTTTACTAATAGGGAAAAACTTCTGTAAAAACTTTCTAGTGAGCTCATCCCATGTTGTGATAAACCTTGGTCCTTGTGTAAAAAAATATACATATATATTTGAGGCGGTATCCGTAAGTATACGGGTCGATTTGTAATATAGTTACAATGGAGTAGGTGAGTACTCCAAGGATCATACCCAATGGAGGCTAGTGCTAAATCAATTTTAACCTAAACACAGAAAGATCTAATTAGTACTCGAAACAAGCTATAGTACAAAATATAAATAAAAGGAGTTTTTAAGAATTTTATAATTATATAATATAATAAAAAAATAAATAGCAAGAGATTGAAAAGTAGAATTAAGCAAATCTGGTTATGGGTGATTAGCTCGCTTCGATAATCTTTATCATCTATCGCTTCGGGTTCCTCGCCAATAACTAGTCGCTACCCCAGTAGGATCTTCCACTAAAATAACAAGTCGGCGAGGACTACTTATCTTCCGACCTCATAATCTAGACCGGTTTGGGGTAAAGGTGTTCACAGATAAGCCATACAAATTTTGGGTTAATTCACACCTTGATGACTTCCTAGAGTTGTCAAGCCTAGGGTTTAGGTTCTTCCTTTCCCAAATGTTGATCCATTGAGTAACCCTATAAAACAATTAATAGATCATACCTCCACTCACTAATCCCCCACAGAAAGATTAGTTTCTCATGGCTTTTATAAACAATATAGAATCTATATAAAGAGAAATGATGATAAATGAATCGAAAGTATAGTGTTTAAGAAAAATTCTGATTTGTATTAAGAATGAAAATGAATCCACAAAGTTTGATTGTCTCTACAAATCAAATCTCTCAAGATAAAAACAAAAAAAAAATTGAAAGTAAATCTAAAACCTAGGAACAGAGAAAAATTAAACTGAAATTAAAACAGAAATTCTAAGCTAAGTAATTGATGTCCATAATGTGTGATAAACGAGCTTTTTTATAGATTTCAAGTGGTTGTTGTCCTTAACCCTAGGTTAGCTGACGTTTCCGAGCTTTAAGTTTTATTGTGCATACCAAAACTCCCCTTAGCTCGTGTTAATTCTCGTCCAGAGTCGATGTCGTGACAAATCAGCACCTCTGTCATGACATAGAAGTTAATATACTCTTCTTGAGATGTCTTCAAGGGTATGTTGCGACACACTTAGGCTGCATCACGACATCGAAGGCAGTCTTGTGATTTCTCTATTCTGTTCCCTATGTTGCAACATTGATCATTCTGTGTTGCGATATAGTGACTAGAATCGGTTTAGTACGCCTTCTAATGGTCTCCTAAACACTTACAAAGTTCAATTTGAACACTTTCAAACTCCTAAAGTGCGAAAATTAGTTTAATCTATTTCACCAAATTATAGTAGATCAAGTAATTCTTCTACAAATTAGTTAATATACTCTTCTTGAGATATCTTCAAGGGTATGTTGCGACACACTTAGGCTGCATCACGACATCGAAGGCAGTCTTGTGATTTCTCTATTTTGTTCCCTATGTTGCAACATTGATCATTCTGTGTTGCGATATAGTGACTAGAATCGGTTTAGTACGCCTTCTAATGGTCTCCTAAACACTTACAAAGTTCAATTTGAACACTTTCAAACTCCTAAAGTGCGAAAATTAGTTTAATCTATTTCACCAAATTATAGTAGATCAAGTAATTCTTCTACAAATTAGTTAATATACTCTTCTTGAGATGTCTTCAAGGGTATGTTGCGACACACTTAGGCTGCATTACGACATCGAAGGCAGTCTTGTGATTTCTCTATTCTGTTCCCTATGTTGCAACATTGATCATTCTGTGTTGCGATATAGTGACTAGAATCGGTTTAGTACGCCTTCTAATGGTCTCCTAAACACTTACAAAGTTCAATTTGAACACTTTCAAGCTCCTAAAGTGCGAAAATTAGTTTAATCTATTTCACCGAATTATAGCAGATCAAGTAATTCTTCTACAAATTTGATGTTGAATAACTATGTAACTTAATTGTTTGATTTAGTCCATGGGTTGTTTTTTTTCATGTTTTGTGTGTTTGCTTGAGGATAAGCAAAGACTTGGGTATAGGGGAATATGATTTGCTACAAATTGATATGGAAAATTAGACTTTTTTGACACACTTAAAGAGCTTTTTCTCGAACAAAATAGAGTTTTTAGCTTATTTTTTTGTTATTTTCATATTTTTATATTGTTAAGATAATAAGTGAAAATCACTCATTATTTTCTAATTTTTGACCCAAATTGGCCGATAGTGCCATTGGGAGCTCTAATGTGTGTTTCAGTGATGTAGGGATGTGTCAGAGGTTGAAAATGAGAATGAACGGCATCTAGGGCCAAGGTATCGCGATATCCAACCCCTAAAATCGCGATACCTCCAGTTGTATAAAAGACGAAGGAGGCCCTTCAATGGTATTGCGACATCCTCCTTGGGTATCGTGATATCCACCTCTCAAGGAAGACCCCTAAGATCAATATTTCTCGAGATATCGTGAGATCCTCTTCTAGTTATCATGATATCGCCTTCATCAAAGGGACAAACTTGGATAAAAGGGTAAAATTTGTCTACTCGACGCACCAATCACACAAGGCCCATGTAGGGAGAGTTTGGCATCGAAAAGTCATCATAAAACTTTTCAAAACAGCCAAGAGAGAGACACATTTAGCTTAATTTTAGGTTTAGTTTTCTCTAAGTTTTCTTTAGTTTTTCTCTACATTTTTCTAGGGTTTTTATTTTTCTCTTCTTTTACATTAGATTAGAGTTTATTTTTCCGCAATAATCATATATCATTTCCATGCACTTCTAATGAAATAAACACAAAATCTCTAAGGAAATCCCATCATCTATTAGAGTTGAGTAACTCGAATCCTTATTAACATAAAATACAGTGGTAAAATAAAATAAAAGTAAAATCTATATAGAATTATACTTCTTTTATTTTACATTGATTAGAATAAGGTTTTTTAACCTTTAAATAGATGTAGCTGAAACTCCTCTTGTATCATTCGAATTTTAACATTAGTGAATTTTCTTTCCTCTGCCCGTGATTTTATTTCCCAAAAAGGTTTCCACGTAAAATCTACATGTTCTTATTTTTTTCTTTCTTTTTGTTGTGTGATCGTTCTATATTGCCATTATCAATTTTTAGTTTTTTACAAATTGGTATTAAAAACTTTTCGGGTTGCTTATCTCGATCATAGTGATGGCGACATTAAAGTATGATATTCCGCTATTGGATCGCAACACTAGATTTGCGTTATGGCAGATAAAGGTGCAAGCAGTTCTTGCGTAGATAGATTTGGAGGATGCCCTGCTAGGGACAGATAAGATACCTTCGACGTTGACGGAGGAAGAGAAGAAGCGTAAAGATCGAAAGACATTAACACAATTACATTTGCACCTCTCGAATGAAATTCTACAGGGCGTGATGAAGGAGAAGACAATTGCTGCATTATGGGCAAAGCTGCAGCAGCTATGCATGTCAAAAACCTTAACTAGAAAGTTGTATATGAAGCAACATTTTTATGCTCGACGTTTGGAGAAAGGTGCGTCTGTGCACGAACACTTAACTATGTTTAAAGAAATTCTCTCAGATCTAGAGGCCATGAAGGTTTAGTATGATAAATAAGATTTGGGGTTAATTCTACTTTACTCATTGCCCTAGTTTTATTCAAATAAAAAAGGAGGCTACTAATCAAAAGGGGAAACAACCAGAATAACCTAATAAAGCTAATGTTGTAGAAGACTATAACGATGGTGAACTCTTAGTTGTTTTTGCTGACAACTCTAAAGTGAGCAAGGAGTCAATCCTTAATTCTTGTTACACCTTCCAGATGAGTCCCAATCAGGATTGGTTTAAAACATATGAAACATTGTCTGAAGGTGTGGTTTTGATGGGAAATAATGCTTCATGTAAAATCATAGGTATTGTCACGATCAAAATTAATATGTTCTATGGAGTCGTCAGAACACTTAGTGGTGTACGACATGTACCAGAATTGAAGAGGAATTTGATTTTGTTAAGTATACTTGATTCAAAAGAGCACAAGTACATAGCTGAAAGTGGGGTTCTAAGGATTAGCAAGGGTTCCCTCGTTGTGATGAAAAGGCAAAAAAAGACTGCCAAATTATGTGTTTTGCAAGGTTCTAATGTTGCTGGTGATGTAGTCGTTGCTTCCTCTTCCTTGTCAGATGATGATGTTACTAAAGTTTGGCATATGCGTCTAGGGCATATGAGTGAGAACGACATGGGAAAATTAAGCAAAAGAGAACTTCTTAATGGACAAGACATTAGCAAACTGAAGTTTTATTAGCACTGTATTTTTGGGAAGGAAAAGAGAGTTTGATGCACCAAAGGAATCCATAACACAAAGGGAACACTGAATTATATTCATTCTGATATTTAGGGACCATCCAGAGTGCCGTGCTAATTATATGCTAACGATCATTGACAATTTTTCTAAAAAAAAGTTTGAGCATTCTTCTTAAAGCAAAAAAGGGATGTGTTATCCATGTTTAAGAATTGGAAGACTGTGATCAAGAAGCAGGCAATAAGACAGATAAAACACCTCCGCATAGTTAATGTCTTGGAATTTTATTCTAATGAGTTTAATGAATTGTGCAAATCAAAAGGGATTATGAGACACTTAACAGTTCGCCATACTCCACAGTAAAGCGATGTTGTATAACGAATGAATAGAATTATCATGGAAAAGGTTCGATGCATGTTGTCGAATGCTCATTTATCGATGTCATTCTGGGCTAAAGTGACCTCTACAACATGTTTTTTGATTAACCGATCTTCGTCTATTTCCATTGAGAAAAAGACTCCATAAGAGGTATGGTTTGGTACTTCTTCTCATTATTCTTATTAGAAGTTTTTGGGTGTCCCGCGTATACTCATGTTGATAATGGGAAATTGGAGCCTAGATATATTAAATGTGTTTTTCTTGGTTATAAGACTGGTGTTAAAGGGTATAAGTTATAGTGTCCTGAAACGAGGAAAGTTGTGATTAGCAGATATGTTATTTTCAATGAAACTGCTATGCTACCTAACTTATCTCTTAAAGACTCTTCCAATAAAGACTAGCAAAAGCAGGTGGATCTTCATATTGATCTAGGATCTACAACAAAGTCTACTCCTCAAGTTAGTACAAAAACTCAAAGTACAATTACTTTTTCACCACAATATTTTATTGTCAAGAACAGACCTAGAAGAGAAATTAAACATTTAAAGAGGTACGCTAAGGCTGATCTAGTTACTTATGCTTTAAATGTGGCTGAAGATATATATGTAAATCAAGAGCCATCTACTTATTCTGAGGTAGTTAGCTGTAAAGATTCAGAAAAATGGATGATTGTCATGCAAGAAGAGATGAAATCACTCCATAAGAATGGAACATGGGATCTAGTAAAGCTTTCTAAGGGTAAAAAGGGTGTAAACTTCAAAAATGGGTGTTCAAAAATAAAGAAGGGACTCCAAGAGTTAAAGAACCCATATATAAAGTAAGACTGATTGCAAAAGGTTACAGTTAAATTCTAGGTGTAGACTTCATAGATCTGTTTTCTCCAGTTGTAAAGCATAGTTTGATTCGAGCCTTGCTTAGTATCATGGTCATGTATGATTTAGAACTTGAACAATTAGATGTAAAAATAATGTTCTTGCATGGAGAACTTGATGAAGATATTTACATGTAATAACCAGAGGGTTTTATATTCTCAAAAAAGATGACTATGTTTGCTTGCTGAAAAAGTCCCTTTATGGCCTGAAACAGTCACTAAGGCAGTGGTACAAGAGGTTTGATTCATTTATGACTACTCATAATTTCAAAAGAAATAGCTTTGTTAATTGTGTTTATTTAAAAAAAACAGTGATGGTTCTTTTGTATATCTACTTCTTTATGTTGATGACATGTTGATAGCAGCCAAAGATAAAAAAGAGATAAGAAAGGTCAAAATTCAGCTTAGTGAATAATTTGGGATGAAAGATTTTGAAGCAACAAAGAAGATACTTGGGATAGAGATTCTTAGAGATTGAAAAACATGTAAATTGTACCTAAGTTAAAAAAGGGTACATTGAGAAAGTTCTTTGCAGGTTCAATATTTAGAGTGCCAAGCCTGTTAATACTCCATTAGCAGCACACTTCAGACTTTCATCGGCTTTGTCTCCACAATCAGATGATGAGATTAATTACGTGTCACGTGTTCCATATTCTAGTGCAGTGAGATCTCTCATGTATGCTATGGTTTGCTCACGTCCAGATTTATCATATGCAGTTAGTGTAGTTAGTAGATACATGGAGAATCCTGGTAAAGAATATTGAAAATTAGTTCAATGGATTTTCATATACTTACGAGGTACTACTAATATTTGCTTACAGTTTGGAAGAACTAGAAATAGAGTCATTGGGTATGTTGATTTTTATTTTGTTGAAGACATTGATAAAAGATCTTTCACAGGGTATGTCTTTACTATCGGGGGTTCATAATCAATTGGAAAGCCACTTTGCAAACTAGGTTACTTTGTCTACTACTGAAGCTGACTGCATGGCGATTACTGAGGCTTGTAAAGAAGCTATTTAGTTAAAGAGACTCTTTGGTGAACTCAGTAAAGACTTTCAGATCAGTATAGTGTTTTGTGATGGTCAGAGTTCCATCTTCCTTACAAAAGATTAGATGTTTCATGAGAGAAAAAAAACACATTGATGTTCAATATCATTTTGTGTGTGATATTATTGCTGGTGGAGATACTGTTGTGAGCAAAGTTAGTACTCATGAAAATCCTGTAGGTATGATGACTAAGTCACTTCCTATAACCAGGTTTGAGCTTTTGTTGGACTTGGTTGGTGTTCATTGTTGAAGAACACCCCTTAAAGGGTTTTGTGGATGAGGTGGAAAACTTGTTCATTGAGAGTTCGTGGTGAAGAACTTATTTGTTGAGAATTCGTGTCAAAATGGAGATTGTTAAAGTTGAGTGACTCGAATCCTTGTTAAAATAAAATACAGTGATAAACTAAAATAAAGTAAAATCCATATAAAATTATACTTCTTTTATTTAACATTGATTAGAATAAGGTTTTTCAACCTTACTACACTTCATCTATTTGACATTGATTAGAACAAGGGTTTTCAACCTTTAAATAGATGTAGTTGAAACTCCTCTTATATCATTCAAATTTCAACATTAGTGAATTTTCTTCTCATCTGCCCATGGTATTATTCCCAAAAGGGTTTCTATGAAAAACCTGTGTTCTTATTTTTCTTTCGTTTTGCTTTGCGATTGTTCTATATTGTCATTATCGACGTTCAATTTTTTTCATCATCCTTACCTTGAACTCTATCCAAATCCCCAACTTCACTCTTATCTCTTCTCCAATGTGAATACTAGTTAACTTTACAAGAAACTTAGCTTGCTATGAGGTTGTTCCATTGATTTCACTAAAAATTTTGAAGTTTTTGAGCTTGAGGTGGTTGGAAATGGTGGAAAGGACTAAAATGGAAAAAAATGAAAATTGGCTACAAAGAAAAATGAGAATGACCTGAGGATGGATGATGATGGAAGAGGTTTATAAACTCTTAATAAAAATCTATTGAATTAAATATTAAAAAGATTAAAAATATTTAACTAAAAAAAATCTAAACATTATCATATACATTTAGTGGCCCACAATTAATTTCAATCTCATCCACACTTCATAGCACTCTCTTGGTTAAATTGCACTTCTAATCCTACCTCTTTTTTCCTTCACTTCAATTTAATCATTCTTATTTTTAATTTTCACATTTTTGTCCCAATACTTTTCACACTATTACAATTTAGTTAATACCTCAAATTAATTTCTCTTAATTCAAAAGTCCTTTTTATTTCCTACGATATCCAACTACCTTATCTACTGACACTAATAATTTCTATTTTATTTACTTTAAAGGTTCTAATACATGCAAATCTCGAAATAACACTATTCTCATCTCAAAGGGTGTTAGGGATGTTACATTATTATTAGCTAATGGTAAATAATTTGTTTATATATCCATTAAACATGAGTTCAATCCTTAGACATCTTAATTTTAGTTTTTTTATTTAAAAACTATATAAAAGTATGGAAAATAAAAAAAATCATCAACATAATAATAGTAGTCATTTAATAAAAAAGTATATTAATAATTTTCTAAGCGAGTTGGTATTCAATCAACTTGTGAGATCAATTCAATTAAAAACTCTATTAATAGTTTAAATAATTAAATTTAATTATCGTATTATTTAGTTTGAATTCAAGTTGACCTTCACCTCCTCTCATGAAAAAAAATATATTTGCAAGTGTAGTCAATTCATTCTGTTTAATTGATATATTTAAAATGATTTATCCATAAAATAATTTGCAAATAAATTTAAGAACGACCTTAAATAAAATTTTATATATTCAATTTTTTAATTAGCAAAATATAATATATTAGTTATGGTTTAATACAATAAAAATAAAAAATTCAAATAAGTAATTATTTTTTTTAAATGTTAATATAGAATGAATTTATTATTAATCACTGATTAAATTATTCTTATTTAATAAGTTTTAAATAAAAGATAATTAAAAATAAATTAATAAGTATTAATTGATTAATATACAATTTTTATAAACCATAATTATATCATGGGATTATTACTAGTGTTGATAATTTTTTTTAAAATGTAAATCATAATAATATATGTGTGGCGGTTTTTCCTAGTTATCACAAAAGCGGATTTTATTTGGTAGGTATAGGTGTAACTTCGATTTAGTCATCTCATAATTAACATTTAGCAACAACTGAACAAACTGTTTTTTCTTTTAATTTTAGGGTATTATTATTATTTATTATTATTGAAAAATATAGAATGTAGAATTTGAATGATTACAAGAGGAGTAGATTATGTATATTTATAAGCTTGTAAAACCATATTCTAATATGAGTGTAGTAAGATTGAAACACCTTATTCTAATCAATATCTAATAGATGGAGTTTAATAAGATTTGAAAAATTTTATTTTAAAATAAAATAAAAAAATATATAATTCTATAAAGATTTTATTTTTATTTTATTTTATCATTATATTTTTTTTAAATAAAGATTCGGATCACTTAATTCTATCAATTATTATTATTGTGGAGGGGGAGAAAGGTTTTGATTTGGTCAAAAAGACAAAAAGGAGTGTCATTATGTAAAGCACTTTGATTTCTGTAAAAGAAAAATAAATAAATAAATAAAAGAATAGATTTGACAGAAGCGGTAGAACAAAGATGCTGAAAAACGTATGTTAATTTGACGATGGAAGAAGAAAAGTTGAATAACGCTTTCCTTCCTTTCCTATCCTTTTCCAACTTTTTCAACTTGGGGCATCAAGACAAAACTTAGGATTAGAAAAAGGAAAAACTTGGTTTATAAAAGAATGGTTTAAGAAAATAGGATTTTAAAATGCTTTTTTTTTCTCGACTAAATAATATTGTTTATTATTTAAGGTGAAAAAGTGATATAAAAATATAAAAAATATAAATACATTTTAAAACAATAAACATTTAAAAAATGTGACGTTTTTAATTTTAATTCATAACACTATCAATCATTAAATTCAGTTACATGACAATTTTAAAATAGAAAATTGTTTACGTATAGAATATTACACATATGCTAACTAAATAAATAAATAAAAATGTTGAAATTTTCTATAAAAAAATGTTGAACTATGAGTTGAAATGTTTATTTTATTATAAATCGCGGGCGGTAAATTTTCTTGACATTGTTTAAGAAGCAAAGTAGAAGTTGATATTTTCCCCCTTTTTTTCTTACATGGTAGTTAATACTAAATCGGTGGATAATTTTTTTTTATACACTAATATATATAAGTTCTAATCATAAGTGTTTTGTTTAACATAATATTTAGAATTACTCATAGTCCTTCCCTAACTTATAAATAGGAAGATAACGTACTTTAACGCACTTGAACACATGTCCTCTTGCATTAGTAATAATGCTCATACCAATCGACCTAAAGCTCAATTAACAATTATTTATAAATATTAAATAGCCTTAAAATATAAATTATTAATCAATTGTATAAAAGATGTTGCGCATTATATATATGCTAATTAAATTTATTTAATATATATTAAATAAGTTTATCAATATATGTATATATATATTGAAAGTAAAATATGCAACCTAGACTTTGTTGTAGAGCTGCTCATGGGCCGGGCCGGGCCGGGTTCGAGCCGGGTCCAGAAAAAATTTCGGCCTGGGTCCTAGGCCCGGGTCTGGCCGGCCCGAAATATGGGCCTAGAATTTTGCCCAAGCCCAGCTCGGGAAAAAATTCATAAGCCCGGACCCGACCCGGCCCGGCCCGTTTTTTAAATAAATACCAAAAATTTATTTTAAAAATTAAAAAAATTATTTTAAAAATATTTTAAAATTAAAAAAATAAAAAATGTATTTTAAAAATATTTTAAAATTAAAAAAATTTTAAAAAAAGTATTTTAAAAGTATTTTAAAATTAAAAAAATAAAAAAAATATTTATTATATTCGGGACGGGCCGGGCCCGGGCCAAAAAAGTGGTGCCCGAGGCCCGGCCCGTTTTTTAATCGGGCCTCATTTTTTTGCCCAAGCCCATATTTCGGGCCTATATTTTTACCCAAACCCTCCCATGAGCACCTCTACTTTGTTGGACCAATAAGGAATTGATTCTCATGGTTTTTATGTGATTTTACATTTACTATGTGATAATTTTTTTTTATAAATGATGCATAATTTAAATTAATGAAAATTCTTTTAAGATATTATCAATTAAATTTCAATTTTCAAATATAAAGAGATAAACATTTTAAAAATAAAAAATTAAATATACAAAAGAATCAGATGGAGAGTATTAATGTAAAATCAGATGGTCATGTATATACATGAACCACAATTCAAGTTTCATGTGTATAATTGCACCAAATCAAAGTTTGTGTATCAAATTGCACATTGGATCGAAGTTCATGTATAAAGTTGATATTTATCCCTTTTAGATCAAGTGGATGATTTTATGTATACTTCATTGTAAAAAGTGTCAAAAACTAGAAAGAGTGGAAGTGGACTTCTTTCCTAGGCATTTGAATCAAGTTCGAATCTTATAGTCATCCTTACTGGAAAAGTTTTATGTAAGTACCACCTCTAGTCCAAAAAAAATTGGTATCAAACCGTAAAATAGATGAAGACACATGTGATTATAAGAAGAAGAAACTAATGCCAAAGTATAAGATAAGTAAGCTTATGTCAACTATTTTAGAGAATTAAAAAATAATCAAAGATAATAAAAAAATTATCACTTGTTATTATTATAACAAAACTCTTTTAAAAGCCAACAATATTTTATAGAAAAAATAATAAAAATTATTCATAAGATACTTTCATCTGCGAAGTCGCAGGGTTGACTGCGAAATCGCAGGGTTGACTTGAATAAACTTGATATATTACTGACTCATCATACCGAAGATGGCATTTTTCGCCTAATTTTTAGAAATTTTTGGAACCGGAACGTTGTGACTCACTCTCTGATTAGAAGTCGGAATGTTACCATAACACTCCATACTCAACTTGATCATCAAGTTCGAGCTACACTGTGCCACATATGTTGCCAAGGCAACTACAATTAATTTATATATGAATACACATCACAATTCATATAACTTATTTATGAGTATATAATAACACTATTAACTAAATTCAATAAATACTAATTTTATTCTTAAATTCATATAAACATAAATATATACTAACAGTGACTCATCTAGATAGGCACATGCCAAACTATTCGAAAACGCGAATACACCAACATTGTTGAATCTGATATCTTCTTTGGATGCTAAAGTCGAAATTCAGGATTTTGAATATAACCTAACTTGTGCACCGAAAACAAATTGTACGTCGAGTAATCAACTCAATGGTATTTCAACAAATTTTCTCACATCTTAAAAATCTAGTTAGTAGAATCGAGTTTGTGAACTGAGAGTGGTCACGCCTTGGTTTTTAAGATTAAATTTGTTCGTTTGATAAATAAATGAGTTATTGTTTTACGGTTAAGTTTTAATGAATTTGTCCCTGAAACCCAAGTTCAAATCCCTTTCTTCACATAATTTTTTTTGAGCAATTTTGCTTCAAACCCTAGTAAGTGGCACGCCTTATTTTAAAAATAAATATTGTAAGAGTTTAAACAAGAATGTGTTTTGGCTAGCGGTTAAGAACTAATGTAACTATCCTTGAGACCCGAGTTTGATTTCCATCTATTGCATAATTTTTGTTTATAGTTTTTTTTTTTGCCCAAAACCCTAGTGTGCCACCCCTTACATAGAAACCCTAGTATATAACATTTTTTTTGTTGTTTTTAGCCTCTTTTGATCATTTTTGCTCTCCTATTGCCACCCATCTCATTTTCCTCTCTTCTTCTACGTTTTCTCTCATTTCTTCTTCTCCATGCCGCCCCTAACAGCTTAAATTTTGCTATTGTGTTGTCCCATTGTTCATCTTCTTCTTTTTTCTATTTTTTGCTAATCTCTTCTCCTATCTTTTTGGTCAAATTTTCGTTGTTGATTTTTCTGCCATCCAGGAAGTGTAAGTTGTCTAGGTTGCCTAGATCCGACCCGATTTTTCTATTCTTTTCTTTTTCATTGTGGTGGATGAATATTTCAACGAACATGATCGAATCTCACAAGTTCTTTTTTTTTGTGTTTGATTGATTCAAGATCCATATCAAAACCTTACAAATTAGCCATAACGTTGGGAAATCTGTTAGCAACTCAGTTGTAAGCCTAATATAGTAAGTGTTAATTTTCAACTTCAAATTTGAAATTTTTGGTTAACATCACTACTTCGGCTGAACCCTATATGGGTGTTAATAGACTTTTTTTAACATTCGATTTATGTTGAGTGTAGATCTAAGTTAGATCTAAAGCATAAGAGTTGCTGAAAAGCAATAGTGTTTGGATTAGCGTAATCAGGTGTGGGTCTTAACTTTTGTGTGTTTTAGTGTTTACTGTAAATTGTTTGATTGTTCACTAGTAGTAGTCGAATGTTATAGGACTTTAAAATGAGGTAACCGATTGTGTAAGCATTTTACTTATGGGCTGATTGTGTGTTTGATCAATTTGTTGGCTAAATGTATGCCATTTTGTGACTAGTACTGTTAAGCAAGCTGTTCATTATTGTTACCGATTACATGTAAGTATGTCTACTGTAATGTATATTGATTGCATGTACTTGTTCCATTGAATGTTACCATTTTCACTGAATGCATGAAAAGCATGCCATTGATACTGTTTACTGGATGTATGCAAAGCATACCATTTTCACTGATTCATTGAATGTATGTATTGCATGCCACTGTATTGAAATTGTTGCCGATAAAACATGATATGCTACATTGATACATGTCATACTTCATTGCATGGGTTTTAGGATTTGATGGGTGATGAAGGAGTTATGTGGAGTTCCAACAGTTTATCTGCATTATTGCATTGACAGTATATCTGTAACCCCGGAGTATTGTTTGTGTTCTAGCAATTTATCCATAATTTAATGGCAGCCTATCTGCAATTTACTGGTGACTTATCCTAACTTATTGGTATCTTGTTTACAATTTTCTAACAGCTTGTCTACAACTTACTGGTGACTTATTGCAACTTACTGGCATCTTGTCTGCAACCTATTGGCAATTCTACTGCATACTGTTACTAGTGCTTTATCCGTATCGAGCTTCAGCTCTTACTATTTTAGTGTTCAAATGATGGGTTTTGGGGAACTCATGGTGTGTAACGGATGGATGGGCAAGACCTTTGCATTATTTTGCATTTGAACATGTCTATGCATATACAATGTTTATTTGGACATGCCATGATATATTATGGACATTGATATTGTTGGCTATGTGCCCTATTGTGATTGTTTGGATATGTATGCAAAATTATTGTTTGTTCTGTTAAGGCTCACATTGAGTTTTTCAAGGCCACTCCTTTTAGTTTAATCCTTATAAGTAAACCCACAAGGCTAGGATTAGACTCGACAATTCAAAAGTCTCGTATGGGATTTTTGATTTAATGTAATAATTTTTCTACGAATTGTGGCAAGGGTTCAATTTTTTGGGTTATATTGGAAATTTACATGCATTATCGTTAAATTTGGTCAAGTTAAATGATTAAACAAACTTAAAATTGGTCATTATAGCATCAAATACGATTTTTAGTATCAAACTATAGTCTTCGTATTTTTCTGCTGTAATTCTAAAATTGTAACTCTGAAAGGTAATTTAAAAATCAAATATGTTTTCAATGTTAGTAAGAACTTTTATTATTGGATCTTAATTAAACTTGGAATAAGTTAATGTTTTTATTAAACCAAGAAAAGTCATCTACAATTTTTTTCGAAAATAAGCAAATGTTTTAAAAAAGAAGTTTCTGAGAATTTGATCTTTTTTTTTATTTAGGCCATTTCGATGGCCAATGTAACCTTCAGGATCCAACCATAACTTCTAGGCCAATGAAAATACTCAATAATTACACCTATGCAAAACATCCTACTAAGTACATCATTATAACACTAAAGTCCATTTAAATAAGTTCCATAACACTAAAGTCCATTTAAATAAGTTCAATAGTATAACATGTTAGCATATTATATTCCAAATCGAGCTAATTAATTCGTCCTAATTTCATACCAACCTTCCAGATCATAACCCGCTATGCATAATCTTTAACAATTGCAGTTCATGTTAAATCTCAATATCAAACTTTATATTCCAACACTGCTCGGTTCAATATAAAATGCTATTATTACATATATCATGCGTAAAAACCAAAACCGAGTCTAATTCGAGCTTAAGAAAGCTATAAAATTGACTTGGAAACAATCAGTGTAACACCCTAACTCGGCCGAAACAGTCGACCCGAATCTTGAATGTCATATTAGCCACTAGAGTGACTCTCCATTTCATCTCCGATCGAACTTCCAGCATACCATCATACCATGTGAATAAGATAAAGAACATGCGAACTCTAAGATTTTACTCACAATACATCACTTAGAAGACAAAGGGGTTCATTCATAGCAGTTTGCCAAACGTTAGGGTTCAAACTTCGCATAGTTCGGCGACTTTGTCACTTTGTAGCAAATTTGGCGAACTCTATATAAATTAGTCAGTTTTGATCATTTCATTCTCTAACTTATGGTTAACATTCTGTTTAGAAATTAAATACTTAAAACAAGAACTCGTAATTTAAGAAAACATCAAACATGGATTGGTGTGATATTCATACTGACAAAGAATTAACATACTTAACATTCAGGTATATATATAATGTTTTATCGGTTCACAGGATTTGGAATAAATATAACGTAGATATCTAAGCTACATGGTATCAAACCGTAAAATAAATGAAGACACGTGTAATTATAAGAAGAATAAGAAGAAGAAGAAGAAGCTAGTGCCAAAGTTTAAGATAAATAAGCTTGTGTCAACTAATTTAGAAAATTAAAAGATAATCAAAGATAAAAAAAATATATCAGTTGTTATTATTATAACAAAACTCTTTTAAAAACTAACAACATTTTATAGAAAAATAATAAAAATTATTACTAAGATATTGTCATTTGCGAAGCCGCAGGGTTGGCTCGCATAAACTCGGTAAATTATTGAATCCTAATATTAAAGAAGGCACTTTTCACCTCATTTTCATAAATTTGTGGAATTCGAACGCTATGACTCACTCCCTGATCAGAAGTTGGAACGTTACTATAACACCCCATATTCGACTTGATCACCGGGTCCGAGCTACAGTGTGCCACATCTCTTGCCAAGGCAACAATAATTAATTTATATACTAATACACATCATAATTCATATAACTTACTTATGTGTATATAATAACACTATTAAATAAATTCAGTAAATACTAATTTTATACTTAAGTTCATATAAACATAAATATATATTAACAGCGACTCATCTAGATAGGTACATGCCAAACTATTCAAAAATGCAAATACACCAACATTGCTGAGTCTGGGATCTTCTCTGGATGTTGAAGTCGAAATTCAACATTTTGAATACAACTTAACCTGTGCACGAAAAAAAAATTGTACGCTGAGTAATCAACTCAATGGTATTTCAACAATTTTTGTCACCTATCATGCTCATCTATTTGTCTTTTGATATCCCACATCATGCTCATCAATTGGCTAATCTGATTTTCAAGTTTAGTCAACATCCTTTTTGAATTGGTGCAGTTAGACTTCACCTGCTTTATGTCTATTCTCATTTACTGCATCTCTCCCTCGATTCTATCCAAACATTAACTACATATAGTATGGTCACTTGGGTTAGCCTTATCTTGAGGTTTCTGCAAATAAAGAGGGTGATAGTGTATTTTCAACCTAATTTGAACTATTACCTCATTGATTTCCTCCCTTTCTTAGGCTTGAGTGATCTTTCCATCCGGGATTGTAGGTATTTAAATAAGAGTTTTCACCCCCTATTTGTGATATAATTTACATCCTCGGTAGGAGTATTGATATAATGGAAGAGCGGTTTGTCTCCTCTTTACATAGACGGTGTATTATTAGCACATTCAATGCAGTTACATCTATCCACTAATTGTTAGTACTTGTCATCTTCTTGAATAGCTTTTACCGTAGCAGGTTTCTGGTCATTTGTGAATTGTTCAATGGGACACTAATAGGAGTACAATGTCATGTTTTCAATTATTTTTTACCATCCTCATACGTTCTGTTCATAAGAACTCCTCCACCTGCTCCGTCTAATCCGGACCTTGCATTTGCATCCAACCCATTGTAAAACACCTGCAATCGCATCCACTCAAGGAATCCGTGGTGCGGTCATTTCTAGTTCAATGCTTTAAAGTGTTCCTAAGCCTCATGAAAACTTTCCTCTTCCAATTGTCTTAAAACAATGATTTTTCTTCTTAGTTGAACTGTTTTACTAATAGGAAGGAACTTCTATAAAAACTTTCCAGCGAGCTCATCCTATGTCGTGATAGACCTTGGTCCCTGTGTAAAAGATACATATACATATATATATGAGGCGGTATCCGTAAGTATACAGGTCCATTTGTAATATAGTTACAATGGAATATGTGAGTACTCCAAAGATCGTACCTAAGGGAGGCTAGTGCTATATCATTTTTAACCTAAACACCAAAAGATCTTATTGGTACTCGGAATAAGCTATAGTACAAAAATATAAATAAAAGGAGTTTTTAAGAATTTTATAATTATATAATATAATAAATAAATAGCAATAGATTGAAAAGTAAAATTAAACAAATCTGGTTATGGGTGATTAGCTCGCTTTGATAATCTTTATCATCTACCGCTTCGGTTCCTCGCTAATCAACTAGTCGCTACCCCAATAATATCTTCCACTAAAATAATGGGTCAGGGAGGACTTCTTATCTTCCGACCTTATAGTCCAAACCGGTTTGGGTTAAGGTATTTACGGATAGGCCATACCAATTTTGGGTTAATTCACACCTTGATGACTTCCTAAAGTTGTCAGGCTTAGGTTTTAGGTTCTTTCTTTCCCAAACAGTTGATCTATTGAGTAACCCTCTAAAATAATTAATAGATCATACCTCCACTCTCTAATCTCCTATAGAAATATTAGTTCCTCATGGCTTTCATAAACAATATAGAATCGATATAAAAAGTAAACATGATAAATGAATCGAAAGTATAGTGTTTAAGAAAAATTTTGATTTGTATTAAGAATGAAAATGGATCCACAAAGATTTATTGTCTCCACAAATCAGATCTCTTAAGATAAAAATAAAGAACAAATTGAAAGTAAATCTAAAACCTAAGAACAAAGAAAAATTAAACTGAAATTAAAACATAAATTCTAAGCTAAGTAATTGATGTCCATAATGTGTGATAAACGAGCTTATTTATAGATTTCAAGTGGTTGTTGTCCTTAACCCTAGGTTAGCTGATGTTTCTAAGCTTTAAGTTTGATTGTGCAGACCAAAATGCCTCTAGCAATTGTTAATTCTTGTCCAGAGTCGATGTCGTGACAAATCAACACCTGTGTCGCGACACAGAAGTCAATATACTCTTCTTGGGATGTGTTCAATGGTATGTCGCGACACCCTTAGGCTGCGTCGCGACATCGAAGGTAGTCTCAGGATTTATCCATTCTGTGTCCTATGTTACAACATTGATCATTCTGCGTTGTGACATAGTGACTAGTATCGGTTTAGTATGCCTTCTAATGGTCTCCTAAACACTTACAAAGTTCAATATGCACACTTTCAAGCTCCCAAAGCGCGAAAATTAGTTTGATCTACTACACCAAATTATAGTAGATCAAGTAATTCTTGTGCAAATTTGATGTTGAATAACTATGTAACTTAATTGTTTGATTTAGTCCATGCATTGTCTTTTTGCATGTTTTGTGTGTTTGCTTGAGGACTACCAAAGACTTGAGTGTGGGGTAATATGATTTGCTACAAATTGATATGGAAAATTAGACTTTTTTGACACACTTAAGGAGCTTTTTCTCGAACAAAATAGAGTTTTTAACTTAGTTTTTTATTATTTTCATATTTTTATATTTTTCAGGTAATAAGTGAAAATCACTCGTTATTTTCTAATTTTTGACCCAAATTGGCTGATAGTGCCATTGGGAGGTCTAATGTGTGTTTGAGTGATGTACGGGTGTGTCGGAGGTCGAAAACTAGTGTGAACGGCATCTAAGGAAAAGGTATCGCGATATCCAACCCCTGAAATCGTGATACCTTCGGCTGTATAGAAGATGAATGAGATCCTTCAGTGGTATTGCGACATCCTCCTTAGGTATCGTGATATCCACCTCTCAAGGAAGACCCCCAAGATCAATACTTCCTTAGATATCGCGATATCCTCTTCTAGGTATCATGGTATCACCTTCATCAAAGGGACAAACTTGGACAAAAAGGGTAAACTTTGTCTACTCGACCCACCAATCACATAAGGCCCATGTAGGGATAATTTGGCATCGAAAAGTCATCATAACACCTTTCAAAACAGCCAAAAATTATTGAGGAGGAGAGAGACACATTTAGCTTAGTTTTAGGTTTAGTTTTCTCTAAGCTTTCTTTAGTTTTTTCTCTACATTTTTCTAGGGTTTTTATTTTTCTCTTCTTTTACCTTAGATTAGAGTTTATTTTTCTGCATTTACTTCTTATTCTTTATATTCTTTGTGTTAGTTACATTATTTAACACTGTAGCTAAGGTTTATTTACATTTCTATTCCTTGTACCTTGCTTTCAAGAATATTTAAGCTTTAGTCTAATGTATTTCAATTTATTTTACTTAAGATATATTAAAGCTTGTTCCTTTATGTTTCTTGCCATAGATTTATTTGTTAAATGCTTTTGGTTTCATGTTATTTAAGATTTTTTGTATAAAAATCTCAACTTTCACATTTTTCTTAACTTTAAGCATGTGTAGCTAAATCCTTAAGGAGGTTGGTTGATGGAGATATGGATAAAGTAAAATATTTGGACAAAGGACTAAATCATAATAAATTAGACTAATTTGAATAGAATTAAGAACTTAGGTAGTGATGCTCCTAAGGGAAAGTAAGATAAAGTGAGATTGGAAGGTAATCTTGTCGCAGACCCATTCGTTAGTCTCGGATTAATAGGTGAGATCGGAAGATAAACTTGACCTAATTCGTCTAAGTCAATAAAATTGAGATCGGAAGATAAAATGGAACCACTTGGTAATTTACACAATTAATGTCCCTAGTCTGAGATTTGGTGAACCACATTGAAGTCAATCAATCCCCATTAGTCATTTGCTAGATAGTACGTTTAGTTTACATTTCTTGTAATTTAGTCCCTAGAGTAGATTATTTAATTTCCATACAAAATTATCTTTTATGAATCGCCGTAATATAAAATCGTATTTGTAACCACTTAGCATCTTTTGTGTATGCTAGTTATTACTCAATTGGCTCTTTTTTTGGGTTCGATCCTTGGAATACTTTGGTGTTTCATTGTAATATTATAAATATTACAATTGACTTGTATGCTTGCTGTAAAATCAGACTTTAAAATTTATTTCATAAATTAATTATTTTAATGATCAAGCACGCTGCTGATCAATTAGTAGTTCATATAATACTTACTCAATCACGTACCATATACAGCTCGTAATGCACAAGGCTTGCTTTCACATGTCATAATTCATTCACATTCATACTTACCCCGAATAATAGCCCATTTTTAATGAAATCGGTATAGTAGTTTTGGGACCACAAATCTGATGTTATAAAATTTATTTTATTATTATTTTAATGTCTGTATCATAATAGTAGCATCGTATAAAAATTTCATGAAGAAAATTTGTTGTTTGTATGCTTAATGTGATAAAAAGACTAAATCACATAAAGTGAAAAAATTGTGTTCTATTGGAAAAAGGTGTTAAATTACTATGAAATTTAATTATGAGTGGCCTTAAATGGTAATTAGACCATTCACATATTTAGTGGACAATTATGGAATTTAGTTATAAAATTATAAAGGTTAAAAGTAAGGTTAAAATTGTAATTAAGCTAATTAGTATAATGAAACAAAAAGAAAATTAAAATGTCATCTTCCTTAATGAGAAAGACAACCCAAATTGAAGAATAGGAAGCCATAGCTAGGGCTTGAAGCATTCGACCAACATTTCTAGTGCATGTAAGTGCATTTTTGTTCGGTTTTTAATGATTTCTATGTTTTTGGAGTCGTTGTAGCTTAATCTAGCTAGCCCAGGGACTAATTTAAAAAACTGTTAAAAGTCTAAGGTTTTACCATGAATTTATGTTAGTTTTTTTAGATGCTTGATGGATGAAAATAAAATTTTGGTGATAGTTGAACAACTTTTGTAAAGGAAATTTTGATGAATTTGTTAATTAGGGATTCAATTGAAAAATAGAAAATTATTCATGGTGAAATTATGAAATAAATGAAGTATAGGGCTTGCTAAGGGCCTAGGTGATATTAGTCCATAATGGGTTGTTACTAAATTGCATGAATTTCCATTTTTATGAGCTAGTGACTAAATTGTAATGAATTAAAAATTATAAGGGCAAAAGTGTAATTTTTCCAAAATATGATTTTTTGATTAAATTGAATAGAATGAAGTTTGAATAAGTTAAATTTGATTATATAGATCAAGAAAAGCAACGTACGGATTTAGATCGGGGAAAAGAAAAAATATTGGATTAATTGATCGTATTTCTCCGTTCGTGTTTGAGGTAAGTTCGTTAATTTAAATATCATTGAATTATGTACGATTTAAATGCCTTTATATTATATATATCGATATTACAACTCTACAAAAATATCCAACGAAGTTTCGGCGACTTTCGGATCCTGTTTGAATCTTAGGAATATATAGGAAATGACAAGTCATTAGGGGTTACTATGTTTTGGGTGCTGGTCTTGTACGTCCTACCAGTTGCTGAGTTTTTGGCATGTGTTACAGTTACTTGACAGCTTGTGTGAGTAGCACCGTGTAGCTACGTCTTGACTGACAGCTTGTGTGAACAGACCCATTTATGGCTCAAGAGAGAGCATGTATATGATATATGAGATAGTAGTGGTTTCGACCACATGTTGGCACATAGTGTGCGAGATTCCCGTGTATCCGATATTATTCTAGTGGTTCAATGGGTATACAAAAGGAAAGGACCAGTATATGATTCGATTCATAATGTCATGTAAGTATGAAAAAGGTATGAGATGATAGTGATTAAAGATTTCTGGTATGTTTGTTATAGTATGAATGTTTGAACGAGAAGTATATAGAAGCCTTTGTTGTGTAATGAATTTGACTAATTTTTGTGCTAATTTCTAATGTGAATTGTTGTTGGTGCTTAGGCTTATGCCATGTTATGTTGGATATGTTCATAAATTGCCTTTAATTTTTTATAATGAAAAGGTAAGCATTGTTTATGATTTACGAACTTACTAAGCATTTTATGCTTACTTTGTGTGTTTTCTCTCATATTTTTAGATAATCGGAAGCTCGTTTGGGTTGGAAGCTTGTCGAAAATCCATCACACTATCCATCGGCTAAATCGGTAGATTTTGATGATTTTGAGTTATGGTTATAATGGCATGTATAGGTATCTTGTTTAATGAATTTAGCCGTTATGTGTGTCTTGTATATGTGTTATTTTGGTTGATGAACTAGTTGGTATGATATTAAGATTATATGGTATTTTGCGTGGTTGTTAATTTGATGTTTATGTTGGTTAAAATGATGGTAAGGAAATGTTGATGGAAATGGCATGGTAGCAATTACTGGTTGGTGTGGAATGAATGTAGTATGATGTTGAAAATGGCTAGTTTTGGTAGCTTTGAATGTAGTTGGCCTTGGTCTAATTGGTAAGAAGCATGATAGAAGTGTAAATGGTTATAATAGTACTTATTGTGCATATATTTTAGTGTATGAACATTATGGCAAATGTGGATTTATAATTGTTCAATTGGTATGATTTGAACATAAATGAATTTGATAGATGTTAGGCAAGTTTGATTGATGAAATTGAGGTATAATTTTTTTTATATTGGTTGAATGGCTAGTTACTTTAATATTTAAGCATGAATATGTATAGGTTAGATGTGTTTTGAATGCTTTATTATAGGTACAATTGACTTGTGCATGAAGTATATGATTGGGTTAGAAAAATGGCTTGAAAATGGCCTATTTTTCATCCACACGGGCAAAGACACGGACGTGTGTCTCAGCCATGTGTTCCCTATAGCTTTCAAAGGGATACAAGTCAGGCTGTTACACGGCCTAACACACGGCCTGGTACACGAGCATGTGGGGTTATTTCGAAAGGTACACGGCCTAGCACACGGATGTGTGGCTTGGCCGTGTGACCTTAGTCAGTGAGTTACACGAATTCGGACACAGGCTGAGACACGGTCGTGTGTCCCTATTTCGAATACCCACATAAGCTAAGACATCAGCGTGTCTCTAGGCCGTGTGAGTCACACGGTATTTCGAATGGCCACACGACCTAAGACACGACCATCTCTCTTGGCCGTCTGAGTCACACGGTATTTCGATTGCCTACACGGCCTAAGGCACGGGCGTGTCTCCATTTAAGGTTAAGGGTTCCTAACTTCTATTTTTACTATTCCATTGGAAAATTTGTTTGTTAGTTCGTTAGTTATTGAACTTAAACAATATTCAAAATGACTCCACGAAAGGTGAGAATAACTAATGAATCGGAACCTTCGACGCTTTCAAATGTAACATCCTGATTTTGGGCCTAGTCGGAGCAGTGGTTGTGGGACCACAAATTCGACATCAAAAAATTTATATTATTATTATTTTGATGTCTACAGTATGATACTAAATTTGTGTGAAATTTTCATAAAGAAATTTCCTCGTTTGAGTGCTCAATTTGATAAAAAGGACTAAATCGTGTAATGAGCAAAACTTGAGGTCTAATTGATAAAGGCACTAAATAGCTATAGAATTGAAAAGTATGAGCCCCTGCATGGTAATTATACCAATAGAAAAGTGAGGAGACAAAGATGGACATGTAGTAGGTGGAATTGGTAAAGTTATTAAAAGGTTAACTTGGTAAATAAGTTAATAGGTATAATAAGACAAAATAGTAAAAGCTATCATATTTATTTTCTTCTTCTTCAACTGTAATAGAGAAAAAAAAATGGCAGCCATAGAATGGGTTTCATTCGGTCAAGCTTTGGAGCTTGATAGGTGAGTGGTTTTTGCCCCGTTTTTTTTATGATTTTTATGTTTTTGGAGTCGTGGTAACTCGATTTAGCTATCGCGTACCTTCATTTTCAAAACTGTTAAAGTTTTTGAATTTTTTCATTGTTGATAAAGTGTGTGTTTTGATAATTGATGATAGAAAATACATCCTTATTGTTAGATAAATAATATTTGTAAAGTGATTTTTTTATAGAAATGTCAATTAGGGACTAAATTGAGAAATGTGATAAATTGTGTGGTAAAAGTGTGAATATGTGAAAAATATGGGCTATTGTAAGTATGATAAATATTCGACTAGGCATGGGTAGCAAAAAAATTGAATGAATTTCATTTTACGATCCCAGGGGAAAAAGTGTAAATATGGAAAAGTTTAGGGGTAAAAATATAATTTTACCAAAAATATGAAATTGGGCTAATTTGAGTAGCATGATGAATAAATAAATTAAATGTGTTCCTATAGATCAAGGAAGATGAGATTCAGAATTAGATCGGGGGAAAAGTAAGATAATCGAGTAATTGACTTATTTCGTCGCTTCATATCGAGGTAAGTTTGTATGTAAATAATGCATTATTTTTACTTACGTTATCATATTTTATTATGTTTTATGAAATGTGACGGAATATTGAATGAAATTGACAAGAATCGAAAAGTGAGAAATTTCCCAGTTGAACATTAGGAATAAAATAGGATACAAGTGACATGTCACTAGTGACTCAAGTGTGGTACTATGTGAAGGCCACTTTGTGAAGAAAGATAGTTTTGGTCACAAGTTTGGTACTATGTGAAGGCCACTTTGTGAAGAAGGTAGCTTTGGCCACCGGGTATCCATTATTATTCTGATGTGTTCAACGGGAAATGACTAAGTGTAAATGAATATGATTATGTGATGAATAAATGTAGGTATGTGTGTGTAAACTTATGAGCAACGTACTCGATATATGATCGAACTTTGGTAAGATTGATACGGAGCAAGTGTTAAAATGAAAGTTACTGCAAAGAAAACATGAAAGAATGAAATTTAGAAATAAAACAGTTTTGGACAGCAGAGGTTGTGTGATTTTGAAAAATCACCAATAATGGTGGAAATTGAATTAGAAGTTGAATAAAATATGAAATTGAATCTTATTGAGTCTATTTTCACATAAAAGAAATGGTGTCAGTAAAAGAATTTCATATTATGATATATTTGAATTTTTGTAGGACAGGGTCAGGATGATTTCGGAATCCCATGTTCTGAATTTGGAAAATAATTAAAAATTTTAAAAAAATAATTGCAAGATATAATTTATATTTTTTAAATTCTTAATAAATCTATTTTTAATAGAAATAAATGGGAACATCATTCGAATGCCATACTAGGAGATAATTAATTTTTAGTGAAGAAGGGTTGAAATTATCGGACAGCAGAATAGGGACGACTTTAAAGAATAAACTGTACTTATTGGCTGAACAAAAAATTTTGGAAATTTTATGGTAAGGAGATATGTGAGTCTAGTTTCAGGAAAAATTAGCGGAACTTAATTTGGAGTTCCGTAACTCAAGATACAAATAATTTAGTGACTATAACTCGCGTAGATAGCTTGATATGAACATAAGTAAATATTGGAACTATGTGCAATTATGATCGTATTATCTTGAGAACATATTGTGAGGATAGGTAAAAGCATGTTAATAAATTGCTTATTATTTACATACCAACTTACTAAGCTATATAGTTTACCCCTTCCTTTTCTTTTCCTATAGTGTCATAGATACTAGCTCGGGTTGGAGATCGTCGGAGATTCTATGACACTATCAAGCTATTGATCGGTATCAATGTTTTCAAGCATTTTAAGCTTATGGCATGTATAAGGACTCAGTCATTTTGTGTATAAATAGTTTTAAATTGAATGAAATTTTATGGCTCAATTTTGTATGAATGCATGTGTTTGAGTCTGGTAACGCCTCGTACCCTGTTCCGGCATCGAGCATGGGTAAGGGGTGTTACATCAAATCCCTCTAATTTCTCAAATCCAAACATTGAGAAATATTATCTAGAACTTCAAGGAAAAGCATTTAGTCAAGAGAGAGTATTTGAACCATCGATGGTTCTCTATCAGGAGATATGACTTTTAGTTAGATATCATAGATGCAAACATTTTTGTACAATCCCAAAAGATTCTGCCATAGTCCCTGTAGTTCAAGAATTTTATGCGTCTTTACAGGACCAAGAGTCTAGAAAAGCTGAAGGTCGTGCATGTGAAACAATACCTGTACGAGGGAAAAATGTAAGAATTACCCCTTAGGTTATTTGTGAATTTTATAATGCTCCATTTTATGAAAAATATTTTATAGAAGAAACTGATTCAGGATATTTTCGAGATATAAATATAAACAACATTATAAACTTCCTAACAAAAAGGAGGGGTGAATGGAAATGTCACCCAGGTACTGATATTCCAACCTCCTTTAATTAAGCAATAATTTTTCCTGAAGAAAAAATGTGGATTTAATTTCTATGCACTAAAATAACTCCTACTTTGGATGTTTCTAATGTCAATACTTTTTGTGCAGTTTTACTTTACGCTATTTTGAAAAAAAATAGGTATGCATCAGAACGTGGATATACCAAAGTATGAAACAATGCTTTAGTGGCCAAAGAGTGGGAATCTTCTTTCCCCACTTAGTGACGACCTTATGTAAAAGAGAAGGTGTTCCGATGGCATCTACGGAGCAATCAATAAAGCCATCTCGAAGCATAATTGATGACACTCTATATACATTGTACATTGAGCTTTAGGCTAAACAGATTAAGGAGTGGAATAAACACCAACAAGAGATGATGGCCACTTTGGCTTCATTTCAAAAAAAAGCAAAATTGACCTCTCAACAAGAAATTGGAGAGGACAGTCATCCCAAGGTAGACTAGATGATATACTGGATGCAATAGTTAGGCTCAATTTTTCAGAAATTTGTGTGACAAAACAATATTAGGATGCCTAATTATATGTCGGATATGTTTGGACCGACACATCTAGAGCAAGAGGAAAATAAGCATGAGAGTGAAGAAGAAGAAGAAAGAACTTAGTAGGGGGAGGAAGATGATGAGATGGATTTTGAGGAGGATGACTGAACTTATAGTTTTTTGTTTTTAAAGATTGTATTAAATTTTGGATGATTTTTAATTTATTTAAATTGTTAGGAGTAGGAGTAATAATAGACTAGTAGTTGTTTTCTATTAAAAAATTTTTTTGCAGGAAACCCACATGGAAGAAGCACAACGATTTTGAGCTATCAATGATCATAGGAGGAGGTACCCATCAATACTCTATGAAACTATCACAATCAATTGGGCAACTTCATTCCTTATCTTATACAGTGCTGCACATTGAGGACAATGTGTTATCTAAAGTGTGGGGGTAATATAGAGAATTTGTTTTAAATTTTTTTTTCTTTGGTTTTTCTTGTTAATTATGTGCTTGAGCTTGTAGAAATACAAGTGACTAGTTAGGAGCATATACATAGGTTAATTGTATTTACAGTAAATTTGGCATGATGATAGGTGATTTTAAAGTTTTTTTATTATTAGGCTATTAAGTTCTACATATTACACTGTAAGTAGGTATTAAGCAATTGAATGTACCAAATAATATAGAGAATACAAAGAAACGAGCATGCTAGTATGAATGATAAATTGTTGAATTCGTGATTATTTGGTTGATTAAATTTGTGAATCTTGAGATACCTAGGGATGACCTAGGGCATTGTTTGGTAAACACCTAAACCCAAAAATCTAACCCTATTTATTCATCTTTAGTACCTATTTTGAGCCAGAAAACCCTTCTTGAGAAACCTTTGTACAAAACCCATGCTAAAAATGAGAATTTGTGCTTACCCTTTTCTTTGGTTCTAAATTGCATGATTATAAACGTCTGGTCATACATATTATGGGTTAAGTAGATATATTACGGTGATTTTGTAAAAACTGAGCGATAGGAAAGATCAGTAGAGTATCATGATTACAGGTTAGTTTAAAAAGTGCAAAAGAAAATTCCATAAAGGGAAATTTAACGAGTAGAAAAAGTAAAAGAAATTGTGAGTGAGGTACAGTGAAAAATAAAAAAAAAAAGTGACTTCACAACTATATAAAAACTCGTTCATTACTACATAAAACTCGTGAGCTAGCCATAGTTACTATATGATGCTGAGATTTCCTATAAATGAGAAATAAGGAAGGTGAGAGAAGGAGAAATAAAGCGGTAAGCGGGAAAGGGTCATTAATGGGGAGAATGGGGGACAATATGGTGTGTCAAACTATTTTCATGCTTAAAACTATTCGATGCTTACTATTCTTGAAATCCATACCTATTCTAAGCCTCAGAACGTTACTAGCTGAAAAGCCCTGTGTGATCAAGGTAGACTTATTCACAATTTGAAATCATACTAAATAATTACATTTAAGACTGTTTATATTCTGCTAGGATAATCAAATTACTTGTAATTCGGTGTAGCAGATTAAACTAGTTTTCGCACTTTAGAAGCTTGAATATAATCATTTTATTTAAGTTTTAATTATGTTTTCGTAAGTTTAGTTTAATTCAATAAAGTGTGTAATTTGAGTCTTTTATTAACCTTACGAGCCAAATGAGGCCTAAAGGTGAGTAATATACTTTATGAGTGTGCAAGAGACCACTAAAAGGTGTGCTAACTCGATACTAGTCGTTGTGTTGCAACACGGAGCATTAGATGTCACAACATAGGGAGCAGAATAGAAGAATTCCAAGACTGCCTTTGGTGTCACGACACAGCCTGAGGATGTCGTGACACACCCCTGAAGATGAGTATAATGCCCTCGCTGTCGCGACACATGACTTAGTGTGTCGAGACATCACCTCTAGATGGAAAAAAATTACGAGCCATGGGCATTTTAGTCTGTAAATCAAATGTTAAGCACGAGAACAACAGCTGATCTAGGGTTAAGGACAACGACCACTCTATTGTCAATAAATAGGCTCATTTAGCACATGTTATGGACAGCTTTCATATTGTATAATTTTCTCCTTAGATTTAGTTTTTAGTTTTTCTCTTTTATTAGGTTTTAGGTTTATTTCAATTCTTGTTATTTGCTTTTGTGAGAGAAATAAGATTTTTGAAACACAATCAAACTGTGAGGATTCTGCGCTTAATTCTAACAGAAATCAGGCTTCTTCTAAACTTTATTCTCTTGAATTATTCTTCATGTCTATTCTTCCTATCAAGTTTATATTGTTTATGAGATCCATGAGGAACTAGTCCTCTTGTGAGGGATTAGCGACTAGAGGTATGGTTAGTTAACTGTTTTGTAGGGTTTTCTTAGTGAATTAGCTATTCAGGAAAGGAATAACTTAAACCCTAGGCCTAACAACCCTAGGAAGTCATTAAGAATGGAATTAACCCAAATTTGGTATGGCCTATCTGTAAACACCTTAACCTTGAACCAGTTTGGACTGTGAGGTCACGAGATAAGTAGTTCTTGTCGACTCGGTATTTTAGTAGAAGGTCGAAAGATCCTGTTAGGGTATTGACTAGTTGATTGAACAAGAAAACCCAAAACAATAGTTGGTTATGTTCACTGAAGCGAGCTAATCACCCATGTCCAGATTTGATATATATCTTATTATTTGATTTGTCGTGATTTATTTTTTATTTTTTATTATTTTTAATATAGATCACCACAACCTTTCTTTTTATTTATCGTAATATAATTTATTTAAATTACTAATTACATCAATTTATGTTTAGGTTAGAATTAATTTAGTGCTCGCCTCTCCTGGGTATGATCTTCGGAGTACTCACCTACTCCATTATCACTATATTACAACCTAATCAGTATACTTGCAGATACTGTCTTTTATATCTTTTGTGCAGGATTTCTGCTCTGGACGTTGGTACGTCCAGAAGCGGTCATTGTTCTCCAAGCAATACGAGATAATAGAACCTGTAAAAGAATGAAAGGAACCAGAACAAAGCAACAAGAAAAGAGAAATCGCAAAGAAAATAGAGGAGATTAAGAGGGAGATTGAGGGAAATAGAGAGGGGGAGTGTTTTTGGGGATTTAGGTTGGAAAATTTGGGAAGGAAATGAATGGAGTGTTGGGTTTAAGGTATTGAGAGGCTTAAAAAGCCTCTCAAAACACGCGAATCACGATACCCTGACCGAGTATCGCCCAATTCGACTTGGATATCGCGATACCCTAGGGGAATATTGTGATATCCCCTATTTTTGGACCCTTCAAATTTTATTTTATTTGAGTTATCGCGATACCGAGGGTTGGGTATCGCGATACCACTATGTAAAACCAAAATTTTGATTTTTGAAATTCCAGGGGTATCGTGATACCAAAGGGTTGATATCGTGATGCCCAAAAAAAAATTGGTCCTAAATCAAATTGTTTGTGAAATCATGATATCCCTCTTGGATATCATAATTTCACTAAATGAACCCCAAAATACTTACAAAATTATCATTTTTTCTCTTAACTCTCCAAAATCTTACTTACTAAGTTCAAAATTAAATCATCATAAATTAAAATACTAATCTAAATGCTAAAAATAGGTGGAGTTCATGCTCAATAATTCAAATATTTACAATTTTATTGTTCAATTTCCACATGCGGCAAGATAAAAATTTCCTTCAGGGTGATACATAACACTCTTGCAGTGATGCTTGCAAAAGGTATTGGGCACCAACACGCGTCTCGTATTCTTCAGTCCTACAAGTTGATTCACTGATTGTGTCGCCATGATGCCTCGTTTCCTCACTTAGATGCCTCACATCCTTGGCTTCGAATCTACAAACACACACCACTTCAAATATTTCACATTGTTAGTCACATGATTGAATACCACTTGAACGGCTTCGCAATCTAACCCACTATTAAGGGACATTCATTCACATTAGGCTCGGGTTCCACACACCTAAAGGTCTTTAACTCTCCACCTACTTCTGTCGTCATCTTTTGTTTGCCCACACCTATAATTGCCTTGAAAGTAGCTAGGAATGGTCTCCCTAATAGAATCGGTATCTTCAAATCCTCCTCAAAGTCAAGAACTATGGATTCAATCGGTAGAATGAATTGTTGAACCCTCACTAAAATGTCCTCCAAAACTCTCTTTGGGTGAACTTGGGACCTATCGGCTAATTGAAGGGTTACCGAAGTTCCTCTAAGGTCGCCTAAACCTAACCTACGGTAGATGGACAAGGGCATTAAGTTTATGTTCGTTCCAAGATCGCAAAGAGCTTTGCCAAAATTTACAACTCTAATCTCTATCAAGATGGTAAAACTACTAGGGTCCTTGAGTTTTTGTGGGACTCTCCTTGACATAAAAACGCTACATTCGGCATTAAGAGCGAATCGTTCTTCTCTCCCAATCTTCTTTCTCCTAGACATCACTTTCCTAAGGACTTTAGCATATTTCATCACTTTTTCTAGGACCTTAAGTAATGGGAGGTTGACATTCAAAGCCTAAACATATTGAGGAAATCTAGAAATTCCTCATTGTTTCGCTTCTTCTTCTCTTCTTGTCTACTCGGAAAGGGTATGGATGTCGAATTTGCTGATGGTGGTAGAATGGTTCTATCCCCTTATGTTGGTTCACTCTTAGGTCCTTCTTTCTCTCCTATCCCACCTTCAACACTAGGAGTGCGGGTGCTCTCATCCTTCTCACTAACTTCTTTTTCCCCACTAATTGGTCGGGTTCCTTCTTGCCCCCATAATAAATGATCCTCTTTCCTTTCTTTCTCCACTCTCCAGCCACTTCTTCCTCCCCTCTTTCTCTCTCTTAACCCCTTTTTGCCTACGGTACCCTCATCATCTCCTCCTCCTTTCATTACTCTTTGTGATATAAGGGAAGTTCCCACAAATGTCCCAAAAGTCCTAAAATGATTTGAAATTGTTTCGAAGGAGAATACTCGATACAACTCGAGAAGCTCTAATCAATTCTTATGATTTGAACAGTAAGAAGGGTGTTTTAAGCCTTAAAATAACAAAGAAAAAGTGAGGAATTAAGATCAATAATTGAAGCAAAGAAAAGACTAAGAAAAATGAAATAATAGTGTTGGTTTGAGACCAAAAGAATGATTAAATGTCTAGAAGCATCCAAGGAAGAAAACCAACTTTGAGAGATGCTTTCTTGATACCTAAGAACACAAAACAACAAGTATAATGATTAAAATGAAAATAAACATCAAAATAAATAAATAAAATTAAAAATGGAAGATGAAATAGATAAATTGAAGGAGATGAATAGATGGATAAGTGTTTAATTAAACCTTTTGGAAAATATTTTTCAACAAACTCAATTAATAGCTCTAACCAGCTCTTTAAGAATGAGTTTTTGTCAACTCAAAGTGTGAAAAACATCCCCCATTATCTTCAACAAGATTAAGTAAAAAGAATTTTCTAAATAAAAATAAGAATTGAATCTTGCAAAATAGAATACTCCAAAGAGTGTTTTTATTAACCAAATAATCAAACATCATACCTAATGAATAATAAAGAAGCTTTATATAGCTAGCTAATTACATCAAATAAAACTCCTAAGTATAATGTAACACTAATTAATTTGAATAATTAATTCTAGTTGAACTAAATTTTCTTGTTGACAAAGAAACATAAAACTTGTAAACAACTTAAAATACTTTAAAATATCCTAAAATTCAAAAAATATAAAAACTTAATAAATCCAATACTATGATCATATATAATCAAAATTAAGACTTAAAATTGAACTCAGTATGATTTAACCACGAATCAAAACCCGAAATTCATAATTTTTCGTAATAATCCCGTCGAAAAATGTTGCTCATGCAGTTTTCACTCAAATGATTATAACTTGAGTTCTCAAACTCAAAATCAAATGATTGAAAGTACGTTTCAAAACTAAAAAATAACTCTTTCGCCAATCAAATATCATCTATTTCATCAATCAAAAAATATCTAAACTCAAAAATACATCTCAAATCAATTAATTTTTCAAACCTATAAAATTATAAACCAAATTAATTAAATTTAATAAGTTTCACTACATCACTTTTCCTTTACAGTGAACTAATATCTCTTCCTTATTCCCCATTTTATCATAAACGTTAGTAATTTTTACTTTTTCTTACTAAATAATCATGTGAGTGACCAATTCGAGGAAAAAAATATTAGGATCGAAACAATTTATAATATTATTCTATTAATGAATTCTTTCCATTTTAATAAAAATATCAATTGGTCTAGTTATTCATTTATTCTTACTTTATTAATTCTTATTTACGTTATTGAATTGTTTTATAATGGTATAAAAATATAATTTTTATTTAAACTTTAGGTTAATATATAGTTTGTTCTTTGAATTTGTTCATTTATATCTAGTTAGTACAAATTTTTTTTTTGGATTTAGTTAGTAAATTCGTATTCCGTCATACAATTTGATGCTTCCACACTAATACTATTAATTTGTACTTACGTGACATTAATAGTCAATATGGTGATGATACGTGGCAGTCTCTTAGAATGCCATGTGTCAAATATAAATAAAAAATCTTTAAAATATATAAACTAATAAAAAAATATAAATTCTTTTCAAATCAAGAATGAATCTAAATAAATAGTTGTCTTCCAAATGTAATTTTTAGTAATTTTATATATTTTTATTTTTTTATAAAATATCATGTTACTTATATTATCTATTTAGAACTAAAAAATATATAATATTTTAAAAAATTAAAATTAATAAAAAAATAAAAAGTTCTCATAAAAAATAACCTAGACAAATAGTTGTCCAGATACACTTAAATATGAACAATCATATGTCCAAATTCATTCTAAATGCTTTTTAGTAATTTTATATATTTATATGATTTAAAATTTTAAAAAAATTTAGTTTTTTATATATTTATATTTTGAAAATTTTTAATTTTTTATAAATTTATAAATTATTAATTATAAAATTGTATATGTATTTTGAAATATTAAAGGCTTTTCTTATATTTTTTATTGTATATATTTTATATTTTTATAAATGTATAAAATTCTATTTTATATATTTTCAAAATAATAACAACCTAAATATTGATATATTTTCAAAATTTTAAAAACGCATTTGGAATATGAATTTAGACAAATGATTATCCATACTCAAATGTATTTAGACAAAGTTCATTATTGATGTGAAAAATATATTTTTATTAATTTATATATTTTAAAGACTTTTTATTTATGTTTGAAATATGACATTCGGAGAGAGTGCATGTGCCGCCATCAGATTGACTCTTAGTGTTACGTCAACATAAACTAATAATATTAACATTAAAATACTAAATTATGTGATTGAATATAAATTTAAATAGCAATTAGATTCCAAAAAGCTAAATATTAATAAGATAAAAAAATGAATTCGGAGTTAAAATATATATTAACTTGAAATTTTAATATATCAGTAGTTCAATTTTTTTTTGTTGATTACATTTTTAATGAGCTCGTGGCATTCTACACGATTATAATATATACTAATAATAAATATTAATTAAAATAATAAAATAATTGTAAAAGACAAGCAAAGAATGTATGCAGAATCACCCAACTCGGCGGCCCCATGTGTAGAAATTCGGTCCATCGGAATTTGTTTATTGGCAAATTGGAAGGTATGAAACAGGCGAAATGTAAGACATTGGATTGCAACGGGCACATGATTCTATCGGTGCTGATTTAGTTTTAGTTTATTTGAATGACAATGATTTTCGAAACAATAATTTATTTTTCTAAAAAATTTAACATTTTAAGCTATTTGGTAGATTTTTTGAAAATATTTTATAAAAATTATTTTTAATGAAAACAAATATACATTTGATATTTATGATAATGAGTTTAAATGAAGTAGTGAATTGATTACAAAGTGATGCTAAGATAAAATTATAGTAAATAATAAATCTTCATGATATTAAGAATTAAATTGTAAACTTTGTAAAATTTATAATTGAAACAAGAGAAGTGATATGCATGAAAAAAATTGTTATGTGAAATAAGATATTATAATGAATTATTTGATTAAAATGCTTATATGATAAAATAAATAAATTACATGGCAATAGGGACTAAATTAAAATTTGTATAAAAGTTTAAGTGTGAAACAATTTAATATTTGAATAAGGAAATTATGATAAAAGTTTAATGGATGTGTTATAAGATGATGAAATATGCATAAAGTATTGTAAAAGTGAAATTGTGGAAAAATATGGAATTTTTATGATGACAATGACTAAATTGTTAAACTTGAGAAAATATGTGGATGAAATAATAGAAGTGAAATACATGAAAAATTGATATGTGAAACAATGAGATAAATTATGTTATTAAAGTGTAAAAAAGAAAGAAAATTGAATTAATATGATTAATTAGTGAATATTAAACTTTTATGACAAAAAGGGACTAAATTGAAAAGTTATAAAAGTTTATAAGGAAATATTTGATAAGTGAATAATGTAGTAGAGAGTGTAACTCCCCGGTGTTTTAACCCGATGTTTGGGTTGAGTATAGAAGTGTTACAGTGAACAGAGCCTTATCAATTTGGAAAATGTCTTACGGAAAAAAAATTTGGTAAGACATTTTACAAGAATAAGAGGGTAATTTTACGTTGATTGAAAATTTTTTTACGTTAACCATCCTATTTTACATGATACAAACACCGAAGAAGGTTGAAAATATTTTCCGTTAAAATTTTTATGTTGTAACAAATAGAGCCTTAATTAAGAAATTATCAAAATAATGTTATTTTTTAAAAAAGTAAGTGTTTTTAATAAAATAGTACTATAATAGAAATTTAAATTAAAATACATAGTCATTCAATTTTTATAATTATATTATTTACATAAGACGTTTTTTAGTCACGATGTAAATCTGTAAAATTAGACTCAATTTAGCATTATTTTTAAATCTGTAAAATACTTTTAAAATAAAAATATAGTTAAATAAGATATTTTTGAGTTTTTTTTAAATTGTTTGTAGGATAAAAGAAATGTTCTGTGAAAACACTTTTTTTTTGCGAAAAGCAAAACTAAAAAAAATTAATTTTTGCTTTAAAATATTTTTTATCCAAAAATACACTGACAAATGTTAAACTGACCTTGTATATAAAGAAAAAAAATATTTAAAATATTAATATCAAATTTTGAGATGTCATGTGATTATGGATCGTAAAGCAGTGGTTTTGCAAAGCTGTCAACAAATGACTGGAACCCTGAGTACCACGTAGGCTGAGTTTTCCATGAGTCGAGGTTGCTTGGTTTGGGATATCGAAATTGCGTGGCCTCCAAGTCCAACCCTACTTACTAACACCATACACTGTGTATGGGGCCATGAGCTGCTCACCTTCATCTCCTTATTAATAACCTATCCCTCGCCATCTTCACTTCTCATCTTCATTTCTATACCTTCCTATTATCTTCCTTCCTTTTCATTCCTTTTGCTATGGCAGGAACTGGGGTGGTCGCTGTTTATGGGAACGGCGCAATAGCTGAAACCCACAAATCCCCTTTCTCCGTCAAGGTTGGCCTAGCCCAAATGCTCCGTGGCGGGGTGATTATGGATGTCGTCACCCCTGACCAAGCTCGCATCGCTGAAGAAGCTGGAGCCTGCGCCGTCATGGCTCTTGAACGAGTCCCCGCCGACATCCGAGCCCAAGGTGGCGTGGCGCGGATGAGTGACCCACAACTCATCAAAGAAATTAAGCAAGCTGTCACCATTCCCGTCATGGCCAAGGCTCGTATTGGCCATTTCGTTGAGGCCCAGATCCTTGAAGCCATTGGCATCGACTATGTTGACGAGAGCGAAGTCCTTACCCTCGCCGACGAAGAAAACCACATTAACAAACATAATTTTCGGATTCCTTTCGTCTGTGGGTGCCGGAATTTGGGGGAAGCGCTCCGGAGAATCCGAGAAGGAGCCGCGATGATCCGAACCAAAGGAGAAGCGGGGACCGGGAATGTTATCGAAGCTGTTAGGCATGTCAGATCCGTGATGGGGGATATTAGGGCCCTTAGGAACATGGATGATGATGAGGTTTTCAGCTTCGCTAAGAAAATCCAGTCTCCCTACGATTTGGTTATGCAAACGAAGCAGCTGGGGAGGTTGCCAGTGGTTCAGTTCGCCGCCGGAGGAGTGGCCACACCGGCAGATGCGGCGTTGATGATGCAGTTGGGTTGTGACGGAGTGTTTGTCGGATCTGGGGTTTTCAAGAGTGGTGACCCGGCTAAGCGTGCCCGAGCTATTGTTCAGGCCGTCACTCACTATAGTGACCCCAACATCCTTGTGGAAGTTAGCTGTGGGCTTGGTGAGGCCATGGTTGGCCTTAATTTGAACGATAAGAAGGTTGAGCGGTTCGCAGCTCGGTCTGATTAGTAAGTGAAGGTGAGAAACTTCACTGTATTTACATTTTTTTATCGTTATTTTAGAATTAAAGCATGAACCCCCTTGATAATATCTATTAGCTGGGAATGGGTTTGACTGCTTTTTCATTTTATCAATGATGCTTTATGAAGTATTAAAAGATTGGCTTTTAGATTCTATGATAATTTAATTTCCATTTATATGGTTGGTGACGACATGGACTGCGTCATTTGTAAGTTGATGGTATGTTGTCATTTGATTAAGAGTGAAGTGTTGCTGGATTTTGACATATATGATACTGCCTTCATTCAAAAAGTGATATTACTACACCCTTAAATGGAGTTCAGTTTCTTTACTTACCTACTTCTTCGTTCACAAAACATTTTTTTAAGAGACACCGGGCCCCCTCCAACGTTTTTATTATACATGTCTTGTAAACATCAGTAGTGATACTTCGGTATTGTTGGTTTTGAAGCATTGAACTGACTGTGGAGAGGTTTGATGGTGTTTGCAGGAGGGATCAAGCCTTTGGTTGTTGAACCACCATCACCAGTGCACTGTTGTTCCAAGTTATCGTAGTTAAAGTGGAGTCTCTCATACAGGGGATGTAATTTATGGCTAAAATGTTAGCCATCTGTTTCGTTATCTAAAATTAGATCTTTAAGATTGCTAGAAATAAAGTAAAACACTTTGTCTCTCTGCATTCTGCTACTATACTAATGTGTTTTTTACAGTGATTAGGCTCTACACAAGCTTTGCCTCTATGAGTTTATGTCTTTGGTTTTGTTTCATTTTGAGTTGCATGTTATGCCATTCAATATGAGTGTTTGTTGCTGGTTAGAACCAGCCTGAAAATGGGAATGGTCAGTTGGAAAAAGGCCCCAGTTGCACCAGCCGCAGCCAAGCGCACCAAGTTTTAGAATCCTCGTATGAATTGAAGTCATGGCCTCTGTACATGACCTAGTGTTGAAAAGAATAATGGATTAGTTGTCCATGTCCTTCAGCAATAGTGGCAGACAGACTAAACATATGCTCGTTCTATCTCCCCACTCCCGTCTAATGTCAAGTAACTAGAACGCCGCCCGATTGATGGCCATAGAATCAACAAACTTTTGGGAAATTACACAGATAAAAAAAATTAATTACTATGTTAACTTATGACAATATTCATAATTTTTTTACAAATATTATCTAATTACATAAAAATTATTTAAGTACATGAATTATTACAAATGTAATAATGTTCTGTGAGATATAAATTATAAAATTTATTACTACTTTTATAACTTTAATAATGTTATATTTAAAAAATTCTGATTTATTATCAACTTCCAAAGACCCTCACTACCGTCGGAAAGGATCCATAATTTTTTGGGAAATTACACAGATGTAACAATTAATAATTAGGTCAAATCATGGTTTTTGTCTTTTCAAAGATTTAGTGCTTATAATACAATTTAGTCTTGGGTAAATTACACCAACATTTACTCAATTTTGATGTAGTTGACAAAACAGTTACTTTGGCTTCAATTCAGTTACTCTACTTTTGAAAAATAACAAAACAATTCTTTTAGCCATTTCCGTTACAAATATAAAAGAAAAGTGACATGACATTTAATGGAGTCTTTGTTGTTATTAACCGGCCAGTTGGACAGTTAGCACCAATTTAAACAGCCTCTTTTAGCACCAGTTTAAGGTTTAAGTAGTAGAAAAAGAAGAGGAGGAGAAGAAATGGAGATGTTGACCCCGTGACCCGATTCAAATCCCTTTCCAAGGATTGGGTTTACCTCACCTTGACCCCAACTTTCGTTGCCGACCATCTCCGCAGCTCTTCTTCTAATCCATTTCTCATCCTCCTTTGCTACAATACCTAGTCCAATTTCGACTTTGGGATCTTGCTAATCACTGACCTACTCTAGAATCCCTTGTCAACATTTGGCTGTCCTTTTGGAGGAACTGCTTCCTTTGTTCCCCAAAATCATGGGTTCAATCGATTGTTTAGTTTGTCTGGATGTTCCCTTGTTTTGCTTTTGATTTTGTTTTATGCAACTTTATAATGTTGGCAATGGAGTTTCTCCTATTTTGTTTTTCTCTTTTTGATTTTGTTTTGATTATGATTTTGCCTGGATGTTCCCTTTTTGTATATATCATATCATATCCCAGACTTGATAATGTTTCTTTAGAGGACTTTCCCCTTACTAGTTTGGTTGTGGGTACTAATAGTTTGACTCCAAATTGTCTTCAATCCTATTTTGATATGATTTTTTTCAGAGTTAATGACTTTGGGCAGTAGAAAAAGGTAGTTGGATCCCAACCGTGGTGGCTCCTTTATTGGGGGGTTGAAAAAGAAAAAAAAGGATAGGGTGGCGGTGGTTTGGAGGTCAACGATGGTGATGCCAAAGATGGTTGTGGCGGAGGCGTCGACCGCAAGATTCTTGGGATGGAAAAGAAGAAGTATAAATATATTGAGCCATTTACGCAAAAAAATAAAAAAATATTAGGTCATTCATTAAAAAAAGGGAAAAGGAAGGACAAAAAAAAAAGTCACTCAACTTTGCCTTGTCCAACGTGGCAAGTTAACTGGCCACGTCACCTGTCCCGTTAGGTCTGTAATGGAAAATGTTAATGGGTGACTGATTTGTCACTTTTCGATAACGTTAGTGACTGTTTTGTAATTTTTCGAAAGTTGAGTGACTGTTTTGCCAACTGCATCAAAGTTGAGTGACTATTGGTGTAATTTACCCTTTAGTCTTTCAATAAAAAATTGTCATTTTTCACTCATTCGTAATTTAAAAAAAATTCAAATTAATCTTATGATTTTAACTTCTTTATTTAAAAAAAACACACACATTAGTCAATTTATATAGCTCTGAAACCATATTAGTAATTTAAGTCAGAACATAATATTAAAATTAATAGAAAATAAAATTAAAGTATAAAAATTCAGTCTTCAAATTAAAAACCCAAAACTCATAATTTGATGATTTTATTTTAATATCAATTTGATGAAAATCTTACTATTATATATAAATATAATATGCTGACAAATACATGTTTAATAACCAACAGAAGGCCTCGTTGGATATTTATGTGATGAATTGCAAATGCGGGGGGCATTTTTGGCTATTAAGGAGAAAATTGATTATTAGGCCAGAAAAGATGGTAAGCCTGCGAGGATTTAGATGATGGGCCGTTGCCTATTAAAATTAGTCTCATATAATTCGTATGCAAACAACTCAAGTTGAAGCTCAAAGAGTACAGAGGAAAATTAGCCAACGGCAGCAGTAGTGAAGAATGGGTGTTGATTATTACAGGATTCTTCAGGTCGACCGGAATGCTAATGATGAAGATTTGAAGAAAGCGTATCGTAAGCTGGCCATGAAGTGGCATCCCGACAAGAATCCTAAATCCAAGAAAGAAGCCGAAGCCAAATTTAAGCAAATCTCCGAAGCTTACGATGTAATTAAATTTTTTTGCTTCCTTTTTCTGATCATCATTTTTAGTAATGGAAAGTTTTCAATCAATTATAGGTTTTGAGCGATCCCCAAAAGCGTGCGGTTTACGATCAGTACGGCGAAGAAGGGTTAAAAGGCCAGATGCCGCCTCCGGGTGCGGGAGGGTTTCCGGGAGGGGCGGACGGGGGTTCTGGCCCGACGATGTTCCGGTTCAATCCTCGGAGCCCCGAAGATATTTTCTCGGAGTTTTTTGGGTGTTCGAGTCCATTTGGAGGGATGGGTGATATGGGCGGGTCACGTGCTGGGATGTCGGGGTTCCCCAGGGGCATGTTTAGGGAAGACATATTCGGGTCGTTTAGGGGTGGAGCTGGGGAGGGTTCTACAACTATGCTCCGTAAAGGACCCGCTATTGAACAACCATTACCCTGCAGCTTGGAGGATCTATATAAAGGGACTACCAAGAAAATGAAGATTTCTAGGGATGTTATTGATGCTAGCGGGTAATCTTTTATTTTTAGTTAATATACTTAATTTTTTTTGGGGGGGGGGGTGGTGGTGGTATATTTAATTGGTAATGCTTAGTTATTCACTTTTTCATACTTTGATTTCTCTTTTTGAATAGGGAGCTTTCGCCTTTCAGCTTGACTCATATGTGGATCTAAATTCAATTCTTATTAGGTTTTGAGCATGACTTGTAAGTAATGTAGAACATCAATAATTGTATCTTGTGAAAGGTTTGTAGGCATTAGAGAATGAATAATTAACGTTGGTCACATGAGCTTAATTAGCAAGGGATGTTATTGTTTAAAGATGTTGCCAAGTTTGACTTTTTGCTTAAAATAGTGTTGCTTCTTATTAGGATGATAGGAATCTTATCATTTAAAATGATTGATTGTTTTCTGTGTAATGACAAAGCTGCATGACGATGATGCTTAGTGCTGGCTTGTTATGGTTTTGATTATTTGAGATCTGATGATGATCATCATAACTTCTCATAGCTATTGGATTGCGCCCTTTCTCGTTTAAGATCTTAATGCTCGGTACAAGTTTAAGTTAGTCAGCATTTGACACAAGAAAGCTTTATTAAGAATGTTTTCTATGGGGAAATGGGGATAACAATGCACCAACTTTAGCAAAATGATTTTGTTTTTCATTCCTTTTCCTCTTTTTGTTTTCTGTTTCAATCTTCTAAGCTACTTGAAACTTAAGTGCTCCTGGTCAGTTATTCAATTTAAATGTGAATTCAATGGTATTATATTATGATTATTTCATGCTATTTTACTGTTCCCTTCTCAACAAGCTTCGTTTTTACACTTCCTTTAATGTTGATGAAGATTAGATTGATTATGAAACTTCTTTGTTTATCTATGTGTTTATGATGAACTTTGCAGATTTCTTGATGGTCACTTTAGATTCCATTTTATGTTCTCTTGTTTATGTTTATATTTTGGCTTTATGCTAATACTTTAAACTTGGCTTGAGCCAATGATGACTTATGCATTATAAACATGATGGTGGATTTGTGGTGGTATGTCCCTGGTCCTCGATTAACTTTGCTCTTATGTTTCAATGCAACCAGATCATCCACAGTCCGATAGTCTTTTAGGTACACTACTTTGAATTTACTGACCACAACTTTATACTTAACTTAGGGTGTGTTTACCATTGCTTTTGGCTGTTCAAAATTACCTTTTTATGACAAAAGTGATGCTAAATAAAGGGCTTTTGTGATCCAAAGCACTTATAGAAAGTGCTTTTGGAACCAACTAAAGAAGCTGGCTGCTAGGTGCTTTTCAAAAGCATTTTTCAACTGCAAGAGGAATGCTAAACTAGCTCTTAATCACGTGAATTTACTTTAAGTCTTGGAAGTTTGCATGCTTCTACTACTGAGTGTTCGTTTGCTTAACACCATGAGACCTCTCAAGTTAGTTAACAAAGGGTTGGGTGAAGGTCCTAATTTTAACCATATGTATGCAGTGTGGCCAAAAGGGAATCTTATATTTGTAGTTTTAGGGAATTGTTTGATATTGTACATTAATGTTAATACAATGATCTTTATGTTTCCATTATCTTTATGTTTCCATTACAGGAGACCTAGCACGGAGGAGGAAATTCTTACTATTCAGATTAAGCCAGGGTGGAAAAAAGGTACAAAAATAACATTTCCAGAAAAGGGAAACGAGCAACGAGGGGTTATTCCTTCTGATCTTGTCTTCATCATCGATGAGAAACATCACAGTGTGTTCAAGAGGGATGGCAATGATCTTATTTTAACTCAGAAGATATCTCTAGTGGAAGCTCTAACTGGTTATACAGCACAGCTGACAGCGCTGGATGGACGGACCCTCACAGTCCCTATCAACAACATCATCAATCCAACCTATGAAGAAGTTGTTAAAGGTGAAGGAATGCCCATTCCCAAGGAGCCTTCAAAGAAAGGAAATTTAAGAATTAAATTCAACATCAAGTTCCCTACCAAGCTTACAACTGAACAGAAAACTGGTCTGAAGCGGTTAATATCATCTCCCTAAGATTCAGTTGTTGCCCTTGATCTCTATTGTCAGCCTACTCATGTAAGTTTGCATTTGTGTTGCTGAACCGTGATTGCATGAGAGTTATCTAGGACTAGGAGTTTGTAAATTATTTATCCATTTTCTGCGCTTGTTGAAATACTTCTTAACTTTGAGGTAACTGGTGAAAGCTTATAGTTAAGCTTAAGCCCCTTTCTTAGTTCGGCTTGAATCTCCATTATTTCACTGTACGCAAGTCTGAAGTCTTTCAGTCCTGGTCTTGTTGCATTCTTAATGCATGCGATGCAGGTAAATTTGGAGAAGTGTGTGGGGGTGTCCCCTTGGTTTCAGTGTATAGAATGAGAACAATTGATGCATATGTCATGGTGCTGCAGTTTGCAAAATGCAGGACAATCATTTGGATTACAAAAATCAATCAGATTGCTGTAAATTCATTCATTAAGTTCATGTCTCCAAAACTTTTAGGAATTTATGGATCCTATAACTACAAAAAAAGGTTTTAAATTTATTATTCAGTGGTTGAAATCTTGTAAGTAGAGGTCATGAAAAGAAGAATTATTATCTCATTTTGTATTTTATATTTTCCTTGTTTCTTTGTTTTTACGAAAGTTTTATTTAGTTTTATAATATGTTATTAACGCGAGTTCACTTAAATATTATGCTTAATATATATATATATTGCAGCAAATACCCTATTGAACTAGTGAAACCCAAACCATCCGATTCTTAGGTGTGGAAAAGCATTCTCACCGATAGGGGTATCTGTAACAAGGGTAAAGATATTTAACTATGGAGCGGTCAAAATAGATGGATCTTAGCGAACCTGCTCAAATCGCTGATTGACACAATTGCCCATCAAGAATTTGACCCACAGGCAAATTGTTTTATTAATCCCTACAAATTCATTGTTGATCAATCAAAAGCCTTACAACTACTCTGCCTTGATAGAGCTATTGATCTAATCACTAGAGTTTTTTCTATCCAAGGTGGGCAAGAAAAAATTGTTTGGAAAAATGACTTTAAAGGCTTCTTCTCGGTCAAAAGCGCTTAGTCTCAATTTTACAAATAATAGCACGGTATTACTCTTAAAAGTAAACAACAATCTGCATTAAAAAATCTCTGACGATTAAAGATACCTTTTAATATCATCATCTTCCTGTGGAAAATTTGTAAAAACAACCTTCCTACTTGACAGGAGACTATCAACTAATGATGCCATTTACCCTCTCTGCAAAGTTGACAGAGAAACTACGGATTCTCAATTGGTTACGTGCAAATAATATATCAGAGGAATCCCCAAGGAAAATTTACACTACCATGGCATGCACCCTTTGGACCATCTAGAAAGCAAGGAATTAACCTTATTTTCAAGAACTTCCACCTATCACTTTTGGCGGCAAACAAAATTATCTCTGAGGTGACTCAGTCAATCTTTAGCTCATTCTCAAGCAGTACTCCACCTACTCAAAATCAAAGAATGTTACCTCTCCCTCAAGCGGTCCTCTCCACTACCACAACAATGGCTTCTTTCATTCTACGTCATTCAGAACAAACAAAACAAACTAATTGGAGGAGCTGCATGGCCTAGGACTTAACAGTTTTCAACTGTCAAAAGTCTGTTGGTAATGTAAAAATTTGACACTACAATATGACCATTGGAATCTGACGTTATAATATGGTCATTGCAATATGGTCGTTGAATTTTTTTAAACCATTTTACCCTTTTGAAAATCCCATAAATAGGAGTTTGTTTCTCCTCATTTTACATAGCAACAAAATTAGAGTTTCTCTCATTCTTTTCGATTCTCTCATCTTTTTTTTCTCTAAAATTTTGTCATCTTAATAGAATTACATTAGAGGAAATTCTGTCTAGGAGGTTTAATTTTAAGCGGGAATGTCTGTGACCCCTCCAACCTTTCCTGTGAATTGAACCTAGTGTAATTTTTCTGGCAAAGTTTTTCCGGCATTTCTCGATTCCTCAGAGAAGAGCAATACCAATTTTGTTCCACCTTCCTTATTCAGGTGTACGAATATTGAAGTTCTGTATTAACCTTCGGGGGCAATTGTTGGGAAATGTGCCCATATTGTAGTAAACATATAATTATTTTCTATGTATTTGAACAATAAATAAATAAATAAGGTTAATTTCACATTTCACTCTTATGTATTTTTTTGTTTCTGTTTTTCATGTTTTGCATGCATAGCGAAATTGTGATAAGCAAATATTAGCTCATTTATTGTCTTTGTCAAATTGATGATAAGTGACATTGTAAGAACGTTTACATTGCGAGAAAGATAACTTACTTTAGTAGATAATCTAAACGAGTTCGTAATCCCATAAAAGAATCAAAGTGAACATTTGATTCAAATACTTAGAAGAATTATTATGTTGTTTACAATTCCAATTGGAGAGATGACTAATCTTGACTATCGGAGTAGTTGACTCCACGGGTAAAGACAGATGTATTCATTGGAAGAATGATACATTAGACTAGACCCAAGATGAATTAATTCTGAATCTATTTGTAAATTAATTCACTTGTGACGTTCATGGTGTGATTTACCTAAATGCTGAGTTAGTCACTGACCATGCATATGTAACTCATGTGTTTTAATATAAGTGAAGGCTTATGCTCTAAAAATGATCGAACCCATAGCCGCTATGTTGGGTATATGACTTGTATATGACATGACTTTACTAGCAACAATGGAATTCTTAGCTTGACTAAAGAGTTAACGGTATTCTCTAATTGACATTGTGTAGATTGATAAATATGGAACGTGACCATGGGTTTCTTGTTCTCGAACGAGTAATTTATCACTGTCACTTGTTGACAATGATCATGTTAATCATTTAGAAGACACAATAGTGACAATGAGATAAAATATGATTGTATTGAGTGAACAGATGTAACTCAAAGGAATCAAGTATATCATGTTGGATAAATTGCTTTCGTAAAGAGTATATAATAAGGAGTTTTCAATCATGGTACTTCTTGTGGACTAACTCCATGATTAAGTAAATTGTGAATTATCGGAATGATGCTTCTAGACATAATTACAATTACTAGAGTCTAATTGTATATGCCTGATTGGTCCCTCCGCTAGCTTAACAAAAGCTCGATTGGACTATATTTGAATCAAAAGAAAATTCTACGACTTTGGAAATAATTTAATTGAGTCGATTTATTCGATGAGGAATTAAATTAGACAGTCGTGAGAATTGTTCAACTAGAGAATTTGATTAAAAAATTTTCTTAAAAAATTTATTTTGAAAAAATTCAATGATTTTTGGGAAGATTAATTTCGATCAAGAAAAATTAAATTAATAAAATTAATAAAAATAAATATGATATTTTTAGAACTTAATTTTTAAGTCAAACAATTGACACAATGGGTAATTAAACTGGAAAATTAGACTTGAGATCGAAAATTGGACCCGTGAATCCAAAATTATGACCAAGACCTAAAAACTGGTTGAATCAGGCCTGGTATGTTAAACCGGGCCAACGATCCAATCGGTGGCTGGAACAAACCGGTTGGGCCATCACTAGGCCTAGACCGAATCAGCAATAGCCGAACCGATTCGAGGTCCCGTAAGAGTGTCGCACTTGTGATGGCACCACATAACATGACGGCACCGGCTGCAGCGACGACAACATTCTGGTGGCCAATGAATGGTCCTTCAGCGGTTGAGCAGTGGAGGAATCACACTCCTATTGGGACTCTACCAGATAATTTAATTTCAGATTAACTATTCCAAAAATAATACTATTTTAATTATTATAATATTAAATTTAATTTAATACTTATTTTAATTGTATTTTATTAATTTAATATTAAAGTGATTATCTTAGTATTAAATTAAATTAATATTTATTTAAAAGATAAATATTCTATTAATTTAATATATTTAATATTAAATTTAATCTAATATTTACCTTGATAAATATTATATTAATTTAATTTTAAAGTGATTAAGTTTAATTATAGTTGAACTCTCTAAACTCTCTAAACTCTCTCTATATAAAGAGAGCCTTAGGCCATTATTGTTCACACACTTGAATTCAAGAGAAAGTTTTAGGGAGAAAATTCTTTAAAGAAATTATTTTAGAAAATTTCTAGAGATACTTTTCTTATTTATAACTTGGCTTAGAAGTTTAGAGAAATTATGAAATTACCCCACTGGTAATTTTGTGGAAAATTTTCTAATTCGAAGCGAGCCCACACTCAGTAGACATGAGCTTGAGGATAGCAGAAAAGACTACTTGGTCGAAGCATTCATCTCAAATGAATCGAAAAGGTACAAATTGATTAAGTGTTTATTACTTTAGATATCATAACCAAGTTCTTATTTTTTGGAAAAAAATTTAAAACTTTGGTTTATCCCTTAAACTTATTTTCCGTTGAGTTTTCCAAACCTGATTTTCCAACAGCAACGTCCACTATACGATTACACCAATCAAGATGAATTTGCTTCTAAATCAGTGGTTCTTCCACGATAAAGTGATTCTTTCTTTTATTTATGCTTGGTTTATTTTCCAGTCAGCGTTAATAATTTTGTTTTGCAGTCGTATTTTTCCAACAATTTAGAAACATATTTACTACTGTTTAAACATGAAAATTGTTTCTATTTCCTGCTGCTGAAACTAATGAAGACTCCTACAAACAACAAGCTAGAGTGTACACTTGAGGATCGTTGGAGCAAGTGAAGTGTCCTATTAAGGAAATCAATTTGAAGGAACCTAAGTAATGCAAGAGTGTGCCTAAGTAGCCTTGGAACGGTTGCAAGCTCCATCTGTGTTGGCCATTGGGCCATTATCAAGATGGACTTGGAAGGCCTAATGAAATTGAGCCGAGATGGGTTGGAGGTCCCTTGAGTTTGAGTTGGATGACTATGAGCGGATTGTTGGATCCTTATGTTTGGGATAGGGTTTACAATGCCCTTATCCATGATAAGCTATTGATACATGAGATTTGTGGAGCTAGTTTAAGCGTCACTGAGTTTTTAACCAAAGTAGACTAGAGGATTATCGAGTCTGAGAATTTGAATAGGAGAACTAGTGGGGGGATGTCTTCTTCAGACAACCTATGAGATTGTGTGGAGAAAAGAGCAAAGTGCCAAAGTTTGTGTGAATGAGCATTAAAGCCCAAAATTGAGATTGAAATCAACCTAGTTTGATGGTGCCACGTGTTACAGTTGGCCAAGATGGCCACACCCAATGGGGTGACCATCGAGGGGTCGAGAGGGCCTAAGTTGGGGATGGACAATGTGTCTGAATTTCCCATGTTGAGAACTTTTGTGTTGGTGCTGCAAGGGACGGTTAGCATAAACCACGTCTAGAGGGACGCATCTAACATGATGTCGCAAGAGTGTGGTTGGTGCCACATCTAGAGGGATATTTTTTTTTAGTATTAAAGACATGGTAATAATCAGTCAAAAAAGGTTCATACCATCAAGGGTTCCTCAAGGTTGTAAACTGATAATTATGTGTTGTGGCATTGATTCTGAGTGTTCAATGGAGGAATATGTATAGACAAGACTACACCAACGATTGAGATGAGACCAAGTTTGAGTCTATATTTGATATGCGTTGAATGGATCATAACCCTAAGCCTTGAAGGCCCAAGATGGACTTGAGACTGAACTGTCAGCTCGATGTAACAAGTTTACTAAAAGTGTAGCTTCATGTCAATGAAGGGATCGACATAGTAAGTGGGGGAGTGTTATGGTTTGTAATTTACTATGCTAGTTATCAAGGTTGAACTTTCCCCAAATGGTCCTGAGTGAAATTAAAGTACAATAACTTGGAAGTTAGAATTTTTCAGATACCTTGTATTCCTAGAGGGATGATGTGATGCAAACTAGGTAACTAATAAGGTTAGTTTAGCTTTACAAGTAGGTATGCCTTTACTTTGGGTGGAGTAGTTGTTTCTTGGAAGTCTTCTAAATAGACGTATATTACTTGCTCCACGATGGAATCAAAATTTATAACTCTTGATTGAGCTGGGCAAAAGGTTGAATGGCTTAGGAATTTACTTGTAAAGATTTCTTTATGTAAGAATGGAGTACTGGATTTGAAGTACGTGAAGTCTAAAAGGAACTTAGTTGATCCACTAACCAAAGGGTTAAGTAGGAAAATAGTTCTTGATTCGTCGAGGAGGATGGGTCTTAAGCCCAGTGGTTGTAGAATTCATGGTGGATACCTAACTTAGTTCTTTAAGTTCAATGAGGTCAAATGAAACCATGGGAAGACTCATAGTGTAAACTTTACCTATCCCTATAACAAACGATGTATATGCATAACGTTGAGTTCTTACCCTTAATAAATTTATAGCCTAAGGTTTGGGTGGTCCTACTAAAACGGACTTGATGAATTCATCGACATGTGAGGTTGAGTTTATTACTCTTAATGAATTCATCTCCCAGAGTTTGGGTTATCCTATTGAGACGGACTTGATAAATTCATTGAAATTAAATTTGAGAGAATGTCTTTATTAAATGCTCGTAATGATTTCATAGTCTTGATTTAGGTGGTTTATATTGAGATAGACTTGATGAAATCACCTATATAAGTGTGAAGAACTAGCCACCTTCTATGAAAGATTGGGTAATCTTTTTAGAGCACTTACTAGCATCTCGAGGTGTATTGGCTAAAACTTATTAATCTATCGCGGAACATCAATTGGATCTGAGTTTAGTTGTGCGTCATGAGTTAACCTCTATCTTAACAAGTTTAAGATTCGTTCACTTGTTAACGAAAAAAACCACTTATTTCACTATGTACTAGTTCAAATTCATAAGATACTAATGTTTAAGCGACTACTTTTGTTGTTGCTCTTCTCACATTTTATCTTTTTTCGTGTTTACATAAATTTCCAATTCTTTTGAATTAGTGGGGGAATTTGGTAATGCAAAAATTTGACCATTACAATATGGTTGTTGGAATCTAATTATTACAATATGGCCATTGGAATTTGACCATTACAAATGGCTGTTGGAATCTAACTGTTGCAATAAGACCGTTGAATTTTTTGGACCATTTTGCCCCTTTGAGAATCCTATTAATAAGAGGTCATTTCTCCTCATTTTACATAACAACAAAATCAGAGCTTCTATCATTCTTCTCAATTCTCTCATTTTTCTTTTCTCTAAAACTTCCGCATCTTACTAAAATTACATTAGAGAAAATTCTGTCTAGGAGATTGGATTTTAAACAGGACCGTCTGTGACCCCTCCAACTTTTCTTGGGAATTAAACCTAGTGTAGTTTTTCTGGCTAAGTTTTTTTTTACCAACTTTAAAGCTTTATTTTTATCTTATTTCTCGATTTCTTAGAGAAGAGTAATACCAATTGTGTTCCACCTTCCTTATTCGGGTGTACGAATATTGAAGTTTGTGTGAACCTTTAAGGGCAACATCCACTACACGATTACACCGACCAGAGCGAATTTGCTTCTAAGACAGTGGTTCTTCCATGGCACTGTGGTTCTCTCTTTTATTTATGCTTGACTGATTTTCCAGTCAGTGATAACGATTTTGTTTTGCAGTCGCATTTTTCCAACACAGTTCATAGCTTCAGAACTAATAGCAAAGCCCTTGTGTGCATTCTCTCCCTAATAACTATTCTTTTACTTCTAAAACCCTTTGGTATTAATCATTGTAGGTTTCTTAATGCAAGTAAGAAATAGAGGAATATTATCATAGGACATTCCAATTTGGATGGAAACTTCAACCAACACTTGATAACATCAAATTCCTCTTTTAGGAAATCAACATTGGACGACAACATTCGGATTTAGACCACATGAAGAGAGAAATCTCTCGTTGGGCTAAAGCAACTTCAAAAGTCTTCATCAATTTCACATGGCCATAGTTTGTTCTCCTTGCTTTGTTTCTATATATATATATTAAGTGTATATTCTTCAATATAAGGATAAGCAATATTTGCCGATAAATATTCTTTTAATTATAGCATTAAACACGCGTATATATATTATGGGGTTTTTTTATGAAAATAATATAAAATTAAATTAATTATGTAAATGGTATGGGTTGAAGATTATTTACGAAAATTGTATGTTCACTACAGTAACTCATGGTGTTGTGTTATTATACCATGACACCACTTTTAGAAATTTTGCAATTATGACCAAATTATTATAGCAGAAAAAACAATATTTTATATGGTGTCACACCAATCAAAAGTGACACCAAAATTGTATCGTATTTTCTCGTATTTTTTCAAATTGTATATTATCAAAACAATAAAGTGGTGTCACTGCACAATAACACGACACCACTTTCCACAGTATGTCGGGAATTGGGGGGAGAAAATATGGGAAATTAGGGAAATTGAGAATTAGTGAGATTTAGTGAACTGGGTTTTCTTTCTTGCTGGGATTTTGAGAATTAATCTTTCTTACTTTTCGGTGAGTTTAAGAAACTATTTTTGGGTTTAGATTGAAAGAATGGTCATTGATATTTATATGAGATCATTAAGTGGGTGTTTGGCTTCTTATTGACCATTGGAGCTATGTTACTATACAATAACACCATTTTATTTATGTTTTCCCTTGATTCTCTCCAATTCCCCATGTTTTCTCTCCAAATTATCAACATGTTGTGGAAAGTGGTGTCGTGTTACTGTGCAATGACACCACTTTATCATTTTAACCTTATATAGTTTGAAAAAAATACGAGAAAATAAAATATAATTTTGGTACGAAACCAAATAAAATATAACCTTACTGTGCAATGACACCACTTTAGCTTGGTACGAAACCACATAAAATATTGTTATTTTTTGTTGAAATAATTTGGTCATAATTGCAAACACAACAGCATAAGTTATTGTAGCTAACGTACCGTTTTTGTAAATAATTTTCCACCCATACCATTTACGTAATTAATTTTTATATTATTTTCATAAAAACTCATATATTCTTAATATAAAACTTTATTGTGTTTTCTAGTCACTAATACAATAAAGTGTTTTTTGTTTGCTTTTCTATAAAAATATATATTTTTAATATTGCACAACTTATACTCTTGAAAATTTATAATGTGCTTGTTATTAATTTTAGTAATTGATTTATTTTATTGAGGTTTTATTAATTATGTTATGTTTACAAATATGTATGTTTAATGTCTTGATTTGTATGGAGTAGTAATTAAAGTTCTTGTCAGACACTCATTTGGTATCAAAATTGTGTTACCTCCATTTCCTATCACTAATATTATATCAATATATAAGTATGTTTAATAATATTGAAAATTACAATATTTGATATCAATAAAATTTTAAAAATTAAAATTATAAATTCATTTACTATTAATCTAATAATATTAAGGGACAAATCTCAAAATCGTACATGAACTTTGGTCAAATGTGCAATGTTATACATGGACTATGATTTTGTGCAATTTTTATATATGAAATTTTAATTTGAATTAATTTTCACAAATTACTAAAACAATTATCGCCATAATACCATTTTACGTTTACATACTGCATACACAAATAATTATATTTATCTAATATGAAAAGAAAGTGATGTATATTTAAATGTGTATAGTTGAATCACAATAAAAATTTCATATATACATTTGAATTACAATCAAAGTTTCATATATATTGTTAGAGTTATGTGACCCAAATTCCTATTAAAGAAATAAAATGCAATCGCCCCCGCAGATCCCCATCAAGTATAAAACTAGACTAGGGTTGCGACCGGGGTCGCGGGGGCCAGTACAGGCTGCATAAGTGGAATTCGTATAGAAGTACACTTCTTCAATTTGATATTGATTAGAATAAGATGTTTCAACCTTATTACACTGCTTCTATTTGACATTAATAAGAATAAAGTTTTTTAACCTATAAATAGATGTAGTCTAAACTCCTCTTGTATCATTCGAATTCAACATTAGTGAATTTTCTTCTCCTCTGCCCGTGGTTTTTTCCCGAAAGGGTTTCCACGTAAAATCTGTGTGTTCTTATTTTTCTTTCTTATTGCTTTGCGATCGTTCTATATAGCCATTATCGACGTTCAGTTTCTACATATATAATTGCACCAAAACAAAGTTCATGTATCAGATTGCACAATGGATCAAAATTCATGTATAATTTTAAAATTTATATCTAATATTAACGATTTAAAGTTCTCATGCCTACAACATAATACTCTTTCTATGAGGCCAAATGGTTATTCGCGAGTAGAATGCTGCAACTAAATTTATATTTATGCAGAGCCCACATTCTAAAATGGACTGATAAATGAAGTCGAATAGCCTAATCCTACATAAGATATCTAAATTTTATAATTACAATTTAAAATGCTAGAGGTGTGCAAAAAGTTGGTTAAGTCAAAAAAATCGATCAAACCAAACCAAAAAAATCGAAAAATTTCGGTTATTTTGGTTACCTAATCCGATTTCAATGGTTAAATCAATTTGGTTTCAGTTTTGAGAATCCAAACCGAAGTAACCAAATAAATTGAATTTATTTTTAAATTAATAAATGGTTTTATATAAATGTAACAACCCTTACTCGAGCTCATACCTAAACTCGAGCAAGGAATGCTACATTTCGGGACAAATACTTTATTCAAGAGTCAATTTTTATTATTCATGTTCTTCTCATCTTTTAAACCTTTTTAAAGTCATTTAAGGCTTTTTGTAATATTTTTAGGCTTTCTCTAAAGTTTGATTGTATTTGGAATTCGTTTGGGACTTTTTCAGATAAAAAAACAAGGCAGAGGAAAATAGTGCTAGTATCGCAAAATCATAGGACCAGTGTCATGAGACTAGGTTCTTTGATGCTCATGTTGCAACATCTTGTGACTAGTGTCGCGACCCTGAGTCTTCTTATGCTAAACAAGTCAAAACTTCATTATTTTTGTGCTAAGATCAATAACACATAACCCCACACATGTACCAATCATTTTAAATCCATATAATACTTCATTAATTTATCATATAACAATCACTCACTTAATGTCCCAACAATTTCATTTAAAATTCTCTTACATATTAGCAATTCCATCACTTATATAAACTTCTTAGTATTACAACTTTCTATTTTTTTCCTCCTCCTCCTCTTCATTCCACATCCTATATATATATGTATGTATATATATATGAGAATCTATAGCTTTTAGTGTAGCATGCCTATATATAATATTAATTATTCATTCACCAATTACACATATACTCTTAGCAAGACTGCCTACTTGAGTAGTAGCTACTAATTTATTTATAACTCGGCCTACAAAATTCAAAATTAAGATCTACTTGTTGTTTTTGAAACTAGAATAAATGAATTTTTTACTATAAAAGTTATAGAATTTTTACATAAGTCAATTAATATAGCTTTTTTTTTTCATTTCTTCCCCTATTCTACTGCTTGACAGCTCTGACCCTTCTTCACTAAATATTATTTATCTTTCAGTACAAGATTCGTATAATGTTGTTTATTTCTCTTAAAAATAGACTCATTATGTATAATTTTCATCTCCTAAATATTTTTGTACAATTTTTAATGATGTTTTCAAAGTCAAAATAGGAGAACCCAAAATCAATCTAACATTGTCTCACTTAAATTTATTTATCTCATAATTTACAATTCCAATGGTTACACTGTTTATTCTATACAAAATTTCACCAAATAGGATTTAATTTCATATTTGGTTCAATCTCTAACTCAATTTCTATAATTTTGGGTGAGTTTTTAAAGTTAAGTTACTGTTGCTGTCCAAAAATTGTTTTAGTGAAAATATTTACTTTTCCATGATTCTTTGCATTAACTTTCAATTGGATGTATATAATCATTATACTTTTGATTATTATTCAATTTAGTCATACAAATCATATGTTAGTAACATACATTTATTTACCTCAACATTTCTCATGATTAAATTCACATATTCTATTTAGTCATACAAATTCAATGTCTTTATATATAATTCATTCTAATAATACTTTCTATTTCTACTATTTTGATTAAATTTACATATCATACAATCCAATTAGAACATATCTAACTCAATTCTTTGAAATACAAATAAAGTCAATACGAAAACTAATCTCTTTTATCAAGAACTTCCTCCCCTTTGCTTCTTCAACTTTAGTACTATCCTCCTCCTTTTTTCTAATTGTCTTCACTTCCATTTACTAATTTCTTATTTCTAAATTGATAATCATACTCTTTAGGATCTCTACATCATTTTTTCTATTTAATTCTTATGAAAATTTCTAAATTAATTGAGAAAATAATGAGTTTAGATGATAAAAGACCAAATTGTATGAAAAGCAAAGTTCTTATTTATAATGGTGGTGGCCTTGGAATGATAAAGGCTTCATACTTCCATAAAAAAATATCTCTAATTAATTAATTATTTATAAATTACTCTTTTTTTTTAACTTCTATTTTTTTTAAGTTGTTGCAACCCTGAAATATCTAATCTTTTAGGTCCACTCTGAAAACAAAGGTACCTTTTTGATGGTTTTTGAGCTGCTGCGATTTTACTATTGTTTGGAGGGTTTTTGGACTGCCGCAAAATATGTTCAAATCCGTTCAGTTATTTCAGTTTGTACATATTAGTCCTATAAAAACTGAACACACTCCTCTCAAAATGCTTCTTACAAAATTGAAATCCTCCTAAGCAAAACTAATTATTTTTCACTAACTAACCCAAAAGTGGAAAACCAATTTTTTCTGTGGCACCAACAGTCAACAAACGCACACGCTGCTGCATTTTCACCATCAATGGCGGCGACTACTCACGCGCCATCATTTCCCAATACCCTAAACCATCCTTTGACGCAAAACCCATTTTCCCGACTACCTTTTTGCCCCTCAGGCCCTCCAAAAATCTCTTCAGACGCCACTCTCTCTCCCTCAAAGCTATGCTCTCCCAGAACCCCGCTAAGACCCTCAACCTCACTTTTCAACACTGCCTCACAAAATCCCTTGATGTGTTTCTCTACTGCGAGGATACCAAGGTTCAAGACATCATGGAAAAAGTGAAAAGAGGCTCTTTTATTTGTATAGTAAGCTTCAGATTACAGGGAATGTGGAAGCTTATAAGGAGGCTCTTGAAAGCTAGAAGAATTCCATCATTGGGTACGCCATCAAGGCAAATAATATTTTGAAGATTTTGCAGCATTTGAGGAAGTTGGGTTGGGGTCTGTGCTTGTAGCATAACCCATGTATGACTTGAGCCAAGTATAAGTTTATAACCCAACTACTTGTTATAGCAAATAAAATAATCCAATAATCCAAATCCAATCAACTTAAAAAAAAAAAAAAAACCTCTCCCTTGTCGTTTAATACCCCTAAGCTTTGCTCCTGCTAGCTGCAACTTCTCAACTACATCTCATCTTCATCAGTTGGATCACGGCTGCTTCTGCTCCATCTACTCGTCTGGTGCGTGTCCGTGTCAGACGCCGGTACGACAGCGGAATAGCCTTGTCGGTGCTTCATACTTCATTGTGAGTTTTCTAAAATCCTATCTGAGTTATTTTGCTTTAACCAATCTTGTTTCTAATGTTAATTCAATATATATGATAGGACATTGCTGTTGTAGCTTCTAGCAAACTATCAGGAAGAATGTTTTTTTTTTTTTTCATTTTAGCCATAATAGATATTCATTGCAACTTTGGTATCGAGATGATGATGAATGGTTGACTTGCACAGACTCACTGCAAGAGGAATGTCATTAGTGAAAATTAACTGAATTTGATCACCTTTGAGGGACTATGTTTGTGAGAACCATTTATTTGATCTCAAATAAAAATTAAATTAAGTAAGAATCTGAAAGAACTCAAAAAAAAAAATCAATTTATTGATTAAGAAAAAACAATAAAATTTTTATCTCTGTTTATAATTTATATATTTTTAAAAATTATAATTTTTTTATTTATTCCATTTCTTGAGGCCATTTCTTTCGGATCCTTCTTTAGATTTCTTCTCCAAAACCATTACATTTGAGATACGTTTTCTTTCGTTATTTCATTCATTTGAACTCAGTTTTGTGTTCTATGTGTTGTATTTGTTTATGGTTTTACTTCTCTTATTTTTAGGGTTTTGAATATTGGTATTCGGATTGTAGGATTTGGGCAATCGTTTTAATTTTATTTTTCATTTTTTGTTCTTCTTTCAGTAGCTACCAATCATTTCGTCTAAAATCTGGTCTTATTTTTCCTCTTTGTCATTTTTAGCTTTTGCTTCATTTTCTTTGTTCTCTCTTATTGTCTTAGATGGAAAGTGATAATCTTGCACACGTAATCCCAATCATTCTTTTTCTTCCTTTTCCTAGTCCAATTTCTGTATTGTTGTTGCTGTAATTCAGCCCCCCCTTTCTTTTTATAGGCAAAACTTGCTTCGGAAAGCCACATTATAAGTCATATTTAAATGTGTTAGTGGTAGGTAGATAAGCAGTTCGATGTTTTGATAGGATAGGTAGATTGAACATTCTTAAACAACGAGTACCACAATGATAAATTTGTTAATCTTCAGGAGCTACTCATAAAAAATTTAAACATTCTTAAAGAACAAGTATCACATTGATACTAAACATGGTTGTGCTTTGAGATGATTTAGTGGTTGTAGTTCTCATTCCCATGCACCCCCCCTCATTTTAGCATATTGCATGGCCATATAAATGTGTGAATATAATATATATATATACCAAAGCGCACATATTCAAATACATGATATATCAAAGCATATACTCAACATGAATTTGAATTTCAATTCATCGACACCATGTGCTAATAATTCTAACTGAGATCGTAGATGCAAAAGGAAAACAAAAACAACAATTCAAAATAAAGGAAAAGAAAAAAAAATTGTACCCGGTGACCCAAGGGTTGAATAGAAACAATTCAAAGGTACAGGGACCTAGGGTGCAATATTCTCCTTTTCCCTTTACACTTGGCCATTCTAACAATTTCAACTTGCCCAAATTTGTTAAAACTGTTGCTCCACTTCTTCTTCTTCTCTTTGTCTTTCACCTTAGTCCTTTCTGCATTCTCTCCTAAAACCCGTTCCTCCCTTCTGTTGCCCTTTCTTTCTTTTTTCTTTTATTTCTATTCTTTTTTCCTTTTTTAATCTCTGTCCATTGGTCGTCAGTCGGTGTAAGGTCTCCCTCTCTCGTTTTCGCGCTACCGCTGATCAGTTCGCCTTTCTCGGTTCTCAGGTAATTTTTTGGGTTTTTTTTCTAATTATATTTGCTGCGATTTGGGGTTATTGATATTTGACTGAAATCGTTTCTTTAAGATGGACCTCTTCGTCATTTTACTAAAACTGTTTTAATTATGTAGCATTTTGCATCCATTGGCCTTCAATTATGCTGATTTTATCGGCAATTTTGTGGGTTACAAATAGACTCAACCCTCCAATCATATGTCCTTTGAATCGAGTTTAAAGCTGTTGTTATCAGTTAATGTGTAAGAACTTACTGTGCATTTTAAGCATGTGTATCGAGAAGCCAATCAATTTGCAGATTTTATGGCGAAGTCATGAACCAGCAGGTCATATGCTGTTAAGGTTTTTGAAGACCTATTCCCTGAAGTTCAAAAATTATGCTTGAGTGATATGAGAGGTACCAATTATGTAAGGTCTGGTAGAACTTACGGCCCCGTTGCCTTCTTTTAATTATAAAAAAAATAAAAATCTAAAATTGAAGCTGTAAACTGAATTTGTCAATTGCTATCGTCATTTTATCATGTTTGGAAAAAAAATTGAAGCAAACTAAACTCGGTTTGGTCAGTAACGGATCAAAACTAATTTGGGTTGGTTTTCTCGGTTCTCCAACTAAGTCGGTTCGGTTTCAGTTCCTTAAAAAGGGGAAGTCGGTTAAGTCAGTTTTTGATTTTTCTGCACTGACCCGACTGATTGCTCACCCGTAGGTTTTACTTTTCTTGTTTTTAGGTAGTTGAATATTGGTATTTGAATTGCAGGATTTGGGCAGTTGTTTTTTTTCATTTTTTGTTTTTCTTTCAGTAGCTACCAGTCATTTCGTCTAAAATCTGGTCTTATTTTTCCTCTTTGTCATTTTTAGCTTTTGCTTCACTTTCTTTGTTCTTTCTTATTGTCTTAGATGGAAAGTGATAATCTAGCATACATGGAACTTGCAATTCACCAGGTAATCCCAATCATTCTTTTTCTTCCTTTTCGTAATCCAATTTTTATACTGTTGCTACTGTAATTCAGCTCCTCCCCCCCCCCTCCCACCTTTCTTTTTCCAGGCAAAACTTGCTTCGGAAAGCCTTGAAGTGCCTGTTGGGTAAGTATTAATCTCATAAATTTCGTTTCTGCCTTAACCAACCTTCTCCCTTTATTGGATGAAAATATGAATTTAGCTTCTCTTTTGTTACTAATGTAGATTGGCATTGCTTTGCATGACCTGGGAAAAAAACTGAAAATATTATATGAAATACAACACGACACAAATACATAAAGATACCAAAATCTATATAACAGAAATTATTAACTTATTAGAAAGTATTATCCACGTTTGAGATTTATGTAGACCAAAGTTAAGAATATATATTTTTTCTTTTTTATAGCCCAAGTTTATGCTATATAGCATAACCTTGGTTATAACCTATATAATTAACATTATTAGGATTTAGGAACACTTGAAAAAGTTTTGAGTTGAGGAATTGTACTGAATTTGGTGTTATGATTAATATGTTTGGATGAAATCTGCTTGCAATGGTAGACATAAAGAAATATACTAAGGTGAACAAAGAGCTGAAATACCCTAAAAGGTTTATGAGGACCTATTTATAGTACATTCCATAGGACTAAAACTGGAACTCTGTAATAACTTAAACAGATTCTTGTCACCAAAACAAAGGGCTGCTTCTAAACAATGCAATTATTGCCTTCCAGGGTCACCTAATTTGAACATTTAAATAAAAAAGAAAAGATGTAATGACTTTTCCGATGGGTGCATTAGTTCTACCTGGAAGATTGCAAAATTTAATGACACAAAGATTTGACCAATAAAAAGAACAAGTTGTAAACTTAAGACTAAAAGAAAATAGCATTGTCAAGCACATAATTATTTTTTTGGTCTCATGATTAATCTATAAATCAAAATATCACTAAGTTCTTGGTCTTCATTGGTTGCACCATGTCATAGACTCGTGGGTTAAGTTTTATATTGTTGTGAGTGTTAAAGCATAAGCGATTGTTAACATTCTTGTAATTGATTACCAAGTTTTGAATCATGTAGCAATTCCTCTATAGCTACAACCAGAATTTTACGTTGCTGTAAACTTCATCAGATATTGTTAACATAAATAGTTCCTCATTATCTTTGTCTGTGCTTTAATTTGGAGACTAAATTGTCTTCTTTTGCTCAAGTCGATGACACATAGTCCAAGAGCAAAATTTCAATGCAATTTTTTTCTTTTCACTATACCTTTTATCTACCAGTTGCGTAATCATCAAGGATGGGGAGGTTATAGCCTCGGGTAGAAATCGAACCACTGAGACACGAAATGTAAATAAATCTTGCCCTTTTTTTCATCAGTTTGACGTTTTCATATTATGCCGCCTTGATCTCTCCTTTCTTCTTGTGTGCATGCATGTTTATGGGAAACCTTTTTGCTTGTTTATGCATAATTTTCTTGAGACTTGGCTTTCATATGCTTTCCATCATGTAACAGTAATCTGTTGGTTGTTGCTAGTAACATAACTTATTATCTGCCCTGAAATTGAAGAACAATCCAATGTTGTTGATTATTCTTAAGGAAAATTTGATGTAAAGATGTACATGTCATTAAGCATGCATGAAATTAATTAGATTTGTACAAGCAAGCATTATATTCTTAGCCAAATCTAACTAAGAAAAATCCCTTGGTCTTTTTTTTATCTTTCATTGTTTTAACTTCTACCAGGTGGAAGTAGATGATCTATAGAGATGGAAAATGAAAAATGATCTAATATTTCTTAGCCAAAAGTAGTTCTACATTTGTTGATGTTAGCCCATCTTTAGCAGGCTCAACTATTTTTTCAGGATACTTATGTTGGCCTCAAGAATATACAATATCCTCAAATATTATTTGTAAAATTTTTGAAGTAGTAACAATCAAAGGCTTGTTGGTTTGTTTATTTTGGGCTTCCTTTTTCTGTATCCATGGAGTTTTTTTGGTAGTCTTCCGAGAGCAAAACTAAAAATTGTGTTTCTTTTTTGGATCTCAGACAAGCAAGATAAACATGCCTCCTTTTCTGCCTCTTCTTCTTATTCACTTTCCTCCGTTTTTTTCAATGGCTAACTTAATTTTGATCTCTTCTTTTCTATTATCATCTTACTATGAGCATTTGCTTTATGTTTTTCCTTGGCTTTACAAAATTTTTCATATGAGGAAAATATTATATGAATCCCCACCCCACGGTTATGGGTGCAGGTGGCTGCCTCACAAAATAGTATTCATTTTACACAAATTTGACCACAAGTCAGTAAAGTTATCACTTATCATACTTTTGGTCATGTCCTGAGTCTCTAGACTTCTGTTATAGTTTACTTTTTGTGTGTCGATGGACTATTAGTCAAAATTACTTCTTCCTTGTTAGCTCACGTTAATTGTATGATTTCATTTTTCATGGTGTAGGCAACAAGGCATGCAGAAATGGAAGCCATAGATAATCTTCTAGAGATGTGGCAGAGAGACGGACTTTCAAAAGCAGTAGTGGCTAAAAACTTTTCACAATGTATTTTGTATGTTACATGTGAACCATGCATAATGTGTGCTGCAGCTTTGTCATTTCTTGGTATGGTTCTTTTCCAATTACAATGCTTTAGTGTAGCAATACATTATTATGCATATATATATATTTTTCTGTTATTACTTTTTTCATTATCCTGGTTCTTGATGGATATTTTCTCATTTAGGCATAAAGGAAGTATATTATGGTTGTGCAAATGAGAAATTTGGAGGGTGCGGATCAATTTTATCCTTGCATTCAAGTTGCTCAGAGCCTTTCATCAGGTTTGTTTTGGAATTCATTCTTGCATGCAAATGTTTACCTTTTATTTTGTATTATTTTAATCACCATTGTTTTTCCATTTTCTTCATCTAGTTGAGTTTCAACTTATTATTTTATGACGCTCTGAATTTGTTATCAGTATAAATATATTGCATGTGAAATATTCTCCCCTTTCTTTTTGTCTTTTCTAAAGGGAGAAAAATCACCAATAACAAATGAAGTAATTCGAACTATTCATCACAGTTGAATTAAGGTAGCTAACTGGTAACCAGCATATATATAATCAAGTAGTAGAAACCTTCTGCAATCTGCATTTGTTGTATTCATACCAAACAAGTGAATTGATTCCATTTACGTATTAGTTATATCTAGTGGCATCATGCAATTTGCTTATCCTTTTCTTTTTCTAGTTTCTTTGATGAGTAAATGTTAACATAAAATATATATACTATTTTCTTTTTTAGAAATCAATTTTATTTTCTGTTTGCTAAATGCATTAGTTGGAATTTTCTTAGTATTCTAACACAACATTGTATCTTTGTATTTTGACTTTTTCTTCATTTTCATGCCCATTTCTTTGTGATCGTGCTTGTATGTGTCTAAAAATAAATTGCATTTTTTAGTTTTTGAAAATGAGACACATTGTGACCTTCCTAAAGTACATGAGCCAAGGTAATATAAAACAGATGTGATCTTCCAATCTTCAAACTAGTGATCTTTTGAGTTAAACCAGGTTCTGAGTATAGATTTGAGCTAATCAACGGATTCACCTCCTAATTGCCACTCTCTTGCGATCAATGAGGCCTCATGGTCCTCTTGGATCATCATGAGGTGGAGTGATTATGATGGAAATCACTAAAAAGTTTTGTTAGATCGTCAGTTAAGCATAACTTTAATCGAGCATCGCGCTCTGAATTAATGGAGATAAGCTCACTCTGATAATCACCCAAGACAATAGCATGTAATGGAATTAAAGAGTGAATTTAAAAAAGAAATAGAATATGTAAGTTAGATCATTGAACCAACAGAAGATTCTTTGTCAGTTTTTAGGTATCTTGTTTTCAAGCTTTTCTTTGAAGTAAGACTAACCTCCTTAATGTTTGCATTGTTTTTTCACCGTCTCTGTCCTGCCTTGCCAATTCCACGACCTCTTTGAATCCTCCTACCCTTTTTGAAGCAGACTTTCATCTTCTCTTCTGAAAAAACTTGATTTATCCATGTTTTCTCTGGCCTTTACATCACTAATCCCTTTTATTGCATTGTTATTTGGCTTTCTCTGCCCCGACTATATCATTTTATGGAAGGACAACATTTCTCCTTCCCTGTATATATATTAAATGTTGCTCTAGAAGTTGTCGCAGTGATTGTTACATTCACAGAATAAATGACAATTCTGGTTGCTTTTCTAATTCTAAACTAATTTGAGACCAGATCCTGAAGGACTCTCTCTCTCTCTCTATAGAAATAGAGTGTGGGTAGCTTATAACTTACTAAGCTTTTTGAAAGATAAAACAGACCAAAAAGAAAGTGCTTCTATATGTATCATCTCAAATAATGTGTAGAAGGGAATGTCATCCTTGTTAATGCAATATTTCTTGATAATGTGCTCATATTGTCTCTTCATTGGACTTTTCTTTTTCTCTAATATGTGGAAACTGATAACCCATTAATGCTGAAATTTCTTTCTATCTGCATTCATCCTCTTGTTATTGGAACATTTTGCAATTCAAATGGATGCGTTATTTTAAATTTTCTTTGTTCTTTTAGTGATAAAGTTCCAGAAAGAGGTTTCAAATGTACAGGGGGATTAATGGCCTCAGAAGCAATCTCTCTTTTCCGAAGTTTCTATGAACAGGGGAATCCTAATGGTATGTAATTTCTGCTTCAATGCGTTGGGGAATTTCTAGTCTATTAAGTCAGTTTATGAAAGAAAGAAATATAAACAAAGAGTTATCTAGGAATGCTAGGTTAGTAAGAAAATTCCAACCTCATGTCAAACATTGTCCAGAGTTTAAGACCGCTATAGTAGTGGAGTTGTTATCTAGGAAGTAAAGCTTGATGCAATCTTGGATATCATCATAGCATATTGCTTTAATCCATATCCTTGTGAAACAGTACTCCTGAATCTGTAAAGTATACAATTCAGGTGAAAATATGTTGAAATTGGGTAAAATTATGACAAATAGTCTGAAAGGATGCTGTTGGTCAAATCATATCTAAGAGTAAACTAGATTTGGTGTACGCGTAAGTATGCAATGGAAAAGTATTAGTAGGCAAGATTATACTACAAGCTTATAATAAATTTTGTTAAGTCATTTGTGTAGATGTGATTAATCTCTTGTTAGGAAGGTATTATACCTGCTCATTTAGCTGATATGTTTTCTTTTGTTTAATTCATATATGTATTATATACAGAGGTCTCGTAACATAGCAAGGTTTGGATTGTTGTTTCAGCATTTTCTTTATTTCCTTTTTTTTTTTAAAGAAAAAGAAAAATTATGTCAAACTTATTCATCAAATTACTTTTGGTATCTTTCAGCTCCAAAACCTCATAGGCCTCTCGTTCAAAAGAAAGTTGAGTGATAAATATGGGTTGGTATTTTCTTTTCTAAGTGATTTCAAAATACTTCTACTCTTGCCTAGTTTCTTGAGTGATGTTCTTTGTTTCTAATTTCTTGTAAGGGTTTTGGTGCTGTAAGGTGATTTAGAGCTGATCAAATGTTGGCGATAGAACTGTGAAGAGAAAATCAAATAACAAGTCAAGAAAAAGCTGGTTGGAGTTTGATAATGGTAATGGTATCTTGTTCTAGTGTGCAGTCGCATGTCAGCATCGGATTTGTCAAAACCACATTATAAGTCATATTTAACTGTGTTAGCGGTAGGTAGATCAACAGTTCGATGGTTTGATAGGATAGGTTGCTTGAACATTCTTAAAGAACCAAATATCATATTGATAAATTCGTTAATCTTCAGGGGCTACTTATAAAAATTTTGTCAACTATTTTATAACAAATTTGGGCTTGAAGGGTTTCTATTAAGATTTTCTTCGGCGAGGTATTTTACTTGTGTATATGTACATATAATTCCAATGTATCCTATTTCTAAGGCTTTGGTGCATCAGATTTGAAGTTATTTTGATATTCCGAAGGAATTTATAAATTTAACAATTCATACTTTTTATAATTTTCAAATACATATTACAAGACATAATTTAAGGTTATTAAAATATTTTGAAGCTATATCTTATCTAATATTTGGTCATGGAATCTATTAGCAGATTCTATTGGAATATTGGTTCTTTAGGTGACATAATTACTTAAAAAGTTTTACTTTTCTTTGGAATAAACTAGTTCTGACAAGATATGTATATAGTTGTAAATTGAGACTATGGATTAAAAATATGTTCCATTATTTTTTGAAATTAGGTGGTTTTTTTTACTTCATGCGGTACTATATTCCATTCAAACTATCCAAATAGTACTGTGAATGCCCACCCTTATACCTTTCATTTTCTTTGATTTAGATTTTCATTTTCTTTGAAAACAAAAAATATTAGCTTCACACGGTTTTTGTAATAAATTTTATTTGTTTGAGTTTGTGTATCTTATCCATTTTAAGCCTTTGTTTAAAATTGTTTATTAATTTACATCTACCTCTTTTGAGTTTCATATTAGTTTTTTATTGAAAAAATCTTAAATTAATTTTTTTTTACAAAATTCTTTTGTTTCTATATGCATTTGGATTAGTCTTGCTTTTGTTGAGATCTACCTTTCAAAAAAAAAAAATCACTTTCATAAGGTAGAGTTACCTCATGCTTTTTCTTTTACAAAATGTATTAGGATATAATACAAATAGTTTACTCTATTTGTTTAAAACTTTAGTGGAAATTGATTGAATGGTTGGTTAGGATAATTGGGAGAGAGGAAGAGGGTCTCCAAGCTCTTGTGATTGCTATATAATGCTCGTCATTGTACTAAGAGGTTGCTAGATTTTGCGTAATATTTTTAATCATTAAAAAATATGTTTAGTATTTGATTTCGTATTACGGATTTCATCATTTGGTATTGTATCAGTAATTTTGTTCATTTTACCATTAACAACTTCGAAGGATTATGAAAGTTGTCATAATATTAAATAGTATAACACTTTCTCTAATAAAATTTTCATCCGCTTCTTTATAAAAAAAGAATTAGAATCATTTTGTTGTCGATTTGATATTCGAAATTAACCATCTTCTTCAAAAATATGTTGTTAAATCAAAGAATAGAAAAAAAAAAATTTAAGACTAACTCTATATATTTCAATTAAGATATTTATTATGTTTATCATTGTAAACTATATATGTAAATTCTATAAAAAAAATAACTAATTTCTATATTAAAACAATTAGAAAAGAATCCTTATATTCAAAATATCAGGGCTGAAATTAAAAAAAAAAACCATAAACTTAGGCTTACCATAAAAAATGTAATTGTATTTTTTTTTTACTTTAGACATTCACCAATTTGTTATTCTTTTAAAGAAAATTTATAATTAAAAAAATCCAAAAAAACATATAATTTTAAAAAAATATATAAAAAAAATAACAAAACATAAAAATCAAAACTGAAAACTTAGAATATCAAGTTAAAACTTTCCACTTACCTTCAATATCTTCACAACAAAGATAGTTTGAAAGTGGAAAAAAAGAACAGCATTCTCTTGTGTTCAATTAGAAAGAGAACAAAAATAAATAATTTGATTGAACTTGTAGGAAAACTGATATTAAAGAAAAAAAACTTTTAAGTTAATATATTTACTATTTATCTTTATGACAAAACAATTATGACATATAATCTTTTTTAAAAATAATTTAATTCAATTCACTTGGTTTTAATTCATTCATTTAATTTTCAGTTTTGTAAAAGGATTAGATCGTTGGACTTGTTGCTTCTAAGTCTGTCACGGGGTTAGAACTTAAGTCTGACAAATAGAGTGGCCTTAGGCGACTTTTTTGCTTTGAATCTAAGTCAGCCTAACACTCGAAACGTATAGTGGAAGCGATCTCAAAATGAAGAAGCAACGAGAGAATTAAAAAAATCACAAGAAAGCAATGCACACCAAGTGTTTGAGTAAATGCTCTCAAATATATTCTTTAACTATCAATGAGATGATTACAAATGAAAGGGGAGATCTCTATTTATAGTTGAGCTCTCCCAAAACCAACGGTACATATACAGTGACAGTCAAGATTATAGCTTATTTACAATTGAGAGTCCTAAGAGATTTAAACTATATACATCTTTATCCCTTATAATTTACATTAATAATCTTGGTAACTCTAGTTTTATTAAAGTGCTTCACTAGGCCACCAATGCTTTAAGTAGATGGGTTTCTCCATATGTTCCACGAGTTGGGCTAGTTCAAGCAGGTCAAATAAACTTCATTTAATCAGTTGACCTTCATGGGGCATTCTATGCGCAATGGTCACGAGCTTTGATTCGCGACCCGTGAATTTCTCCCCCACCCATTCTCACGACGCCCTCGTCGCATCCTCAGACTGATGTTGGTTTGATTCATCTTGGAACTGCCTCAATGCCTCGACTAATTCCCAACTAGTCTCTCTATCGGATAGCCCCGTCCTTCAGAACATTTTCCTCGGCTTATGTCTCTACTGTCATTTAACTCGAACTGTTTCTCACTTTCATACATCTCATTAGCAAGAGTCCACCACTCTGACTTGCCCCCATCGTGATTCGCCTCGATCAGGATCCCTTTGATCTTCGCAAATAGGATTTGGCACCCTCACATTGAACACTAGGTTAACCTTGAATATTGTCACTAACTCTAGTTTGTAATCCCTTCGGCCTACCCGCTTTAGAACTCTAAAAGGGCCTGTTTCTTTACCAAACAAACGGTAATTCAAAATGTAAAAAACTAGAAAAGTGTTTTGGATGCACCTCACTCGTAGCATTTACTCGATCCAACTACTCTGTTTGCATCATTACTTTTTCCCCAAAGTTTGATGCACAACCCACCTTTCTCATAGGTGGTTGCCCCATTGATAATTTAACAGACTTCTCACCTGTTTATTGAACCTGTAGTATTTCCAAGAGGGCTTCTTACCATTCTGATCTACCAAGTTGACGTTTTTTTCCACAATGAACATTCTCAGCTAGTTGGATTGTTGATAGTACCTTGGTTCCACCCTTCGAGTCTTGACTCACCAACACAACGCATTGTTGTTGTTAAGTATCCAAAATGCATATACAATTGACAAAAGGAAGCAAAAAAACATTAATTCGGTCGAGGAAATTCAAGCCAAGAATAAATTCGTAATCATCTAAATAAATTACCTCAAAGTCTTCCTTGCATTTCCACTTAACGATTTGTAGCTCAACTTCTGGTGGTACTTGCATTATTGAGACAATTTTGGAATTAACCATCTTGATCTTCTTGGTCAATTTGCTAACTGAGAGACCAAGTTTATCCACGACTTTCTCCAATATGAACATATTAGATGCCCCTATATCAATAGGAGCATTCCTTCTTCGACCTGTGATATTGATGTCTACAAACATCAACCCTTTTTGGTTGTGGTCCCTATTTGCTTTCGCAGAATTGAGTATCATTAAACCAAGCTTCAAAGCCACACTCTTTGGCTCTGTTGCATTTCCTTTACAATTCGTAGATATCTTGGATTGCTCTAGACAATCCCGCATCCTATGCAGACCACAACATAAGAAGCACTCCACTGGCTTCTTTTCACTTTCTCTAATCTTCTTCACTTTTAATGAATGCATGATCAAACGAAGCCTCATTGATGCTCTATTTGGATCATCATCCCTTTCGATGGTAGAAAGCATAGATCATTTTGGAAATTTCCTCACAATGTAAGAACCTTCACAAAGGAAACATCTCACTGGCCTCTTTTCTTTATTCCGGGGCTTCCACTTTCCATTATTTGGTTTCCTATTACCACTATTGTTGTTGTCATTTTTGTAACAACCCATTTTTTAGTGGTGTTGGAAACAGTAGTTTCAGGACCATAAATCTAACGAGTGAGTCCGTAAGTATTATTATTTAATATTTATGAGTCAAATATAGTATTATATTAAATTTTGATCTGATAATTTTTGCTAATTGAACGATTTGTTAAGTATAAGTGGTTTTTCCTTTAAGTCAAGTGGTTTTCGAAAATAAAGTATTGGGACCTCGTTTCTATAAACTGAAACCGTAAATATTTTTATTAAATATTTATAGAGTTTTTAGGTGTATTAAAGTCTGGTCCAGAAATTTTAGTGATTTGATAGTTAATTAAGTAAAAGGACTAAATCGTAAAAGTTAAAAAAGTTAATTGCTATTAGTTTAAATATGTGAAATGTTTATAAAATCATAATTAGAGGGTTTTATAAGGCAATTAACCCATACTAAGTATGGTGGACGGTTTATAAATGATTTATGTATAAAATTATATGTTATTTTATAATATGATAATGTTAGAAGTATAATAAAACAAAAACAATGTTAATAGCCATTTTATTTTCATCATCTTCAACCTATTCCCATCGAAAAACCATGGTAGAAGAAAATCAAGGTTTGATCAATTTATCTTTCCTTGCATGATCAAGAAACAAATCAACCGATCGATAACTGTGAAAAAGAAAAAGTTGTCAAGTAGTCCTAGTTTTGGTGTTGGTAGCTGCCTCGTTTAGGTAAGTTCATATTAGGTTTATTATATTTACTAATGAATTGAATTCAATTACATATGTATGTTATGTATGTGAGAATAATTAGCATGATTAATTGAGGTAAGATATGAAGTTGGAAATGATGGATTGAATTGTAAAGTATAGTAAATGTGTGTGTGAATTGGATGGTTTAACCATATGAAATGCATATGATCAAAATGATCATGGTATAATAGTATAAAAATGAAAATATTATGGAATACAAATTAAGGCCTGTGTGAGCTTAGTGAATGATTAAGATACAAACGACATGTCATTAGGGTGTTCCAGACACTAGGTGCCGGTGATTACAGTTTCCAAGTACTATATATCGGTGTTACAATTTCCAGGCACTCTGTGCTGGTGATATATTTCCAGGTAATATGTACCAGTGGTGGATACCATACTGATGGCTGGAATCTAGCATTTGTTGCAGATTCTCGCTAGCTTGTGTGAGCAACATCGTGTAATGGTTAAGTCTCGACTGTCAGCTTGTGTGGGCATTATTTCCCCACGTATCAATGGAATCATATGGCATGAAATATTATATATTAATTGGTTTTGATTTGGTATATTAATTATGCTATCTTGATATCTTGATAATATTATAAGTTCATGTCTAACCATTTGGTATGGTAGGAAATGTGAAATTTGGCAAAGAACATTAACTATATGTTAATTTGAATTGTATGCTTTAAATGACATGTATGTGATGTTTAATTTTACAAATTTACTAAGATTTAAGTAAGCTTACCTCATTTCATGTTCTTCATTGTAGATTGCTGGATTCGAGCTGTCGATTGGATCGTTTCTGGAGATCACATTATCCATCAAATCTTTTGATAGTTATTTACTTATTTCGGTCTGATTGTAAGTGGCATGTAATTAAGGATTTGGTATATGTATGTTTATGAGCATTTGGTTATGTTTCGTGCCATTTGATATATGAATTAATGTATAAGTTTGTAAGCTATAATGGTTGTTTTGATGATTTGTGATGGTATAAACCTAGTTGGTATTATTCATGTTATTTTGGCTACGAAATGTTTCTTATGTTTTGGTTAGTTGGTAAACTTGGTTGATGAATATCGTCAAGAGAAAATGAAGTATTATATTTTATGGTTGAATGAACATTAAATATTAAGTAGTTTGTGCTTGAATGGTTAATGATTAATGTTTGAATAGTGGTGCCATTGATGACATATTGGTTAGGCACTTAGGTTGTATGTTAAATGGTGTATTTTGGCAAGTTCTTGAGGCATTTGAATAGATTAAATGATTGGTGTATTGCATGGCTTGTTGTATAAGTGAAATAGAGAGATATTGCTTGATTTAGAAGGCATTTTAGGCACACAGGTCTGTGACACGGTCGTGTGCCACACATGGTTGTATGACACGACTATGTGGTCTGTAAAATTTAGGTGCAAGATGATCCACATGGCCATAGTCTGTTACACAGTTAGGAAACACAACCATGTCATGGGACCACACGGTCTCAGCCTTGTCACATGGTCTAGCCACATGATCGTGTGACCCCTATTTTACACTTTTTTCTAGAATTTTTGTAGATGTTCCAGTTTAGTCTTGAGTTGTTACCAAATTGGTTTAAAGGTCTCGCATGCTTAATTAATGATCGATTTTGATTGTAAATCACATCATAATTGTGTTAATGTTGTTTAATATTTTTTTATTATTTAAGCCGAATCTTTGTATGATAATAACATTTAACAACTATAATATCTTATAGCTCAAGTCAAATGATCAGACCGGGTATAGGGTGTTATAGTTTTTAACTTGTCCTTCTTCATATCCCCCACTATTGCCCTTCTTCTTTGGCACAAGAGACTCGAACTTGGTTTTCCTCGAAACAAGTCGATTAAGGACTCTGTTATGGTCATTTCTTTGAAAAGTTCCTTGACTCCTCGATGTTACAACTCTTGTTTCACCCAAGGCTTCAATCCATCAATAAAGGAGAAAAATACCTCATTCTCACCCAAATCGAAAATCTAGCCTGAATGTCTGATTTTGCGTAAGCCGTCACAATTTAGCTTGATCCTCATCCTTAGCATAATTCGAGTAAAACTACTCATTGAATTCACCATGGAACTCTTCTCAAGTCCCAGTAGCAGTACCACCTTATCTCTCATCTATGGACTTACGACGCAACAACAACAAATCAACATTAGTAAAATGGATGGCAACAATATTTACCTTGGTAACATCATCCATGATGCTTTTTGCTTTGAAGTATTGCTCCATTCCTTACAAGAAGTTGTCCATATCTATAATAGCCCGCCCGGTGAAGTCTCGGTATCTGATTATTGTTTAGAGTGTTTTGGCAAATTAAGTGTAAAGATGAGTAAGTAAATTGTTTATTTTGGTGAAATGTAGAATTCTTTGTATGGGCAATTTGGCGAACTCTTAGCTTAGCGAAGATTTGTGGTTTGGTAGACTCTTTTGTTAAGTGTACACCGCCCAGATGCTTTGGTGAACTCGGTTGGTTTACAGTTGAATGGATTTGTTTATTATTAAATAAAGATAATTAGTTAGTTAAATTGAGACTTAGTTAGAATGAAACGAAGCTACTGTAGGTGAAAAGATTTAATTTTTGATAAGTGTAATTAATCACGAGAATCAAGAGTGTTAATGGAATTAACTGATTTTTCCACTAAACTTTGTCTCCATGCTTAAGTGTATAAGGATAACAATGCTTCACCAAAGGACTGTGGAACTGATGCATTATTACTTGCTTCAGGATTCGAAGCTTAGACATTACTTTCAGCTTCATTAACTATGATCCGATTCGACTCAACCGACATATTGAATCTATAAGAAAATACACTATTAGAGTGGATCAAAAGCATTACACTATCATAGGGTATATGTGACATGTATATACTAGACTCTATACAAGATACGTTTGTCCTAGAATCAACTAAACCGTAACTTTGATGCCACGAAATGTAACACCTGTATCTCGTCTCCATTGTCGAATTAAGGATCGGAGTATTACAGAACCAAACATAACAATTTATCTTAATTCAGAACAAATATTCAATTAATTTATAAAAATATATATGTTAACAGAATAAGTATGCACATGGGCCTTAATTTGGGTTTACGAGGTCGTAAAATTAGTTTAAAAGCAATCAGGAATCAAAATGAATCAAAATGAATCAAAACATAAATTTTACGAAAATCTTGAAAATTTGGAAAATAGGGGTCACACGGTTGTGTAGCACATCTCAGACCGTGTGAGCATTCGAAGTAAGGACACACGGTCGTGTCCTAGCTCGTGTAACTTATTGACTTGACTCACACGGTCGTTTCGCAGGTGTGTGCTATCTCGTGTAACTCACTGACTTGAGACACACGGTCGTGTCTCAGCCCGTGTGAAACCTGCACTAAAACTAACAGAACACACAACCGTGTGGGGTGACCATGTGTGGCAGACGACCGTGTGATAGCCCATGTCCCAGATCAGTTGCTTCCAAGTTAACCCCTTAAACAAGCTAAAATCAAACCAAAACTTTCCCAACAAGTTACACTTAAAACACAAACCATCCCATGACCAAAACAATCAAAATATACACTTAAAGTATATCAAAATTAATAACCTAAAATTCTAACTAATGTACCATTCATAGCCACCTCAATTATAACCAAACATTCAAACCTTACACCAAAAATTTATCCATTAACACACTTCCATTCAACTTTCATAACCAACCACATTATCATCTTCTAAACATACATAACACATATACATGTACTAAATAACTTTTCATATCATCCAAAACTTCTAATATTAACATTCTTACAACAAAACCTATATACATGCCACAACCCAGAAAGAGATTTAAAAGCTACCAAAAGTAAATAGATAGTGTGAGCTTTGATGTCGATCCTTCAAGCCGTCCTCAATCATTAACTACAAAATAACATGAAAAAAATCATTAAGCTTAAATAGCTTAGTAAGATCATAGTGTAAAATTTGTTTGACTTGCTTTAAGTAATGCAATCACTTAAAAATTATAACATGATAACTAAAATTTTCAGTTGCATTGTCTATAAGTTCTCAAGAAATTCATCATAACTAGAATATGTCAATTCCATGTAATTCTTTATATCATTTAATCAAATTCATCATTACTCGATTCACATACTCAAAACTCACTCCAGTTTTAGGGGCATCATAGATGCAAAATAAGGGCACCAAAGTGTAATCAGGAGCACCAGTCTGCAATCAAGGGCACCAGAGTGCATTTAGGGGCACGAATGTGCTGCCAGGGGCACCGGAGTGCATTCAGGGGCACGTATGTGCAAACATGGACACCGAAGTGTTTACAGGGGCACAGTTGTGCAAACAAGAACATCGAAGTGTTATGAAGGAACTTCAACATTTTTGTATACATATTGGAACTCATTACAGTCTCATACAATTAATTCAAATCCAAGAAGCATTACTAATAACCACTTCTCAATTTCATATATATACATGATACTTGCATTCTTAATAATTATATAATTAACTAAATTATATTCACATGTACATACAAAGAGATCAATTAAGAAGAAGATAACAATAAATATTACGGGTGAAACACATTAAGTAGCAAATAACTATGAACTTACTTCTAAAGCACTTTTAGTTTAAATACAGGGACTACTCCGTAATTTTTCCTTTTCCTCAGTTATTGCCTTTTTTATTCAAATATTGATCTATATAGTAATTAAATACAATCTATTAAATACACATTCAATACAATACATATGACCCTTCAATTTTCATTAATTACATATTTTCCCTAAACTTTTACATTTTTACAATTTAGTCCCTAAACTTAAAATCTCCAATTTTAGTAAAATTTTCCAATTATTCATGCTAGCTGAATATTTACCCTCTTATTTCCAGCCCATATATATTCTAAATTAAAAATAGTTCCTCCAGGAATTCTAACACTTACTCAATTTAATCCTTTAATAAAAAACTAACAAAATTACGTAATACACTAATTCAAATTAAAATTTATAATTTCCACTCCATAAAATAACATCCAAATTAATAAGGTTTCATCAATGGCATCATTTAAAATCTTTGACAGTTTTAAAAACGGAGATACGAGTTAGCTGGACTTAGTTGTAACAATCTTAAAAACATAAAAACTACAATAAACAGTATAAAAATTACTCACATGCATGCATCCAAAGTTTGGTCGAACCCTAAACTTACACAAACATGGTGTTTCGATAGTGGAAAAGGACAATTAAAGAAGATGAGAGTTTTACCATCCTTTTGTTTCTTTTATTATTTTTATTAAATTACCATAATGCCCTTTAATTGAACTTATAAAACATCAAATATGCTTACCCCTAATTTTCCATCACAATTAGTGATGGTTTAATTGCCATTTAAGGCCACAAACTAAGTTTCTATAGCTATAGAACTCAATTTACAAATAACAACTAACTTTTACCACTTTTATGATTTAATCCTTTTTACTTAATTAAATATTTAACCATTAAAATTTTGTAACCATATAATATGACCCACATATAACTCTGTAAGCATTAATTAAATAATAAAACACCTCACATATTAGAGTTGTGGTCTCGAAATCACTATTTTTGACACCACTGAAAAATGGAATATTATAATAACTCTCTGGTAATTACTGATGAACCCTAGGTTATTTTTAAGGCTACTTATGTGTTTTCAATTCTGCAAGCATAAGTGTCAGACTGGGGTGTAAGGAAGGAAACTTCCTGGTTCTGGGTTAAGTGTTAATGTTTCGTGCATGCATGTTTAGATTGAATGAATTAATAACCTAATATGTTTAAATAACCTTATTTTTAGCTCAAGACGCCATTGAATGTCCGAGTGACAAAGGCAAAGAACCTGCTAATTAGAATTTGTTATTTTTCTAGTGAGTTCCATTATACTTCCATTGTTGTGATTATCTTTACTTTATAATATTGTAAGGTAAATATTCTTACTCTGTAAAGGATGATTAGTGTAGTGTGTGTGGAAAATGGTTGTCTGTCCAGAGTCATTAGTCTAAGCTCTATATGTCTGGGATAAGAAGTATGGGCCATTTTCATGTTAAGCCATTACCATTTACTTCTGAAAAGAATGATATGATATGAACTGATCTACAAAAATGGAGTTAAAGGAAATATGTTGTGTAGCCTCCGGTAGGGCAGATGTTTTTTTTCAAACCGGATTGGCATAACACATTTAAACAAGCTACTAAATGATTTTGAAATGGGAGCTATAATGAGAGAATGTATTTGAAAGAAATAGAGACATCTGATATGAATTTGACTCTGAACTCTGGGTATGTGGCTGGCATGAATATGGAATATTTGAGTTATGATGTGTTGATGTATAGTATTCGCCTATGTGACACACCATTGGCGTACTAAGTCTGTTTGAGTTTTGCATATGCCATTGGGCGTACTCTGTAATGTTGAGTGATTTCTTTGAAAGATTGGATTGTCTTATTAGGGTTTCACTTAAGATCTCTATGGAACTCACTAAGTTCTTTTGAACTTACCTCATTACCTTTTCCTTCTCAGGCTTACTATTGAAGGAAGATTTTCTAAAGGACTACACTAGATGATATCTGTTGCTATGAGACTTCTGTTTGTTTGTACTATGCATGACATATGGGGGTGATGTCTAGTTGTATTTTGAGATGGAATTGTAATTGAAACTTATAATTGTTAAACAATGCTTTAATGAAATTATCTTATTGAATTTTATACGCCAGTTGATTTATACTTTATTTTAATATTTTATTAAAGTTTTAATTCAAAAACTGCAAATTATCGCTAGAAATAGTTTTAAAGATGGATGATTTCTAAGTAGTGACACGTCATACTTGGATCCTTCTAAAGGATCAGGTTTGGCGTGTTACAAGTTGGTATCACAACCAATGTTTAGTCGATTCTAGAAAACCTGAAGGCTATGTCATACTCCATCATGCATAGTACGCCTCTGGCTTAGTCTTTAATGTATGAATTGAGTTAAATTTTCTTTTGTAGTGATATACAAAATGTTTGATAGATTTAAAGAAGCTATTAGGGAAGAAATGGAGAGTCATATGCCTGCACAAGAAAAAGCTCCTGCCAATAATATGGGTAATACATGGAATGCCTTTAGGAATGTGTTTTTCATGATGATGATGTCAATAATATAGGTTTCGTAGCCAACACTCCATTTTCCAAAGTAGCTTTGTAGATATTGAGCTCCCCCTTGAGCTCCTCAATCTATTCTTTCAAGCCCGACGCCATAGCTTCGAGAGCATCCTTTTTCTTAATCAGTTCACCCACAACGATGTTGGGGACCCCTTACATCGCATCCATATCATTACTGAGGGCTTCTGTCATTGGACCATTGAGTTGATCCTGCTTTGATTACAAATTTATGGTATGCCCATAAACTTCCTCAAGGGTTACCCTCACATCGCCCATGGATCCCTCGAGTTTGGCAACCCTACCATCTAAAGCTGACAACATATCATTCGACCTTCTAGCTTTTTTGCCCCTCCCATGGGTCTCCATTGGCTTAACATGCTTGTCTAATCCTTTCGACATATCAAGTGACACCTTTGAAACCTTAGCTCGGATACCAACTATCACGGGGCTAGAACTTAAGTCTGGAAAACTACGTGACCTTAGGTGGCTTCTTTGCTTCAAATTTGCCTAAGTTAGCCTAACATTCAAAAAGTGAGGATTCTCCTGGAAATTCTCTAAGGCACTAAAAAATATAGCGAAAGTAAACTCAAAATGAAGGAGCAACGAGAATTGAAAAAGTCACAAAAATGTAATGCACACCAAGTGTTTGGGTAAATGCTTTCAAATATATTTTTAAAATATCAATGAGATGAATAAAAATGAAGGCGGAGGCCTCCATTTGTAGTTGAGCTCCCTCAAAACCAACGGTACAGATTGAGTTACATCGACGGTCAAGATTAAAGCCTATCTACAATTGAGCGTCCTAAGGAATTTAAACTCTATACATCTTTATCCTTTAGGATTTACATTAATTACCTTGGTAACTCTAGTTTTACTAAAGTGTTTCACTGGACCACCAACGTTTCAAGTAGATGGGCTTTTCCATATGTTCCATGAGTCAGGCCAGTTTAAATGGGTCAAATAAGCCCCATTTAATCAGTTGACCTCCATGGGACATTCTATGTGAAATGGTCACGGGATTTGATCCGCGACCTGTTACAATAGGTCCAGTTATCCAATCTTGTTCGATTCTGACAATATTAGACAACTTTCATTTTCTAAAAATTGCATACCTACAATGCTTATATGATTTTCTTTTTACACAAGTCTACAAATATAATTATCTTAGTCATTAGTCAAAAAAAATCATAAGCTACCTTGTGCTTTTTTTATTAATTTTTATTTTTCCTAATTTTTTTATAAAATTTTATAAAACATTATATGGACAAGTATTATAGATGTGCCAACTCATACATTTGACACCTAATTTTTGTTCTTTCCTGTTGAGATAAGAGAAAAAGTAAAAAGATCTATCACAATAGAAAATGTGCTTTCAAGTCATACCAGAAATCTATCAAAACTTTCAACAAATAAAAGATTTATCCTACAAGCAAAAGTATGTTATATGCAACCTCTGTGAATATAGATAGCTAATATACCCTATATAACTTCAAGAATGCTCATATACTTGTGTTTTGACATTGACTCTTGTTTTTCTTAAATTTATACTCTACATCACATCAGTTATTAGATTCATTAGATAAATTATTTTCATCTTTTTTTTCCAAGTGGCATAGTTGTTACACAAAAGGCACCATTGTAGCCCATCCTAAATGTAGCTCCTTGCTAAGGGCACCAATTATTGGATGCTACTTTCAAGTTTTAGCTTACTAAAGAAGAAATGAAGCAACATCTTCTAAGGTAATATGTTCCATAAATCATGTCATGCAAAATGTCATCCTTCAACTACATATAGTAAAAGCAATGCAAGAAACTTACCTCGATTCTAGTTGACTATATAGACACTTCATTTGAATGAACAACTTTTCTTTTTGTAAGTTAGTTTGGAATAGGTGTATTGAAACCCCTAATAATAATACTCTAAATGTATGTGTATGAAATATGGTGTTGATTTCCAAACAAACAATTTTTATAAAAATAGTGTGAAGATAATGCTCTCAACCGTTAGATCAAGTGAGTAAAACAAGGTTATGTCATCCCTTGATATGCCATGTAAATAAAATTATTTTACCTGAATACTTCCAAATTAGTTATGAACTTATGAGGATTTTGAAGCTTTGTCATAATATTGGTTGGCATAACACATTCTCTATACAATTTTGCTTTGCTTCTTTATAAATAAATAATTTGAATCATTTTTCTATCAATTTCATATTTGGAATGAACCATCTTCTTCAAAGACATGTTGTCATGCTAAGCCAAAGAATAAGAAAAAAAGAGAGTAAACCTACATGTTTCAATTAAGATATTTTATTATGTTTATCAATGTAAATTATATATGTAAATTCTATAAATGATGAACTAATTTACATGGCAAAATAATTATCTTTATATTCAAAATATCACAACTATAGGCCATGGAATTTCATAAGAAAAAAAAAACCATGAACAAAGGTTTACCATTAAAAAGTGTAATTATATTTATGTTCTTTAGGCTTTCACCAATTTGTGTTTTTTTCTTTGTTAGCCCCCTAAATATCAAAAAAATTGTAATAAAAAATTATAAAAAAATAAAACTTTGAAAAATAATAACAAAAAATAAAATAACAAAACAAATTCAAAACTAGAAATATGAATATTAAGTTAAAACTTTTCACTTTTCTCCGATGTCTCCACAATAAAGATAGCTTTAGGAGGGAAAAAGAAAAGAAAAACATTATTTGGTTTTTAATTAAAAAGAAAATAAAAAAATTTGGTTAAACTTGTATAATATTTAAGAAAAAGGTTTTAAGTTAAAATATTTAAAACTATTATAAAATAAAGAGAGATGGAGACAATAAAGAACAAAGAAAATATGAAAGGAACAAAGAATGAACTTTATTGATCAAAAGGGATGATTACAATGCTTCATCAGAGTCTCTATTTATAAGGATAATAAGTATAAAAGAAATAGAGATATAATTCTAATAACTATTAGAATTTAAAGTATATCAACACTTTATCTTTATCATGATGGACATCCACTTAATAAGATATTCATAACATTCCCTCTTGGATGTCCATTGGTAGATAATGTGCTTCGTTAAAACCTTATTAGGAAAAACCCTGTGGAATTAAAAACCTAATAAAGGAAAAAGAGTACACAATCTTCTATTACAAGCTGCCTCGTTAAAAACCTTTACCAGGAAAACTCAATGGGATAAAACCTTGATTAAAGGAAAATAGTACAACTTGTTTTTAGACTCCCCCTAATGGCAACGTTACATTACATCTTTGAGTTGAAGCATTCTAATCTTGTATAGTAGTCTTTCAAATGTTGAAGTTGGCAATGCTTTAGTAAAAAGATCTACTAAATTCTCACTAGAACGAATTTGTTGAACATTTATATCACCTCTGTTCTTCAGATCATGGGTGAAGAATAATTTTGGTAAAATATGTTTCGTTCTATCACCTTTGATATGACCACCCTTCAGTTGAGCTATACATACTGCACTATCTTTGTATAAGATAGTTGGCATCTTTTCCTGTAAAGGCAAATTACATACCTTCTGGATATGTTGGGTCAATAACCTTAGCTGCACACACTCTCGACTTGCCTCATGCATTGCAATTATTTCTACATGATTTGAAGAAGTAGTAGCTAATGTTTGCTTTGTTGAACGCCATGATATGGCAGTATCCCCATATGTAGATAAATATCTTGTATGAGATCGATAGTCCCTCTGAGATATCTAAATACATGTTTAATTCCATTCCAATGTCTACATATTGGAGAAGAACTGAATCTTTCTAACAAGGTTACAGCGAAAGCTATATCAGGTCTTGTGTTGTTTGCAAGATACATCAATGCCCCTATGACACTTAAATATCAGGACCAAGAAACTCTTCACTATCCTCGCAAGGACGAAATTGATCTTTATTCACATCTAACGATCGTACAATCATCAGAGTACTTAATGGGTGTGCTTTATCCATGTAAAATTTCTTTAATATCTTTTCCGTATAAGTTGATTGATGAACATGAATTCCATATTTTAAATGCTCGATTTGTAAGCCAAGACAAAACTTTGTTTTTCCAAGATCTTTCATCTCAAATTATTTCTTTAAACAATTTACTGTATTTTGGAGCGCTTCAGGAGTTCCAATAATATTTAGATCATCAACATAAACAGCAATTACCACAAAATTTGATCCAAACCTTTTTATAAAGACACATGGACAAATCAGATCATTTTTGTAACCTTTTTTTAATAAGTATTCACTAAGACGATTGTACCACTTACGTCCAGATTGTTTTAATCCATATAAAATTTTATTTAATCTGATCAAACAATTTTCCCGAGAAACTCTATATCCTTCAGGAATTTCAAATCCTTCAGGGATTTTCATATAAATTTCACTATCAAGTGTGCCATACAAATAGGTTGTAACAACATCAATTAGATGCATGTCAAGTTTTTCACGTACTGCTAGACTAATAAGATATCTAAACGTGATTGCATCCACCACAGGAGAATATGTCTCTTCATAATCAATGCCGAGCCTTTGCGAAAATCCTTGTGCTACAAGTCGTACTTTATATCTTACGGCTTCTTTTTTTTCATTTCGTTTTTGCACAAATACCCATTCATATCCTACCGGCTTTACACCTTTAGGTGTTTGGACTACAGGTCCAAAAACTCACATTTAGAAAGTGAATTCAATTCTGCTTGACTTGCATCTTTCCATTTTGGCCAATCTTTTCTATTTCTACATTCATCAATAGATTTAGGCTCAGGATTATCATTTTCTTTTTCTACTTCAATAGCAACATTATATGCAAAATTGTTGTCGACAACTATATTTTTCCAGTTCCATCTTTTCTCCGAAGTAACATAACTTATCGAGATCTCTTCGTTATCATCATTTTCAGGTACCTAAACCCCTTATGGGGTTTTATGATTATAATTAGTTATATCTTTGGCCTCTTCTTGGGAACTTGTCTCCATAATATAATCACCTTGAGTATTTGTGTAACACCCCTTACCCGTATTCGATGCTGGAATAGAGTACGAGGTATTACCAGAACACGTACAGTTTTAACCATATTAAACTGAGTTGTAAAATTTCATCTAAACTAAAACTTTCAAATTGTTATTATTGATTCGCTAATTAGGGTTTACGTGGCCCAATATACTCACAATCTTTCACTTTCTAGTCGTATGAATTTATAAATTTCCACTTACTTGTTGAATTCGTCACGAGTACTTGAATTGATCCGTATCATTACATATTCTCATGTCGTCACATTTTCCTATTTAACTATTGTAATATATCAATTACTCAATATCTCATAAGCTAAGTGTCACATATACATTATCCATTCATCTCCCACACAACTATCAATATTAGCCGCAAAGATAGTACAAATTTTCTCTATTCGATGTTAAACCAAAACATGTTACTTCATTACCAACTAACCTTACTAAATATACACCTTATACTAGCCCAAGTGTTTGACCATTCACCCATGACATAAATATATTTTATCTATTATTGTAGAATATAGATGTGCTACCCAAATCATAATTCACCTCACATAGTAACCGAGTTAATTTTTATCATTTGTCAAATAAATTACAAAACAAGTTATATAACAAAATATAGATACATTTTAAACCTCACCGATAAACAAATCCTCATGGCATTAAATAATCATCACGCATCAAAGACAAATGTACTTGACATTTCCATCACATAAACCGAATTAATCAGTGCAACCTCAATGATATAATCATCCTTTTAACTTACTTAACCAAGCCAAATTATACCATCATCTCACACATAGAATGACCCACCTATCATATACTTCTCAATTATGTCACTTAATAAACCAAATATACTTAACCTTTATCATCATGATCAATCCACAACCAAAATACATCCATATATCAAAATTACCACACACACACATATATATACCATGACTAAATTTCTTAAACATTTGATCAATTGCTTTTTATACCGCAATAATTCTTTCAATACCAATATGTATTTACCATTCAATTTACCATTAACCGATTATAATCGGGCATATAACCATTTATACACAATTCATTCATATATTTTATTATCCTCCTCCTCCTCTCCATTCCACATCCTTAATGTATATAACACGCTTAATAACATTATACATAATTTCATTACTCACTTATATGTAAATTTAAAGCTTCCCATCTGAGTCAGAGTCACTAAATTATTTTATTCTGGAGCTACAGAGCTCCAAATTAAAATCTGTTAATTTTCCCTGAAACTAGATTCATATATCTTTTTACCATAAAAATTTCAGAATTTTTGACTTAGCCAATAAGTACAGTTTATTCTTTAAAGTTCCCCTGTTGCACTGCTCGAAAGTTCTGACCTCTCTTCACTAAAAATTTATTATCTCATTGTGTAGAATTCAGATGGTATTCTTGTTTATTTTTCAAGAAAATAGACTCGTTCAGGATTTTAAAAATATAAATTTTAACCCATAATTAATTTTTTACAATTTTTAAGGATTTTCCAAATTCAGAACAGGAGATTCCAAAATTATTCTGACTTTGTCTAGCAAAATTTATTATATCTCATGATTTACAATTCCATTGCTTACACCGTTTCTTCTATGATAAACTAGACTCAAAAAGCTTTAATTTAATATTTTACTCATCTTCTAATTTGATTCCCACGATTTTTGGTGATTTTTCAAAGTTGGCACACTGCTGCTGCCCAAAACTGTTTTAGTGCAATATATTAATTACCATTTTGACCCTAAACTTTTAACACATGACAATTTCATCCCTAGGCTCGGAAAATGAAATTCTTGAAACTTAATCCTTGATCCAAGCCTAAAAATTCTCATACATATCAATAACAGCCCATGGATTCCATGAAATTTCAGAATTTTTCCACAATTTCAATACGTTTCAACTTAATCCCTAAAACATGTTTTCATCCAAAATTCTTTAATAAAACACCTTTAAACATCCATTAACATATCAATTTCATCATAAAATAACAAAAATCATATGAAATTATCAATGGTATCTTCCTAAACTTTCAACAAAATGAGAAACTAGTAGAATACTAAGTTGGACCTAATTGTAAAAGTCTAAAAATATAAAAATTTCAAGGAAAAAGTAAGAATTACACTTACTTGAAGCTAAAATATGGAAGACCAGCTCTAAAACCTCTTCCATGGCTGTTTTCCACCGAAATTTCAAGAAGAAATGGTCTTGAAATCCTTAAAATAAATTCTGGCCACATAAACTTTATTGTAATTCCAATTTTGTCCTTAAATACATAAAAATCTTTGATTTTTTTAACGGTATGTCGTCTCTGCCACTTAAGTTGGTCCTTTTACTCTTTTAGTCCTTTCTTATTTAATTGTTAAGCTATTTAATCACTTTATCAAGTTTTGCATCTTTTCAATTTAGTCCTTTCAACTAATTGACTGCTGAAATGTTGAAATTTTCTGACTAAACTTTAACACTACCATATTGGCACTCCGTAAATATTTATAAAAATATTTAGGGCTCGATTTATAAAGTCGAGGTCTCGATACCTCTTTTCCTCAATTTCTTGACTTAATAATTTTTTATAAAACACAAATTACTAATTCAAAAATCTCTTAAAAATCATATTTGACTCCTAATTATTAAATAATAAAATTTACGAGCTTATTTTCTGAATTTGGTGGTCTCATACCACTGTTTTCAACATTTCTAAAAATCAGGCTATTACAATTTGCTCATTTTCTTTAGGCATAGATTACTTTCTTCTGCACTAACAGTTTGCCCTATTGGGATATCAGTTTGTGTTGGAGCATTTTCAGCTGGTATGTGAGATTTTTCAATTCTCTTTAAGTCAATAAATGAATCTGACAGTTGATTGGCGATGTTTTGCAAATGTATGATCCTTTGAACATTTTGTTCACATTGACTTGTATGAGGATCTAATTGAGATAATGATGATCCATTCCATGTAATTTCTTTTACCAGCTGTATTTTCTCTCCCCCTAATGTTGGGAATATTGTTTCATTAAAGCGACAATCAACAAATCGTGCAGTAAATAAATCTTCAGTTAATGGTTTAACATACTTAATTATAGAAGGAGATTCATAACCAACATATATTCCCAACCTCTTCTGAGGACCCATCTTTGTTCGTTGTGGTGGAGCAATTGAAACGTATACTGCACATCCAAAAATTTTAAGATGGGAAATATTTGGCTCCTAACCAAAAGCCAATTGTAATGGGGAGTATTTATTATAACTTGTTGGCCTGATGCGCATAAATGCTGCTACATGCAAAATAGCATATCCCCAAGCTGTAATAGGGAGCTTTGTTCTCATAAGTAATAACCTAGCTATTAGTTGCAGGCGTTTGATAAACGATTCAGCTAAACTGTTTTGTGCATGAACATGAGCTACAGGAGGTTCAACTTTTACCCCAATTGACATGCAATAATCATTGAAAGCTTGAGATGTAAAAACTCACCAGCATTATCAAGACGGATAGTTTTTATTAAATAATATGGATATTATGCTCTTAATCGAATTATTTGAGCAAGTAGTCTCGCAAATGCCAGGTTGTGAGTCGATAATAAACATACATGTGACCATCTACTAGATGCATCTATAAATACCATAAAATATCTAAATGGTCCACATGGTGGATGAATAGACCCACATATATCACCTTGAATACGTTCCAGAAACGCGGGAGATTCAATCCCAACTTTAGCTGGTGATGGTCTAATAATCAGTTTACCTTGAGAACAAGCATTACACGAGAAATCTTTGAATTCAAGAATCTTCTGGTTCTTTAATGAGTGCCTAATTGAATTCTCAATTATTTTTCGCATCATAATAGATCCGGTATGGCCTAACCGGTCATGCCAAATAGTAAAAGTATATGGTTCTACAAACTTCTGGTTTGTAGTAATGTGTGCCTCAATTGCACTAATATGTGTATAATATAAACCTGATGAAAAAGCAGGTAGCCTTTCCAAAACACATTTCTTTCCACATTCAACATTTGTAATATATAGATATTCAATATTTTTCTCATTCATAGTCTCAGTATAATATCCATTAATACGAATATCTTTAAAACTCAACAAATTTCTTTGAAACTTAGTGGAAAATAAAACATCATCAATGACAAATTTTGTACCTTTAGGTAATAATAAAATTGTTCTTCCGGAGCCTTCAATAAGTTTTGAACTACTCGAGATTGTATTAATATGAGCATCACTTATTGTTAAATGAGAAAAATACTTTTTCTCTTTGAGTATCGTATGTGTTGTAGCACTATCAGCAAGACATATGTCTCCATTGATTTTGGATCCAACAAAATTTTGTTGATCATTCATATTCTTCAAAAAATAAATAAAATATAACATTAGAAACGTTGCAAATACTTATTGAATATGTATAACTTGCAAAATAAGTAAATAAATAAACATACTTTTTTTTGAATCAAGAAAATGAACATATTTAAAATAACATAATAACACCAACTTATTCCTTATGCAAGAAAATGAAACATACTTAAAAACAATATAAAATGCTAAAATAACACCAACTCTTCTAATGTTTCTCAAAGAAATTTGTCACATCAAGGTGAGTTATATCATTAAGGCCATGAATTACATCACCCTCCTTTTTTGCCTCAATTTCATCATTTTTGGATATAAAATTTGTCTCAATATTATTTTTCTTCCCTTTAATAGATGCTTGATAAAGTTTCACTAAATGTTCAGGTGTACGATAGGTACGTGCCCAATGCCCTTCTCATACCACATCGGTAACATAAATTCTCAATAACCTTTGAAAGATTATTTTGACCACCTCTTTCTTGTCCTTTATTGATATTCTTTTTCTGGTGGTTAGAAATACCACTGTTATGAACACCATGATAGCGGTTACTAGTACGTCCTTGACTACGTCCCCCACTACGTCCACAACCACGACCACGATCCCAACCTTTATATTTTTCATTTCCATATTTATAGTGTACTGCAGCATTCACTTTAGGGAGTGGTGCAATACCAATGGGACGAATTCCATGATTTTTCATCAACAACTCATTATTTTGTTCAGCCATTAAAATGCATGAAATCAACTCAAAATATTTTTTAAAACTTTTTTTCACGGTATTGCTGCTGTAGCAGCATATTAGTAGCATGAAAGGTTGAAAAGGTTTTCTTTAACAAATTATTATCAGTTATGTTCTCTCCACATAATTTTAGTTGAGAACTAATTTTGAAAAGTTCAGAATTGTATTCACTTATAGTCTTAAAATCTTGCAACCGTAAGTGCATCCAATCATAACGAGCTTTAGGGAGGATCACTGTTTTCTGATGGTCAAATCTTTCTTTCAAATTTTTCCACAACTCAAGAGGGTCTTTCACAGTGAGATATTCTGCTTTTAATCCTTCATGTAGATGATGACGGATGAAAATCATTGCTTTTGCCTTCTCTTAGTTAGATGCTTCTTTATTTTCTACTATAGTATTCCCTAGACCTTTAGCATTTAAGTGAATTTCAACATGTAACACCCATGACAAATAATTTTTTCCTGAGATGTCCAGGGTGGCAAATTCAAGTTTGGCAAGATTTGACATTATAATCTAAAAAAAATAAAAAAATAATAGTAAAATAATAGTAACCATATTATTTGTCAAATGTAATTATAATAAAGTATTTAACAAAAAAAGGAAATAACATAAAATAATTTATGATATAAAATTTAGGATTACCTTAGGTTGATAGAGAAATTAAATTAAATTCCTCCCTTTAAGCAAATCGCTGCACAAGTTTGAACCCCTCTTTTTTCGTCAATTTTTGGGTAGCCAAGCAACCAATTTAAATGCTAGATTAGAAAAATAATGAAAGTAATTCAACAGGGGATTAGAAAAGGATAGAAAGCAATTAAGGTATGGGTTTCAAAAAATAATTTTTTTGGGGGGTTATCAAATGAAAAATAAGAATGAGGTATAAAATAAAGAGAGATAGAGAGAATAAAGAACAAAGAAAATATGAAAGCAACAGAGAATGAACTTTATTGAACTTTATTGATAAAAAAAGATGATTACAATGCTTCATCAGAGTCTCTATTTTTAGGGATAAGAAGTATAAAATAAATATAGATCTAATTCTAATAACTATTAGAATTTAAAGTATATAAAAAATTTATCATTATCATGATGGACATCCACTCGTAAGATATTCATAACAATAACTTTTCTTTGTACAAACCAATTATGATATATAATTTTTTTTGAAAAAAAAGTAATTTAATTTTAGGGTAAAATACACCAATAGTCACTCAACTTTGATTAAAACAACAAAATAGTCACTAAACTTTGAAAAGTTACAACTCAGTCGCTCAACTTTATGAAAATAACAAAATAATCACTAACGTTATCGAAAAGTGACAAATCAGTCACCCACTAACATTTTTCGTTATAGGCCTAACGGGACAGGTGACGTGGCCCATTAACTAGCTGATGTGGCCCGTTAACTAGCCACATTGGACATGACTGGCTAAAAGAAGAAGAAAAAGAAGAGAAGAAAGGGAGATCATAGTGGGTATCTTAGAACTCATTCTACTAACCTCTTCAAACTGGCTATGTTTGTTTCCCGCTTCAACTATCTCGTCCCTGTTAACTCTGCTTCCTACTTCAACCTCTCTCAACTCTTTTTTATTTTTCAAAATACTTAAAAAAATTTGAATTTGCTCTTCTCTTAACCACATCATTATCAACCTCTCTCAACACTAATCAACACCAATATCTCCATACATCACCACCACTGTCAAATCCAAACCCCCTTACAACCACTCCATTTACCATCGCCACCATAAGCACATCCTCACCACACCTTCAACAATCAAAAAGTTCACACCAACAACAACACGAAAAATGCAAAATGAACGAAAAAAAAACTTCAAAGAAAAACCAAGTTGAAGCCTGCAACGGAGAGAAAGGAAACAAAATCAAAGAAAGAAGAAACTAAATATAAAGAAAAAAAGAAATAAGAGGAACGTTGAGGCCAATTTTAAGGTCTTGGGTCATCGTCTCGGAAATCTGAATGGTGGGAATGTAGAAGAGGTTGCAAAAAACATCATACCTTGGAATCAAATTGATTCGAAGGTCGAATTTCAAGATTGGGAAATGAGAAGTTTGAACATTCAAGCATAGATTCGAGTAGTTCGGGGTAATTTTTGGAGTATCTGTTTCCTGATTCATATTCAAAGGGTCAAAAAGAGACTGGATAAAAGTTTGGAATTTTTTTACCACCGTTGGCAAGCCGATGCAAAATTCGACGTCGATTTTTGGGTTTTTTTGCTACTGTTTCTAGGTTGCTTCAGAACAGAGAAAAATTTGAAGGTATAGAGAAGGGAGAAGAGAATATTAAAGAAAAAAAAAGTTTTGGTTGTATTTAAAAAAATTAATAATAAAAATTTAAAGAAAGAAAAGGAAAATTTGATGGTGGGACCTTGTCCAACATGGCACCCTAATGGGCCACGTTAGCTGTTTGTAATGGAAAATGGGTTCAGGTGACTGATTTCTCACTTTCGTGAAGTTTAGTGATTGAGTTGTAATTTTTCAAAATTTAGTGACTATTTTATTATTTTAATTAAAGTTGAGTGATTATTGATATACTTTACCCTTAATTTTATCTAATGTATAAATGTATCAAATAAAGAAAGAATCTTACAATTACTTTTTTTTGTTTAGGGTAAATTTACTCTTGGGTTTAATCAAGTTTTAACTCAATTTACGTGGTTTTAACTGGTTCATTTAATTTCAGTTTAACATATTGATTAGTCTTTTAACTTTTCTTTTAGATCATCTCAATCTCAACTGTTACTTACATTAGTCCCTAAAGCTAATCCCATTGTTTTTTCTTTTAATTTTAATGACGCGGATCAATATCATTATGTGTCATATATAAACATTTATGTACTTTAAATAATATTTTAATACCGAATTTTCTTCTTATAGACTCCCATTCTCTTCCTACCCTCTCTCAACTCTATGAATGTCGGTCACCACTAGAGGTGTCTATGGGCCGGGCCGGGCCCAAAAATTCCGACCCTCATCCTAGGCTCAGGCCCGGCCCGGCCTGAAATATGGGCCTGCAATTTTGTCCAGGCTCGGTCCGGAAAAAAATTTCTAAGTCCGAGCCCGGCCCGGCCTGGCCCATTTTTTTAATAAATACCAAAAACTTATTTTTAAAAAAAGTATTTTAAAAATATTTTAAAATTAAAAAATTAAAAAATATATTTATTATATTCGAGCCGGGCCGGGTCGGGCCCGGGCAAAAAAGTGGTGTGCCCGTGGCCCGGCCCGTTTTCTAAACGGGCCTCATTTTTTTGCCCAAACCCATATTTCGAGCCTATATTTTTACCCGAACCCTCCTATATTTTAAGCGGGCTATCGGGCCGGGACGGGCCGCCCGGCCCATGACACCTCTATTCACCACCTATTAAAAGTTATAGCACATCTAATTTTTCACTCTCTACCTTTCGATTCAAGATCTCACCACTATCCCCCGGCGCAAAAATGAAACTTTCCTTTAAAATCTTTCCATACTCAAATTACAAAAATCCCGCATCCCAGCTATTTCGATTTTGGTTATGAGTGTTCTTGAGATTCACTACATTCTCCAGCCTAAATTTTACAACCTGGAGAAGCCACGATGATTGAGGTCTCTTCCCATTTTATTTTCGGATTCTACAACATTATTTGGGCTCTTTTGTATTAAAACTTTTGGGGGGTAAATCAAGACCATGAATGTAAAAGAAAATGCTTTTCCTTCAAAAAAAAGTTTAACCTTTAATCTCCTACTTTTGTTTTGAATGTGCAAAAACTTGGGTCTTGGTTATGGCTTTGAAATGGTTTGGGAGAGGAATGGTGATAGAGATGAAGTAGAGATGAAAAGCTAGGAATTATGAAAGCAGTTAAAAAAATGAAAAAAAAGTTGATTGAATGGTTAAAGACATGAAGGAGAGAGTAAGAAATGAGGATGGTAATGAATATGAGGAAGTGGTATTTCGAAGAACAAGAGAAATATAATGGACGAGGAGGAAGCAAGATGTGAATGATGGTGAATATGGGAGAAAAATGTTGAGGATTTTTGGGAAAAACTTAATGAAAAGTAAAATAATTAAAAGTAGGGACAAGTGGAGTTATTTAGACTTAAATCTATTCATGCCTCGGGTCTACACTCAAACTTGAAGGCTCATTCAAAAAATTGAAGGGTTTAGACAAAATTGAGGCTCGAAAAATGGATTTAGGTAAACTTTAAGGTACGTTTTCTATATGGGTCAAGCCTTGGACAAGTTTTTTTGCTTGAATCCGACTTGGCCCGAATATTATGTTATAAAATAATATTATATTAATTATATATGTTTAATAATAATTATATATATTTATATTAAATTACTAATCCAATAACAATGAAACTTATTGCCTAATACCTAAAAAAAACTTACCCAACTAAATAACTCAACCCAATATATAAAATTTTAAAATTTATATTTAATACAATAAAATATAATAAAACATTTATTATATTAATGACAGTATTTTTTAATATGTTTTTATTGTGTTAGAAAACTTTTATATTAATCTTTTTTAGTGCATTTAGTATATTATATTTTTAATATGTTTTTATTGTGTTTTTTAGTGCATTTAGTATATCTAAAAAAATCAAATATGAGTAGATCAGGTCGAACCCGAGTTTACTTTTCTTAAATCGGGTCGAGCTTGGGCAAAAAGTAAGCCCATTTTCGGGCCGGACCAAGCCCAAACTTGAAAAAGTAGTCTAAATACCTTGTATAGGTCCGGTCTATGAGCACCTCTATTTAGATTCCACAAACGTGTTAAGAGTTTTATAATTAAATATAAAGTTAAAAAATATTATATTTAAAGGAATATTTTTCAATTAAATTAATTTGTACTATAAAAGATATCTAATAAAATTGTCACTACAAGATCGATTAATTCTGTCATAAATAAAAAAATGTGATGTATGTAACTATTGTCAATTAATATGTTAAGCCTTAATTTTAGGGACTAATATAAGAAACGTTACTAAGTCTAGGACTAATTAATATGTTAAACCTATATAATAAAATCTATCATAACTTTCAACAAATAAAAAATTTATCCTACAAGCAAAAGTATGTTACATGCAACCTTTATGAATATAGATAGATAATATACCCTATATAACTTTAGGAATGCTTATCCACTTGCGTTTTCGAAATTGACTTTTGTTTTCCTTAGATTTGTACTCTATTCCACATCAATCGATTATTAAATTCATAAATAAATGATTATCATCTTTTTCCAAATGGCATAGTTATCACACAAAAAGCACTATCGTAACACATTCTAAATGTAACTGAGACCAATTATCAGAATGCTACTTTCAAGTTTTAGTTTACTACAAAAGAAATGTATTTGTATTTGGGATCGACCTAATTAAACAACAAACAAGTAAAAAATAACGGAAGAAATTGAAAAATTAAACACACAAATTTAACGTGGAAAAATCCCTCCAAAGAGGATAAAAAACCACGGGCAAATATAATTTTACTATAATGGCAAAATAAAGAAGAGTACAAAAGATGAAGATAAAAACTAAATCCCGAAACCCGAAAACAAAGAACCCTCAAAGCATAAACACAAAATTCTCCAAAAGTGTTATGAGTTCTAATATTTAATGGGTGTATTTTATAAGGTTATAAAAGAGCTTATTTATAGGCTAAATTCGTAGGTCAAATAATAATAAAATAATCTAGACTAATTAGAGTTCGACTAAAACAAATAAATAGAGTTTAACTGGTAGATTATATCTCAAATTTGACTGCAATATGAGTCATACTCAATAAAATGAAATAGAAAAAACTTTTAAGGTAATATGTTTCACAAATTATGTCATGCTAAATGACATTCTTCAACTACATAAAGAAAAAACAATGCAAGAAACTAAGCTCAGTTCTAATTGACTAAGTGTAACACCCCATACCTGGCCTGAACGCTAGGTCGAATATCGAAATGCCACACCACTGTCTCACATCGATTTCATTATAATTATCAGAGTTGAAATGTATGCGGTTTCGTTTTACTTTAACTATTCTAACATTTATGAGAATATCAAGTCATGCAAGCTTAGTTTAGCATTTAATCATACTAACATATGACAAACAAACATAGGATGTACATCTCTCGAGCATTATGGCCATTTATCAAATTTTTCTGAAAATGTTATGTAGGTATCGATATCGCCTTTAGGGTATTTATACCACCTGGAACATCGATACCAAACTAGCATTTTGTTTCTCGCCAAATTTCAAAACATCGAAAAATATCGATACCTTTCGCAAGGTATCGATAATTACACCACGAGTATCGATACTCGGGCCAAGGTATCGATACCAAACCTCTATTCTGACTTCCTGCACATTTTGAATCATAGAGGTATTGATTTTAAACCCCAAATATCGATACCTCTGCCCCTGGGCATAAAAATACAACATACATATGCAATTAGCTCATTCCAAACTGGTTCCTAGGCGTCATGCAACAAATACTTTGATTAATACTCATTCGATGGCTAAATTTAATAGTTCAAATCATCAAAACGTGGCCAAGCGAGAAGCATTGTGCCAACATCTATGTTTATAGTCCTAAACAAATATATATACTTGTGAATGCCCAAATTTGACCGGGCTTACAACCCAAGAACATAAAATACAACAGGCCCAAAAAATACAAATGGCCCAATTTTTAGCCCAATACCCCAACCAACCCTAACCCACAAAGAAAAACTAAACACATTTCAGCCAAGAAAACCTAGGTGCGCCGCACCTAGGTCTTCAAGCCTCTGCTCCTGGCTGCCTCCGCCGACCTACTCGCACGCCTCCGCCGTCGCCTGCACCAACGCGTCTGACACCTGCAAAACGAGCAACACGCAACAACAGAAGAAACAAATAGCAAAACGACAAAATAGAAGTTTAGGGGTTGTAAAAAATTTGGCTATATAGTCCGAACACAAATATTGTAATCGTCTCTTCTTCCTTTTTTTTCACGAACACACATCAGAAATCAAAAAAAGAAATAGAAGTTTCAAAAGGCCGGAAAATCTGATTGTTTTTGAGTTTTTCTGTTTTCTGTTCTTCTCTTTTTTTATTTTTTGTTTATATTTATTTATTGGTTCGATTCTTTTACAAATCGGTTTGAACAAATAACATAGAATAAAGAAAAAGAAAGAAATCGTACCTGGATCCGGTGGCTCCGTTGACGGATGTCTTCTCGCCATCGTCGGATTCGGGCTTAAAGGAGGCCAAAGACCATTTTTTTCTTGGTTCCTCGTTTCAAAAATTCGGCCTTCGAACGTGCTTTAAAGCACTGGTCAAAAAAACCGCATTTCGCGCGACGCCGGCCACTGGCCACGGCGGTGCTGCGGCGGCGACTATGGCCGGCCAAGGGTGGGGTTGAAAGAAACCGAGAGAGACCAAGAGGGTTCTCTCTGTTTTTTTTTTTGAAAATGTGATTAAAGTGTTTTTTTGTTTTGATTTTTTGCTATATATATTTACACCAAAACGGCGCCGTTTAGCCCTCTCAGACCCGCATGCGCGACCCGACCCATTACCAGGAGGATCCGCGTGTTTTCCATTTTGGGGATATTTGCGCAGATGGTCCTCCCCTTTTTGTAGCGCGTTCAAATCAATTTTTTTTATTTCTAATTTTCGCCCTTTAATTTGATGTCCGCTTCATTTCGGTCCTCGTCATAACGCTGCGTTTTGGAGGGTGGGAAATATTACCCTTTTAGTCCCCCATGTCATTCGCGCTTTTTAATTCGGGCCTTCCCTTTTATTTATTTTAGATTTTTTCCTTTAATTTCAGCTTTGGTGTCAATTTGATCCTCTGTTTCATTATTATTACTAATTTTGTTTAGTTTATTATCTTTACTATTGTTAACATTAGTTTTATTATTTATATGTTTATTTATCTATGTACACGTATTATAATTTTATTATTTATATTATTACTTTGAGTATTATTATATCAATGGTTAATTTCATCACGTATTTTTAATGTAGTATTATTTTATATAATAAATAAAATAGTATTAACACTTCGGGTTTATTATACATTCGTTTCAAAATTATTATGTATTATTGTTTAATCTTCATCATGTATACGTGCACATATATATATTATTTAATGTGTTGTGACTTATTCCTTATATAATATTTACTTTAAAACCTATTTGGACACTATTATTCTATGTAGTATTTATTTTTAACCATATTTTTAATTCTTTTCAAATATTCATTTATATATTATTTATCTAAAATATAAATATAATTTCATTTTTATATATTTTTAGTTATTTCAAAACTCATACATTTGGTCCGTATTTGCCTTAATTGACTCGTTTTCTTTTAGTTTTTGAATGTAGATATTGATATTAGCATAATGTACAATAGAGATTATTGTTGCTATGTTTGTTAGTATTAATTCATTATTTGTTCATTATTCTTTGATATGCATTTGAACTATATATTATCTTTTACGTCATACATCACTTTTCAATCATGTCATATTTGTAAAAATCGTGTTTTATCAAAGCACTACAATCACCCTATTTCATAATTTTCAAAAAAGCCTCGTTCTCATAGTTCTCGAGAATTGTGCCCTCACTTACTGGGCTTCAAATTTTTCGATGAACTTAGATAACCGAGCATCCTTTTTAATCAAAACCCATAAGTAAAAAGCTCATTCTCGGGAATTCGACACGTTGTATCCTAACGCATTGGATATGACATGTTATTTTCTCGAGACGAGGATTTTAAAAATAAAGGCAATGCTCGATATTTAGAAATTTTGTGAAATCGAACCCTAACTTACTGGGTTTTGATTTTCTCATTTGACTCAGATAATCGGATATCCTCCTTAAAGTGCATAGGTTTTAAAAGACGAAGAATAAGCTTAATTTTGAGGATTTGAAATGTTGCACTCTAACTTACTCAGTGTAACAATTTATTTCTTTAAAATAAATGAGCTTTATCTTCCAATTCATTTTATTCAAAAAGAAAGGATCGTATTTAAAATTTCGACATTAAGACATTAAGTAATCAACTAGGTACCAATTTTGGGCGTATCGAGGGTGCTAATCCTTCCTCGTGCGTAACCGACTCCCGAACCCATTTTTCTGAATTTCATGGACCAAACTTGTTGTTTTAATAAAATCAAACCGTTTATTAAAAACAACCACTTTTCGAGGTGACCCGATCACACCTCATCTAAAAAGATCGGTGGCGACTCCCATTTTTTTTGTTTTCGTCAAAACCCAAGTCGACCCCGTTTTTCATCCAAAAAATGGTGTCAACAGCTTGGCGACTCCACTGGGGATGATTTTTCCAAAATAAGAGAGTCGAGCCATGTGTTGATTACTTTTTGTCTTTTTGTCAAAAATCAAAAACCTAGTTTAAATATACGATCCTTTCATTGTATTTTTATTATGATCTTCGTCATTGTGATTCATAATTGCTGTGTTTAAGTTCAGATTTATTTTTGCACATTGCATTGCATGACCGTTGGTCATACCCTTTTAAGTGGGAGTGAGAAGCTACGCCTTCGTGAGGTTTTCACCTCCGCATGGGATAGTGAATCGCTTTCGGGATACATCCGTACCTATGTCTTCGTGAGATTTTCATCTCCGCATGGCCATAGGGAAATGTATTCCCCTGAACTGAACTCAGTCCGTATGAGCCTATAATGGGTGAGGATCGAGGAATCTGCTGGTTCGGGTACCCTTACTTTAGAACCAACCCTCATATAGTAGACTTAGGAACTTAACCTAGGTAGAGCCACTCCAAACCCCTAGTATCTACCCGATTAGGTACTTTTTATTTTCTGTGCTTGCTTATGTTTTTTTTACTAACCGATTTTGTTTTGTTTTGATTATGATTGCATTGCATTTTGCATTTTAGGAAAGAGATATGGATTCAAATCCAATTATTAAATTAGAAAGCTTGTCATGGAATACGAATTCCTTGATAAAGTGGAAAACAATACGACTTCCCAAACATATTTTAAGAAACACAAGAATGGCGATGGAAGAGTTCGTGACCTCGCTTGGTGGCCTGGGGATTCGAGACGATTGTCCAAAAGCCTTCAACAAGCTGACGAGCCTTATGAAGATGGGCAGATGATGGATCGCGACCAAGATCAAGAAATGAGCTAGCAATGGCATCTATTGGTGAGATTACCTCAAACATGCGGATGAAGAAAAAATCGATGTTGTTTCTTGGAATATGAAGGTGAGGTCGTACATGTATCCGTTTTATGTAAGGGAATTTGCTTTCTAGAAAAGTTTCCTAAATGTAATTGAATCAGAATCAACGTCTCTTTAGGCATTCATTTCATGCATCTGCATTACATTGCATCATATGCATTAGATTTTCACGAAGTGACCCTAATTATGTAAAATTATTTCAGCTAATCTGGAAAACCAATCAACCAAACATCCTTACGGTACTCGTCGCAAAGCCAAAGAAATGGGTCAAAGATTAGAGAAACTGGAGCAAACACAAAAAGAGATGCAAGACCAGTTACAGGTACAAATGAAAGAACATATGGAAAAGATCCAGAAAGACATGGCACAAAAGATGAAGGAGTCTCAGGATGAACTAATGACTAAATTGACGCAATTAATAACCAAGGGAGTGGATAAAAGGAAAAATCCTGTGGTTTGCGATGAAGAATGAAACAATGATGAGCCACTTTTTTCTCCAGGATATACGCCTCCGCAAGCGCAAATTCAGATTGAACCACATCCACGAAGATCTTCTGTTTCGATTAGGCCTCAGCACTTTTAAGGTGACGCTTCAATACCGAAGAACCTTCAGGTCAGATCTGGTTCTAGTCCTGACGATAATCTGGTTGTCCCGGACTTCGATGAAGTAGCGGAGAAAGACAAGATGAAGGAGGAGTTACCAAAGCAGTTTGAGGAGAAATGGAAATGGATTGAAGAGAAGTTTAGGGCGATAGAAAGTATCGACGGCTATCGTGGAATAGATGCGAAAGATCTGAGTTTAGTTCCGGATTTGGTGCTTCCTTACAAATTTAAGATGCCGGAATTCGAGAAATATAATGGGACCAGCTGCCCAGAAGCTCATATTACTATGTTCTATAGGCGTATGGCCGGATACGTCAACAACGACCAACTGCTCATACACTGCTTTCAAGATAGCCTCACAGGGGCAGCGTCTAAGTGGTACAATCAATTGACGCGTATCCAGATTAGTTCTTGGAGGAATTTAGCACAAGCCTTTATGAAACAATACAGTTATGTAGCTGATATGGTCCTTGACAGAATTACCCTTCAAAATATGGAGAAAAAGCCTAATGAAAGTTTTAGGCAATACGCACAAAGGTGGAGGGAGGTCGCTATCCAAGTTCAGCCGCCACTCCTAGAGAAAGAAATGACGATGCTCTTCATCAACACATTGAAGGCCCCGTTCATCACCCACATGTTAGGAAGTGCTTCGAAGAGTTTTTCAGACATAGTCATGAGCGGTGAAATGATTGAAAGTGCCGTGAGAAGTGGAAAGATTGATGCTGGAGAAAAAAATAGGAGGTCAGACTTAAAGAAGAAGGAAAATGAGGTGAGCAATGTGAACACCTACAACAAGTCGATTACACAGCCAAGAAAGGTGATAAGTAGTCAGCAAGGTTCATCTAGACAAGAATCGTATGTGAAGCAAGGCACTGAGAACCTTCAATTCACGCCAATTCCGATGTCATATAAGGAGTTGTATCAAAGCTTATTCAACGCACGTATTGTCGCCCCTCTCTACACGAAACCTCCACAGCCTCCGTACCCCAAATGGCACGATGCGAATGCACAATGCGAGTATCATGCGAGAAATACGGGGCATTCCATGGAAAACTGCATTGCCTTTAAGAAACTGGTTGAAAGGCTTATCAGTATGGGCATCGTTAAATTTGATGATTCCTCCACTGCGGAAAATCCATTACCCAATCATAATTGACGAGTGGAGTGAATGCAATGCACAAGCAACTGAAGAAGGGATCTTATTAGATGTTCGCCCTTATAAACCTGGGAGTGTTCTAAAGAAACCTTTGTAGTATTTAGAGCTTACTCAGAGTAATATTCAAAACACACTTGTTGCTTTCAGCCTAGAGCAACAAGAAGTCTTTTGTGAAAAAGGCTTATGTCTGAACGTCATTATTTTAATGGAATGCATCTTTGCGATCTTTTGAACTAATATTTTTTCATTGATTATTCTTTTATTCTTCCATCCAAATCATTCTTTCATTCATTCATAATCATACTGTGCAGATAATTATTCTTAAATTCATACATTCTTTATATATTATTTTGTACCTGCAATAGGTCCCTGGATATCAACGACATGAATGACACTGCTACAGACTTAGAATCTCCTTTTGAGCGAGACATGTGTTTAGAGGGATCTCACGACTTTGAAGATGACACAGATCATAGCTTATCTCCAAACTTGTTGAGGATGGTAGAACAAAAGGATAAACAGATCCTACCTCTCAGTGAATCATTAGAAATTGTGAGCTTGATGAAGACTAGAATTGACCTGCCTACAGAGACGAAAAATTCAAAGATGTCTTTGTATGATCATACCAGGGTATGCCTCGATTCTTATAATAAAACCTGCACAACAGCACGATGTCAGAAATTTACAGTGCGAACGATGCAATTCTTTGCCGGGGCAATGCCTCTCTCGTGAGTCAGCATAGCTTTACCCATTTGAAGTTGAGTTTCCATCCCTTCAAGATGTTGTTGGATTTTATCCTGATTAAAGAGGAAGATCCAAATTTTTCTGTCGTAGTTGCATCCCAAAAGGGCTCTATGAAAGAAATCTGGTACCAAAGAAGGTTTCTCACATACAAGATGAAAGTGGAAGATCTTATATGGAAGACTTTAAAATAACATTGATTCTGGTCGAAAAGCATGACCAGAACTTGCCTAATCTCATGAATTCAAAAAAATCAAAAAATCAAGAAAATCAAAGTCAAAATAGGAAAAAAGAAAAAAGGAGAGGCCAAGGCGAAAACCCGCAAAGGGCGCTTTGACCAAAGGTGGATCTGAGTTGAAAACCCGAAAAAGAACGACTCAAATTTTGAGCACAATGGGGCACGGACATCACCATTATCGAAGATTCTAATGGGCATTGTTTCATTTTGAGAGGCTACTTCATGAGCTAAAGTCATCGTATACCGATACAGAATTTTAGAGAAGAGAGTATTGGAGAATGCATTGAGGTTAAACAATAGCACGATAGCTGAAGTCTCAAATTAGCTCAGAAGTGGACACCACGATTCGTCACTGAAGTTCCTAGAGTTGAACATCAAAAATTGAAGGAAAATGACTGAGACTTACGAGGATTGACGTGAGAAATTACCATTTACCCTCATTGTTTGTCGAACATCGGTACTGGGGCAACACTTCTCTTTTTGGTTTACAGGATTGAGGTAGTTCTACCTATTAAAATCCCCTCATTGCTTGTTGAAGGGATCCAATCGCAATGTGATCAGTTGGCCCTAGGAAAAGGGTTAAAAGCTATTCATCAGGGTCAGATGTACCATAAATAAATAATATGAGCCCATAATAAACATGCTCGTCTCAGAGAATTCCACAAGAGGGCTGGATGTTGAAAAAGATTCTTCCTTAACGAAAGGATTCTAAAGGGAAATGAATGTCAAACTAGGAAAGTCCCTATGTTGTAAAGAAGACCATTTTTAGAAGAGCACTGATCCTGAGTGAGATTGCTAATCCTATAAACTCGGATCCAGTCTAGAAACACTTCGTTTAAAGAAGAAGGAAGGACCAAGGTGAAAACCTGCAAAAGGGCACTTTGATTCAAAAAAAAAAAAGAGAAGAAGAAGAAGATGAAAATGAAAAATGAAAAAGTAAAAATGGAGAGGCTAAGGGGAAAACCCGCAAAGGGCACCTTAGGCCAAAGGGGATTTGAGTTGAAAACCCAAAAAGGGCGGCTCAAATATTTGTTCAGAATGGGGCATCAGGCAACTAGAGTGATTCGAATTTTGGTCATATTGGGGCATGTGGTGATCTTGCTATACTTGAATCAACAAGAAAGGATAGGCGACATCTTGGGGCATCAACAGAGCACTGTAGATCTCCTAAACACATGTCCAGCTCAAAATGGTCTTCAGAAAGCTTGTACAGAGAAGTTCAAGCTGCGATATCTGGGGCACCCAATTCTCATATTATTTGTTGTTCTTGGAATTTTTTTTTTTTTCTTTTCCCAGATATACATTCCCAATTAATTTCTTTGTCATCCTTCTTTACTATTTTGATAATTTGTTCTTTCGAGCTATGCTCAGAACCAACTTTATTCTTATCCATTGTTATGACCCTTTTCTGCAAACATGTTGCATTAGAATAATGATTAATGGACTAATAAAACTTTCACAAAGGAAGTTTTGCGTATTACTCTAAAAAGTTTCTAAATAATATAGGAACCTAAAGCAGGACTATTGTTTAGAACACACCAATTTTAAAGGTTGGAAATTTGAGAAGGAATAGTTTAAATTTAGACTCTCTCTTTGGATTTTTGTTTTCAAATGCGTTGATTGACAATGAGCCATGTTGGTGACAAAGCTTAAGTAAACAAGCAAGCAATGATCACCAGGCAAGAGGAAGAGGTTACCTCAGAGAAGAGAGCCCTCATTTGCGCATGAGTCTTTGGTACGACACCCTGGGAATGGTGTAAGGGGACCAGAACGATGTAGATCATGTATCCTTGAATTGGATAAGAGAGGATTGAGGAAAAGCCATATTTATACCCTTGGATTACAACGGGAGAATAATGGTACAAATTTTGCGTCCCAGTGGATTGAACTTTGAGGTTTACAGTGGGGAGCAACCCGGCTAAATGTTTCTTCAGAAAAGCCAGTCAAGCAAGAAGGCGTTGTAACACGTCGGAGTTAAAGCCTAAAAAAAAAAATTTTTCAAGTAATGACAACCTAAGCGGGGTCATTCTAGAAAAAATAAAATTCTGCATTCATGCAAACATCGTTCACACATGTCTAGTTAGGAGCATTTGATTGAATTTGATCATGCCATCCTAATCATTAGGCATAATTAGGTTCATTATACAGGTCGTGTTCCCGAGAGAATAGATCAGTGAAAATCGAACAAAGCCTTGCCTCCACCGGTCGCAATACAGCTGGTTGAAGATAGTAGATCTTGCCTCCCTGCGTTAACAGCGAAGCAGATCGAAAACAAAGTTTTGCCTCCATCGGTTGTAGTTGAGCTGGTTAAAGAAGCAGATCTTGCCTTCCTGCGTTAATAGCGAAGTTGATAAAAAACAAAGCCTTACTTCCTAGGCAGTGCAGTGGAATAGATTAAAGCCACAACGGTGAATCTTGCCTCTTTGACATGGCGGTTAAAAAGATTAAAGCTACACCAGCGAATCTTATTTCTCAGGCAGTGCAGTAAAAAGATTAAAGCCACAACGGTGAATCTTGCCTCTCTGACATTGTGATTAAAAAGATTAAAGCTACATCAGCGAATCTTACCTCCCAGGCGGTGCAGTGGAACAGATTAAAACCATATCGGTGAATCTCGCTTCCCCTACATTACAGTTAAAAAGGTTAAAGCCACATCGGTGAATCTTGATTAAAGCTACAACAGCGAATCCTACACCCCAAACGATGCAGTGGAACAGATTAAAGCCAAATTGATGAATCTTGTTTCTCCGACATTGTAGTTAAAAAGATTAAAGCCACAATGGCGAATCTTACTTTCCAAAAGTTACGAGTTACAAATCCTATCTCCCTGATATTACAATGGAGTGGATCGAAGAACCAAAGTCTTATCCCCCTGGAGATGTAGTGGGGCGAATTGAAAGTAAAAGATCTTATCTCTCTGAAGTTACAGTAGAGTAGATCACATCAGGTCTTATCTCCCTGAGGTTACAGTGGAGTAGACCGAAGAATTTCAGATCTTATCTCCCTGAGATTACAGTGGAGCGGATTGAAAGTAAAGGATCTTATCTCTCTGAAGTTACAGTAGAGTAGATCACATCAGGTCTTATCTCCCTGAGGTTACAGTGGAGTAGACCGAAGAATTTCAGATCTTACCTCCCTGAGATTACAGTGGAGCGGATTAAAATAAAGGATCTTATCTCTCTGAAGTTACAGTAGAGTAGATCACATCAGGTCTTATCTCCCTGAGGTTACAGTGGAGTAGACCGAAGAATTTCAGATCTTATCTCCCTGAAGTTACAGTGGAGCGTATTAAAATAAAGGATCTTATCTCTCTGAAGTTACAGCAGAGTAGATCACATCAGGTCTTATCTCCCTGAGGTTACAGTGGAGTAGACCGAAGAATTTCAGATCTTATCTCCCTGAAGTTACAGTGGAGCGTATTAAAATAAAGGATCTTATCTCTCTGAAGTTACAGCAGAGTGGATCGCATCAGGTCTTATCTCCCTGAGGTTACAATGGAGCAGATTGAAGCCAAAGATCTTATCTCCTTGAGATTACAGCGGAGCAGATCGAAGACAGTATCCTATCTCCCTGAAGTTACAGTGGAGCGTATTAAAATAAAGGATCTTATCTCTCTGAAGTTACAGCAGAGTGGATCGCATCAGGTCTTATCTCCCTGAGGTTACAATGGAGCAGATTGAAGCCAAAGATCTTATCTCTTTGAGATTACAGCGGAGCAGATCGAAGACAGTATCCTATCTCCCTGAAGTTACAGTGGAGCGTATTAAAATAAAGGATCTTATCTCTCTGAAGTTACAGCAGAACAGATCGCACCAAGTCTTATCTCCCTAAGCAGTAGTGGAGCAGATGAAAAAAACCACAAATCTCATCCCCATGGAGTTGCAGCAGAGTAGATTGAAGTCATATCTCTCAAAAGATGCCGGGAAGTGGATCAACACAATAAGACACAATGGACTGAAGTGAAGCTACTTGAAGAAGAGAACCATCAAAGAAGTCAAGATCCTGCAAGACCCGACCAATTTGGCATTTTGAAAGTCTTTGCTTCATTCTCGTTACACGACAATAAGCAAAGAGGGGCAGCTGTGAATGCCCAAATTTGACCGGGCTTACAACCCAAGAACATAAAATACAACAGGCCCAAAAAATACAAATGGCCCAATTTTTAGCCCAATACCCCAACCAACCCTAACCCACAAAGAAAAACTAAACACATTTCAGCCAAGAAAACCTAGGTGCGCCGCACCTAGGTCTTCAAGCCTCTGCTCCTGGCTGCCTCCGCCGACCTACTCGCACGCCTCCGCCGTCGCCTGCACCAACGCGTCTGACACCTGCAAAACGAGCAACACGCAACAACAGAAGAAACAAATAGCAAAACGACAAAAATAGAAGTTTAGGGGTTGTAAAAATTTGGCTATATAGTCCGAACACAAATATTGTAATCGTCTCTTCTTCCTTTTTTTTCACGAACACACATCAGAAATCAAAAAAAGAAATAGAAGTTTCAAAAGGCCGGAAAATCTGATTGTTTTTGAGTTTTTCTGTTTTCTGTTCTTCTCTTTTTTATTTTTTGTTTATATTTATTTATTGGTTCGATTCTTTTACAAATCGGTTTGAACAAATAACATAGAATAAAGAAAAGAAAGAAATCGTACCTGGATCCGGTGGCTCCGTTGACGGATGTCTTCTCGCCATCGTCGGATTCGGGCTTAAAGGAGGCCAAAGACCATTTTTTTCTTGGTTCCTCGTTTCAAAATTCGGCCTTCGAACGTGCTTTAAAGCACTGGTCAAAAAACCGCATTTCGCGCGACGCCGGCCACTGGCCACGGCGGTGCTGCGGCGGCGACTATGGCCGGCCAAGGGTGGGGTTGAAAGAAACCGAGAGAGACCAAGAGGGTTCTCTCTGTTTTTTTTTTTGAAAATGTGATTAAAGTGTTTTTTTGTTTTGATTTTTTGCTATATATATTTACACCAAAACGGCGCCGTTTAGCCCTCTCAGACCCGCATGCGCGACCCGACCCATTACCAGGAGGATCCGCGTGTTTTCCATTTTGGGGATATTTGCGCAGATGGTCCTCCCCTTTTTGTAGCGCGTTCAAATCAATTTTTTTTATTTCTAATTTTCGCCCTTTAATTTGATGTCCGCTTCATTTCGGTCCTCGTCATAACGCTGCGTTTTGGAGGGTGGGAAATATTACCCTTTTAGTCCCCCATGTCATTCGCGCTTTTTAATTCGGGCCTTCCCTTTTATTTATTTTAGATTTTTCCTTTAATTTCAGCTTTGGTGTCAATTTGATCCTCTGTTTCATTATTATTACTAATTTTGTTTAGTTTATTATCTTTACTATTGTTAACATTAGTTTTATTATTTATATGTTTATTTATCTATGTACACGTATTATAATTTTATTATTTATATTATTACTTTGAGTATTATTATATCAATGGTTAATTTCATCACGTATTTTTAATGTAGTATTATTTTATATAATAAATAAAATAGTATTAACACTTCGGGTTTATTATACATTCGTTTCAAAAATTATTATGTATTATTGTTTAATCTTCATCATGTATACGTGCACATATATATATTATTTAATGTGTTGTGACTTATTCCTTATATAATATTTACTTTAAAACCTATTTGGACACTATTATTCTATGTAGTATTTATTTTTAACCATATTTTTAATTCTTTTCAAATATTCATTTATATATTATTTATCTAAAATATAAATATAATTTCATTTTTATATATTTTTAGTTATTTCAAAACTCATACATTTGGTCCGTATTTGCCTTAATTGACTCGTTTTCTTTTAGTTTTTGAATGTAGATATTGATATTAGCATAATGTACAATAGAGATTATTGTTGCTATGTTTGTTAGTATTAATTCATTATTTGTTCATTATTCTTTGATATGCATTTGAACTATATATTATCTTTTACGTCATACATCACTTTTCAATCATGTCATATTTGTAAAAATCGTGTTTTATCAAAGCACTACAATCACCCTATTTCATAATTTTCAAAAAAAGCCTCGTTCTCATAGTTCTCGAGAATTGTGCCCTCACTTACTGGGCTTCAAATTTTTCGATGAACTTAGATAACCGAGCATCCTTTTTAATCAAAACCCATAAGTAAAAAGCTCATTCTCGGGAATTCGACACGTTGTATCCTAACGCATTGGATATGACATGTTATTTTCTCGAGACGAGGATTTTAAAAATAAAGGCAATGCTCGATATTTAGAAATTTTGTGAAATCGAACCCTAACTTACTGGGTTTTGATTTTCTCATTTGACTCAGATAATCGGATATCCTCCTTAAAGTGCATAGGTTTTAAAAGACGAAGAATAAGCTTAATTTTGAGGATTTGAAATGTTGCACTCTAACTTACTCAGTGTAACAATTTATTTCTTTAAAATAAATGAGCTTTATCTTCCAATTCATTTTATTCAAAAAGAAAGGATCGTATTTAAAATTTCGACATTAAGACATTAAGTAATCAACTAGGTACCAATTTTGGGCGTATCGAGGGTGCTAATCCTTCCTCGTGCGTAACCGACTCCCGAACCCATTTTTCTGAATTTCATGGACCAAACTTGTTGTTTTAATAAAATCAAACCGTTTATTAAAAACAACCACTTTTCGAGGTGACCCGATCACACCTCATCTAAAAAGATCGGTGGCGACTCCCATTTTTTTTGTTTTCGTCAAAACCCAAGTCGACCCCGTTTTTCATCCAAAAAATGGTGTCAACAATACTTATAAAACAAAGAATAAGAGCAAAACTGGTAAATAATCCAAATACATCATGGCAATAACAAATCATAAATCTACCAAATTGCCTTTTCCCCAAAATGCAAATAAATAAACGAATAAACACCTACGGAAATAAATGAGGCTCCCTTGGATCACTCCCTTAGACAACCACACTGCTCACACCAGCACACAACTAATCTGCAATGGTTAAAGAAGGGAGTGAGTGAGCTTAACAAGCTCAATGAACGCTCGAAATAACCACAAAGCAAACAATTAATCAAGCATTAGCGAAACAACCATATAACATAACCTCAACAGTTCCAACTCTGGTGTCATATTATACTTACTTGTGCATTATTACTAGTTCTTTTACAAGTTAAACATATTCACTTAAGCATATATCACATTACACATATAATTAGATAATGTTCAAGCACATATCGCAATACTCATATAATCGCATAACGTTCAAGCATATATCGCAATACTCAAAAACATGTTTATAGATAAATTGCGTAATGGTCACACGTCATATAAACACATATCACAGTACACACATATTCATAATTTAAGATAATTTGGCACTTGAGTTATGAAACATAAAAGTGAGCTCTATCAACATTCATTGGATACACGGATCTCCAACACACCAAACATAGACTCACAAAGTCAAACATGTCTCAAAAGTGAAGCGTAAAGCTAACACTCTCCTTATTTCCCCTCACATGTCCTGTTGAATAGAGGTTAGCTCATATTCCCTTATCCCTGCAACATGTCCCAAGGCCTTAAAGCCCAAAATCACTATACGTTAGGTGTGTACTCACAATCTTATGACATGCCAACTATATACAACGGTTTTAAGATCACAAGGCCAAAATATCTAAAATCAAACACATATCACATACCGATTATCCGTGCACTATCATTGCATATTTGCATCTTTAGCAAAACACTGTCACTAACATTTAACAATACATATCATGTACACATTTGCACTTTCACAATGATTAACATAACCACATATCACATGTTATAGCATCTCATCTTAATTCATATATTCACAAACACATAAGCACATTGTTCACAAGATAGCATAGGTATGAGAAAGCTTACACTCAAAATTTAGTGTAGGGGTTTAGGCTACTACCAAATTCTCAAATAATGGATTGAATCATGTCTACAAGAAATTATTCCAAACATTCACCAATTACACTTTTGCCGAAAAGCCGAAAGCTGAAACTAACTTTTCCTTGCCTTTATCTCTACTCGTAGAAGATTCTATTGGATCTGGAACTTCAACACAACAATAAATCCAAAAATCAGCCAAGGACTTATTACAAGCATACAAAATATAAGTCTAAACTAAGTTCTCATGTAACCGAAACTTATAACATAACAAACTTAGAACTCAAATATCTCGATCTATACTCAATCTTTTCACCTAAAAAAAGTTTCATTCATCTAATTATTCACCTGCGACTAATTGTCAACCTTTTAAACTACAATAAAATACTCAATTCATAGTATCGACTTTTTCAACATGTTTTATGACTATTTTCTGAAAATTCATTAAAACCCAAGAAATACTTAACAAAACTTCAAAGTAAGTTTAGAAACCTTCTAATCATGCTAAAAATGATTGAAAAATACTTTGAAACCATGCTTTTATCCATAAACCCGAAATTCACCCTTAAAGACCCGATTTTTGGCTTTTATTTAAAACATGCGTTTCAATGGCTACAAATTCAGTTTAAGGGACTAGATATCATTTAAAACTCACGGAAAGTCGAATGGTTACCTTCAATGGAAGAAAAATGAGCTTTGAAACAAATCTGAAAATACCTACATTTGGAGAAGATGATATAAATGATGAAATTTTTGGGTGATTTTCTTGGTTTTTATAGAGGTTTATGGTTCAAGGGTGATAGAAATCAAAAGGGATTATGAATTGGAGTTCAAAATTGATTGGAATAGCAAGAGAGAACAAGGGACGGCAAACACTAGTTTTGGGGGTTGTTTTTACGTGAAATAATTTGGAGAATAGGGGTTTCTAGCTTGAATTTTAAAATCTGGTTAAATTGCTTCATAAAAACTCTAAGTTTTGACTCTTTTACAAATCAATCCTTTTTTACAAAATTAAAGGTATTTATAATTCATTTTTATAAATTGATTTAATTTTCTAAAAATCATAATTGAAAACATTACCGGTATATCATGTCGCGAAATTCTGAACACTCTAAGGCTAAAATTCCTAAAATACCCCTAAAACTCTTAGGCCCTATTTTGAGGTGTTACTCTAAGCAGACACAATGAGCAAGCTTTTTATTTATAAGTTAGTTTAGAATAGGTGTATTGAAACCCTTAATAATAATACTTTAAATGTGTGTGTATAAAAGATGGTGTCAGTTTCCAATTGAACAACTTCTATGAGAATAGTGTGAACATAATACTCTCAACCGTTAAATCAAAAGTGAGTAAAATGATGTTATGTCAGCCCTTGATGCTACCATGTAAGTAAAATTATTTTACCTAAATACTTCCCAAGCCTGTTATTACTTTTATGGTACAAGACATGTGAGTGACTCTTAACCTAATTCCAACACTTTTATTATTTTTTTTGAGAATTGTTCTAATATTTGATTTTTTTTTTTGAAAGGGGATTACAGAAGAGGCTTTAAACAACCTAACAAAGATCCTCTAAACCTAAAGGACGGTTGCTCCTTATCAACTAGCATAAGATTGGTAGTCGCCAACAGAGGTTGTACCAAGATGATCAAATCCATTTCCAAAGATTTTCATGTTAGGATTTTGCAAAATAGTTCTATTGACAATTGGCATGGGAAAAAACTCATTGTCAAGGACATGCAGTTAACTCATGAATAAGTCTTATCTTAACTATTCTATTAATGGCAACTTGTTCATTGCACATATTTGATTTATCTTTAATTTCTTTCTTCTATTAATATCCATATTTATTTTAATATTTTATTTATCTTTAATTTCTTCCTTCCATTGAAACTGATGAAATATTTAAGGAAAATGTAAAAAAGCAAACCTTGTAAAAGATGATATGGAAGCCAAAAAGGATATTGTTTTTTTTTCTTGATTAAAAGAACTATTCTAAGACTTGAAACTCGTGACTTTTTTCCCCAATATTCTCTTGTTATCTTCCTTCTCTATTTCCTCTCTTTCATTGTAATTGTCAGAAAAGAAGGCAGTTCTAGTTTTTAAAAATTAATATATTATTCTATTTAAGGCTATGACTTGATTATTCATATTTTTAATTTTTTTTACAAGCAAATAAAATATTTAATACACAAGAGGAGTTAAGAGATTGACAAGTATCAATAACTTATATTCAAAGATGAAAAATGAAACATGTTACAACCTTTTAATTCAACTTGTGGAATTAAAAAAATTCTACCATGAATAAAATAATAATCCATAAAAGAATAAAACTTTTTATAAGTTTTATAAGTTTTTTAATCACTAAAAAAATATTACCTCAACAATATATTTTTATCGCAACTTTGTGTTTAAACTTGATTTTATTATGTTGATTTATCTTTTATCTAATCCTTTCTCTAGAAGACAACTTGACTCTCATCAAGTATATTTTGATAGCTATTCCCTTATATATGTTTTTCCAACTTTAAAGCTCCCCGATACATTTGTGATAAGATTGATTATATTGTCCAGGCCTTTGGGTGGGGACATGATGTTGAGAAGAGAAAATTACACTTGTATAGTTGGAGTACCATTTGCATGCCTAAACATTGAGGTTTGAGGATAAGACCTATAAAATTAATGAATAAATCCCTTCTTACTAAACAAGCATGGAGATTATTGACGACCAAATATTCTTTAATTGCTAAAGTTTTTAAAGCAATCATAAAATAGTGATTTTCGAGATGCGACATAAGAAGCTTTAGATTTGTGGATCTAGATAGGCTTATTGAAATGAAGAGAAATGTATTTTATTAGAGTTGATCTTCAAGTTTGGAATGGAAACTCTTGTTAGTTGATTAAAGTTAATGAAGGTGTGGTTTTTAGAGAGGAATTTGATCGAATGGGGATACTTGCAATGTAAGATTTTATGAGAAACAATTGAAGATCTTGGGATAAGAAATAAATTAAATATGCTTTGGGGCGAAGAGGCCCAACAAGACATTAGGAGTAGAACCTTCTCAATTCTAGAAGGATAAGATAAATGAATATGGAAATATCACAAGAATGGCATCTTCTTAGTAAAGTCTGCATATGGGACATTTTAGGAAAGAAATAAAAATAAGAGATATATGATAGTTCAAAAGCGACCAAGTGAAGTTATCCATGGAAACTCAAACTCTCATTCAAGCTAATAATATTCCTCTAGAAAATATGCCTGAGATGCATCCCGACTAGAGAAGAATTGGCAAGCAGGCTTCGTGTACTTTGAGTTTATATGAACATCTATTTGTTATATACGATTTCACTAGAGCTGTCTAGTTTGATGGCCTATTGTTGTGTTTGGATTTCCTACAAATGGAATCTAGCAGTTTCTAGAATGGGATTGGACAGAAATTGAGAAAGGTTGAGGATGGAATTCCTTTTTAGTAAAAAAAATCCACAGTACACTTCAGAGAATTAGGTGAAAAAAGAACAATTTTCTATTGACAATAAACATATTCCAGTCATATTCCTTCTGCTCTTCTTATAGTATTCTTCCAGTCGTTATTCTCTTGCTGGCGTAGGCTACATGACAAAATTCTTGAATTTCGGAGGAACCCTTTTTTGATGCATGGCCGTGACAGTTTTGGATGGAGGTTCTGTTTGGTTCCCTGGTTCGGTGGCCTTTGGTTCATTCATAACATTACCCCCTGTTCAAGAGGGACTTTGTCCTCAAGGTTCCAATCGGGAAAGGTTTTCAAAAGATTATCTTTGTCTTCCCAGGTGGCATCATTGTTGGAGAGCCCTTCCCAACATATCAGGAACTAATCAATGAAATGGTCAGAATGCTCGATGACTCATTTTTTGAGGACAACTGCTTGAGTCAAGATGAGTGTGTTTGTTGCATCAACTAAGTGTAGAGGTGTAAATTGTTGATCGGGAATGCCCTTTCATTGGCGAAGGAGGGAAACATGGAAAACCAGATGAACTTTAGCCTCTACGGGTAGGTCCAACTTATTAGCGATAGCACCAATGCGATTGATTACTTTGAGGTTCCAAAGAAACATCGACTAAGTTTATGGTGACGATGAAGTCGTAATGAATTTTGAAGAAAATGTTGGAGTTTGATGTAAACCCAATCACCCTCATTAAAGATTTAAGTCTCGACGGTGTTTGTCAGCAGGAAGTTTCATCTGATTTTGTGCCTTTAAAAGATTCTGTTTTAAGTAAGTACTGCATCTTGATGAAGCATGAGTTGTTCAAATAAAGGCATTCTTGTTGTTGTTTTGACATACCAGACAAGAGTAGGTGACAAGAGTTGGTGGTGGTCGTTCGTAAAGGGCTTCGTAGGGTGTCATCTGAGTGGTGGTTTGATAAGCTGTGTTGTACCAATATTCTGCCCAAGGTAACATCGCAACCTAGTTGTAGGGAGTATTTCCTGTGAAGCAACGGAGGTACATTTCAAGACATTTGGTAAGGACCTCTGTCTGGCCATCGGTTTGAGGGTGATAAGGGGTACTCATTGCGAGAATGGTGTCATGTAGACGACGAATTTTCTTCTAGAAATATAGAATAAAATGAGGATGTCGATCCGTGACTATTGTGCGGGGAATGCCATGAAGACGGATAATGTTCGTAAAAAAGGTCGATGCAATCGTGAGACTCAAAAAATCATTAGGAAGGGCTAAGAAATGTCCATATTTGGAGAGACGATCTACGACCACCATGATAGTAGCTTTCCCTCGTGAAGGTGGTAACCTGGTAATAAAATCCATAGAGATGTCTTCGAACACCAAAGTTGGAATTGGCAGAGGTTGAAGTAAGCCAGCAAGGTGCAAGGATGAGTCTTTCATTTGTTCACTGATAGAACATTCGGAGACAAATTAGTGAACATCACCACACATTCCTTTCCAGAAAAAAATTGAAGAAAGTCGATGGAATGTTCGAGTGATTCTTGCATGTCCACCTATCAGAGTAGAATGAAACTCGCTTATGAATTGGTGCCGAAGGGGGGAATCAGACGAAATGATAAGGCAGTCGTGAAAATATAAGAGACCGTCGCGATTCATATAACCCAAAAGGGATTCAGGATGGGCACGAAGTTGAGCATGCCAAGTTAATAACTCAGAGTGAGCTTTATTGGCCTCACGTATTGCACAATGATGGCGAACTCCGGACCTATAATAGCAAACAAGGAAGCTACTAGAGGTCGTGAAAGGGTATTTGCGGCATGGTTAAGCTTGCCTGGACGATAGACGATCTCAAAATCATATCCCGATAGTTTGCCAACCCATTTTTGTTGGTCGGGTGTCTGGATGATATACTTCGTGAGGCTTTTTAAGGGCTGTTGATCTGTAACGATAACGAATCGGTGACCCAATAAATATTGCTGCCATTGTGCGATGGCTTGGGTAATAGCATACATCTCTTGATTATAAGTGGATGCGGCTTACAGGTGAGGAGAAAGTTTTTGACTGAAAAATGCAATGGGATGGCCATCTTGAGACAGAATGGCGCCAATGTCGATACCTGAAGCATCAGTTTCGATTGTGAAGGGCTTAGAAAATTTTGGAAGTTAAGAGTATAAGGGCTGATGCCAATAGTTTCTGTAATTTAGAAAAGGCTAGGCTTGTTGTCGGTGTCCACTTAAAAGAGTCATTTTTAAGTAAATCAGTTAATGGGCCAACTATTGTTGCATACTTGCGAATAAAAAGTCGGTAATACCCAGCCAAGGCCAAAAATACGTGAATGTCTTTGATTGTTGTCAGTGTGAGCAAATTGACAATGGCCTGAATTTTGTCTGGGTCAACCTCAACACCCTCGACTGAAATGATATGGCCCAAGTAGCCCACATATTCTTGTCCAAATAAATATTTGGACTATTTTGCTACCAAATGGTGAGAACGCAAGAGCTGAAGAACCTGTCAAAGAGGGTCCAAATACAAGGCCCACGTTGCGCTATAGATCAGTATGTCGTCGAAAAAGACAAGAACAAATTGTCGGAGAATTGGTTAGAAAATTTCGTTCATCAGTTCTTGAAAGGCAGAGGATGCGTTTGTAAGACCGAATGGCATTACCAAGTGTTGACATCATTTTTTTGGATGAAAAAAGGAGTCGACTTGGATTTTGAAAATAAAAATGAAAAAACGGGAGTCGCCACCGATCTTTTTTGATGAGGTGTAATCGGATCACATTGATAAGTGGTTATTTTTAATAAACAATTTAATTTTATTAAAACAACGAATTTGGTCCACGAAATTCAAAAAAAGGGGTTCGGAAGTCAGTTACGTACGATGAAGGATTAGCACCCTCGTAGCGCCCAAAATTGGTACCTAGTTGATTACTTAATGTCTTAGTGTTGAAAATTAAGAACTTGAAAAATTTAAAAATACGATCCTTGTATTAAAATAAAAATTTTTGGGAAAAGAAGCATGTTTCACGTTATTCGAGAAAAAGAATCATATCCAGTAAGTTAGGACACAATGTCTCGAATTCCCGATACGTGAATAAAAAATGCTAAAATTTACTTATTTAAAAGATATGTAATTATCTCGGGTTTAGAAAAGAGATCATGCCTAGTAAGTTAGGACACGATCTTTTCTTAATTCCCGAGATCATTTAAAACTTGAGTTTAAAAAATTCACGTATTTAGATTTATTGTGAAAATCTAAACCAGTAAATTAGGGTACGACCTTCCCAAATCTAAACACAAAATTTATTTATTCAAAAATCGTAAAACACAATGTTAATATGGGTATCAAAAAAATAATAAATACGACGATGTAAACATAACACGAATAATCACAAAAAAATGATAAATAAATAAATAAAAGATGACAACAATTATACATGAAATAATAGACAACTAGCGCTAACATTTTATAAAAATAATGATGAACACATAAATAAATATAAGATAAAGCAATAATAACAACACAAAAATAAAACTGTAGAAGCAAAAATCTATATATGTATAGATATAAAAATGATAAGATATGTGTATATATTCAAGCATGCATATATATTTATGAAAGTTAAAAATATGTACATAGATATGTACAGACATGTATATAAGTTAAAAAAATAAGTATATATATACACATATATATTTGTATGTGAATTAAACTATATGGACATATATACATATATATATATACACGTAAAAATGAATAGCATAAAAAATATATATATTTCTAACAAATAAAAAATATACGTATATATACATCAAAGTTTGTAGCTAAAATAAACAATAATAATAAGTAAATAATAATAACATTATTAACAAAATAATGAATTAATCTAAAATTTAAAAATCATAAAAAAATATAAGTAAATAAATAAAAATATATGGGAAAACCAAAATATCTTTAAACTTGTTACATAAATATAAATAGAAATATATAAATAATATCAATAATAATAGTAATAATAATATTATTAATTAATTAAAAATAAATAGCAAGTTTAAAGGGCTAAATCGAACTAAAAGACAGAAATTTGGGGCGGATTCAAAATAAATAAAAAGGGAGGGATTGATTTGAATGCGCGAATAACATAGAGGGACTGGAAGGAAAATTTCCCTTCTACTTTAAAACACACAGTTTCATTGAGGACCAAATCGAGAGAAAAATGAAATTTTGTGGCAAAATTGAAAAATAAAAACAAAATAGGACACAATCGTAAACAGCCTCAAAAGCGAAAGGACCAGGAACGAAATAACCCCTTTTATCCAGAAACACGCGGATCCTAGGCAGTTCGGGTCGGATCGGTCCGATCCATGTCAAAACGACGTCGTTTTGGGTCTTAAGGACGCCGACCAAAACGGCGTCGTTTTGTTTGGCTATAAAATCAAACTTTTTTTTTTAATTTTCATTTTCTCTTTTCCTCTAAAAAAAACCAAAAAAAAACTCTCTCAAAAGCCTCTCCCTTTCCAAAAATCCGGCCAAGGGCCCGGTCATCGCCCGTCGCGCCGGCCGTCGGTCGCCGGCGCCTGCGCCGCCGTACCAAAAGTCTCCCCTTCTTTCGGCGAATCGTCTCCTCGTCCTCCTGATCACTCCGGCGGCGACCAAAAGGTAAAAAAGGCTTCTCTTTTTTGTTTTTGTTTCGAAATAAAATAAAATAAACGGTAAAAAAAGCCACCTTTTTATTTCTTTTTTCTTCAAATCTTGTAGAGAAAAATACCAAAGTCCCCCCCTTTTTTTTTACAATGGTTTCAGTCAGTTTTGTACCGAAAATAAAAAAAAAACAAAAGCCCCCCCTTTTGGTTACATTTTCCTTCGGCTTTTATAGCCTTTTACAAGCTTTTTTTTTATTATTACTCTATTTTTTCTTTTTAATGTTGCGTGTTGCAGGTGAGCAGTTGGGAGCAGGTGAGCAGCGATGGGACGTGTGCGGCGGCCAGTAGAACAGTGGTGGCAGGACAAGTGGGGTGCGGCGACACTAGGGTTTTAGAAAAGCTGAAACCCTAGTTTGACCCTTAGTATTTGGGCTTGTGTCTTGGTTTGGGCTGAAGGGTATTGGGTTAGTTCGGCTGGTGGGTTAGTTTAATTGGTTTGGGTTTTTGTTTTTGTAATTGGTTTTGGGTTTTGGGCCATTGTAAGGGTTATTTGGGCCCCGGGCAAATTTGGGCTTGTACACCAAGAATTCGTAATGCCCATCGTGAGTGCGAAAAGTCGTTTTAAATTCATCACGTGTACTAATTCAAATTTGATGATATCCGACTAAGAGATCCAAGTTTGAAAAATATCGAGCTCCATGCAATTCGTCAAATAATTCATCAATAGATGGAATGGAAAATCGGTCGCGAATTGTACGATAGTCCACACAAAAAGGCCAAGTACTGTCTTTTTTTGTGGATGAGAATAACTGGAGATTAAAATGGACTAGTGTTAGGTCGAATAATCCCATCGTTGAGCATTTTAGTAACCAATTTTTCCATCTCTTTTTTTTAAATACGGATACTGATAAAGATGTACCTGAACCGGATTTGTGTTGGGTAGGAGATGAATTGCATGGTCACGGGTATTTGACAGTGGAAGACCCTGTGGTTTAGTGAAGATATCTTAAAAGTAAGCCAAAATGGAAGCAATATCAGATGGATAGTAATATACTGACCTGTTGGAGGTGGGTATTACTTCTAGGCGATAAAATTTAGCAATGACCTGTATTGACGACAATCGATGAAGAGCATTGTATTGGATGGCCTGAGCCACAGGAAATCGATTGCCTTGCCAACAAACTTTATGACCATTATACATAAATTAGAAAATTGAAAATGCATAATCGGTAACAACTAGGCCCATGTGGCTAACCACTCAATGCCTAACACCACATCCTAACCATGTAATGGTAAAACATGAAAATCCACAGAAAATTATTGGCCTTGGATGACTAGTCGTACTTTGCGGCTGATGCCTGAACAATTTAAACGGTCGCCATTTCCAACTAATACAAAAAATTTGAGTAGTTGTTTCTATTGGAAGTCGTAGATAATATGCGACTCTAGTTTGCACAAAATTATGGGTGCTACCCCCATTTAAAAGAATCTGAACAGTTTTACCATGTACTTGACTTGTGAATCGTAATGTTGATGTAGAACAACCGCCTGTCAGAGTATTATAGGAAATTTCTGATTCTGTCATTACCTCCTGTAGTTGAAGGTTTTCGGCCATCATAAAGTCCGAGGCAGATTCAAGAACTGGAGAACTTTGTCGATGGTCCTCAAACAACAGCAATTGCGGTTTTTATTTGCACTTGTAATCCCAAGTGTATTTCTTGTCACAATGGTAGCAAATGCCTTGTGCCCGGCGCTGAGCTACTTCCGAAGGTGAAAGCCGACAGAAGGGAACCTTAGCATTACTCGGCAGTGTGGCGAGGTTTTGGGTCGATGAGGACGGTGACGGGGACACTTGCTCCGGAGGTTGTAGTTTCGGAGTAGGAAGAAGTGGTCTGTTTGTTCCCAGGGGTGGTCGACCTGAGCCCTTCTAAGTCTGTGGGCCGATGGATCAAGATAACGGTTTTAATATCGGGTCGAAGGCCCGAAATAAAACATTGGACCAGAAACAACAGGGGTAAAAACATAGTGTGGTTTGTAATAGCTTCAAACTGTGCACGATAATCCTGAACTGTAGACGTTTGTTGCAGCTTGGCAAGCTGTCCTTCCGGTGACTCCAAGTCACAAGACCGAAAACACTTGTTGAACATGAACTGTAAAGCAACAAAGGAGCAACTTGGTGCATTTTGTTTATTTTGTTTATTTTGTTTATTTTTAATATTTGTAATGATAGCTATAATTGAAACAAGTTGATATGCAACTTGGTTTCATAATAATAGCTAATATGCTTTCATAATGATAGCTATAATGCTTTCATCTTTTTAATTATTAATTGGCAAGTTGCCAAATTTAGTGGAAATTGTTAGGTAAACATTCCACTTTTGTAACTCTATATTTTGAAATGAAATGAAAATGGTATCATCATTCGGTTTCAATCAAACATATATTTTTTTCCTTTTGCTTGTTAACCGAGAGCTTATGCTCTTGATGCTTTGTGTTTTTCTGCTTGCTGTTTGAAGAGCTTATGCTCTTAGTGTTTCATTGTTTGGTTGTTGCTGCCATTTTATCTAACAAATGGTAATCAGAGCATCCTATCTTTGAGGACCTTTGTGGTTTTGTTTTAGTTTTCAAAACAAAGTCAGTTTTGCTTCTGCAAAATCAGTTTCAGCAACATGAGCTTTGCACCTCCTCCACCACCAATTTTTGCTGGAGAAAACTACCACATTTGGATAGTTAAAATGAAAACTTACCTCCAAGCACTTGATTTGTGGAGTGCAGTTGAAAATGATGTCGAGCCACTACCATTGAGAGCAAATCCAACCATTGCTCAGATCAAGCAACATGGTGAGGAGCGAGCCAAGAAGCATAAAGCCATGGCCTGCCTACAGAATGGAGTGTCTGATGTAATTTTTACTCGCATCATGGCCTGTGACTCACCCAAACAAGCTTGGGACAAGCTGAAAGAGGAGTTCATGGGATCAGACAAGACAAGGCAGCAACAAGTAATTAATCTTAGAAGGGAGTTTGAAAATTTGAAAATGAAGGAGTCAGAAACTATCAAGCAATATTCTGATAGGATTATGGCTACTGTCAATAATATTAGACTCCTTGGAGAAGATTTCAGTGACAGCAGGGTTGTTGAGAAGGTTATTACCACCTTACCTGAAAGGTTTGAGTCAAAAATCTCCTCATTGGAGGACTCGAGAGATCTCACAACCATTTCTTTGTCTGAGTTGGTTAACTCACTTTATGCACTTGAGCAGAGAAGAGCAAGTAGGCAGGAGGAAAGTCCTGAAGGTACTTTTCAAGCAAAGATCAGAGAAGGCTCCAGCTCAAGTCAGAAAGCTAAGAAGCCTTGGTTTGAAAAGAGGGAAAGATCAAAGAAAGATGTCGGTAGAAGGAGGTTTCCACCATGCGTTCACTGCAAGAAGACTAACCATTTGGAGAAGTATTGCTGGAACAAACCAGACATCCAATGCAAGAGCTGCAAGCAGTATGGTCATCATGAAAAGATTTGTAGAAATCAAGAAAAGTCACAAACTCTGCCAGTACAAGCCAAGACTGCTGAAGATCTTCAAGCTCAGGAGGAGCATGTCTTCACTGCCTCATGTTCTACAACCACAAGCAAATCCAAATGCATTTGGCTTGTGGATAGTGGCTGCTCACATCACATGGCATCAAATGAGAGCCTGTTCAAGGATCTTGACAGGAGTTTTGCTTCAAAGGTCAGAATAGGCAATGGGAATCTGATTGAAGCTAAAGGCAGAGGTGATGTTGTGATCAACACTAGTTCCGGTAACAAGGTTATTTCAGATGTGCTTTATGTACCTGAAATAGATCAAAATCTACTTAGTGTAGGTCAGCTGGTTAAGAAAGGCTACTCTCTAGTTTTCAAGAATGATTCTTGTATTATTAATGATATTCTTGGTAGAGAAGTTGTTTCAGCACCCATGGCAGATAGGTGTTTTATGTTGGATGTGAGCCAACTTGAGAGAAGAGCCTATACAAGTTCAGTTGACAATGCTGATCTGTGGCATAGAAGATTTGGCCATGTCAATTTCAGGTCACTCAATTTGCTGCACAAGATGAGTTTGACAGAGGACATGATTAAGGTTGATGCAAATGAGTCTGTTTGTGAAGTATGTCAGCTTGGTAAACAGGCCAGGTTGCCTTTTCCAGTAAACCAAGCATGGAGGGCTCGAGAAAGACTTGAATTGGTGCACTCAGATGTCTGTGGACAAATGAAGACTCCTTCACTGAATGGCAGTAAGTATTTTATACTGTTTATTGATGATCTGACCAGATTTTGCTCGGTTTATTTCATGAAACAAAAGTCAGAAGTGTTTGAAGTTTTTGGAAAGTTCAAGGCATTGGCAGAAAATCAAAAAGGCTGCAGGATTAAGGCCTTGAGGATAGACAATGGTTCTGAATACTTGTCTGAAAGATTTCAGAAGCTATGTGAGCAGGCTGGGATTCATCATCAATTGACCACAGTGTATACTCCTCAGCAAAATGGAGTATGTGAAAGGAAGAACAGAACAGTGATGAACATGACCAGGTGTTTGTTGTTTCAAAGCAAGCTTCCAAACATTTTTTGGGCTGAAGGTGTCAACACCTCAGTGTACCTGCTCAATAGGCTGCCAACACATGCTTTAAATGATAAAACTCCTTTTGAAGCATGGTATGATCTTAAACCAACAGTTTCCCATTTAAAAGTGTTTGGTTACATGTGTTTTGTACTTGTTCCTGCAGAAAGAAGAACCAAGCTTGAGAAGAGATCAGTTCCTGGTATATTTGTTGGCTACAGTAGCTGCAAGAAGGGCTGCAGAGTATTTGATCCTTCAACCAAGAAGATTTTGGTAAGCAGGGATGTCAAATTCGATGAAGGAAGGTTTTGGAGTCTAGATGGCTCTAACACAAGTCAGTTTGAAGAAGAGCAGATTGACAACAATCTGGAATTGGCAGAAAATGAAGTCAGTAATGCCAATGTAGATGATACTCCTGTGAGAGGGACCAGGTCTATTGCTGATATCTACCAAAGATGCAATGTGGCCATTGTTGAGCCTTCAAGCTATGAAGAAGCTGCAAGAAGCAAGAGCTGGAAGAAGGCTATGGAGGCTGAAATCGACATGATCCATAAGAATGACACTTGGGATCTGGTAGACAGACCTGATCAGAAGAAGGTCATAGGTGTCAAATGGGTTTTCAGGACCAAATTCAATGCTGATGGCTCTTTGAACAAGCACAAGGCAAGGCTTGTGGTGAAAGGGTACAATCAACAGTTTGGCATTGATTTTGAGGAGACATTTGCTCCAGTAGCAAGGCTGGACACCATAAAGCTCCTGTTTGCTTTGGCTGCACAGAAACAGTGGAAGGTCCATCAGCTTGATGTCAAGTCAGCTTTCCTGAATGGCTTCCTTAAAGAGGAGATTTATGTTGAACAGCCTGATGGATTTAAAGTCCAAGGAAAGGAGGACAAGGTTTACAAGCTGAAGAAGGCACTCTATGGACTAAAACAGGCTCCTCGAGCCTGGTATGACAGGATAGATGCTTACCTGTCTAAGCTCAATTTCGAGAAAAGTTTGAGTGAGCCAACTTTGTTTATAAAGAAGTCCAAAGATGAGACTTTGCTGATTGTCTCAATATATGTAGATGATCTATTAGTGACTGGAAGCAGGGTCGATTTGATTCAGGAGTTCAAGAAGAATATGCAAGACATGTTTGACATGACAGACTTGGGAATCATGACTTACTTCCTTGGTATGGAAGTAGACCAGTCTGATCAAGGCATTTTTATCAGCCAGCATGCATTTGCCTTGAAAATTCTCACTAAGTTTCATATGGAAAACAACAAACCAGTGAGCACACCATTAGCTGTAGGAGAGAAACTAAGCAGCTTTGGAAATGAAGAAAAGGTAGATGAAAAGGAGTATAGAAGCCTGATTGGATGTTTACTTTACTTGACAGCAACCAGACCTGACCTTATGCATTCAGTTAGTCTACTGTCTAGATTCATGCACAGCTGTAATACAACTCATTTGAAAGCAGCAAAGAGAATACTCAGGTATGTCAAAGGTACTTTGAAGTTTGGTGTAATGTTCAAGAAAGGAAGTGAGCTGAAATTAACTGGCTACTCAGATAGTGACTGGGGTGGATCAGTTGATGATATGAGAAGTACTTCAGGCTACTTCTTTACACTTGGTTCGGGAGTTTTCAGTTGGAGTTCAAAGAAGCAACAAATTGTTGCTCAGTCTACTACTGAAGCCGAATACATAGCAGCAGCTGCAGCAGTGAATCAAGCCATTTAGCTTAGGAAGTTGCTATGTGATTTGAATGAAGAACAGCTCGAGCCTACTGAAATTTTGGTGGATAACCAGTCAGCAGTTGCCATCTCTAAAAATCCTGTTTTTCATGGCAAAACCAAACATTTTAAGCTCAAGTTTTACTTTGTTCGAGAAGTTATCCAATCCAAAGAAGTGAGTCTAATACATTGCAGCTCACAAGATCAATTGGCTGACATTTTGATAAAGCCTCTTGGCACAATCAGGTTTGAATTTCTAAGGAAATCAATTGGTGTTTGTTGCCTACAGTCCAAGGAGGAGTGTTGAACATGAACTGTAAAGCAACAAAGGAGCAACTTGGTGCATTTTGTTTATTTTGTTTATTTTGTTTATTTTTAATATTTGTAATGATAGCTATAATTGAAACAAGTTGATATGCAACTTGGTTTCATAATAATAGCTAATATGCTTTCATAATGATAGCTATAATGCTTTCATCTTTTTAATTATTAATTGGCAAGTTGCCAAATTTAGTGGAAATTGTTAGGTAAACATTCCACTTTTGTAACTCTATATTTTGAAATGAAATGAAAATGGTATCATTATTCGGTTTCAATCAAACATATTTTTTTTTCCTTTTGCTTGTTAACCGAGAGCTTATGCTCTTGATGCTTTGTGTTTTTCTGCTTGCTGTTTGAAGAGCTTATGCTCTTAGTGTTTCATTGTTTGGTTGTTGCTACCATTTTATCTAACAACACTTGACCAGAGCCGTCGCAAAATGAGTCCACCCGAAAAGTTGTTTGTTTCGATACATCTAATCAAACCACTCTGTAGCATCATCGTCGAGATAGAAGGAAGCAATAGTCAGTCTATCCTGTTCCTTGATATTGTAAAAAGTAAAATAACGTTTTGCTTGCAACACCCAACGATCTAGATTTGTACCTAAAAACTTAGAAAACTGAATTGGTGCGGGTTTGTGAGGGCCAATGGAAGAAGAGTTGGTTGGTTGTGACATGGTATGGGACCCTGAATTTGGGAGGTGAAACCGTGGAAATAACTGGCAATCGTGTGAGGAATTCTTGCAACATCTGGTCTTAAGAAGCAAAGGATTTAGTAAGATTATCAACGTCTTTGCAGTGATGTGCATATGATTCATAGATAGATTTTGTTGGAAAAATTACATTTTTATGAGAACTTTGAGGCATATTCTCAATACGTAAAGGTGGTGAGTTGAATCATAATTTTATAGTTTTATATTGTACTCCATGAGACTTTTACAACGGTATATCATATGCTCAAAATGGTTAAGTGATGAATGAAAAATTGATGCTCAAAATAAGCTACTTTGAAATATTGTTGAAAAAAAATAAAGGCTTAGATCCTACATGGGTTAAATACCAAGTGTGAGATGCATATATATATATGACCCTCTTGAAGGGTAATTGAATGGTTAAGTTTATAACCTTGCCTCGCGCGTAGAGGGGTGTAGGTCCAAACCTGACGAGGTTGGGGTGCACTCACACGATGTGGGCAACACGAAATGTCCAGATCAGTTGGGCCCAAATGGGCCTGCAGATATTTTTAGCCCAACACAATTTTATTTTTCCTCAGCAGACATAATCTGCTTATATATAGACAATATCTGATTCCAATAAATTTGATTTAAAAAATTAAATCAAAATTGATTTTTTAGCTTTTTAATGACAGATTTTGTGGTTATTTCCAAATTTTCTACCATCTTAAATGCCTATAAAAGGCTGTGTATTCTCTAAAAATTTAGACTGTCATACTCTCTCACGCTAAAACTCTTTTACTCTTAAAACTCTTCCTTTTCCTCTCTGTATTTTTCAAACGTTCCGATGATAGAAAATGGCAGCATTCGTTCGATTGATCGTTGTAGATGTGCTATTACTTTGATCACTGTTGTTGTATCCATGAAGACATCCAACCAATATTTCTCCAAATACCATAGGAGTGGTCGAATCTGTATTAAGGAAACTGTATTTCATAGGCCTCAACGTTTCGTAAAATCTTCATTCTTCTTTATTTCATTTTCTTTTTATTACGGTTTTGTTTAATTTTCGTATTTCATAATTTAATTATAAATTATTCTATTTATATTTTATTTATATAAATATTTATTTATATTTATCTATTTTATTTCGTTAACGCGTGTATTGTCCAACAGATTTGACATTTTTGTCGAGTAACTTGAGTCTGGTTCCATCCGCCATATTTTTCGGTGGTCAATGAAAGCATCAATGTTGTGTTTGGATTTACTGCAAATGGAATCTAGTAGTTTCTAGAATGGGATTGGACAGAAATTGAGAAAGGTTGAGGATGGAATTCATTTTCAGTAAAAGAAAAATCCACATTACACTTCAGAGAATTAGGTAAGAAAAGAACAATTTTCTATTGACAATAAGCATGTTCCAATCATATTCCTTTTGCTCTTCTTAGTATTCTTCCAGTTGTTATGCTCTTACTGATGTGGGCTACATGACAAAATCCTTGAATTTCGGAGGAAGCCTTTTTTGACATGTGGCTGTGACAATTTTGGATGGAGGTTCAGTTTGGTTCCCTGGTTCGGTGGCCTTCGGTTCATTCATAACACCAATTTTCTCTTAGAATTCAAGAGTTTGGTCTTAACATGGTTGTAAAATGGATCTTGCAACAGCTCACGTTGGATTACCTAAACACTACGATTTTATAATGAAGACATTTGCGGAAAAAGATATAACAAAGAAAAGGAATGATGGATGTAATAACTCCAATAGAATTAAAGAATTGAGAAAAGAAGATGGTAATGAAATCCATTGGAATTTGTCTCAGCCAATCAAAAGAGGGAGAGAACAAGATAGCATTAGGGGCAGGCTATGGTGAAAAACAATTACAGTTATGCAAATTTACAACTACAAGCAAGAGTTCTTTTGAGATTGATTTTTCTTGTATATGTAGATGTAGGATCAAGAAATTAGCAAATGCAAACTCTTGAACAGAGGTAAGTAATGGACCAATATCAAGAATTTGATACAACATATGGAGATCGTTAAAGCAAGGGGAAGAACAAACAAAAGCAAGTCTAGGCCTTCCCAATTGCAATTATATTTTGATCTCAACATTAAATTTCCGGCTTTGCCTCTAAAACTCATCCTTTCAAAATTGTCGTTCATATTATGTCAAACTCTTAGGTCTCATCTTGTATTCATCTATCTTTGTTATAATAAACTAAGTTATCATATTACTTTTGTTCAAATTGTTCCTAATGTCTTTAGATATTGATAGTATAATTGTAAGAAAGTGTAGGTATTAGAATATTAATAATAAAGAATTTCTTTAAATGGATTTACATTTTTTTAAATAAGTAAAAAGAAATGAAGTTTAAATTCATTACGGATAACAACTTGTGCAAATCCCTCCATTTTCCTCCTATTACTCATAATAATTTATGTTTAATCCAATTTACTAATTTCAATGATTATTCAAATATGTCAAATATATGTAATTATATATAATTATATTAAAATTCAATTATTAGTCGCTGTTCAAACACATTCATTTTTTTTCCTTTTCCTTTTCATTGTTCTTATTTAGTCATTATTTTTTTATATAATAATTGTATAAAATAAAAAATTCTGTTTTAAATTAATATGATAAATAGAATAATAATTCTTTCCGACGACAACATTGTGCAGGTTATTTTCTAATCGTATATAAATATGAAATTATTAATGATAAAGAAATACATTTGTTGGGAGTATTATTTTTACACATATTTTAGTATATGAATAAGTAATAAATTAATTTAATTGATATATTTAACCACTCATATCCTTGTTTTTAGCAAAGAGAAGAAAAAATATCCGCTGTTTTTTGAAAAAATTTCCCCTATTATTTATTTTATATATAACTATTATAATACGTATGTAATAAATAGTTTTTTTCTTGTATTATTACACTACTAATGAATTAAATTTCAAAGTAATTCAAGGTGTACAAATTTTAATATTTTCTTCAAGTAAAATAGCCTTTTTATTAAGAATTTATTTAATTTAAGTTGGGAATATTTTATATTCAAATTGTTTTGAACTCCCTTGGAAAAAAAAAACCCCAGAATCATTTTTATCTTTAAAAAATGTATGGCATGATAATACATTGCAGAAATCCTGTTTTGGTATTTACAGATGAAAAGCATGAATAAAGTTTCAATATAATTGGAAAGGCAGAAAGAATTAACGTTTTGTAAGCTGCAGATACTATCAACACATTTTTTAATAACAAAAATGGACAAGACCCCAATTTTTATTAAAGATGGATTGACGAAAATAAATCAAACTTGTGAGCAAAATTATACTATAACACAAATATCCTTTGGTGTAGGGCTTTTTCTATTTCTGGTTGAAAATGCCAAATAAAGATTTAATGGCATTGATGGCATTCTCATTGATAAATGATTCATCAAACCTTTTAAGCAGTGGCTCAAATTGCTCTGAGTTTTTTAGATTGGCCAGGTCTGGATCCGTCCGGATTCTCTGTTTAACACAAAATTAACAACAAAGTTCGGTTAAAAGTCTCGGCATCGGCTAAAAACTCGACACCAATGTAATGCAACGCAATTGATTATCACCTTAAAGTCTTCAAATCCTGCCTCCAAGGCATCTTCAAGTGCTGATAGACCAGCTTGAATCTGTAAACATTTCCAATGTATTACAACCATATGAGGTGCACATTGCATTAACATTATATTACAACCTGTATGATATTATTCTCAATGTTAAATGAAGATATTAAGAGATGAATGATATTAGCTATACCAAGGAATCAAGTATGGGAAAGATGCAAGGAAATTTTGCTTTTATCAACCTACCTGATTAAGCTTTGCATAACAGCAAGCAACATTGTAACTTGCTACTGCTGCTTCATTAGGCTCTGGCTTTGATCCCAGTACAGACTCGAATTTCTCCAGCGCTTGCTCGTAATTGCCGCTCCTTCCCGATGATAGAAAACGAACAAGATATTTAGTGCTTAAATATAATTGGATATGTGGTGAAGTATGATATAAGCATGAGCAAAGGATAAGTAAAGTTCTGAGATTAAGTCACAACAGACTTGTATAGTTGCAACCCTTCACGAAGATCCGTTTCCCTGCGTTCTTTTTGTTCCTTTTTCCTCATATAGTTTTGCATCTGAGATTCAAGCAGCAAGTTGCAGACATTATATTGTTGTTATGATACAGAAAGTTTTATTACTTTAATATACAGTGAAGGTTACAAAATGATAGGAAAAGTACTACGTACTTGGATTTCCCTCACTCTGTCACTAATTACACCTGAGTTCCTCTCAGCTCTAATAATCTCCTTCTCTGTTAATTCGCCTCCTTCATCAACCTTCCCTGGAAAAACATACAAGAAATGCTGACATTTTTTAGCTTATGATGCAGTGTTCATAAGGGGAAATTTAATTATGAACAAAGGATAATGACTTACCATATCTTTTCTGCATTTTCATAAGCAATGGACCAATTCTCTGGCGGATGGTGTACATTGTCCTCCCATATTCGGCAGCCGGCCATATTTCTGTTCCAAACACTGCACTGCATTCCCATAAAGGGTTCATTAAGTCACCTTCTAATTTTAATACTCTATGAGACCGAGAGCTTGAACATTAACCAGATATTCAATTACAACACTCAGTGACAAAATTTGATTCATGTGATAAAAATGGTTGAAGTTGTGAGAAAGGGTCACGGTGAAACATTAATCCGAGGCAAATTGCCCATAAATTGACACTGGTAGAGTCTTTTGATGGGCAGCTGGCAATCTTTCATTTCATTTTTAACACATAGTGTGGCAATGCCTTCTAAAGTCCACACCTCTTAATTAGTAATAGTAGGTTGGCTATGGGTGCTATCAGCAGGTTTGCTTTTGCTAATGAAAGAAAATGAATAGAAAAGCTAACCTGGTGGCAAGTACTTTGTCCCCAACGGTGAAAACCCCAGCCTTGTCAGCAGCTCCACCAGGCTGAATAGCATCAATGTAAGTCCCACCATCTCTGCCTTTTCTGAATTTGAGCCCATAAGGCTGCTCAATCTCTACCTCATACTCCTCGTACTGCTGCTCTTCCTGCTCTGTGGTTTGGGACTCACCTTCCGATGCTTTCGCTACCAAAATCCATGGCTTTAGCTGCTCCTTGCCACTGCAGAAAGACGCTGAACACTTGCTGTTAAATCTAACTCCTACATGCCTGGTTGAAGAAAGGAGAGGTTGAGTGGCTCTGTGTAAGGGTGAGCAAGTGTTAGAGCAGAGATAGGAGGGATAAGTGGTGGGAGCCAAAGCCATGGTTGTATTGCTATTTGCTACGCTAACAAAACAGAAGGTTTTTTAACTTTTGAGTGGCTCTGGTAACAGTGAGCAAGTGTTAGAGCAGGGATAGGAGGGATAAGTGGTGGGAGCCAATGCCATGGTTGTATCACAGGAATGATATGATTGGTCGGAAACCAGATGTGGATTGGATTCGTTAATTTTCTATTGAACCAAATGAAAACACGTGGCACTCCCAGATCCAGCAATTTCTTCCCATACGTATAAAAAAGGAAAGAGATTTACAGTATATTTCACTATCCAAACCAAAGAGAAAGAAACTCCCACATTCAAGAATGGAAAAAGAACAGACTTTTATAGAAGTATTGTATCAGGTCGAAAAAAAGGAAAAGCCAAAGAAGAAATATAGCAGGGGGGCAGTGTGAGAGTTTATGAATTCTCCTTTCCAAGAATTGGCAGAGCGAAAGAGAGGGGTTTTATATGGTTCCTGAAATAATTGCCACAGTAAAACTTACCTACTTTAATGCAGCCACCTATGTTCTCAGCTGAAAAACAATATATATATATATGAAAAAGAAATCAGCGCAGTGCATCACCCAAAGACGGGGAGACCTTAAAAGAAGGGACAAGAAAAATATCTCTCTCCTCCACTTATATCACTCAATGGTCTACACAGCTATTGAACAAAAGATAATAATTTCATTCATAACAGAGAATTACAAGAGGATTTTGAGATAATCAGGAATAGAGAAATTCCAAAAAGGGGATAAGAGCCTAACTTAGTTCTCTTTACCACCCAGTCAGCTACTCTATTTCTTGATCTCAGTACATTATTGTTGGAATAAATTTTCCTGTAAATTAAAAAAAACAAAAATAAATATTAGCAGAAGAAAAAATAGAAATACTTGTTGGTAAAGTTAATTTTTTTTATTGAGGGGAAGTGTTGTTTAAATACATGCAAAAAATAATAACCACACCCTAGAATCAAGACACTACCGGATTTCATGATCAACAAACTTAAATAAAAAACAGTAAAATTTGTTTTGACCAAATCTTGCAGCAGTTGAAGCACAACTTCAACACTCCTCCTTGCTTTGGTTGCTGCAAACTTCAAGTTTCTCAAACTTGTTTCTTGGCAAGGGTTTTGTAAATATATCAACTAGTTGAAATTCAAATTTGCAGTACTTTAAACCAACTAAACCTTCCTTCTGCACTTCTCTAAGAGAAAATAATTTGATATTGAAGTGTCTCGTTTTCCGATGAAAAACAAGATTGTTAGAGATAGAAATTGAAGCTTGATTATCAACGAACACTTCTATGCATCCTTCTTGTTTCAGATTCAAATCCACTAAAACTTTTCTTAACCACAAAGCTTGATTGATAGCAACTAGCTGTAATAAATTCAGCTTCTGTTGTAGATTGTGACACCGTATTATGCTTTTTGCAGCACCATGAGAACACCCGAATCAAACTTGAAACAGTAACCTGAAGTGCTTTTCATATTATCAAGTGAACCTCCCTAATCACTATCTTGATTTGCACAAAATCTGGTTCCATAATCCAATGTTCCTCTCACATATCTAAGGACTCTTTTAGCAATTGTAAGATGTGTTTCAATTGCACAATTCATAAATCTGGATAATAGACTTATAGAATGTAAGATATGAAGTCTTGTATTCGTTAGATACATCAGGCAATCAACTAAACTTCTGTAGAAGGTTTCATCGACTTTTTCAGCTTCATCTTCTTTGCTCAACTTCTCCTTTTAACACATTGGAGTATCTACACTCTTGCATCCATCCATTCTGGATTTTTTCAGAATTTCCTTAGCATACTTCTTCTAACCAATGAACACTTCTTCATTTTTCTGCTTTATTTCCATTCCTAGAATGTAAGTCATTTCTCCCAAATCCGTCATCTCGAAAGTTTGATCCATATCTTCTTTGAACTTTCTTACAAGTTCTTTATTACTTTTTGTGACCAACAAATCATACACATATAAGGAAACAATAATAAAATTGATTTCATTACCTTTTATGTAAAGGGTAACTTCATTGAGACTTCTTTTGAAATCCAATTGCATTAAGTGTTTATCAATTCTGTTGTACCACACTCTTGGCACCTGTTTCAGGCCATACAAGGCTTTCTTGAACAAGTACACATCATCTTCTTGCCCTTTCACAACAAAACCATCAGGTTGCTCAACATAAATCTCTTTCTCCAAGAAGCCATTCAAGAATGTTGCTTTAACATCAAGTTGATAGCCTTTTCAGCCCTTTTGTGCAGCTACAGGAGCAAAACTATTAGAAAATCAACACAAAAAATCTGAGCATACCCTTTTACAAAAAGCTTAGCTTTATGCTTGTTGATTGAGACATCAAGATTCAGCTTGGTTCTAAATACACAGTTCACTCCAATCACTTTTCTATCTATAGATATTTTTACGAACTTCCATATTTTATTTTATACGATCATCATAAGCTCCTCCTTCAGTGTTGTAATCCATTTTGGATCCTTCTCAACCACCTAGTAATATATTGGTTCGAGTACAACCACATTGCATCTTTGGTAAATATCAAAAAGTGACCTTATACCTCTAACGGGCATATCATCAACCAACTCATCTTCCTTGAGTTGCAATTCTGAAACTTGGTTAGGTACCATAGCTACTTGTTTTCCTACCCAATTCTACTCATCATTCTTCTTGAAATGAACATCTCTGCTTAACAAAACTTTCTTAGTGTTTGGTTGGAAAATTTTGTAAGCTTTTGAGATTCTATTGTAGCCAACAAAGATCCCTACTTTCACCTTTTTAGCTAATTTATCCATTTTGATCTGAGGAACATAAACAAAGCACAAGCATCTGAATACTTTGAGATTTTTCAGAGAAGTTTTAAAACCATACTAGACTTCATATAGAGTTATTCTTGCAACAGCTTTGTAGGAAGCCTATTGAGAAAGAAAATTACAGTGTACGCCACTTCTACCCAATATTCCCTTGGAAATTCTTCTCAGACATCAAACATCTAGCCATCTTTATTATGGTACAATTCTTTCTCTCGCTGACTCCATTTTGTTGTGGAGTGTTTGGAGCAACGACTTGATATTCAATCCCCGTTTCATCGCAGAAAATATTAAATTGATTAGAGGTATACTCCTTGCCATTATCAAATCTCAAAGCTTGAATTTTGTGTCCACTTTGTGTTTCAATCCATTGCTTGAATTGCAAAAATACACCAGCAAATTCTGACTTGAATTTAAGAAAATAGATCAAACACATTCAAGAGTAGTCATCAATAAAGATAAAAAAAACCTACTTCCATTGAGAGATGGGATGTTGTGAGGTCCAGCCAGATCAGTGTGTATCAATTGCAACTTTTCAATAGCTCTCCAAGTTGATTACTTAAATGGCAGTCTCAATTGTTTTCCTTGTTGGCAAGCTCTACAATCTGGAATTTCAGATTCAAGACAAGGGAGACCTTTAACCAATTCCTTTCTTTGAAATTTCACAACATTTGTTGCAAAGAATGCGGCTTGCTCCTCCTCTAATGGATCAAGTGCAAAGCTCTTCCCTTTCATTTTTATTTTGAATACATCGTTTTAATTTACATATTTGATTAAACAGTGATTTGTTTCAAAGATAACTTTGAAACCCTTTTGAATTAACTGGAAAACACTCAACAAATTTTGACTGATGTTAGGTACAAATAACACTTATTTGATCAATTTTGTACATAAAATGCTTTCAATTGCAGCTGTGCATTTTCCCTCGACTGCATTATACTCTTCATTTCCAATATTTACTTGGGAAACTATTGAAGTATCCAATTCTTTGAAGAGATCACGATCAAAAGTTATATGGTTTGTACATCCACTATTAATGAGCCACTTCTCACTTGAATGAAAGATTGCAAAGCAAGTGGCCACAAAGAATTGCTCCTCCTCCTTTCCATCAACAACTAGAGCAACACTCTTTTGTCGCAAATTCACTTGTGCAACAACCTTTTGCTGAGTATCGCTTTTGAAAATTCTTTGATGATGCCCCATCTTCTAATTTTTTCACATTATTGGTCTAGCTTTCTCCCGCAATTGAAAGGCAGATGACCTTTTCTTCCACAGTGTTTACAAGAAGGAAAATTAGATTTTGTTCCCTTATTTGTAATGGAAGAATCAGAACCTGAATTTCCTTTCTTGTTCTTATCATGTTTCTTTCCCTTTCCTCCTCGATTGTACTAACAGCCAATGCACCTTCAATAGACCCTTCAGATCTCATGAACCTTCTCTGCTTTTATGCTTGCAAAGCATTCATCAATTTTGCCAAACTAGCCTCTAACAGATCTTTAGTGTTTTCCAATGGGAAGACGGTAGCTTCAAATCTTTCGGGAATAATTACAAGAATTTTTTAACTAATCTGGAATCAGGAAATTTAGATCTAAGTAATCTTACTTTGTTTGCGATTCCAAGCATTTTGTCAAAGTACTCCTTCACCGTCTCAGAGTCTTTCATCTTTTGGAGTTTAAACTCTCAAATCAAGCTCATCATTTTCATTCCTTTAATCCTTTCCTCTCCTTCATACTCCTCCTTCAAGAAATTTCAAACTTCAAAGACTGACTTTATTATCATGATTCTAAAAAATATTTTAGATGAGACTGCAACATATAACGTAGCTCTTGCCTTCGATTTTCTTGATTTCCTCCCCTTGTGATTCTTTATTTGCGCCATAGTCAATTGGTAGGTAAAGGAACTCCGTAGTCCTCTTCCACAACTTTCCAAAGATCGTTTGCCTCTAGATGAGCCTTAATCCTTGTTGCCCAGACATGGTAACCTTCACCATTGAAAATGGGTTGTACAAGTGCAGCGAAAGGGATTTTTGTATCCATAAAAGAATAAAGAAGACAAAATATCTTCCCTTAGTTACAGGTCCTCAAGAAGATATCTCAGATACCAATTTGTTGGAATAAACTTTTCTGTAACTTAAAGAAACAAAGATAAGACTAGAGAGAGAAAAACAGATAGAAATAGTTGTTGTTAAAGTAATTTTTTTTTATTGAGCTGAAGTGTTGTTTAAATACATGAAAAAATAACAATCATATCTTAAAATCAAGCAACTGCCAGATTTCATGATCAAGAAACCCCTAAAATCAGCAACAATAATGAAATGGTTTCAAAATGAGAAAATTAGTAAAATTTGTTTTGTCTAAAGCTTGCAACAGTTGAAGCACAACTCTAACAATTATTGAAGCAAACAAAACCTATAACAATAGTTTGTGAAATGATATCGCCAACAATAACGAAATTAGTCTGACTGAGTATGACATGTTGCCATCCATTATGATTAATCAACATGGAACCTAACCTAATCACCCTGGCAATTTTCAGCCACAAATGCGTTCAACGATTGTGCTTGCGCATTGATTCCATCTAAAATTTCACCCTGGCAATTTTTAGCAATTTTTGTCACTCCTACAAGGTTAGAATTACTGGAAAAAAAAGGTCTCACAATTGATCTTGATGGCATTGGAAGGAGGAGGTGACCAAAGTGGGCATGAAGATAAGGTGTTGCCAATAGTTCTAGAAAGGGGGAGAGAGCATTTTCTTGGAATTTCGTGAACTTGTTCGTGATGCAATTCCAAATTTGAATTAGATTGTGACACCCTAAACCCAGCTGGGACGGTTCGACCCAAATTTCAAACATTACATTAGCCACTAGAGTGACTCTCCGTACCAGTCAACCAATACACCGCAAACCAGCCATCACACCAATTTAAAACATGCATGAATAAGTACATTTAATCAAACAATCCTAAAACATGCTTTGATCACCATAATTCGACGAAAAAGGACCAGGGGTAAAATCGTCATTTTTGCATATCATTAACGTTAAATACTTAAATCATAAATTTGGACCAATCTGTGTCCTGGGCATTTTATTTTAAATCATTTGTGAAAAATTTAGTTCAAAAATATTTTTAAAAACTTACTTCCAAAACGAAGTTTAGGGACTAGATTATAATTTTTTTCAAAATATAAAAAAAATTAAGAAATTGAAGCTACTATACTAGAATTCGAGAAATAAAGTTAATACATGAAAATTTTGAAATATTTTTTTCTAATTACATCAACAAGAATTAATTTGTACTAAAAAAAGAAACAAATACCTACACACCTACGAACACCTAGCTCATGACAACCCCTATTTAGAATTCCTACCAGTCCGCATCATCCTGGCGAACCCCAGCTTCCCTGTGAGCCCCCATCCTTTGGTGAGTTCTATGCTTGGCGAACACCTATGGCAGACAACCCTATGGCATACTCTTATATGCATAGTGCGAACCCTATCTCATAATGGCATGTGAGCCTTAAAGTATGTGTGAGCCTATATGTATGCAAACCTGTTATTGTACGAACCCTATGAAAATATGCAAGCTAAAAATTGCGACTGTCTTAAACGATGTACTTGGGTGAGCTCACTTGTGCAAACTACCTTTGTCCACCCTCACCTATGCAATCACCTAACGCTACTACTTGCAAACCCTACGACGAACTTGCATTTGAAGAATCACTAAGGCAAACTCCTATAGAGAACATACTTTTACAGACCTTTTGGCAGACACTTTAGTGAACCCTTATCATATTCTATGTGTGAGCCCTTACTTAGTGCGTGCCCTTAATTTGTGCAAGTTTAAATGCGACGTGCGAACCTAGTATCATGCGTGCGTATACACTTATGTGAGCTTAAACACTTGTGCAAGCCTATGAGTGTACGAACCCTTGCATTATGCGAACACTTACATTGTGTGTACCCTCATGATATGTGAACCTTAACATAAGGTGTACGCGTGCCCAGGTAATATTCGAACTACTATGTACACTCACCTATGCGAACCCCAAACGAAAGCTCACCTTAACTCGACAGTCTAACAACCTATCACCCTATTGCATTCTACAAGCATATTTCAAGTAGCATAGACACACACAAACATTTATAAAAGTCTTTATACAATTTATAAAAAGTCCTATAACAACACAAAAAATAAAATAAAATCTAGTCCCTCAAGTTTTCACACCCACATTCGCATCCTTTGAGGACTAAAAACCCCTTTCACCTATACAACCAAGGTGCCTTTGCCTTTGGATCACCAACTTGCTCACTTCACCAATTCACTCCAATTATGTCATTGTAAAAATAATCACAAAAGAGTGTGAGCTTAACCAAGCTCAATGAGTATTCAAGATGCTACAATAATCCACAAATACAAGAGTTAAAAACAAGCATGCTAGACACAATTAACACATGACATCATCAACATCATAGCATATTGACACATTGGCTACTTGTGAAATAAAAATACATGCTAAAATACTCATTAGATACACGGATCTCCATGACCTCGTACTTGACTCATAGAGTCTATCTCAGACCCATAAAGTGTATAATGAAGCTAGCACTCTCCTATGCACCAACATGACCCATGAATAGAGCAATGCTCTACATCCCCTTATCCCTCCATATGTCACAACATCAAACACATATATGAGTACTCAAATCTTATGGCATGCCAACTATATCCAATGTTTTCAAAGGTTTACAAGGCCAATATATCCCTTTCACACATTAATTTTCTGGTTTTTGCACACTCACACATCATATTCATATGACTTGTCACTTTTACATAATGCACCTCATGTGCAAACACTTTGCTCAATAAGCCAAATACACTTGTACATAAAACCAGTTGCTCACAAGGCATACTCAGTCATATAATCAACACATATATTCACATTACACACTTGTACATATCACAACACATGCAAACTTACTTATAAAAATAACAAAGTTCAAGTAGGAACACTTACTCTTAAGACTTATATTAGATAATTATACCACCTAAGCCCCCTTCAACTCATTTATTTGCACATCAATTATAGCACATAAGACTACTCACCTTAGTAACTTGCTTGCACAACAAAGCTCAAGTAAGCTTTTGTTTCCCTTTTTCCTTGCTTGTGGAGGCTCCCAATTGAGTTGGAACTTCACATAAACATTAAACATAATACAAAGGCATTATAAACAATGTCAAACACATTTAAATCCCTCCAAAATCACAAATCACAACTTACTAACTTCTTTACTGAAAACTTAACTAGTTTTTATCAAAATAGATGTTTAACCACTCGAATCTCATTTCTAAGCTTAGATTTCAACTTCATATATCCTAAATTCACCTAATTATAGACCTAAACCATCAATTTTATCTAATTACACAAATCTAATTTTTCCAAAAAAATCAAGCTTATTTGAACATTAAAAAGGGGAAAATGTTCAGTTTGTTTAAATCACCAAAGAATTTGTTAAGTTCATATCAAATACATTTCAATTACATAAAAATGAGTTAGAAATCACTTTAAAATTGAATCTTATCTAATTAATATGAGATCCACCATTTTCAAGCCAAAAATCAACTTAAAAACACTTGATCTATTGAAATCTTAATTAAATCATTTAAAACTCGAATTGAAATAATAAACCACTTAGTTTAATCATAAAAAGTCAAAATCTCACCTCAACTTGACAAAAATGACGAGTTTAAAATCAAATTCAAGCTAGGACGTGCGAAGAACAATAGAGAATTTGAGGATAAAAACTTGATTATTCTTTAAAATTGAAAGCGAAATTTGTGTTTAAGGAGCTTAAGATTCAAAAAGGATGAATCAATCTTGGGAGAAAAACTCTAATTTGGTGTTTGGGAAAATTTCAAAATGAAATGTGAAATGGGAGGGAAGGAATGGTGGGGGTTGTTAAATAGGCAACAACTTTTAAAAAACTGAACCATTGCCCATTTAACCACCTTCAGTTTCTTCCCTTTTTCAAATAGGTCCTTTGTTCAATTAAAACTTATTTTCTAAATATTTTCAAATTCGATCTTGTTTTTAAAATCCATTTTAACCAAATTAATTCTCAGACACTTAATTTTAATATTTTAATTAATTATCTAACCTAATTATGATTCCTGGTTCATTAACCCGTGATTTACTGACTCGATTCTATTAGTCCAACTTTTAGGTGTGACATGGATCATCCTTAATCCCTCAAAAAATCTATTTGTTCCTTGAATTCCATATATTCCATGAAAGTCAAGCCATGAGGCTAGTTCCAAGGAAGCCACCAAAGATTGGCAAAATCGTCATTCACTTTCCCCAACTATGTAACAGTTGAGCAAAACCCCATGAGAACCGGAGTATGATGGAAGGAATATGCTCTCCATGAAGCTTGAGAAATGAGACAAAAGAATAATATGTGCTCAATTGGTTCATTCGCCTCTCTACATCTTGAACATCCTTGTGATGTGCAGTCTTCTGCTTATATTTTCATTCGAAGCTAATGAATTATGGCAAGCTCTCTACATGAAAGTTTTAATTTTTTGTAGAGTTTTTAGCTTCTAAATAGAGGACCATTTCAAATTATGCTCATTCAGTTCTTTGCTCATTCCTACTGGTTGTGGCGTAGTCTCGACACTAATCAAAATGTGATATCCCAATTTAACATTGTATACATTATCTGTCTCAATTCGTTGTAACAAATTAAACTACTTTTTGTACTTAATGAGCTCGTAGGAAAGCAATTCAGTTATGTTTTTTTATCTTTCATTTTTAGTCCTTAGATAGTAAAATGAGAAGTTTCGATAATTTATATGACCTTATAGGCCAAAAGAGGCCTAAAGGTAGACTAACATGCTCGGTGAGTGTGTAGGACATTATTCAAAGGCACGAAGTTAGTGCACTACCTACGATGTTCCAACACAGAGCTAGGATGCCACAATAAAGAAAAAGAAATATAAAAGGAGTGGACTACCTTTGGTGTTGCAACATAGCCATAAGGTGTCACGACAACCCTAAAGACATGCCTAAGCCAGTAGACTGCTAGAGGGTGTTGCGACACCGATGTGACAAGGCCAATTAATGAGCTAAGGGTATTTTTTCCACACAACAATCTTTAATGCCAAACAGTCAGTCGAATTAGGTCAATGACCGATGGCCAACCCTAGGCTTATAATTAAGATTTCTCTTCATAGTTTATGGACAATTTTTACTTAGTTAAATTTTTTTGTTTCTTGTTTAGTTTTATTTCTATTTGTAGTTTAGGTTTCTTTTTAGTTGTAATCGTAGTTTAGTTCTTATTTCTTTCTTCGTAGAATCCAGCTTGTGGATCTATCAAGCTCTTTGGTGGATTATCATTTGCACATTATAAATACATATCAAGACTTTTCTTAAGTCTTTTTTGATCTATTCTTAATGTTTATCTCTTTAATCAAGTCTATGATGTTTGTTAAATCTATGGGGAATTAATCCGGTAATGGGAGATTAACGAGTGGATGTAGGATTAATTAGATTCTATGTAGGGTTTCCTAACAGATCAGCTAGTTGGGATAGGAATAACTTAAAACCCTAGGCTTGATGACCTTAGGAAGTCATATAGGTTGGAATGAACCCAAAATTGGTATTGCCTATCCGTAAAAACCTTACCCTAATCCTCTCTATACTATGAGGTCGAAAGATAATTAGTTCTTGTCGACTCATTAGATTAGTGAGAGGTCGAGAGGCCCTGGTACGTTAGTGACTAGCTGATTGGGTAGAACTCGATATAAGAGTTAAGTATGAACACTGAAGCAAGTTAGTCTTCTGTCATTAGATTTGATAAAATCTACAATTTGTTTTCCTTATTTGTTTTTATGTTCTCTTGGTATATTAATAAATTATTATTTTCCATCACCTTAGGAATAATCGTAATATAGTTTAAGTAAATTAGTAATTAGACCCATTATAGTAGAAATTAGGATTAGTTTAGTCTCACCTCCCTTAAGTATGATCTTCGGAGTACTTCCATTCTTCGTTGGATAACTATATTACAACCTGACACGTATACTTACGGAAACTGCCTGACACTTATATTTGGTTGCAGTATTCACATTCTAGAAGTTAGTACGCCCGAAGGAAGTCAATACCCCCATCATCTAAAAAGTGTCACACCACTTTGTTACTTTGGTTGTTGCCTACTATAAGGATCAACGCAATAGCCTTGGCATCATTCTCATTGAACAATGAGTTTAAAATATCATAATTCAAAATTCTTTTATTCTCTCAAAAAAGATGGTTGACCAATGTAAGACATACTTGAGGTGGTCGGATTGAGGAGACTTTAAATGAGGAGTTGGAGGGGATCCATTTATCCTCCCAGATAAGAATATCCTTCCCATTTCCAACATTCCATCTAAGAACTTTTTTAAGGAAGTCAAGGCCTTCCATAATCTATTCCATGCCCAAAAACGTTATTTCTCCCTTTTTGTCGAAAAAATTGTAGCATTGCGAAAATAGATGCCTTTGAAAATCAATGCAAATTTTGACATTAGATCTTAAATTAGCCTCCAAGCTTGTTTGGCTAGTAAGGCCACATTAAAGGCTTAAAAGTCCCTAAATCTCATTTCTCTTTTTTTTTTCTTTTGGATAGTAATTATCTTCCAAGACATCCAATGTATTGAGCTTTTATATTGATTTGTCCTTAACAACCAAAACTTGTTAAGTGCCATGTTCAATTCATTGCATACTATAGCTTGAAACTAGAAAATTTGCATAATATTAATTGACATGGCTAAAATGACAGCTTTGATAAGAACTTCAAGCCCCGCTTGAGATAAAAATTTTCTTTTCCAGCTTTAATTCGATTGGTAACATTCTCCTTTAGAAAAGATAGACCTTCCTTTTAGCATTTTCCCCATATTGACGACAACCTCAATTATTTTGATCTCTTATCCATTTGAGCCATTCTAAAATCCCCAAGAATGTTACTTTGAATTATGGCATGAGTGTTAGGGGGAGAAGAACACTAACGATTTTTGTAGATTCACAGTTTTCTCACTTGCCCTTTGGAATAAGTCAATGCAATGATAAATAGCGGTAGCATTTTCAACATCTGCTGAGTGAAATAGAAAACAACCATCTGTAAATAATATATAAGCGAGTGACGGCCATCTAGACGTGATACAAAATACTTCAACCAAACTTAAATTTTTAGCCTTGTCAATAAGTTTTGAAAACACATTAGAAATTATATCGCAAAGGGTTAGTGATAACGAATCCCCTTGGAGTGGCCCTCGTTCAAGCTTGACCATACCAACTGCTTCTCCATTAATCATAAACAAGATAGATGTGGTGGAAATAAAAGAAATGATGAGCTTGATCTAATAATCATGGAACCTTATTCTAATCATAATCCTTTCAAGAAAGTCTCATGAGACATTATCATTGGCTTTAACAAAGTTGAGTTTTACAACTCTAACAAATTTCCTGCCCTATTTCCTTTGTTTTATAGCGTGAAAAGCCTCATGTGCAATCAATATATTCTTTTGAATTTATCATCTAGGTTTGAAGGTAGACTTATTTGGAGAAATGATCCTTGGCAAGATGTTTTTCATCCTTGTAGCAAGGATTCTTGCCACTATCTTATACACGAAAATGCAGCAACCAATTAGTCTATAACCATTCACACTTTTGGAATTAAATGTCTTCGGAATAAAAATTGCGTTGGTGGAATTGATCCCCTCTAGCAGGCTATCATTAATAAAGAAGTTCCTCACTAGGTTGCAAACCTCATTTTTAATAGTATTCTAATACTTATGATAAAAAATTCTAGGAAATTCGTTCAGTTTAGGGGCTTTAAGATCTCCTAAATGGAATACCGTCTCTCGAATCTCATCTTTAGTAACTTTTTTCTCCAAGCCACTATTCATTTTATGAGTGATTAGTGGTTTAACAACTTCTACGGCTTCTTCAACCCTTTCCTCTACACGTTCTTGAAAAGAAAGTCAAAATAATTTAGAAAGATCTTTTTCAGCAGTTTTGGGTCGTCTTCCCATTCCCTATTATCCTGCCTGACTTTTGAGATTGCATTTCTTCTTCTGTGATTGATTGTAGTCGTATGAAAAAGCTTGGTTTTGCAATTGCCATAGTTCAACCACTTAACCCATGAACGCTGATGCCAATATAATTCATCTTTCCTCCTTAAGTCATCGAGTTATTTCTTGAGATTCAAAATTCCCTGTTTGAAACTTGTTGTCAGTTGATAACTTTAAAGCTTTTTTATTTTGTTTGTTAATCTTTGAACCTCCTTTTTGGGGTTTCCAAACTTCTTTTTCTTCCAATACATAATTCAAACCTTGGTGGGTTTCATTTTCTCATTAAAAATATTATGTGTATAATGCTAATTGACTCCAATAATTCTTGATTATCTTCTCTATCTCAGCTTCTTCTAACCACTTGGACTCAAAATGGAAAGCCCTTTTCAATTTTTTGAGGGACTTTATCTACATGATAATCGATGTATGATCAGATTGGATTGCTGGCTTTGCTTTCCCAAAAGTATTAAGGAACAAGAAACTCCATTGAAAGTTACAGAAAATCCTATCCATTTTTTCATAAATGCAATCACTACCAATTCTATTGTTAGGCCAAGTGAGTCCTCTACAACTAATTGGCATTTCAAATAAGTTGTAGTTTTCAATCCATTCAGCAAAGTCTCTACAGTCACCAGAATCAGATGAACTTCCCCCAAATTTTTCATTTTGCGACTTTGTCGAATTTAAATCTCCTATGCTACACTGTAACATTTCTTCATCTTGGTTAAGATTAGTGATCTATCGTAATTTGACATGTCAAATTAACTCTCTTGAATACTTAATGAGCTTGTTTTCAAGTAGTTTACAAGTCCTTTTAATTCTTTTTATCGATTATTAGATTGTAGTGTTAATGATAGTTTTTCTTATATTTTACCTTATCTTGAGACCCAATTTGGAAAAAAATCATTGGGAGTCTAATGATTGATTTGAGCTTATATAGGGAGGTGAATAAGGCTAAATATTAAGGAAGATCTCAACTATTCTGGGGTAGCAACACATGTGCATGTGTGTCGCGACACTGACCTTCCATCATCTCGAGAAAGTGAACTTCAACAAAAAACCAACTTGGAGTAACCTGCCGGTGAAGTCGCAACACTAAGTGTATGGTGTTGTGACATTGAGCCCGTGAAGGAACCTAATGCCACTGTTGTCGAGGTCGCGGCACTAGCAAGGTTGTGCCGCGACACAAAGTACCCCTAAGCCAAGCTCATGCCCACTGCCACGAATGTCACAACACCAAAGCCTGGGTGTCGCAACACTGAAGTCTGATGGGTGAAAAACTACAGGGGAAATTGTGTATCTAAACAAGCTCAAGTCACTTTTCATTTAAAATGCATAATTGTCAATGTTAGGTCAAGTATTTTTTACTTATAAATACCACATTATATCAACTATTTGGAAGGTTAGGCTAGTGTAGAAAATGAGGTTAGTCATTAGATAATTTGTACTATTCTTTTCTTAGCTTAGGTTTTCATTTTTATTTTCTCGTCTTTTTTTTCTTCTATTTTTGTTGTAGCATTTTGTTTCTTCATATTTTTTGGAACCTTTAGATGGATATATTGGTGTTCAAACAGTCGGTTCGGTTAATACCTGAACCAAATTACTATTAACTAAATTACCCAAAATGTAAAAAATTTAATCATTAACCGAATCAAAGTTTTTTTCAAATACGTTAATTGAACCGAAATATTTCGATTAATTCGGTCGGTTAACTAAATTTATCAAAATTTATATGTTTTTGTCTTTTGGTTAAAATAAGCATGAAACATATAAAAATACATTGCTAATGTTCATTTTCTTTTCTTTAATAGTTCAAAAAACTTTAAATGGAGGTGAAAATAACAAATAAGACATTAAAAACACTACATAAGTCTTGAAAGTTAACAATGGTAGCACATAATAGTATTCAAAGTTAACAAAAACAACAACAACAAAGCCTTCAAAGTTCAAAATAACAACATAAAAAGTTAAAAACAACCTGGAAATAGAACAATAGCAGAACAAAAGTAGCTCAAAAAAATACTCCAAAAGCAACTAAAAATAAGTCACAAAGGCAACATGTAACTAAAATCTAGTAGTCTTTAATATTCTCTATTTGCATCTATTTTTTCTCCCCAAAAGATCTCCATTTGCATTATCCCTACAAAATATGTGAAAAAAATGAGCAAAAAATATAAATATATGCATTTAAAAATCAAATAATATAAACAAAGGGATTGATTGTAAGTTAACAAGAATAAGATAGCGAGCATACCCTTCACCTGTCGAATTTCCAAAATCTATCGAACTAGGAAGTGTAACATTACCCTCAATAGATGTTGGTTCGGTGGACATTCTGCAAGAATAAAAATTATACAATAGATTAAAATGCATTTATATAAAATATATAAATGGATTAAAATGTATGCACATTTATATACATTTACATATATTGTACCCAATGCATGGCAAAAAACAACCATTTGATAACTAAATTTTACATTTTAATAATTAAATTTTAAATAAAAAAATACTTTAAATCCAAAATATAATTAAATTTTATACGCTTGAATGTCAAAACTTGAAATGAAAACAAAAAGGGTGTTGCTGTCGAGTTGTGATGCTACAGGTGCAAGGTGAAGCTTGAGTTGAACTTGAAAATGAGTAGAAGTAAGCGTTAAGCCAAAAGAAAAGGAAAAAAGAACGACAACAAGAAGACCAATTTGATTGCTAGGGTTTGTTTCTGTTTCATTTTCACTTTTAAATTTATTTTTTTGTTAAATTTTTAATTTTAACTTCTTTTATTCTTTTTGGGTCATGATTGGCTTGTTACATAAAAAAAAACTTGCAGTCCATTGCTTTCATATATTAGGTTATATTAATTATTTATATATTGGGGGTGAACTATATGTATTATATATAATATGTTATTTATTTTGGTTAATTGGCTAATTCTGTTAATTACTTGATTTTGAATCGAATTAATCGATAACCGAAATTTCAGAAAATCATTAACCGACCTTCAACCGAACTAAATTTGACCACCGACCGATTAACCTAATTAGATCGGTTCGGTCTGTTAATTCAATTTTAACCAAACTGTGAACGTCCCTAGATGGATATGGATTAAACTCACGCGCTTCATCAGATTTTTATCTATTAATGAGCATTTTCTCAACCCTTATCTTTTATATTTTATGTCTACATGTGTTAGTTAAAATGTTTGTGTGAAATTTAAGTTTAATTATGTGTTCAAGCGTTTTATTGGTTGATTGATGTGTGGATTACTTAATTAAGTTATTATCTATGTATTGCTTAGTTGTTTGTTCAAGTGTATTAAATTTCATATTACACTAGAATTGACACCTCTAGTAGAAGATTTGGATAGGTGAGACTGAGAGGAGACTCCATTTTATAGGACTTTGATACATTTGTGCCGAATAGTGAGACCAACAGCAGATCTATATGCCTAAGTGAGACCAAGAGGAGAGTTTAAGTGATATCTTTTAGTTTAGGATGAGATTGAGAGGAGATTCCTAGCTAAGAGTGGGAAACAATATAATAATAAGAGATTTATTAGCTTAGTCAGTAATCCATGAATCATTCGACCATCATTTCAATCCATTTGCATTGTTTCTATTAAAACTGAAGAAAGTTAGTTTGGCATTTTATTTTTTAATTTGGATATAGCTTAAATCTCATTTTATTTGGTTGCACTAATAATTTTCGACTCAATTAGATTAGTAATTGGTTAACTCGTAATTAATTTGATAAACAAATTTACCAATTTGATAATCTCTTGGGTTTGATCCTTGGAATTATCCAAAGTACTCCATTGTAACACTATAAATATTACAATTGACCTTTTACACTTGCAGATACATCGCTTTAATTCTAATAGTTTTGTATTGATTTTCAGGCTTAACACACGCACACCGAGGCACGATCAATTAGCAAAATTATCTAAAACAACCTTTTTGTTCTCTCTTTGTGGACAACCATACACGAAAATGAACCACCACTCTTTATAAGATTTGTTGCAAAAAATCCAATTTAAAAACAGCTTTCTTACATAGCGGAAAATAAAAATTTTGAAAACCGAACCAGTTTGTGATATTTATATCAATAAACCCTAGACCAAATTCACACCACTATTTTTGGATAGATGAATCTTTTATCATTGATTAGCTGCAATTCATTATAGTAGATTAAACCATTTTCCATCCTTGAAGAGCTTATATTAAAGAAATTTAATTATGTTTTTACTTAATTTTCCTTTTTAGCTCACCAATAATAAAAAAATGTGATTTGAGTCATTTATATGACCTTAGGGGCCAAAATAGGCCTAAATGGAGGCTAACGTATTCAGTGAGTGTGCAGGACATCATTCGGAGGCATAAGAACACAAGACTAGTCGCAATGTTGCAACACACAGTGTCGATGTCATAACATAGTGAGCGAAGAACTCAAAAGGAGCAAAATTCCTTCAATGTTGCAACATAGACAGAGGGTGTCGCGACACCACCTTGACAAGGGGTATTAATGAGCCAAGGGAATTTTGGTTCGCACAACAAAATTTAATGCAAAAAGGTCTGTTGAATTAGGTAAATGGACGATGACCAACCCTAAGCCTATAAATAAATGGCTCTAAAACACTTCAAAGACAGTTTTTATTCTAGTTTTAGTAGACAACTCTCATTAGTTTTATTTCTAGTTTATTTTGTACTTAGGTTCTTTTAGCATTGTATTTTTACTTTGGTTTCTATCTCATTCTTCAAAATTTGATTTTTGGAGATAATCGACTCTTTGTGGATTCCTGTTCGTGTTATATCAATATTTCAGGATTCTTCTTAAACTCTTTACTTAATTTGTTCTTTATGTTTATCCTTTCAATTAAGTTTATGATGTTTATTATATTCATGAGAAACTAGTCCTTTTATGGGAGATTAGCGAGTACACATGAGAGTAATTAATTTCTATGTAGGGTTTTTTACTGGATTAGTTGGTTGGGATAGGAAGAACATAAAACCATTAAGCCTGACAGCCTTAGGAAGTCATCTAGGTGGGAATGAACCCAAAATTGATATTGTCTATAAGTGAACATCTTACCCCAATCTAGTCTAGACTATGAGATCGAGAGATAAGTAGTTCTTGCCGACTTGTTAGTTTAATGGAAGATCGGGAGATCCTACTAGGTTAAAGAGTAGTTGATTGAGCAGAACCCGAAATAAGAGTTAGTTATGACTACCGAAACAAGTTAGTCTTCCGTCCTTAGAATTGATAAAGTCTACAAATTATTCCCCATCTTTATTTTCATGTATTTTAATCATTTTTTATAAATATGATTTTCATCTCCTCAGGATTCGTCATAATATAATTTAATTAAATTGCTAATTAGATTTGTTAACATAAGATTAGTTTAGTTTTGCCTCCCTTAGGTACAATCCTTGTAGTACTCAAATACTTCGTTGTATAAATCTATATTACAACCTAACTTATATACTTGTGGAAATCGTCTAATGATAATATTTGGTTGCAGGATTTACACTCTAAACATTAGTACGTCCAGAGGTAGTCAAGTTGTTGGCGCCATTGCCAGGGAGGCAACGCCACTAGATTAGTTTTAATTTTTACATTTAATCATATATTTAGGAAATTTTTAAATTATAGATACGATGTTAATTTTTGTTTTTATTTACTTTTATTTTTCTCTACTAACATTTTTTACTTTTCTTTGTGGTTTTAGTGTATGACTCGAAGTAGGAGCACACTTATATAGCCAGCCACTGATCCAAAGAAAATTATTTGTAGAAATAAACTATTGAGATCGAAATACAGCAAAAGAGGGTGAATTGGTGTTTTAAAAGGTTTTTGAAAAATGGTAAAAATCAAACAACTCAAGAAATTATAGTGGTTTGGCCTCAATTGCCTACATCCACTACCTTAGATTTCCTCAACTAAGGATTTCTCAAATCCATTGGATTTGAACTTTTAAGGACAAGGTTTAACTTTAAAAATTCTTATCTTTTCAAAGGTAAGATAGAACCACTTCCTCTTAAGGTTTTCTACCCAAAACTTTAAGTAACACCTCACAAATGAGAGAAAAATAATGATGAATAAGATGATACCTCTAAAAGGTAGATAATCAAAAATTAAACACTCTAACACAAAGTTACAACACTTGAAAGAATACAGAAAACTTAACCCACAAGTGTGTACAATAAATGTTTAGTAAAAGATTGAGAAAGATTGGAAAATTGAGTTCTTGGAAGTTAGGCACTTGTTTCTTGTCTTTTGTTGACTTCAATGGGGAGCCTTGACCTTGTATTTAAGTCCTCTAACAACCTTGTGGTCATTTTTTGCCGTTAGAAACAAATTAGAGTTGTTGCTGTAACACCCCAAACCCGGCTTAAACATTAGGGCAGAATCTGGTGATGTCACTTTGTAACACCCCTTACCCATATTCTACGCTGGAATAGGGTACGAGGCATTACCAGAATAAATACACTTATAAACATATTAAACCGAGTTATAAAATTTCATCCAAATTAAAAACTTTCAAATTATTATCTTCGAGTCGCTAATTAGGGTTTACGAGGCCCAATACATACCTATTTTTATGCTTAATATATCCGTGAAATCAATCCAATATTGAAGAATCCACTTTAATTCAGAATCAATATTAATCACAATCATAAATCTTTTCATGTTATTTTCATATATCACTAACTGAACTTTGAATGTCAATTTAAGAATATGTAATTCACTAACACATTCTGGTATACACAATGTTTAATTGATGAAATCATTTAATTGAGCTAAATTTCATATTCACTCCAAATTTTCTTCTATATCCATAAATGCTTTCACTTACCATTTACCTAACCAATTTCTCGAACCAATCTATCACACAACAATAATACATCACCTGTGCTTCATGAATTCAATGTTCGAATCTTATCACCATCAAATTCATGTCATTCGAATACTTAAAGTTTATTCAAGCATATATTATTACGTTTCATATACCAAGCATATGTCAAAATTACGAATACGTAATCAACTCATTTGTCATTTATTTGACTATCAAATTAGTCTCAAAATTCATAACATTCCATTACTTAAGATATGCCATAAAACACTCCTTTAGCATAAACTAGCACCATGGCCGAATTTTTAGTATGCTATTTATTCGCCTTTTTCCGAATCACATAGCAAAATTTTACAAATATGTATATATTTGAATACTATAATTATGCATCAACTTGCCAACATGCGTTAATTCATGAGCCACTCATGACATCATTTCCTACCAAATATACCACACGCATATGCTATGAAACTTTATTTTCTCTCATAAGCTTACCATGACCAGTAATGCACCAATATAAGCATCACTCCTATTTCAACATTTATCGATTATAATCAGACATTTAACCAATTATACACTATTCATTCATATACTTTATTGTCCTCCTCCTCCTCTCCATCCCACATCCTTTATGTATATAACATGCTTAAATAGCATTACACATAATTTCACTATTCACTTATATTTAAATTCAAAGCTGTCTAGTCGAGTTACAGTCACTAAATTATTTTTATCCAGGGATACAGAGCTCTGAATTAAGTTTCGTTAATTTTCCCTGAAACTAGACTCGCATATCTTCTTACCATAAAATTTTCATAATTTTTGGCTTAGCAAACTAGTACAGTTTATTCTTTAAAGTCACCCCTATTTCACTGCTCAACATCTCTGACCTCTCTTCACTAATAATGAATTATCTCGTTGTACAGAATTCACTAAAAATGAATTATCTTGTTGTACAAAATTCAGATGATATTTCCATTTATTTCCTTTGAAAATAGACTCATTAAGGATTCTAAGAATATAAATTATAACTCATAATTATTTTTGTACAATTTTTAATTATTTTCCAAAGTCAGAACAGGGGATTCCAAAATCAATCCGATCCTGCCTCACTAAAATTCAAATATCTCAAAATATATAACTCTTTTGCTTGCTCTGTTTCTTTTATGTAAAAATAGACTCATTAAGCTTTCATTTCATATCTTATTCACTCTCTAATTCAATTTCCACCATTTTTTGGTGATTTTTCAAAGTCATACTATTGTTACTTTTTCATAATTTCACTTTTTCACTTTCAATCATTATTCAATTCAATTCCACACATATATTCATCATTCAATCACACTTAATTGTTACATGATCTCATGTATTTTCACTCAGTCAATTTCCCGATGAACACTTCGGAATAATAACAGATACACGGTGATTCAGCATACAGCAACCACCCTTTGTAATCAATGATATCCGGTGGGATCAGCACATAGTGATCACCTTATAATTAATGATATCGGTTCACATAGTAGCCTGCACATAGTACTAGACATGTGACCATCACTATCAGATACACGTAGTAGCCTGCACATAGTACTACGCACGTTATCGAAGCTATTCGGCACGCATAGTAGGCTGCACATAGTACTACACATGCGACCTATCATTCTGGTACACGTAGTAGCCTGCACATAGTACTACACACGTGACCATCACTTTCACTTTCACATAATGGCCTACACACATTCCATGCCACACATGTAATCATTTCTGTCACTTCATTCGTATCCCTTTTTATTCCGAATGTTCAATCTAGAAATTTCTCATTTTTTCTCATTTTTTCCTTTTTCACTGATCAAAGTCAATTCCTTATCTTTCTTGACTTATAATAACACATTTAACTTATTTAACACTCACATTATTCAATCCAGTCCAAAAATCACATTTTGGCAAAATTACATTTTTACCCTAAAGTTTCACAAAATTACGATTTTCCCCTGGGCTCGGAAATTAAACTTTATTCCTTTTTCTTATGTTTTATGACATGCTGAACATTTTTCACTTCTATGGAAACATAAAATTCTCACTCTAACACTTACTTATGAACATTAGGTATTTTTACTGAGTATGTCAATTTACTCGTTTTCACTAAAAATCGGCTAGTAAAAGTTATTTAACACAATTTCAAGCTTCATATTCTACCATAAAACATCAAAATAAACATATTTCACCTATGGGTATTTTTCCAAATATGAACCCTAGATTAAATTATTGCTAGAATAAGCTAAACCAAGTTACCGGGACTCCAAAAATGTAAAGAACATTAAAAACGGGGCTTAAAATCACTTACTATGGAGCTTGGAAGCTTGAAAACCCTAAATATGGCTTCCCCCTTGCTGATTTCGTTCACCATGGAGAAGATGGACAAATTTTGGCTATTTTGGCCTTTTTAATTCTTTTAATTACTAAATGACCAAAATGCCCCCAACTTAAAAATTTCCTATTTCACTTATCTCTTGTCCATTTTTGTCCAACAAGTTAACCAATGGTCTAATTACCATTTAAGGACCTCCAATTTAAAATTTCATAACAATTGGACACTTCTAACATGTAGAACTTAACTTTTGCACTTTTTACTATTTAGTCCTTTTGACTAAATTGAGTGCCCAAACGTCAAAATTTTCGAACGAAATTTTTATGAAATCATTTTTTGACATCGTAGACCATAAAAATATAATGAAAATAATTTTTTTGTTGTCAAATTTGTGGTCCCAAAACCACTATTCCGACTAGCCTAAAATTCGAGCTGTTACAGTTGCAGCCACAAAAACCAGTATTAAGTGCAGTCTGTAGCTTTTTTGTACCGGTAAAAGGAATATTGTATTCGTATAAGTCTTTACAAAATATGACCGTTAAGCCCGTTCTATCGGTAGAAGTCTTCTTCTACCGGTAGAACTCTAATGGTTTCATTTGGTATTGGTAGAACCCATCAAAATATCGATAGAAATGTAGGGGAGGCTAAACTTTGACTACTAATTTGACTTGTTTCAGTAAAATTCCTCAATGTAGCGGTAGAACTCCGGTGCTTTCAATTGGTATTGGTAGAACCCAACAAAACATCGATAGAAATGCAGGAGGGGCTGAAATTTGGCTACTATTTTGACTTGTTTCACTAGAAGTCCTCAAGGTATCAATATAACTCTGGTTGGATCGATAGATCAGACCAGGGATCGGTAGATCTCCCAGGCCAAAACTAAAACATCCTGATTTTGGGCCCAGTTAGAACAGTGGTTGCGGGACCACAAATCCGACATCAAAAAATTTATATTATTATTTTGATGTCTACAGTATGATACTAAAGTTGTGTGAAATTTTCATAAAGAAATTTCCTCGTTTGAGTGCTTAATTTGATAAAAATGACTAAATCGCGTAAGGAGCAAAACTTGAGGTCTAATTGAGAAAGGCACTAAATAGCTATAGAATTGAAAAGTATGAGCACTTGCATGGTAATTATACCAACAGAAAAGTGAGGAGACAAAGATAGACATGTAGTAGGTGGATTTGGTGAAGTTATTAAAAGGTTAAATTGGTAAATAAGTTAATAGGTATAATAAGACAAAATAGCAAAAGCTATCATCTTTATTTTTCTTCTTCTTCAACCGTAATAGAGAAAAAAAAATTGGCAGTCATGGAATGGGTTTCATCCAGCCAAGCTTTGGTTTTTGCCCCGTTTTTAATAATTTCTATGTTTTCGAAGTCGTGATAACTCGATTTAGCTATCCCATACCTTTATTTTAAAAACTGTTAAAGTTTGTAAATTTTTCAATTGTTGATAAAGTGTGTATTTTGATAATTGATGATATAAAATACATCCTTGTTGTTAGATAAACAACATTTGTAAAGTGATTTTTGATAAAAATGTCGATTAGGGACTAAATTGAGAAAATTGATAAATTGTGTGATAAAAGTGTGAATATGTGAAAAATGTGGGTTGCTGTAAGTATGATAAATATTTGACTAGGCATGGGTAGCAAACAAATTGAATGAATTTCATTTTACGAGCATAGGGGCAAAAGTGTAAATATGACAAAGTTTAGGGGTAAAAATATAATTTTACCAAAAATATGAAATTGGGCTAATTTGAGTAGCATGATGAATAAATAAATTAAATGTGTTGTTATAGATCAAGGAAGGTGAAATTCAGAATTAGATCAGGGGAAAAGTAAGATAATCGAGTAATTGACTTATTTCATCGTTTCATATCGAGGTAAGTTTGTATGTAAATAATGCATCATTTTTACTTACGTTATCATATTTTACTATGTTTTATGAAATGTGGCTGAATATTGAATGAAATTGACAAGTACCGAAAAGTGAGAAATTTCCCTGTTGAACATTAGGAATAGAATAGGATACAGTGACATGTCAATAGTGACTCAAGTGTGGTACTATGTGAAGGCCACTTTGTGAAGAAAGATAGTTTTGGTCACAAGTGGGGTACTATGTGAAGGCCAGTTTGTGAAGAAGGTAGCTTTGGCTACAAGGGTGGTATTATGTGCAGGCCACCGGGTATCCGTTATTATTCCGATGTGTTCAACGGGAAATGACTAAGTGTAAACGAATAAGACTATGTGATGAATAAGTGCATGTATGTGTGTGTAAAATTATAAGCAATGTACTCGATATATCATCTAACTTTGGTAAGATTGATACGGAGTAAGTGTTACAATGAAAGTTACTATAAAGAAAACATGAAAGAGTGAAATTTAGAAATAAAACAGTTTTGGACAGCAGTGGTTGTGTGAATTTGAAAAATAACCAAAAATGGTGGAAACTTAATTAGAAGTGGAATAAGATATGAAATTAAATATTTTTGAGTCTATTTTCACATAAAAGAAACGATGTCAGTAAAAGAATTTCATATTATGAGATATTTGAATTTTGGTAGGACAGGGTCAGGATGATTTTGGAATCCCCTGTTCTGACTTTGGAAAATCATTAAACAATGTATAAAAATAATTACGAGTTATAATTTATATTTTTGAAATTATTAATGAATCTATTTTTAAGAGAAACAAACGGGAACATCATTCGAATCTCGTACTAGGATATAATTAATTTTTAGTGAAGAAGGGTCGAAACTGTCAAACAGCAGAATAGGGACGAATTTAAAGAATAAACTGTACTTATTGGATAAACCAAAAATATGGAAATTTTATGGTAAGGAGATATGTGAGTCTAGTTTCAGGGAAAATTAGCAAAACTTAATTTGGAGTTCCGTAGCTCAAGATACAAATAATTTAGTGACTATGACTTGCGTAGACAGCTTGATATGAACATAAGTAAATAGTGGAACTATGTGCAATTATTATCGTATTATCTTGAGAACATATTGTGAGAATTGGTAAAAGCATGTTAGTAAATTGCTTATTATTTACATACCAACTTACTAAGCTATATAGTTTACCCCCTTCCTTTTCTTTTCCTATAGTGTCACAGATACTAGCTCGGGTTGGAGATCGTCAGAGATTCTATCACACTATCAAGCTATTGATCGGTATCAATGTTTTCAAGCATTTTATGTATATGGCATGTATAGGGACTCAGTTATTTTGTGTATAAATAGTTTTAAATTGAATGAAATTTCATGGCCCGGTTTTGTATGAATGCATGTGTTTGAGTCCGGTAACGCCTCGTACCCTGTTCTGGCGTCGAGCTCGGGTAAGAGGTGTTACAAAAACTACCTTGCACACTAGAGTGCGTTCAACCGATAGAAGTCCAGGTTGTATCAGTAGAACTCCCAGTTCTACCAGTCGAATTCTGTAACTTTTTCAAGATCTTCTCATCTTGAGTTCTACCGATACTTGTCCACCTAATTATCGGTAGAAGTCCTTCAGACTTCAAAAACTCGTTAAAAGATAAGTTAATTCTAGGATTTTTAACGATTTATTTTATCCAACACATTGAAAATAATTTTAAGGACTTCTAAACATTTTTTGCAAATTTAAGTAGGGGATTTTTAATATTCTTTTTGTTATATCAGAATACTTGAAAAACTAGAGGTAAAAATCTCCCCCTTTTGATATAACAAAAACATTTTGAAACTATTTGCTAACTCCCCCTATCTTAAACATTATTTTCAAAATAAGCTCCCTTTTTTAAAAACAAGTATTTTAGACATCATTTCATTTAAATTTCCAACTTAAGAATTTGGCTTTAAGATTAAGTTCAAAGAAATTGTTTTGATTTAAATTTTGTATTTTTCTCCCCCTTTTTGTAATATCAAAAAGAATGTATACTTGAAAAACTAGGGAAATAATTGCACAATATTTAAACATATGGAAACATAAGAATAAAAATAAAAACAAAAGAAAAATGAAACAACCAAAGGCAATGAAAAGAAAAACATATGCAACCAATGTAAATATCGCAAATATCCAAAGAAAGACAACCAAATAATCCAAAATAGTGATATAATCCAACCAAAAAGTATATAAAAAGCAATCAAGAAGTATATAAAAAGCAACCAAGAAGTGAGGTCATACTCGTCCAATGGCGGGGGAAATTGAAAGGCCAACTCGTTGATGCGCTCGTCTAATTCAATGTAGCGATCGTCGAAATGGTGAGTCAATGCATTAAATTGTGCATCAACTTGCAAATATAGCCCATTGATCGCCTTGAGTAAACGTACGGTGCGTGGAGATGGTGAAGCGAGGAGAGTTGGATAAGCCTCATGCGAAGACCTGGAAGCATCAGATGATTGTGGAGCAACCGGTGGAATCGTCAATGCTTGAGCTACCGAGGATTGCCGATCTAACTTACGGACCCAATTTCCCTCATCATCAAGCTTCCAATTGCAACTATGAGCGATCGAGATATCGATAAAGGAGTTTATGACATGATCAGGGTCTACACTTATGTTTATTCTAAGGGTACAAAAAATATGAGAGAGGGAAGTATCGTAACATAAGGTTTTGTTGCTAGACATCGGTAACCTAACAATCTCGAGACGATTTAGAAAAATAATGGAGGCTAAGTTGAGGGGATGGTTGGTTCTGAAGCAATGCCACATCCAATAATTAGTGTGGTGAAAGCCAGAATTTTTATTGATTGGGGCAACGATCCATGTGAAAATTTGATGGAGGATACGATCATGAATGTCTATGTCGTTGCCTACATAATCAATGGGACTAGTTAAGGAAGTATTGTATGAGTCGGTATGATGTTCATTGCCCTCATTGGTGATAGAAAAGTAAGAAGAGAGGGTTTCGACCGAGATAGTAATCTCTTGGCCCATGATGGAAGAAGTAATGGATTGAACTAGGTGGGTGTTCGAGTCGTGTTTAAGTTTGGCGTTAAAGTAAAACGCCCAAACAAGGTTGTCATAGTAGGGACTCCTAAGTTGGAGACATCCGAGCCAACCCCAATCGCGGAGTTGGTTGAGGTATTTGAACTGAAAGATATTTGCTCAAAAGTTTAGATCAATGGGACGAGATATTTGAACGGCACAGGTTGCAAAATAGGTGTTAAATTTTTCGAGGGCATTGTGTTCCTCGAAACATTTAATTATCGAAGGGTGATCTAAGGGAGCGGAAGAGGACTCACCTCTAGCGCATTTAGGTACGAGATGTACGGGGAGACATGTTATCTAGGGATAGGTAGACTAAGGTTTAAAGGGTCGGTTTAAGAAGTGTACATGCAGAAGAAAATAATTATACGAATAATTGGTATCCCCAGCAACAGCAGATGCAAATCTAAAAAATTAATGCATGTGATGATTTTTTTCAGAAAACCCTAAAAAATAACATAGAATATCCATAAAAATATACCTAAAAAGACTAAACCCTAACTATGTTCTTCTAACACAAGTATAAGTAAAAATAAAAAATAAAAAAAGATTAAAAAAGAGGATTGTAGGGTTTACCTTAAAAATGTGAGAAATGAAGAAAATTTGGGGACTTTTGGTAAAAATCTTGTTGAAAATGAAGTGGGAGGCACGTGGGAGACAAGATTTAAGTAAAAAAAATGAAGAAAAATGGTGGAATATGGGGTTGGAGAGGTGGGGGCCGAAAATGAGGGTTGGGGTTTTGGGAAAAAGATGGCTGTTAAAAAAAATCACTGCTAAGGTATATATATGCCCGGATTTACTTGTCAACGTCTACCAATAGAAGTTGACAAGTTTAGGTAGAAGTTTACTTCTACCGATATCTCATGAATACAAACCCAGAAATACCACTTAGGCACAATTCTACCGATACATCCCTGCGTACTACTGAAACAACTAATCAAAAAATGAAAAATTATAGGGAAAAAGGTAAAAAAACACAAATAGATAAAATCATATATACCATGTTTAAACAAATATGTACAAGAAAATCAAGTAAAAACATGCTTGAAAAAAATCAAAATGTGGAAAATAAATTTACTAACATACTCAAATTTTAATCTATGATTTAAAATACTATCCAACTTGATTATATTACATATTTCAAACATGCGAGAATTAATAGAAACAAGGAATTTACAAGTTTGCACGTATAATCAAGTAATATATCCAAAGCATGCATAAAACAACACAAGTGTCCAAGAATTTCAATAAGATTATACAAGAAGCTTATGAAGCCATGTTCATTAGTCCTAACTCTCCCATAATTATCCAAAATCTCTCATTATCTAAAGGCTTTGTAAAAATATCGTCTAGTTGATGCAAAGTATCTACAAACTCTAGTATTATGTCACCTCTTTGCACATGGTCTCTAATGAAATGGTGACATATTTCTATGTGCTTTGTTCAAGAGTGTTGGATGGGATTTTTGGTTAAGCAAATAGCACTAGTGTTATCATACCTTATAGGAATGTGATCCATATCAATTCCATAGTCAACTAATCGTTGCTTCATCCAAAGAATTTGAGCACAACAACTACCTACGGCAACATATTCTGCTTTGGTTGTGGACAAAGCTACACTATTTTAGTTCTTCGAGAACCACGAAACAAGCATGTTTCCTAAGAATTGACATGTTCTGGAAGTTCTTTTTCTATCTAACTTGTATCCTCCAAAATCCGCATCGGAGTAAGCATGCAAACTAAATGATGAATCTTTGGAACACTAAAGTCTTAGGTTTGGAGTGTCCTTAAGGTACCTAAAGATTCTCTTAATGGCTTATAAATGTGACTCCTTAGGAGATGATTGAAATCAAGAGCATAAACAAATACTAAACATTATATCCGGTATACTTGAGGTAAGATAAAACAATGACCCTATCATAGACCTATAAAGTTTAGTCTTAACACATTTACCTTCTTCATCTTTATTAGGCTTTGTTGAAGTGCTCATTAGTGTTGATTGAGGCTTCAAGTCCTCCATTTTAAACTTCTTGAGAATTTCCTTGATGTATTTGGCTTGATTGATAAAGATGTCATTTTTAGTTTGCTTGATTTGGAGCCCAAAAAAGAAGTTGAGCTCACCCATCATGCTCATCTCAAATTCACCTTGCATAATCTTAGAAAATTCTTGACAAAGAAGTTCATTAGTAGCACCAAAAAAAATATCATCAACATAAATTTGTACTACTAAAATATCTGTCTTTAGTTTTTATGAATACGATGGTGTTTACTTTACCCCTTCTAAAGCCATTTTGAATTAAAAATTTGGAAAGTCTTTCATACCACGCTCTAAGATCTTACTTCAAACCATATAGAGCTTAGGGAAATTTGAAAACATGATTTAGAAAATTTGGATTTTCAAAACCGGGAAGTTATTCAACATAAACTTCTTCGCTTATAAAACTATTTAAAAAAACACTTTTGACGTCCATTTGAAAAAGTTTGACATTGTTTGAACATGCAAAAGCTAATAATATTCTAATGGCTTCTAACCTAGCTACCGATGCATAAGTTTCATCATAGTTTATACCTTCCTCTTGGCTATATCCTTTGACAACCAATCTAGCATTGTTTCTAACAATGTTACCATTTTCATCAAGCTTATTTCTAAAGACCCATTTAGTTCCTATAGTTGAATGATCACTAGGTCTATCAACTAAATTCCATACTTGATTTCTTTCAAATTGATTTAATTTTTCTTGCACAGCCATTATCCAAAATTCATCATTTAAAGCATCATCAATGTTTTTAGGTTCTATGCAAGAAATAAAAGCAACATAATTACAAGTATTTCTAATTGAAGATCTAGTAATTACCCCTTTAGATGGATCACCAATGACGTGTCCATCCTTAACATATGAAAACTCTCTTGGGAGGCTAGATTCTCTTTCAACCTGAGTTGGTTCTTAGAGTTCATCAATTTTAAGTTCTTCAACCAACTCACTTACGCCTTGATCTACATGTGATGCTTGATTTTGCTCAACTTGATATATTTCTACATCATCAAAATCAATAGATTCCTTTCTAGAATGAGAGTTAGATTCATCAAAATTAACATGTATAAATTCTTCTACAACAAGGGTTCTCTTGTTAAATATTCTATAAGCTTTAGAATTTGTGGAATAACCAAGAAAAATACCTTCATCACTTTTGGCATCAAATTTTCCTAAATTTTCTTTTCCATTATTCAAAACAAAACATTTGCAACCAAAAGGATGAAAGTCGCTTATGTTAGGCTTTCTTCCTTTAAAAAGTTCATAAAGAGTTTTCTTCAAAATAGGTTTAACCATAGCTCTATTTATAATATAGAAAGAAGTGTTTATGCCTTCCGCCCAAAAATATCTTGGCAAATTATTTTCACAAAAACATGTTTCTAGCCATTTCTTCTAAGATCTTATTTTTCCTCTCAACGACTCCATTTTGTTGAAGGGATCTAGGTGTCGAAAAAATTGTGACTAATAACATGTTTCTTACAAAACTCAGACTAATAACTTTGGACAAACAACCATTAATCACACACACATTCACTGATCATCCTTTATAGAGTAAGAATACTTACCTTACAATAATATAAAGTAAAGATAATCATAATACATGAAAGTAAAATGGAACTCACCAGAAAATTACAAAGTCTAAATAGCAGGTCCTTTGCCTTTGTCACTCAGACCTTTTGTAGCATCTTCAGCTAAAAATAAGGTTATTTAAATATATCATATTACTACTTCATTGAATCTAAACATGCATACATAAAACGTTAACGTTTAACCTAGAACCAAGATTTCCTTCCTTACATACCAGTCTAACACTTATGCATGTAGAATCAAAAACACGTAAATAGCCTTAAAAATGACATAGGTTTCATCAATAATTACCAGAGAGCTATTGCAAACGTATAAGTTGGTTGACTACAGTGAACCCAACTTCAGACAAGTTTTCTGGACTTTGGTTTTTCCGAAAATGCAAGAAAGATCAAAGAGGAAGATGAACAGAAATAAAATGTAAAGATTTTTCAGTGAAGGCTCTACTATCCTTATATGTCTAAGCATGGAGACAAGGTTTAGTGGAAAAGTCAAATAATTCCACTAACACTTCTGGTTTTCATGATTGAGTGCACTTATAAAAAATTAAGTCTTTTCATCTACAATTGCTTAGTTCCATTCTAATTAAGTCACAATTTAACTAACTAAATTTCCATATTTAATAATAAACAAATCCATTCAATTAGTAAACCAAACGAATTTGCCAAAGCATTTGGGTGGCATACACTTAACGGATGAGTCCACTAAACCTCAGATACTTGCCAACACAAAGAGTCTGCCAAGTGGCATATACAAAGAATTCAATACTTAATCAAAATAAACAATTTATTTACTCATCTCTACACTTAATTCACCAAAATATTCTAAACAATATTTAGATACCAAGGCTTCGCCAAGCGAGCTGTTACAACTCTCCCCCACTTAAAAAATTTCATCCTCGAAATTCATACCTGAAAAATAACTGAAGATATTGCTCTTTCATTTGGTTTTTTCTTTCCCATATAACTTTTTATGTATTATGTTTTCTCCATAAAATTTTCACTAAGAGAATTCTCTTATTTCTTAGCTCTTTTACCTCTCTTGTTAATAGACGAATAGGTTCTTTTTCATAAGACAAGTTCGGTTCAACCTCTAATTCTTCAATCTGTTCAACATGATCTAGATTTGATTTATATTTATTTATATCTTCTCAACATAGATACATGAAACACATTATGAATCTTTGACAACTCAGGAGGTAAAGCCAATCTATAAGCTACATATCCTACTTTCTCTAAAACTTAATAAGGCCCTACAAATCTCGGACTCTATTTTCCTTTTTGACCAAACCTAATGATCTTCTTCCAATGAGAGAATTTTAAAAAATACTTTATCACCTACTTCAAAATAATTTTCTTTTCACTTCATATCTACATATGGTTTCTGACGATCTTGAACAACTTTTAAACTATTATGAATAACAAAGACCTTTTCTTCAGTTTCATGCACCAACTCAAGACCTACTGACTTTCTTTTAATAAGCTCCATCCAAACACGTAAGTGTTTTACATCTTCTTCTATATAAAGCTTCAAAGGGAGACATTTTCAAACTAGCATGAAAACTGTTATTTTAAGCGAACTCAACCAAAGGAACAAATCTTTCCCAGTTCATTCCAAAATCAATTACAATGCTTCTCAACATATCCTCCAAAATTTGAATAACTCTTCCAAACTGGCCATCGGTTTGAGGATGAAATGTAATACTGAATTGCAATTTAGTTCCCAAAGATCTCTGTCACTGATTCTAGAATCTCGAAGTAAACCTTGGATCTCTATCTGAAACTATGGAAGATGGAATCCCATGCAGGCATACTTTCTCAGCAATATAAAGCACAGCTAACTTCTCTAGAAAATAAGCAGAATTCACTGGTAGAAAATGAGCTGACTTAGTAAGCCTATCTACTATTACTCATACATAATTTTTCCTTGAAGGGCTGATGGGTAAACCAGACACAAAGTCCATGGTAATTATATCTCACTTCCATTTTGGTAATTGCAAATGATAAAATTTACCCGAGGGAACTTGATGGCCTGCCTTAACTCTTTGACAAGTCAAACAAGTTAAGACATACTCTACAATTTCTCTCTTCATACCAGGCCACCAATATGAGCTCTTTAGATCTCTATACATTTTAATACTTCCAAGATGGAGTGAAAAAGGTCACTAATGAACTTCTCTTAACAACTATTTCCTCAATCCATCCCAGCTGGTACAAACATTCTTCTCATAAATCTCAACTCACCATTTTTACCCAGACTGAAATTTGTTACTTTGCCAAGTATCATTCATTGCTTAAACAATTCACAGTAAACATTTCATCTGCACTTCTAATATTAGTGAAAGAAAAGTTAGCTTCACAACTAATTTTGCCAATAAGGATCCATTATCAAACATACTTATTTTTGCTCAGAGAGATAATAATGCTGCCACAGTCTTTCTACTCAAAGCATATGCTAGCACATTTGCCTTATCTAGATGATACTCGATGATCATATCATAATCTTTCAGTAGTTTTAACCATCTTCTTGGGCACAAATTCAGATCCTTTTGAGTCATCAAATACTTCAAACTTTTATTATCAGAAAATACATGACATTTCTCTCCATATAAATAATTTCTCCATATCTTCAATGTTAAAACCACTGTTGCTAATTCCAAATCATGAGTTCGATAGTTTTTCTCATGAGGTTTAAGCTGATGAGATGCATAAGATATAACCTTACCCTTTTACATAAGTACACAACCCAACCTATTCAAAGATGCGTCAGTAAAAACTGTGTACATAACACCAGACTTTGGTTGTGTTAATACTGGAGCTTCAGTCAAAACTGTTTTCAATTTCTCAAAACTCTGCTGACATTCATCATTCCACACAAACTTTTCTTTTTTCTTCAATAATCGAGTAACTGGTGATGCTAATACTGAAAATATTTTCACAAATCTTCTGTAATACCCTACTAATCCTAAAAAACTACGGACTTCGAATATATTTTTAGACAGATTTCACTCAAGTATTGTTTTTACCTTGGCAAGATCTACTTTAATACCATTAGCAGAAATAACATGTCTCAGAAAATGTACTTCTTTCAGCCAAAATTCACATTTACTAAAATTAGCATACAACTGATTATCATGCAGAGTTCTAAGCACAATTCACAAATGTTCTTTATGATCATCATCATTCTTAGAATAAACCAATATATCATCAATAAAGATCACTACAAGTTGATCTAAGTATGGCTGGAATACTTTTTTCATTAAATACATGAATATTGCAGACGCATTAGTCAAACCAAAGGGCATTACTAAAAATTCATAGTGACCATACCTTGATCGAAAATTTGTCTTAGGCACATCATCACCCTTAATTTTACCTGATAGTATCCAGATCTCAAATCAATTTTGGAGTAAATTGTAGCCCCACATAACTGGTCAAGCAAATCTTCAATCCTAGGAAGAAGATACTTATTTTTTATTGTTATCTTATTCAATTTATGATAATCTATACACATGTGCATTGTTCCATCTTTCTTTTTCACAAACAGAATTGGTGAACCCCAGGGTGATACACTTGGTCTTATAAAACCCTTATCTAACAGATCTTTCAACTTCTCCTTTAGTTCTTTAAGTTCTAACAAGGCCATTCTGTAAGGAGTATAGGAAATAGGTACTATTCCAGATTCTAATTCAATAAAAAATTCTACTTCTCTCTCAAGTGTCACTCTAGGAAGCTCCTCTGAAAATTCTCTTACCACAAGAACTTGATTAATTTCCTTTCTTGACTCAAATGAATCCATGATATAAGTCAAATAATCATTTGCGCCCATAACAATCATCTTTCTAACAGATACAATAGAGATTATTATGTTCGTCAAACCAGTTTGTATACCAGGCATCAATACCTCCTTACCCTTAGTAGTTATCAGACGTACACCTCTACTACAACAGTCAACTATAGCATTATGTCTTATCAACCAATTCAACCCCAAAATAGCATCATATTCATTAAAACTCAGTAATAACAAACTTGCCAAAATGTATACTCACCAAATACCAATGGACAATTCTTTATCAACTTATTCACCATAGTACTTTAACCCTAAGGATTAGTTACTAACACATTGGTTTTATAATACACTACTTCGAGACTTAGACCCTCTACAACCTTACTGCAAATATATGAATGCGTAGACCATGGAATAATCAAAGCATAAATACTGATTATGAGAAAGGAAAATTTACCCGTTATCACCTCAGACAAATCAGCATCCTCTTTTACTTTCATCACATAAGCTCGAGCTAACACTCCATAATTTGGCTTACTAACATCTTTCCTCGATGCTCCCTGCATTGAACTAGACTTTGCTGCCATTCCTGATCTAGTCTCTTGTTGAAAATTTTGAGGTCCTCGGATAGACTATTTTGTGCTCGCTTCAATTTTAGATGGAAAATCATTAAGTAAGTGATCTTTGGATCCATATCTATAACATGCCCCTAAACACTTTCTGCATTCTCCACCATGATTTTTACCACAATAATCGCATACATTGCTCATCATTCCAGAACCACCGAGCTTGCCATCAAAGCAGTTGATCTACTGAATCCTTCACGATTGAAACTTGTAAACTGCAAATCCCTTCTTGAAGCTGGGTAGATCTGACCTCTAGGCCCTTTAAAACTTGCTAAAGGTGAAGGGTTTAACCTTTCCCACTTCATCCTTTCCCTTTCAAGATTCCTACTTCTATCTCTGATGATCGTTTCCATCTTATGGGCCTTAGCTGTCATTGCTCAAGAGTTTTACATTCAGAAGCTCCCACTAATGCACGAATTTTATCCCTTAATCCCTACTCAAATTTATCACACGTTTCCTTCTCTATCTGAAATATGTTCCTTGCATAATGACTAAGTCTAAGGAATTCTTGCTCATATTCCATAACAGACATTCTACCTCATCTCAAATACAGAGATTCCTTCCTTATTTGTTCAACATATATCTGGTTTACATATCTTTCCCTAAACTTTTCCAGAAAGAAATCTCAGCCAATCATTTCTTCAAGAGTTACGCTAACCAAGGTTTCACACCTTAGATAAGTTTCCCCTTCTAACAATGATATAGCACACAAAAGACTATCTTCAGGAGTACATTTCAATTCTTTTATCACTCTACATAAATGAGATAACCACTGTTCAACCACAATGGGATCATCACCTTTATCACCAAGAAACTAAGGATAAAATTATAATTAAGTTTTGACTCTTCATTTATTAATTACAATACTATTTAATAATTGTGTCATTCCACTAAAGTACCATGCTTGAACTCTCCCTTATTATATATCATTAGGAAATCAACTTAATAAATGTTTGTCCAATGACCTTGTCATAAGAGTGTTACCCTAATAGAATATCCTTAACCTTTTTGGGTTAAATCTATTCATCCAATATAACTATATTTTATGTCACGTTATGTAATACATCATCTTTCATGAAAAAATTCAATTACTATCAAATAGTTATTAAGTCATTTTTTCCTAGACAAATCACACGTAGTCGTATAACTTTTTCATTTATCATGTAATGTCAATGAAAGGACATCATTTACCCTTTATTGGACTATGAAGTCCACTATTGTAAATGAAGCTATGTTATGAAAAAGTTGTATACCCAACGTACTAGCTTTCTGCTTTTTAGTTATTTGAACTCGGGCTTTTAATACATCAAAATATATGACTCATGCACACATAATCAATCACTTAGTCAGGATTGAGGTAAGCCACACTATGAACGTCACAAGTGAATTAATCCATAACTAGATCTAGAATTAATTCAACTTGGGTCCTATCCGATGTATTGTCAAATTAGACAATCACATCTATACCTCTATTATATTGTAGGAGTAAACCACTTCGATATCCAAGACAATGTATCTCCCCTTTTGGACTTGATAAATGGCTAATAGTCTTTTAATCAATATGCTCAATTTTGATTATCAGACTATGAATCTTTTAGATTACTTACCAATACAAGTTGTCTTTTCGTATTATGATTTATCCACGTAATGCAACTTAGCATTAGTTAAACACTAGGCAATCAATGAGTCAATATTTGCTTACATTTTTCTTTACGTGTAAAAAATGTTGAGTACAAATACAAACAATATTAATATGAATAATGGAATTTTATTTAAACCAATTTGTTCGAAAAATACTAGTATAAATGACGAAAAAACTACACTTAGGGTACTAAATCCTAACACTAAAATGCAATAAATTGTTTAAAGAAAGAATTTGAGATGAAATATCTTGGAAAAACAAAGTTTTGTACAGGAAAGATCAATAGATGTATGAACTTAAATATTTTTTGCAAAGATTTTAAAGAAATTCTATATGGATAAAGCACATTAAATACTCAAATAGTTGTAAGATCACTAGATCTAAGTAAAGACTCCTTTCATCCTTATGAAAATACCGAAGAGCTACTTGGTCTTAAAGTATCATATCTTGGTGCTAAAAGGGCATAAATGTATCTTGCAAACAACACACAATTTGATACAACATTTGTTGTAAGTTTGTATGTTTATCTTTTCTCTAATACACAAGCATTAGAATGGAATTAAGGATATATTTAAATATCTCATAGGACAATTGGTATAGGCTTGTTTTATTCAAATGATTCAAAGTCTCAATAAGTTGGCTTTATAGATGTTGGATGTTTATCATATTAGCATAGAGATTGATATCAAATGGGATATTTATTTACATGTGACGGTATAATCATATCATGACATTCAATAAAACAAATATTAGTTATTGTCTCTTCAAATCATGTAAAATTAATTGCAATGCATACGGCAGACCAAGAATGTGTTTGGCCATGACTTTTGATTTAATATATCTAGAAGATATGTAATTTACCTCTACAAAAAAAGGATGTCAACTATATTATTTGAAGATAATGCAACATATATAGCTTAATGAAGGAGGATACATCAAACGAGACAAAACGACACATATTTCACCAAAATTATCATTCACTCAAAATATTAAAAGAAAGGTGATATAGAAGTTGATAAATTCACTATAATAATATTTGACAGATTTATTCTTCAAGGCATTACCAACTGCAACATTTGAAAAGTTAATTTATAAAATTAGAATGTGTCAACTCAAAATTGTTAAGTGGCGCCAACTTTCATGTCATCAACTTATCATATTATCCATCACATCAACACAAAGTTAATAGCATTAGGGCTTTCACGGAAGTGTATAATTTGAGGACTTAATTGATTACTTGTTTTTTCTATGATGGGCTCACTTGTAGGCTCAATTGATTATTAAATTACTTATAACGGTTTTTCATTATATTAAGCATTGAAATTTTAAACTAAAGTATAGTTCCAAACAAATATTTTTCAATCTAACTATCAACTTTAGCGGCAATTGCCGGCTTAGGTAAGAAGTACTTAAAATACTATACATGGTTAGAAACAAACCATGTCAAATTCAAGGCATTTGACACCAAAACGGATGACTTGATTGATAAAATGAGTTGACTGAAATGAGATATTAATTTGAAGATTTAATTGAAAAGCTTTGAAGTTGAAGATCAATTTAAAAGTTAACATATGATTTAGAGACTTTTATTGAAAATAACCCAAATATAATTATAAATTGGATTGCACTCACCATTTATATTTAAAAAGAATTGTATATCCCTCCATTCAAATCATCATATTTATTACACAACAAAGATTTAAATAGAAAAAGCATATGATATAATCATATATTTCTTTGATATATATATTTAGAGGTTGTTATGAGGAGCCAATAAGGAGCTCCAACACGTGAAAGAAAGAGTGGCAGTAGCAAATTATGGTGACCCCCAGCTAACCTACTCATCTAAATACTAACGGAATCTATATTCAAAGAAAAGAGTACCAATGGCATATTGCTTGCCATTTGTATAACATAGAGAAAAAGAAATTTATTAGGCCATTAATTCCAATCCATGGCTTCCTCTGCTCGAACCGTTGAGGAAATCTTCAAAGATTACACTGCTCGAAGAACCGCCATCCTTCGTGCTTTAACTTTGGGTAATCCTTTCCTGTTTTTCCCTCTCTCTTTGTATCTCTTTAACGTTACCCTTCTTTTCTTCTCTCAGATGTAGATCACTTTTATGGACTCTGTGGTCCAGGTATTTCCAGATCTCATCAACTTGTTTTGTCTTTGCATGTCCATTTTTCTCAATTTCCTCTTTAATTCACGTTACTCATATATAGAAAGAATTTCTGGATACATCAAATTGTAATAATAATAGCAATGAAGTTACTGGAGATTCAAGTTGTTTGATTTACAAAAGCTTTTTTGTTTGGGTTATAGATAGAGAGAATTTATGCCTTTATGGGCATCCGAATGAAAGCTGGGAAGTTAGTCTGCCAGCAGAAGAAGTTCCAGCAGAGCTTCCTGAGCCCGCCCTTGGTATCAATTTCGCTAGAGATGGAATGAACCGTAAAGATTGGTTGTCCTTGGTTGCTGTCCATAGTGATTCCTGGTTGATTTCCCTCGCTTTCTACCTTGCTGCTCGTCTTAACCGTAATGAAAGGTACTACTAACTTCGTTTCTGAGTTTTATTTTGTTCTCAATTTTGGTAGAAATCTATCAAGGAGGGATTCTTTCCCTTTTTCCCACTTCAAATCCGGTGTTTGTGTAATGATGGTTCCCAGGTTTCAGGGTTTAAGCTCTAATAACCATTATGCAATACAAGTTTAATAGCTATTCATAAGTATGATAGGTCCTACACATATGAATGATGATTAGTGTATTGAAAAAGTAATGGAGAGGGTCTCAACCCAGTTTTTAGATTATGCAAGACTGGAAAGCAATTGCACAAGTAGTTTCTTGTTACTTGATATATACATGCATAAGTCTCGTGCCTAATGTTTCATAAGCTTCCTGTTTATAGAATATACAAATTATATTTGTTCATTATGATTTCGCTTTACAGGAAACGTCTATTTAGTATGATGAACGATCTGCCTACAGTCTTTGAGGTTGTAACTGAAAGGAAACCTGTTAAAGATAAACCAAGTATAGAGAGTGGGAGCAAATCTCAGGGCAGCACTAAGGTTAATCACTGAAAAAACTTTCTTTCGGGCCTGATTAGTGCAAATTTTGGATTAATTGAGGCATGGATAGCATGATAGCAAGCCTAATATTCCCTACAAGAAAGAAAGATTTTCTTGTGATGCAGGGTGCTTGATCATTTAGTATTTTCTGTTTCCAACTGTGTTCTTCATTTTCTAGAGATCGAGTGATGGACAAGTGAAAAGCAATCCTAAGATTGCTGATGCGGATTACGAGGATAATGAAGATGAACACGGAGAAACACTATGCGGTAGCTGCGGTGGAAATTTCAATGCGGATGAGTTTTGGATTGGGTGTGATGTTTGTGAGAGGTGGTTCCATGGAAAATGTGTTAAAATAACACCAGCTAAAGCTGAGAGCATTAAGCAGTATAAATGCCCATCTTGCAGCATGAGGAGCGGCAGGCACTGATAGTCGGAAATGGTAAGAACAGGACATGATCCATCTCAATGGCTGACAAAGTAGTATAGCAAATACTCGTGTTAGGTAACTAATGTTTGAAGTTTATATCATCAAAATGTAAGTTTATGATAGATGATTTGAAGTCAATGGAAGTTCTACTTCCTTACTGATACCTTTATTTGCATTCAACTCATTAGAATTTGTTAATTTGTAGCAATTTGTCCGTACGCTGGCACATTGAGGTGGTCTTTTAGACCTAAGAGATCGATTGAATTTAAAACGTTCTGAAGTTCTACTCTTAAATAATTACGACAATTTAGGACATCCTTTGATCCTATCAATATGTTCTTAGAGCTTATCGTCAACTCGACCTATTATCGGTCCAACCTCTTTATAACCTCCCACAGACAAGTACCACAAGGCAAATGCTCTTTATAATCTCCCTCAAATAAGTACCACAAAGCAAATGGTCGAGAGCTATAATAGAACGCCATCCTAGTTGCCCCGATGGCTTTAGCTAAAGAACGCTTGAGATGGACTGGAGTAAAGAGCTTCATTATTGGTGGGAGGAAACAGTTAATAGGCTCAGTCATGAATGATGCTATTTTATTGAGGTTCAAAGGAAATTTGATGATAAACATCGAAGCTCAGGTAAGAATCCTTTAGAAACTTAGCCACCCCTGCCCCCAACAAAAGCTACCGAATCAGTCTACCATATCATCACTGCCTTCGTCTGTGTGTAGTCCTGAGTCAAATGGAATGGATTTCTGAACCCACTCGGAGGCTGACAAAAAATGAAATAACAACCCAAGCTCTGAAAAAGCCTGGAGTTGAAGATAATTGGCATCATTTAATCCAAATGCCTCCAATGGGGAAAAAAAAAACATACTTCTTAAAGCGGAAGAAAATAGCAGCTTTCCCTGGAGTATGCTAAAGCACTACTTGATTCAATTCAATCCCGTGTTCATGTTGTCAAATGTCAACCAGAAACAATATACCGAAAAGTTGGTAGTGCCTTCCTAACTTAATTATGGCCACAAACACAAATTAACATTAGCAGAGTGAAGGAGACGAACAAGATTGTAATCCACTAGCATCAAACCCCGTTTAATGCAGAGTCCTCTCTCCCTCCCCTCCCCTCCCCTCCCCATACAATCACAAGTGATACGAGAAAGCAAAGTCTAAGATATACATGGGAACGAACTTGATCTACTTACGTTTTCTTGCATGGTTGAATTAAACCAACAGCTAGTACGATTCTACTCATTCCCCAAATTCAGAGAACCATCCTTCATCAGCTTTATGCTTAGACTGTTGAATCTCCCTCTCGAGTAATGTCGAGATGCCTTTCTCCAATCCGTACCAGTTTTCATCATGGCTGCAAATTCATCATAGCTGATGCGCCCATCCTACATTTACAAAATCATAATATTGTCAGTTAAACTAGAACATGGTCATATGAATTTATTGGTGAAGAAATTTTGGATCACCTTGTCAGTGTCCACTTCTTGGAAGATGTCATTTGCAACATTTGTACAATCATCTGCTCCATCCTCCATCAATGCATCCCGAAGCTCATCGGGCTCAATAAAACCATTGCCATCTTTATCAAAGTAAGAAAAGGCCTTCCGAAGATGCTCATCATTGGCCATTCTTTGCAGATGGAGAGAAACAGCAAGAAATTCCCCATAGTCCAATGTTCCCTTCCCATTAGCATCAACCTGTTGTCAATATGAACCTTTTAGAATTAAAAATGGAAAGTAACATGACCTAAGCTACGATGCCACTATTTTTGTTAATGTGGATGTTCAAATGCAGCCAAAGGTAGCTATCAGATTCAAATTTGATGAAAGTTTAGGAATGAGATAAAAGGAGGGGGAAGTAGCGCTAGCAATTGACTCTAGTATTAAAATATCAGAAAAGTACAACCACAGAAACAACTAAAAGTAAAATCTTTGATCAATACCATACAAATCCTTCACGAAAACAATCTTAGGCTTTGCTTAATAGGAAAGATGAAAAACTAGAGGGGGAGAAAAATAGAAAGAAAATATATTATTATTCTTTCCATTAGTGTGTGCTTGGTAAGAAAAATGGAAAAATGAAAAGAAAATTAATTTTCTTTATATCCAATGCTAGTTAGAGTTGAAAAAGAACAGGAAAGAAAATCACATTTAGAAAATGCATAATCTTGTAAAATGCACACTAAACTTCCACCTTTCTTAATTAGAAATAATTGGTTTAATACATTATGAAGGAAAATGGTCATCTATCCTATTTTCTTTCGTCTCATTTTTCCTTCCTACCAAGCAAACTTAAAATTTATTTTCTTTCCATTTTTCCACTCTTCATCCATCCTTCCACTTTTTCACTCAACCAAGCACATCCAAGTTTGCAAAGTAAAAGCTGAATGCCCTACGGTCCAAAAGATTAGTCTATTCTTACAAAAACTAAACCAGGTTCTTGCTTATCTGCTTGGAAAATCTAGTCACACTAGGAAATCTTAGCCTCCCAATGACATGGTTTTTGTCAGTGCAAATTTGAAATTGCAGGAGGTGAGGACACTGGCGGCCAAAGGCCATCCACTCCAACTTGTTACTTGACCATACATCGAACTACTTTAAGAACATACTCCAGTGGGGGGAAAAGAAGAGAAAGGTAGCAGACAATAACGTTAATACTAACAAATAAAGTTACTGTAAGAGACAACAGGAGATACCAAATAGGTGGCCTTCAATCTACTCAAATAAGTTCCAATAATAACATGCCTAGGTCAACTAATACTTATGAAGTATTGACTACACTCTGAAAAGGTATATTGAATGAGAAACAGAAAGAAATTTGACTGCTATTTTGCTAGGAATTAGTACAAACCAATAAAAATAAAACATCATAATACTTGTTAATTTATAGCAGAGTGTAAACCAAAACACACTCACAGCTTCAATGAGCATCTGCACTTCAGGCTCTGCAAGCTGTGAACCATAATTTTTAAATCCGGCTTTCAGCTCTTCGACCGAAACAATGCCATCATTGTCAGTGTCCATTTTATTGAACATAACTTTGATATCTTCAACTTCTTCAACGGATAAGAACTCAGCAATAACCTAAATCAAATTACCTTTTAAGATTCCTGTAGCTATGAAAGAAAAATAATAAATGATCTAGCAAAATTCTTAGTAATGAACCAACCCGTAGGGCTTTTCTTTTGAATCTGTTCATCATTGAAAATTGTTTAAGCCTTGACTTAACAACATCACCAAGAGGCACATTGGGGGCTTTTTTAGCGTTTTGGAGCCAAGGATGCTCTGTGAAAAGAGGAAACAGATTTAGGCAAACTATCAGTAATTATTAACATTTGATGTAGAGCAAATCAGGAACATAGATCTTGGTATTTTAAAGTAACCATGGAAAGCTCATATTAGTAAGGCTTTAAGTGTTATATTTGACGTGAAGAAAAGGAACATTAATCATGAAAGGATGCGCCTAAATGCCTATGCATCTCCATCCACCTCCCTTCCCTGAAACATGCACAAGAGGAGTAGCACAGAGGAAATGTCAGTACCAAGCACTTGCTTTGCAGTAAGCCGGAGCTTTGGGTCTGGTTCCAACATTTGTCGGACTAGATTCTTAGCACTCTCTGAAATATTTGGCCATGGATCCCGTTTGAAATCTATTAACCCACGAAGAATTGCCTGTGCAACACCTTGTTCAGACTCTGCATAAAAAACAGGTAGGAATAACAATTCAACTCACTCTGAAACATCATACATCACACATCCACCATATATGCATGCATCCGCATGGGGACAAGGGAACTCAACAAAAAGACACTTACCAGCCCAAAAAGGAGGAACCCCGCACAACAAAATATAGAGAATGACTCCTGCACTCCATATATCAATTTCTGGCCCATAATTCCGTTTGAGAACCTCAGGAGCCATATAATATGGACTTCCAACTATCTCAGAGAATCGTTCCCCTGAAATTTACACATTGTAGGCTTTAGAACACAGTACTAAAGAATAAAATCTACAACCAGCAAGAATAAAAAGAAAAGTGGTCAAACACTAAGTAGACAGACTTCATACTATTTAGCATAATACTTGCTCTTCCATACCTCTATCAGTATCCCCACACCACATCCTGCCAAACCATGCAGACTTTTTTTTCTTTTTTTTGCAAACAAAAACGGAGAAATTATTGACAAGATAGAAGAATCCTTAATTTGATGGTTATATTTGAAAATTATAAGCAAAACTTTTTTGAACAAGAAACCATCAACTTGCTGTGCCTGCTACTCCAGTTTACAAGCAACGGAAGTATATAAAGAATTTATAAAAATCAGACTCATCCACATCTTTGGCAATAGGATAAAATCTTCACAAAACCAAAGCAGACAAAAGGTTTTATAGCACACTAAAGCATCCCAGACATCAGACCATTCATATGACAGAAGGGAAATCTACTAAATTTGAGACGCTTCAGCAAGAGAGGTTAACCAGTTATACCCCATGACTACCCACCATATGAAATGGGAAATTTTGTATCAACCAAACAAAGGTACAGTTCAGAGTTTCTCTTAGTGTGAACACAAAGATATATTTATAGAAAGTGCCAGGTACAAAAATGACTAACAATAACCATTATGCATCTATATGAAGGAAAAAGATTGGAACTTAGAATCAGATCACTGCAATGTGCAGCCGTTTCCAAATCTAAAACTTATAGTGAGCACAAATGTCTAGTCTCATGCAACGAAGGAGAGGAAAATATATATTTTAATGATAAGAAAAGATATGATCAAAGAATCAAGAGTTTCTTGATTGTGATGGATAATGAATACCAACATAAGTAACTAACAGATAAAAACAAAACTAAAACAACTGTAAGAGAAAAAAGAGAAGTGGGCTCAACACTTCCACAATGAGAGGAAAAAATCAAAAGTGATTCTGATGCAGAATCAATGGTAAATGAGAAAACTACTTTAACAAAGGCCAAACCATGCACTATCTCATTCTTAGGTTCGTTAATTTCAGGTAAAATAAGTGGCTAGGAACATTGATCCGAAGGAAAAGCACACAAAAGCTACCTTTAAAGCATGAGCAAATAAAATTGTTAAAGTGCGTATTTCGTCACTACAAACACCATAAACAGATAAAAGCACGCAGACTACAGCCATCAGCATGTCCAATTTGAGAAACTTATATCATTCTTTATGTACTTCATGTTTGGAGTCAAATATGTTGTGACAAAATCAAAACTCGGGAGGGCAGATTACTATATCTGCTAACTGATTAAATAAATTCAAGTTGCTCCGTAATAATTCTGGCTAATATGGTGCATTCTTAAAAAGGCACTCACTTGTTTATGCATTTAAATTTCAAACAACTTACCAGGCTTGAAAAATATCGATAACCCAAAATCTATAGCTTTTAAAGGCGAATTCTCTTTCTTATTAGCGAACAAAAAATTCTCAGGCTTCAAATCTCTATGAATCACTCCATGCTTATGGCAAAGCTGAACCACTTCCACAATCGTCCTTGTAACTGCCGCGGCGGCTCTCTCCGTGTAATGTCCTCTGGCGACGATCCTATCAAAAAGCTCACCACCTTCGCAAAGCTCCATCACCAAATGAACCGCATTGTCGTCCTCGCAAGCTTCTTTCAAGCTCACGATACTAGAATTCTTCGGCAAATGCTTCATAATGGCAACTTCTCGCCTCACATCTTCGATGTCCACGGCAATCCGGAGTTTCCTCTTCGAGATCGACTTACACGCGAGCAACTCGCGCGTGCCTCGATCGATGCAAAGATAAGTAACGCCGAACTCTCCCCGGCCGAGCTCACGATCCACGAGGTACTTCTCCTCGATGTTCTCCTTGGGAACTCCATTGAGCACGGTGATCGGTGGCTTCTGCTTGGAAACGGAATCTTTACGGCCATGATCGTGACCGGAGAAGTTCGATTTAACGTCTTCCCTAGCTACCGCCGCTGGAGATCTACAACAATTCCCCATTCTGCCAAAAACGCAGCCTTTATCCTTCGTCCGGATCTCGTGGAACCAAAATCCAAAAGAAAACCCTAACTAAAAATGCTTAGCTAGGGCTTCACATTATAGTTAAAAAAAAAACAAACTAAACAAACAAGCCCTATCTTCCTAGCTTCTGCTCCTATAGAGGGAATCGAAGTAAAAGAGAGTGATTCAAAAAGAAAGAGATTTTGGAATTAGAGAACAGTACGGCAGCGGAGCAGCAGACACTTTAGTAAGAGTTTTCGTCTTTTGATATTTTTATTTTAGTTCTCATTTTTATAATCTTAAAAAAATAATCAAATTAATATCATCCAGTTAGGTTGAGGGAAGAGAAGTTTGTTACTCTTTTAAGATTGAATTTACGATTAATAAAAAAGCATTTCAAGAATTTTGATATTATTTAGAATTTAAATCTAATTAAAATTTTAATATAATTATTAAATATCGAAAAATTTTAGTAAAAAGAGAAAAAGAAAATTTTTAATCTTTTGTTTAAGTGTGGATGTTGTTTGGTTCTCTGAATTTGTCGGCTCATTGTAGAAAGACGGAAGGGAACGGGACGGTGTAATGTGAAAAGAGGGGAAGGGTGGGGCTGTGGGATTATTCATTATAGTGAGAAAAAAAAATACTCTTTTTAATTGCTGTGGGTTGGTTGAGTGTTTGCGTGAGATGGGGGACTTGTGGGCATTTCAACAAACAACTAGAAAACAGGCAGAATGATATGACTCGAATTTTGAAATTAATTCAACAACTCATTTTATTATCCATCCCTTTTGCTTTTATAAGGATTTCTTTTCAAATGGTTGAAAAAATAGTAGATTTTCTTTTTTAGAATTTTATTTTTATCCTTAACCTTTTCAAAGGTATGTTAATATTTTATTGACATTAACATCATTACAATTTTGGTTGAATGACGTGATAGGGTGGACTAGAAGAGTAGAAGGTGGGAGGAGGAGGAGGAGCCGCTAGATATGGGTGAGACAGAGATGATGGGCTCGATCAAGATGGAGGTGAATGATTACATGATTATCGAATGTCCAGTTAGGGTGAGAATAGAGGGTTTTATCTTGTTTAAAGAAAAATTAATTGGGCAACCTTCGCTCAATGGTGATTAAAATTTTGGCTTTGAGGAAGAAGATAATATTGCACTAATGACTGAAGATGTCATTATCAGTAGATTGATGGATTTTATTGTTAATATGCTTCAAAAATGGTCCATGATATTGTTGAAAAAAGTATGGGTTAACATAATTGTTGTCTACCTATTGGTTACAATATCAATTTCAAGGTTTTGCACAATTGTATTTACTCTTTGAGGAAAGCATTGCAACAAATGAAGTTGATAAATATCAAGAACAATTATTATCTAGTCAAGTTTCGTTCAAAGGACAACTATAATAGAGTGCTTGTTAAAGGGTCATGGATCGTATATAGGCGGTACCTTATGGTGGAGCCATGGTTGTAGAGTTTTTTAGTGTCCCAACCATTACTATTACAAGTTGTAGCACGGATAAGGTTGTCAAGATTAACAACTAACTTATACAAGCAAAGTTTCTTAAAAGCCATTGGCGAGATGATTGGTTTGGCCATCAAGATCACTTACAAGATAGATATTGGAGAACAAACGAGATTTGCACAAATGGCAATTGATATTAATTTGAGTAAGCCTCTGATTTAGAAAATTTTGATTGATGGTATAATCCAAATTTCAAAATATGAGTCTCTCCAAACAATCTGTCTCCTGTGTGGGATATAGAGTCATGTTAAAGATTAATGGCCAAAAGCTTACAAATCTACTATGGAGGATGAGCTGAAAAAGAAGGTGCAAAGGTCACAAAGGAACCCATGAACAATATGGAGAATGAACAATATGTAGATTAAGAGGAATTTAGGGAGCAATCAAATAATGGCCAAGCTAATCCAATTATTGAGCTTGAAAAAGAAGTGAACAAGGGGTTTACTCAAGGGAATGACAAGCCTAGTAAAGTTGGCTAAAAGAAATGGAAGGGGAAAGCTTATTGGTTTTAACCAATAAAACAATTAAAGCAAAAATTCATTTGAAAGCTGGATTGAAAGTGGGCCAATAAACTGTGACACAGGCTGGGTAAGGATTTCCAATTGATAAAGCCCGTCATTTTGTCATGGCAACTTGATAAGGTAACAGATAGTATCGATTCAAATTGTAATCTGAAAACCAGAGAAAGCAAAATATTGATCACAGGATGAAGATAAAGGCTAATTAAAATAAAAAAAGATAAAGGTAAGAGAGACGTGAATAGAAAAGAGGTGAAATATTGTTCCTCCTTGAAACAAGATGTTTCACAAAATATGATCAGGTAGGATAGTTAAAGAATTTTCACGAAATATTTCAAAAGAGTTGAAATTTCTTCTCAAAAGAATAAAACAAGAGTTCTCGCAATAAAAGAAACTCTAGGGTGTTTTCATAAACAAAATAATTTCAAGATAAATACAAATCAAAGAGGTTGGCCATATTTATAGAAACCCAAGCCATAGAGCTCAAGCTGCCTCAAACTCTTATAGATAACGGTAAAATTTATCCACAAGAGTTTAAATTAGATCCTAACTTTCTAACCATCAGAATTTAAACATAAACAAAGACTAATAACTCATACTAAGTCAAAATTCGTCCATTTTAAAATAATGTACTGAATTTTGTGATTATTTATCACTTAAATAATTCTAAAAATTAGAGTAAAACAATATTAAGTGGGCATGTCAACAAATTAGGCTATAAATAAACTATTTCAACCCAAATGAGCTAAATGAAGCCCAAATGAACTAAAACAACCCAAATGGCCATATTCTATATTAAATGTGCATATGGCCCATCTCTTTACATCCGGGTTTCTCTCAGGCTTATTAAAAACGACGATTTAACCCCACTACTTGGGCTTGCATCCTTGTAACAGTATGAAACACTACCTTGAATGTTGGTCTTTCCCATCCCTTCTCTTGAAAGTTTTTTGACACATTAAGTCAAGCTTTCAGTTGCTTAGCTTTGGATCGAGATGCCTATTATGCAACCAAATAAAAGTATTAAGATGGTGAGTAATATAGGAGCATGGACTTAAACACTCAGTTAGTGTATGACAATGATGGTCATCAACAAAATAGCAATAGAATAGGCGCAAGTTCATTAGGTGTTAACCGTAGTATGAGTCAGATGGTACCCATTGTATTAGCAATGGATCGATTGATGGGGGTGTTACTTTCTTGATAAAAGGGATGGTTAAACAACTATGATCAATTGAAGATTGTCTATCACGCATCTTTTCTCTGGTCAATTTTTTTATTATGGACTTATGTATGTTTGTATGGAATATGCAGGGTTGTGGCAACCCGATTTTCACAAGTTTGTGGATGAATATAAAAGAGAATTCTGACCAAATATTTTAGTTTTCTTAGAAACTAGAATATGTAATAATAAAGCAAATAAATTTATCTCTAAACTCGGAGTTCTTTTTTTCTTATCGTGTTGAGGAAAAAAGATTTTTGAGCGATATATAGGTATGTTGGTATCATTCAATATCAGTGGAAATTCTTTATAATAACTTTTAATTTGTTTATTATTGTATATAAGGCCAGAATTTTACTAGCTACTGTTATGCTACATTTATATGGTAAAACCTCTATGGAACAAAGAGGAAGGCATTATGGGATCATTTGGCATTCATTACTTATAATTTCATTGATGAGACATGGATTATAAATGGTGTTTTAATTCAACTTTGAGTCTTGCAGGTGGAAATGGAAGCCAAGGTCGTGCGATTGCTTCATGCAAATATTTTCAAGAGTTTCTCAATCATAGTTGCATACGGGATATGAGGTTTTAAGGACCAAAATTTATATAAAGTAGCAAAATTGTTTTAGTACGTTTGGATCTGTATATTTGTAATAAAAGATGGGATGACTTATTTTCCGGCTATGATAGTTAATCATCTTCTAAAGTTGAAATCAGATCAAATTCCACTACTAATCATCATAAGTGTAGTGGAGAGTTATCGAAAGAAGGTAACTTTTTTGTGTTTTCTGGGCTAGCTTGATCATCTTGGATTTAGTGATATGGTATAAAAATAACATGTGCAATCATCAATCAATCACAAAGATAGTGGATAGTTTTAAACAAAAATGCAATGACTAGTGAGTGGAACAAAAATGTGTCTAACAACTTGGAGAAAATAAAGAAATAGGTTATAGCCAAGCTATCTTGGTTGCAATATTCATTTAAGACACACTCTAAAAGAAACTTGAGAAGGTTGGATTGTGAACTTAGGGCTAAGCTGTAAACAAATTATGAACCATGAGGATCTTATGTGGAAATAGAAGTGAAGATCAGAATGGGTAATGTAGGAAAATCGAAATACCATGTAATTTTATAGTAGAGTTATGGCACACAAATGGAAGAATTATATTTAGGCTTTGAGACTATCCAATGGAGAGTGGTTCTTTGATAAGTTGACTCTCAAAAGCGAGGTAAATCCTTTTTTCAGAAATCTTTATTTTGTGGAAAGGGATGTTGTTGGCAATCTCCCAATACAAATATGTTTCCTGCAATCAATGTCAAGGATTTGAATACTTCGGAAAAAATGGTAACTTATGATAAGGTTAAATGGATTTTGTTTGAGATAGCACTATTAAAAGCTCAAAGGATAGATGGATTACATCCTTAGTTTTTTAGAGCTAGTAGGAAACGGTAGGCTTATCAGTGTACAACATGGTGAACGAGGTTTTTGTAAGGAAGTTTGTTGATTTGACATTAAATAAGACCTTGTTAGTTATTATCCCCAGAGTATTGAGCTCCGAAAATTTATCGCAATTTTTCCCAGTTAGCTTATGTTCAATCTTGTATAAGATAATTAAAAAGGTGATTGTTTGTCAAATGAAAGGGATTATGTCACATTTGATTGTCTAGATTGACAATACATCGGATAAGACTTAAGTTGAACTTATCCTGGATCCATTTTTGGATTTATTCACTTGGGACGTTCATAATGTGGCTTACCTCAATCTTAAGTAAATGACTAACTATATGCATGTAACTCATATACTTTGATATATTGAAAGCCTATACTCAGTTAGTATCAAAGCTAAGAGCTAATATGTTAGGTATATGACTTATGTATGGCATGATTTCACCTACAATAGTGCAATTCAAAGCTCGATTAAAAAAGTAAATGGTATCCTCTTGCTAACATTGTATGAATTATGAAAAAGGAAAGTGGCCACCCTGAAAAATTATTGTTATTACTATTTATTAGTAATAATCTTTTTCATTGTGGAAGATGCGATGGTGAACATAAGATAAAATAGTATGATATTGGTGAATATAGTTAATCCAAAGAGATTATGGATATCCTATGAGGATAACAAAGTAATGACAAGGTTATTGGATAAAACATAAATTTAAATTGCTTTCATAATTATATATAATTGAGGGTTTAGTCATGGTACTTTTAGTGGATTGACTTCATAACTAAATAATGTTAAATTAATAGATGATTAGTCAAAACTTATTTACAAATTATTTAAGTCCAATCGGTCCCTCTGTTAGCTCAAACACAGGCATGTATAGATTGCATTAGAACTGATACGAACAAATTAAAATTATGAAAGAGAAATAGATTACATGTATTACTATCCATAGTAAATGTATTTTCTCGAAAGGAAAAAGAGATGACTTAGAAATTAATTTAATTTCTTTGAGTTATTATTTAATTATTGTAATTAAATAATTGTGTTCAAAGTGAAAATTAAATTAAAAATTAAATTAATTGGTTATCACAATTTTATTAAACATGACAATTAATTTATTTACTCATAAGTTCTAATACGATAAAGCTGTCATGATTTTAATGGAAACAAAATTGGGTTGAGAAAATAATTTAATTGAATAAAATAACATTTTGGGATAGAAAACTTATCATTGGGTTATATGAGCTTGTTTTAATTAAAATTGGACTGCGCATATAATTGTACCTTGGGTTATATGAGCTTGTTTTAATTAAACTTATCATTGGGTTATATGAGCTTGTTTTAATACATGAAAGGCTCAATGAGCCCAACAGTAATAGGGGTAATGGTACATTGGGTATCCTAGTGTGCATGTGTTGCCCACCATATAAGAGTTTTAGGGGAACTTTGGATTTCTATTAAAATATTTTTTCCTCTCTTCTTGTTCAAGTAGAACTCTTGTGATTTTTCTCATAAATATGGATTATGGGATAGCCAAATTGACACATTAGTTATAAATGGATACTATGTTCAAATTTAGAGAAATTTATGTAGCTACAAAATCAATTTTATTTTTCCTGAGTACTCATAATAGTAATTTCGATTTTGGTTACCATAGAGAAAGTAACTTTTTCCATTGAAAAGTTACAGCTTTCATTATGTGGTCGGTTCATGATAAGAGCACACTTTCTTAGCAACTAAGGGTTTGACAATAACGAAGAAGATTGTTTAGTTGAAAGCTAGGAATCTACAAGTCTCGCTAGTCTAGAAACACAGGTAATAAGTTTGGTAAATTTTATTGCTTTAGACAACACAACAAAGGTTCATGTTTTATGAAAATTCTTTAAATTTTGTTGCGTAACAAAACCATTTTCATAAACAATTTTTCCAACAAGATGACTACGTGTATTGGGTACCTCGTGATGTGGGGTGGGCTAAGGTGACTACATATGGCTCTGTCAATGTTATTGACAAATTGAGCTTGACTAGTGGTTTATATTGGGATTTGAATAAAAACTAGATTGTGGAATTTTGTAGAAACATCGATATTAGCTCAGTTTTGTAGGAAAAATTGTGAGCAATTTGAGACTGAATACAAATTTATTTGGTGAGAGGATGTACCCATATTATGGTCGAAAGTGATAGCAAAATTGCAATTGATCTATTGTATGATGTGAATGCCTCTCTTTACCATATTCATTGGTCAAATATGTGCATGAATTGAGACTGATATGTTGTGCTTTGATTTTCAAATACATTCCACATAAAGTCAATTTAGTAGCAAACAGAATAGCCAAACTGTCAAAGGAACACCACCAAGATCTTGTTTATTTTTTTATCAGCCAACTGCAAGTATTATCGATTTCTTGAAACTAATAAAGTGTGTAGTATATTTGGCCCTTTGTTGCGACAGTTTGTTTTGTTTAAGGGAGTTGCTCCCTTATTCATAAATATATATTATATTAATATTTAATTACATCAAATGTCTTTAAATTATTATTTATGTAACATCTCAATTTTCAGTGGTGCCGAAAAATGCAATTTTAGAATCTCATTTCCATAAGTTGGGTTTGTAAATAGTAAAATGAATATTTACAGGGTTAGTATAAAAATATATTAAATTTTGGCCCATCAATTTTGTCTATTAATTATTCCATTTAGGTACAATGATTAAATTGTAAAAGTTTTATCACTATAGATTTTAAATTGACTAAAGACTTAGGGACTTAAATAGCAATTATTCAAAGCACTAAAGTGACTAATAGACCATTATTATTTATTACATAGTGGTTGATGGTGGCTTAAGCTAATTAAATTAAATCATAATTAGCTTAACTAAAATAGGTTAATTAAAGTTAAAAAAATGTTTAATCATAGTATAAAAACATATTTAAGTGGAAAGAAAGAAAAGAGTCTTCATCTTCATCTTCTATACCCAATTTCTGCAAAAAAAAAAGAAAAGAAAAATTTTCTAAGGGTTTCAACATTCGGTCCCTCAATTTGTATGCATTTCTAAGTTTTTTTCTTATAATTTTTATGTTTTTGAGATCATGGGAGCTTGACTTAGGGCTAGTTTGGATGGGCGGTGTGTTTACCTCCGGTGAGGTTAAAAACAGCAGTGGCGGTGAGATTAGTTACTGTAGCGGTGAGATTAAAAACAATGGTGGAGTGTGTGTTTGGATTCAAACGCAACTGTAGCGGTGAGGTGAGAATAAAAAATGACTATTAAAGACATCAGATTAGAATTGATATATAATAGAAGTTTTTTAAATTATTTTACTTTTTTAAAATTATTAAAATATGTGAATTTATAAATTCATTTAATAAAATATTAAAATTTATCTTCCAATATTTTAATGAATAATATAATTAATTTAAATTATTTATTAGATAAAATGATAATTATTTTTAATTTTTTTATAGTTAAATATTTTTTTATAACAATGATAAATATTATTTTCACAAATAGTTTAACATCTGAAAACAAATAAGATTGGGAAAGAAATTAGTTTAACATCTAAGGATAAAATGGTAAATTAATAAATTAAAGTAAGGGTATTATTGTCTTCTAAAAATGTCTATTGCCCTACTGGAGCTTTTACTACCAGTCAGCTTAAGGTTGTCCAGTGTAGTAGAAACTCCTCACTGTGCTAGAAGCCAACACATCCAAAGGCTGTCCACAGTCCAGTCCAGTGCAGTGAGATTGATAATAAAGGGGAAAAAAATTCAACGCACTGTAGTGTGTTGGCATCCAAAGGAGCCCTTAGCTAGCTCATGTACCAATTTGCAAAATTTTTAAAGTTTTTGAAGTTTTCCATTATTGATTTATTGAAGAAATTTGTGTTAATTTGATAGAGTTTAAGCTTAGATTATGAAAAAGGACTAAATTGTAATACTTGGTTGTTAGTTTTGTACATAAGGACTAAAGTGAATAAATTATGAAATTGAGGTAAATTTTCAATAATAATAGATAGTAGAGGGTCTATAATGAATTTAATTGAGGTTGGTTTTCAAACCGAAGCTCAAAATTTAAAGTTACAACTATTTCTGTTTTAGGAATTAAATTGAATAAAATGTAAAACTTTAGAGAAATAAAAAAAATAAAAAATTTATAGGTTACATATCATGGCATAATATGAAAAAATATTATTGATGATTTGCCTAAAATAATTGTTTAGATCGAGAATTGGATCAAATTAGAGATAACCGAGGAAAAACCAAAATTATTGATCAATCCTTGAAGATCCAACTTGTTTGCTATTTTGACTAAGTAAGTTCATATGGTGTTTTTATGTGTTTAAGTAATTATGTATTTAATTTATGTATGATTGATTGTGGATTAATTTGGTTGTAATTTGGTATGAAAAGTGAGAATTTGACTAAATTGTAAAATGATGGTTATATGTGAAAATAAGGCCCATGTGAATTTAGTAAAGGTTAGAATATGATTGTCATGTCAATTGGGTTTTGTGTGCTCTAGTACGGGATTTACTACAGATGATTACTAAGGTTTAGCATTTTTTGCGAATACCCAAATACATATGACATAGGTTTAGCTTGAATGAGTAATCTGGTGTCGTTTTAAAGGTTTAGCCCGGACGAGTAACCTACATGAATATACTTAGCTTGAACAAGCAACTGATGTAACGGGGATACTTGTGTATTCGAGTAATGTCATGAACATATATGTGATTACATAATCCATTGATTGGATGAGATTGAAAATTTGTTGTACAAAATGACATGAATTGGTATGATAAGTGATTGAGATGTTATTTGGTTTGATTACATGTTAAATCTCACCTTGTTGTTATTGAGATTTGCCATGTCTAGACAATATATGTCAAGCTAAGTAGCTTAATGTATTTAATTGAAAGTTAAGCTAAGTTTTGTTTAATGCCTATGAACTTACTATGCATCTTATATGCTTACCCCGTTTGTTTTCCCTTTTCTTTCTAGATCGTCACCTTGCAGAACACGTCAACCTATAGGGTTTTGAAGCTCACACTATCCTATCATAGAATTGGCAACTTTTGATCATTTTGAGTCAAGGATTGTGGCATGTATATAAGATGTCTTGGTATTATCCTTGATGTATATAAGTATTTAGGAGTTTAATATGGCATTGAACTTGGTTAATATGATTTAGATGTTGGTATTGGTATGTGGTTTAGAAATGCATGATTTGGCATTTGTAACACCTAGTTAAATTGGTGTATTTTGATTTATATGCTCGAGATATGTATGGCATATGAAATTGCATGTTTTAAAGTGGATTGACATAGGTAAATTTGTGATGGAATGACTTGGTGAATATGTGGTAATTGGCATTGGATTGTTGAGGTTTAAATGATGTACAAGTAATGAATGTTATGATGGAAGCTTGAACATAGTTGTTTGAACTTTTTGGCATGTTTTGGTAAGTTTTGAGACAATTGGGAATGATATTTTGATGCATCTTTGAATGGTTGAAATGGAAACTTTGGAATAGGCACCAAATGGCTCAAATTTTACCAAAAATAGGGTCCACGTCTTTACGACCAACTTACCTCGTCATAACGTCGGCCAACAATAAGTGACGTTGCAATGTCTAGTGGCTTGACATCGTGACGTGACATACTATTTTGGCGACATCCTGACATGGAATAGATTACGTCACGAAGTCGGTCCTGAACTTTTAAAACTTTGCAATTTGGTTCTATTTTGTATTCAGGTTGACAAAAGAGCTTTCATAAGCTCAATCAAGACCCCAAAATGATGTATTATTGTAATTTGATCATGATTGATGTTTGAATACGTGTGAAAATGATTATTTTATTGTGAATCTGACTGTAATTGCTTTAACAATGAATGTAACAACCTATATCTTGGATCCGGCGATAGGATCGGGCGAAAGGTGTTATAGTTTAGATATTAGATTAATCCTTAAATTACGAATTATCAATTAGATCTTTAAAGTATCAGTATTGCATTAATTAAGTTTTCCCCAACAAAACAAATCTCACAATAGTTTAGTTCATTGTTAACCTCGTCGACTCCAAGGGTGACCATTGCCTAACCTCTTATAATGAAAATGAGGTAGAGGTTCATGCAGTTGACTTTTTCTCTATCAACCTCAAGAAGAAGGCTTCTGATGGTAAAAGAAATCTAGGTTTTGGTTTGAATGTTAATATAAGCTTTTTCTTTTTTCTATTTTCACTAAAACCATTTTCCTTGATTTTTTTTCATAGTTTCACTATTATTGATAATGTAGACTGGGTTGTATCTTCTCATTACTAAAACTGGAAATGATAAATCAATAATCAATTATGAGGTAAGAAGATGATATCGAAACTCTTTTATTTGGTTCTTTTCGAGAATCTTTCTATAAACCTTCTTTTAATATTTTTAAACAACTTGAAAATATAATTTGCAAATATCAAAGAACCCAGAAAATCATTTGGAGATTTGAAGTGAAAGGAAGAAGAGGATCATTTTAATGCTTTTGTTGACCAATAAAGGTAACTAGAGTATGAGTGTTAGTGGTGGCAACAATGGAGTTATGAAAAGAAGAAAACTAAAGAAATGAAGGGAAAAAAAGAGGGAAGAGAATAAAGAAAGAAAAACAAGAATGTTAAAGTGAGAGAAAAATGAAAGAATATATAAAATTTTAAATCTATAAAATGTTCTATTTTGATAAATAAAAATAAAAAAATAAATTAGAAAGAAAGATACAGAAAAAATGTAAAGAAAGAAAGAAAAAAATTAAAAGATTAAAAAGAAAAATAAATTAAAAATAAGTAAAGGCACCACATGTCACAAAATTATTAGTTTTTTTAAAAATATATTTTTATATTTTAAAATAATATATTTAATAGATTATAATTTTTTTATAAATATTTTTTTTGAAATTTTATATGCTTTTCTATTTTTCTATTTTTACAATTTTTTATTTTTAAAATTATTTGATAAATATAATTATATGGCATTGCTTATGTGGTTTTTTTAGCCACATGTCGCTATATGATTGGACCACATCATCATTGATCATAATTGACTAATGGTTGGCTGATGGAGACATATATTTGAGGAAAAAATAGTTTAAGTATGAATTTTGATTAAAAAATATTTTGATACCAAAATGGGAAAGTGAACATAGTTCAGGGGCAATTTTTATATCAACCCTTAAAAAAACACCATCAATAAAATTTAAGAAATGTTGATTCCTTTTTATAAATGTTTCATACTCAAATTGCTCGTACAACAAATATATGTGTGTGTTTATAATTCAATATTCGTGTTCTAAATATGCTCTATTTCATATTTTAGTTAGCATTTAATATCCAAGCTAATATGGCAAAAGTACTATGGAGGCCTTTGTACTAAAAATTATATTGCATTTACTCCCTTTACTCAAAAAATGGACAAATTAATCCTTGCACATTAGATGAAAGAGCAAACTAGCCTTTTATGTTAAAATTTTCATCCATTTCTACTGTTAAAAATTGACGTGACTGTAAAAATAATCAAACAGTTATTCGTGTCATGCTGGAATATAGGGACCAATTTTTAACAATAAAAATGGATGAAACTTTTAACAAAAGGACCTATTTGCTCTTTAATCTAATGTACAGGGACTAATTTACTTATTTTTTTAGTAGAGGGGACAAAATACAATTTGACTTATAATACAAGAGCCTTTATGATACTTTTACCAAGCTAAATTGATGAAATGACCGAATTGATATGATATTAATACTTTAAAGATTCAATTATAATATTTAAAAATTTAAATGGTAATTTTAAGACATTTTATTCAAATTTTTTTGTAAGAACAAATTTAAATTTCATAGATTGAAAACTTGAAAAAATAAAATATTTAGATTCTTCAACTTATATATTGAATTCAACGTAAAATCTCTTTCAAAATGATGATATTTAGGCATATTATCTTTGAGCACTTGAAAAAGTACAAGTAGAAATGGTCATTACACTTGTTTAACAGATATATTTGGTATTAAGGGGACGGATCTTGTCATTGCGGCCACTCCCTCCCAAAGTGGGTCTCATTTGACCCTTTACCTTTGTTGCTTTGCATTTGTTATCACTTCTAATTTGGTTGAAGTATTATCAACCCCGATATATTATGGTTTAAATTATATTTAATTTTTATTTAAAAAATAGATAAATTGATTTTTATACATTAGATCAAAGTGTAAACTAGTCATTTCTGTTAAAAATTTCATCTATTTTTATTGTTAAAAACTTACGTAATTGACGAAAGAACTAGACAGTTACACATGGTGTGTCACGTACAAAGATTTGTTTTTTATAATAAAAATGAATGAATTTTTAACAGAAGAACTAATTTACTCTTTTCTATTTTTGAAAAAAAATCAATTTATTCTTTAATATAATCTTAATAAAAAGAAGTAAAATATAATTTCTAATCTTTTTAGCCTCTAGTTCGTCCTCATTATTGTTGTTTGGCGAAAGTGAAATTCATTGTTGTTTGGAATGATAGGAAACCATGCTTTATTAATGGGCCCTCTTTGATTTCACAAAGCCCTGCACTGCCCACCTTACTAATGGTTTTCGAGGCATATACTCTTTTCTTTTTCTTCGCACTTTATATTTAAAACTCTCTCTTCTTTCTTTTCAAGAGATTTTATCAAGTAATTATATGGTTTTTGTCAATTATTTTATTTATGAGTTCTCTAGTTGCAATAGTTGTCAAAGTTAGGTACCATACATATTAATTAAAGACGGCCACTAAGGTCAATATTTTTCACTCAAGTAATGAATAGTGTTGGAAGCAACAATACAATACTTTATATATATACTATTTTCAACTCTTATAATATAATAATTTCTTAGCAACATAAAATAAAATTTGTTACATACATGTCATAAGTTAGATTAAGTTAATAGAAAACATAAATAGAAAAGAGAGATAAATATACATTAAATTTTCCATCTATTTTGAGACGATTTGACAAACAACGTAAGTTTAAAGACTAAAAGAGATGAATAATTAAATAAATGGTTTTTTTTTTATAAAATTGAAATGCCAAATAAATCATTATGCTAAAGCAATAAAAGAACTAGCATGACAAGTATATGTTTAAAGAAGTATTTCAAGATCATTAAGAAGAGGTTTAAACTTTAATCATACTAACAATGCTTTCAGTCATTCTCAACTTACAAATGCATTCACAATATCTTCATTTCCTTAACGAGAAAATGAAACGATAAAATATAATAAGTAAACTAAAACACATACACAAACTTTATTAAAACACATAAAGTTTCACACGACCAATAAAAACAATTACTTTTATCATCCAAGACCTCATATCGTATCAGAGATAGGTTAAATTCAAAACCTAAGTCCATCATGTTTATCATCGATGCCTGAAACTCTCTTTATATTATTAGTTCAAGAATTAAAGAAAAATTGAAGAAAATAACCCAAAATTGGGACTCAAAAACAAGAGAAGCTTAATTTAAAAGGAAAAAAAAAAGAAGAAACAATAGGAATAAAAAGGATAAAAAGAACTTCACTTTTAAAAAGAAGAAAAAGGAAACATAGAGACCACGCTTAGTTTAAAATGTTGAACATGTAAATGATTTATGATGTCAACTTTGGGTAAACCACACAAATAAATTTCTTAACTCTTATAATATAATTTTACTATAACTTTACTGCTTTGAGGGTTATATTAAATAAATTCTACATATTATTTGTTTCTGGAAAGGAATCTACATTTTATTATACTATGTCATTTGATTATTTAAAAGTTAAGATTGATGTTGGTTGAACATGGTTATTGTTATCAATGTAAGAGTATGTGAGTTTGAGTGTACTAAAACGCATTATCCTTCTATTTATGGGTTGGAGAGGGGCTATAGGTAGTTCTAGGCATTGTGTCAAAAAGAACAAATATGATCAAAATCTATAATGAGATTTATATACGGACAAGATAAATTTAATTCATATAAAATTTAGATAAAAGAAATTTATTTTGAATCACCTCAATATTCAATTTAAATAATAAAAATAAGGGTAAACTACATCCATGGTCACTTTTGTTTACCTTAGGTTACATTTTAGTCACTTATGTTTGAAATGTTACGTTTTAGTTACTTACGTTATCGTGTTATAACATTGTAGTCACTAAGCCGTGAATTGCCATTAACAGTGTAACGGTAAGTTGAGGTGGCTCGTTAAATCATTAGGTTAAATTATATAACCGATTCCCATATTTTTTTCATTTTGAGCAATTTAAATTTTTTTCTTTTATGTTCTTTGAATTTTCCCTTTTATTTATTTATTTTCCATTCTATTCTGTTTCTCCCTCTGTTTTCCTACCTTCTCTATTTCTTTTAACATATCAGGAAGTCGAATTGGTAGTTTAGAAAGAAGCAGGAAGCCGAAAGCCATCATTGCCTATAACCAAAACCCATACCATGCTTCTTTCTTCACTGCCAATTCAACTTCCTAATATGTTAAAAGAAATGGAGAATATAGGAAAACAGAGGGAGAAGCAGAAGAGAATGAAAGAAGCATGGTATGGGTTTATGGGTTTTGGTTATAGGCAATGATGGCTTTCGGCTTCCTGCTTCTTTCTTCACTACCAATTCGACTTCTTGATATGTTAAAAGAAATGGAGAAGGTAGGAAAACAGAGGGAGAAACAGACGAGAATGGAAAAAAAAGAAAAAAAAGGAAAGTTAAAAGAACATAAAAGAAAAAATTAAATTGCTCAAAACGAAAAATTATGGGGACCAATTGTATAATTTAACTTAAAATTTTGGTTTGAAATGATAATTTAACGTGTCACGTCAGCTTACCGTTACACCGTTAACAATAATTCACGGCTCGGTGACTAAAATGTTATAACACGATAACGTAAGTGACTAAAACGTAATATTTCAAACATAAGTGACTAAAATGTAACCTGAGGTAAACAAAAGTGACCATGAGTGCAATTTACCCTAAAAATAAATTATAATATATTTTAAATAATTCATAAATATCTAAATAATAAAATCAAATTGATAAACTGAACCAATTACATGTTTAAGCTCAATATTATTAATTACTTTGTGTGTTGGTATGATGATTAAGGTGTTCACCGTCCCAAATGTAGTTTAAGTTCGAATCACGTTATTGTTAGAGTTTTACTCTCCTCTAATAATCCAAAAAAATAAAAATTTTGTAATTTAGAACTAAGATGCAACCAAACCTGACCCGCCTGCCCCTGCATAGTTGTACAAGTGACCCAACAGCCTCTCTGTTTCAATTTGAAAAAAGAACTTGTGAAGAAGTGAGGCAAAGTCAAGACGTTATAATTAAGATTGTAGGGAAAACTCAAAGAAAGAAGCCGAAAATAGTATTTCTTTTATAAGGTTAATAGAGTATTTGGTACTTAAATTTAGTTTCAACCTTTAATTTAATACATTAGTTTTTTTTTTGTTTTGATTAAGTACTTATATTTTTTTTTTCATTAGATCTCACATGTCAAATATCCATTAGGTTTTATGATGCAGATTGGCCTGATCACTAGATTAAACATTAAAACCAAACTCATGAATCAAGTTGAAATTAAAGAAAAACTCACATACCAAATGATATATTAATGCCTTTTAAGATAATATCTATATTTATATATACATATATAAAGAAGGCACATGTCAATTGTTTTATTTTTTTACATTATTAACAATAATGGTTAAATTCAATTATGGTCCCTCTATTTTTTAGATTATATAAAAATTATCAAATTTCAATTTCAATTCCTATATTATACTCAAATTTGAGATTTAATCTTTATACTTTAATTTTTGACATAATTTGTTACCACATCATTTATAATGTCATTAGTTAGTCTAAATATTTTATTTTAATTAAAATGTTGACGTATATTTTTTGTTAAATTTAGGTCCATTACGATGTTATTTTTTTGACATGATTATCGAGTTAGTATTGTTTTAAGTTTTAGAATGTTACACAAATAAATTTAATAGAAGAATTTTAACAATGTTAACAGTTGAACGTGAATTTTTAAATTCGAAATTTATGAGGATTAAATTCCAAATGTACAAATTATAAAAAAAAAATTTGAAGCATATTATAACCTATAAAATTTAACTATTTAATAAAACAAAATCAATCTAAGGGTGTCTTTGGATTGGCGGAGTCTATGGTACGGTAAAATCTTTTACCTCACAGCTATAATAACTAATCTCATCACCATCATTATTTTTAACCTTACTGGAGGTAATTGCACCGTCCATTCAAATAAACCCTAAGGATCTGTTTAGTAATGCTTAAAAAAATATTTCTGGCTCCAAAAACACGTTTGGAAGAAAAGTTGTGTTAAACAAGCTGCTTTTGATTGAAATTTTTGGCTAAAGAAGATGCTAAAATTTTTAGCTTTTTCTTTCCCAAAAGTACTTTTGGTGTTTAACTACTTTTTCACCCCTCCAATAACATAATACTTTCTCTTTTTTTCTTGATTTTTAATTATAAATGTGTTAAAATCATTAACTAAAAATAATGTTTTTAAAATACTAATTACAAATATTTAATGGTTATATTTAAATATTTAAATATTTAAAATATAGTTTATATATTCTAATTAAATAATATTTATTACTTAAAAGTATTTAAAATTTATATTTCATTTATTAAAATATTAACAAGTTATAATAATCTTTTTATATTCTTACTCAAATATAATAATATTAACTAATTTAAATATTATTTAAATGCATATTTGTTACTTGATAATAACATGTCTAAAATAGGCATTTTATTTCTCAAAAATACTTTTTTGACAACTATTCTAAACACTTAAACTTTAAACCAAACTTTTCAAAAACACTTCTCTCAAAAACACTTTTCAAAAACACTTTTCAAAAGTATTGCTAAAGTAGCCCTTCAGTCGAAAATCATACGAGTGAGTTATATTATAGTGAGGTAAATGAGGTGTCATGCGGGTATAGATATGGGAAGAAGCCATTCGTGAGGGTGAAGCTAAGGACAAATTGATTGAAGCTATTGGGTGTTGGGGAACTTTTACTCTTCTCAATAACAATTATATATGTATAGTGTTGGCATTTAGCGGAACAAGTTACATAAAATTTCGTATTTAATATATGGGGGAACCATACAAAAAATTCAGCATCGATCTCATCATTATCTTGGTCTCATTATTTTTAATAACCACGTTAAAATTAATTTAAACAAACTTACGACATCCAAGACAAAATGGGACAGCTTTTGGGTCGGGATTTGACTAGGTTTTTCCCTTCTTTTTTCTTTGCTTTAATTTTTGAAAGGAAACTGAAAGGGTACATTGAAATATTGGGAGACGACTATTTCAAATTTTCAATCTCTATGAAATGGGTATTTTGAATATGTCAACTCATGTCTTGTATCACACATCATAGATTAAAGTTTGTGATCATTATACATGTAATGTCATATGGAGATTAATTGATTAAATATAATTTATTTAATTGATTTGAATTGATTTGATTCGTAGAATATGTAAAGAAGTTCATTTATTTAAAGTTTTGGTGGTTCAATGAAACACTCAAATAAAATTAGAGTTATAGGAGAAATATGTAAAGTAATCTTAGGAGATCTTGAAAAATTTCTTTAAGAATCTCAATTTGTAGATTAGCTTTGATTCCGACCGTGGATGTACTTTAAACTATATCATTAGATCTGGAGGAGTTCAAGTATAAATAAAAAAATTTCCTTTCATTTGTAATCCTTCTATTTACAGTTATTGAATATATTTGAGAGTATTTATTCAAATACTTTATTTGCATTACTTTCTTGTAACTTTTCTGTTTGATTTGTATTTCTTTATCTTTTATGTTTGTTTACGTTTTATTTCAATGCCGTAATTTTTTTATTTATAAATTCTCATCTTTCGAGAGTAAAATTAATTTAAACAAATTTAAAATAAAAAAATCGTTTGAAGTTACATAATTTACGAAACTTAAGTTCTAATCTCGTAACACTTGCATCAGCATCATTTATAATTATTATATTACAATCAAAATAAAAAATTTAGGGATGGTAAATGGGTTAAATTATAGATATATATATTTTCGGACCCAGGGTAACTATGTTTCCTAACAATCGTTTTACCACCTTCCACTTCTTCACTCGAGCATTTATTTTTTGTTTTACTATACACACCTTTGTTTTGTTTGACAGATATTCTCCTCGACCATCTTAAATAGAAGTGCATCAACCATTTTGATGAAGCAAACTGACATAAGGAAGCTCAGTTTAAGAATTCTGGAGCAGATAAAATTGCAAGTAAACTTCATTCAAGGACTATATTGTAAACCATAGATTCACTATTGATTTTCTTTTCAACTTATTAAATCACTAGTTCAACTATTACAAAATAAGATTTTTAAAAAGATTTTTATTTTCAATTTATAGCACGATGTGGGTGAAAAATAAAATTATACTAAAAAATATATTTATAAAAAATAAGATTTTGTTTGAAATGGTTAAGAAAAAATGTTAAAAATTATAGTGTTTTAGGTTTAAATCCTATTATGTGCGCATATTTTTCTATAAAATGTAAATAAAAAACACTCCCCAAAACAATATAATATACTTTATAAAATAATGATATTTTAGCTATTACCTACATAAGTTGATACTTAGTTGACTCGTCACACCAACTCAATTAAGGACTTAATGTATAGCATATATAGCAAAAATAAAATTAGCTTTTTAAGTCCAATTCACATAGTTTTTGACATTTTTTATCTAATTCAATCAGTTTAGTTGATTTTACATCAATTCAAGATTTAATAAAGTTTGACAATCATGAAAGAGAAAAAATGATGTGATGATGATGAAAAGTTGGGTTGATTTGGTTTAGTTGAGGGCAAATGGCCCAAAAGGACGAAAAAGAAGTCTATAATTTGAATTTATTGGGCATGGGTGGTGGTGTTGAATCCCATTACCATATCCCCAAGTGGACTTTCCATATATAAGAAAAGCTTTATTTCATGCATTAAACTTGACCCATTTGAATTAACTTTATATTCTCTTTTGAGTTTTGACCAACCATCTGTGTTCATGAAATTTCCTCATTATACTTTATTTTTCAAATTGCTCTATATTTCTCATTTTTAATAATTAAATATATAAAATAAAAACCAATAGCTTCCCCACCACATGCATACCTATATATATGCACACTTTAAACATTTATATTCAAATCATATTACATAATTTTAATTTTAAAATTTTCGGTAACAATTAGGTAATGAATTTTTTTTCTAAAAATATGATTAAAAGATCAAAATAAAAATATTTTTTTGGGTCAAAATCTGTTGTCGGTCTCTATACTTCATTAAAATTTGAGATTCAATCTCTATATTTTAATTTTCAAAATTAGATCTTTTTATTTTTACGATTTAAAAATCATAATCCAATCATAACATTATTAATATCTTTCATAAATAAATTGTCAATTTAACATGTTTGTTTTCTGTTAACTACATGCCTCATCATATGAAAACAGTTTAGTCAGCATGCCAAGTTAGAACCTTAAGAAAAGAATACTACCAATGTTTATGACTAATATACCAGAAAATGCCCATTTTTAAAAAAAAATTACAGAAATGGGCCACTTTTATTTAAAATAATGAAAATGAGCTGAAAATACAAAAACGCGCCGAGCTAGTGACATTTTCAAGGGAAAATCAGAAAAACGCGTCCAACTCAACACTTTTTTCCCTCCTGACCAATAAAACGCGTCCAGGTCAACGCGTTCCCCCCCAACGGTCACTTTCAACTGCTATTTTAAATAGCCGTTGCCCCCCAACACCTTCTTCTCACTCACATTCCTTACAATTCTCTTTTAATTCTCTCTTAAAAAATCTTTCAAATTTCTCAATGAACTCTAAAAAATCTCTCAAAATCTCTCTTAAATTTTTCCCTAAATTCTATGTTTATCTAAATTCTATTTATTATTATTTATTAATATTTTTAATAAATAAATTTTTATTAAAAATTTGTTTGCATTTAATATAATTTAGCAATGGTCGGGTCTCTAATCCATCTTGATAACAAGCACATCTCCGTCAACCAAATGCAAATGGTAAGAATAAATTTTAATAAATTTTAATATTGTTTAATTTTTTATTTCATTGTTATATTTTAACTTAATATTTTTTATAATTTTTACGTAAATAGGCGGAAGATTGAATTTTACAATGTCATATTCGTAATCTACCCGGTCCTCCATCACCATTGATCAAAACATAATTGAGGGAAGTCGATTTTTGGTACGTAGCCTTTGTAGCCGGGGGTGTAAGTTGGACCCGAAACTTATAAGCGCGTTGGTGGAGAGGTAGAGACCCGAGACACACACATTCTATCTTTCATGCGGCAAGTGTACTATCACTCTAGAGGACGTACATTTATAGTTGGGGTTATCCGTGGACGAGTTAGTAGTCACCGGGTCTATTCAGTCTGCTGATTGAGGAGCCGTATGTTTAGATCTTTTGGGTGCGATTCTAGAGACGATTTACTGAGGTCGGATTAAATGCCTTGGATACAAAAAAAATTTGCAGAGCTAGTTGAGGATTCAACTGAAGCCCAAAGAGAACGATATGCTTGGGCATACATCATTTAGATCATCGGGGGTATCCTGATGTTGAATAAATCATGAAATCTCGTCCATCTAAGGTGATTGCCAAAACTCATCGATTTTAGAGGAGCAGGTGAACTCAGTTGGGGGTCCGCCGTGTTGGCGAAATTGTGCCGGAAAATGTGTCGGGTGACATAACCAGCGAAAATCAAAATTGGTGGTTGCCTTTTACTCCTACAATCATGGGCTTGGTTTCGATTTCTATTTTTATGTCCTCGAGCGAACTACCCGTATACATTCCCACTTGTAACAAGGTAAAATTCAGTAGATATCCTCACGATTAAATTGATTTAAATTTAAATTTTTATGCTAATAAGTTATTTAAATAGGTGGAACCATGTACCGAGTCACGTGGGATTATCTACCGAGATTTAAGATATACGGCTTTTATTAGACCAACGATCGAAAGCGGAGGTATGTATTTATTTAATTTTGAACTATATGCAAATAACGTAGTCGATTTCTATTTAGTAGTATATTTAATTTTGAACTATATACAAATAATGTAGTTGAACTATATACGATCGGAAGCGATCGTTGTGGTACGCGTCTCCATTTTAAGATCTGTTACGCAACCTGGGACGTACCTCTCCAGCATCTGACACCACTATCATACCTCATTGTATGACGCGTCCCACCCACTATGCATCTTCTCCAATGTTTTCTGCTTTGCTATCCACACATTGCAATACGAAGGTGTGTAGTTGAATTGGCTACAAATATTTGTAATTAAAATGGAAACAACAGTCCTCAGATCCGTTTTAACCGTCAGTAGTATTATGCCTATGGTCATATCTGAATCCAACTTTAGATGATCCCGTGAAACATCTGCAACCCCACGAGTACATTAAATTAAGTGGAACTGTACCTAAAACCTTAATTAATAAAGCCTTAAAAACCTAGTTGTACTGTACTAGAGGCAACATACATATGCGGACCGGTGAACTTTTTTATCGTCCATAACCCCGTTTTTTTCTTCGCAGAAGCCATGGTTATTCATTAGCATCTATCATATCATATTGCCCACTTGGCCTCGAATGTCTCATATTTGGATTTAACAAGTGAAAGTTAACCCCGTTCTTGATGTTGTATCGCTTCAATGCAGCAAGAAAACCATTTTTACTGGAAAACTCCCTACCCACTTCCAAATCACTAGAATTTAACGAAGGACATGCGTGGCCAGGTCTCTTGTGTGGTAGTTCTACAAACTCCAACCCATCCTCTGTTGATAGATCAACATTATGTATATGAGTTGGGGGCAAGTACGCCATGAATCGTGGATCTACTTCTTCATCTTCACCCCCTTCACCGTCTTCTGGTTCAGTTGGAATAGGCTCTGGTTCAAAAAATAATACAACTTCTGAACCATCGGCACTGGGCTCCTGGGGTGGATCTATATCAGATTCATTTCCATCTTTATTCTCGAACCCACCAACATTTTCTATGTTAGAGGTCCCCTCGCCGGTGGACGTCGTAGGGAGCACATCATACCTTCTTGTGTACATGTCAGAATGTCAAAAATCACATGTCGATTCCCAACCACTATAAGTTATTGCCATTCCTCAATAAGTATTCCCAATGTTGAACATCGACCCATCGAGATTCATGTCCCATCCACTAATTGAGTGTTGTACAGGGGTAGTGTATTCTGTTCTACTACCAAAACTCGATAGTTTAGTATTTTGGAAATAGGCCATGGATGATGATCCACTCACTTACGAGGAGGCTATACAGGATGTTGATTCCAATTTCTACTACCAAAACTCGATAGTTTAGTATTTTGGAAATAAGCCATGGATGATGATCCACTCACTTACGAGGAGGCTATACAGGATGTTGATTCCAATTTCTAGAAACAGGCCATGGATGCTGAGATAGATTTTATGAAATCCAATACAGTGTAGAAACTTGTAGACTTACCGATTGGAATTAAACCCATAAGGTGTAAGTGGATCTACAAGAAGAAGAGAAACGCATAAGGGAAAGTGGAAACACATAAAGCTAGACTTGTAGGGAAATGCTACACATAGGAAGAAGACATCGATTACAATGAGACATTTTCTCTAGTAGTCATGCTCAAGTCTATATGCATACTCTTATCCATTTTCGTTGCTCTCGATTATGAGATCTGACAAATGGATTTAAAGACAACATTCTTGAATGGCTATCTTGATGAGACCATTTACATGGCTCAACCTGTAATGACCCAAAATTCACGGGCATTGAAAAAGTACATTATCAGGCCTTTGTCTTAATGAAATGGGTTCGTAAATAATTATTAGAAATATTTATAAGTCTAGTAGTGTGTTTAATTAGGTTTTAATTGAGTGAATTTAGCTTAATTAAGGGTAATTAGGAGAAAAGACTGAATTGAATAAAGGGAAAAAGTTGAATTATAGATTAAAAGAAAATATAAATAACCAAAATGGAAATTATGCCATTTGTCCTAATTAAGGCGGCATAAGATTGTAAAAATCTTAGATTTTTACAATGATTTAATTTTATAAATATATAAATTAATTATAAAGTATATTATTAAATTAATTATATTATAAATATTATATTAAAAAATAAATTAAATAAAGACAAATGTATGGTGATGATTTAATAATAGTGTATCAATAAAATACATACATTTGTAATAATTATATTTAATTATTAAATAGATATTTATTAAATTATTATATTAAATTATTGTTATAATTATTATTGTTATTACTATCAAATAAATTAAAATTATGACAAGTAGATGGTGCTGGTAAATACATGTGTAATAATAATAAACATATGTATTTAATAATAAAATATGTATTGCTTATTAATTAAGTAAATATATATATTATTATATTATTATAATTAAAAAAAATAAATGAAATGAAATAAAAAAAGGGGAAAAGAAACAGAAGCTTTCGAAACAAAGCAGGGAAAGGAGAAAAAGAAAAAGAAAAATTAGAGTTTGAAGGTTTAAAGCTTTAATAGGTAAGTCACTTAAGTCATTTTCTTTTAATTTTGATGTTTTAGAAGCTTTAGAATAAGGTTTTGTTGAATTTAAGTTGAAGTTTTGAAAGTTCTTAGGTTTTTGAATATAGTTCATGTTGAACAAAATAATGAGTTAGGGGTTTAATTGAATGAATTTTAAGTTAGAATTGATTAAAGGATTAAATTGTAAATTAGGTTATAAGTTTTGTGTTGTAGGGATTAAAGTGAAAGAAGTTTTAAATTAGGGTTATATTATGAACATTAGATAGTTAAGTAGAATATGGAAGGAAATTGAATAGAAATAAAGTATGAATTGAGTTAGAAAAGTAAATGAGTTAATTAGGATTAAATTGGAATTAGGGTATAAATTGAATAAAAATTCAATTATTTAATATAAATTGGTGCTGTATTAATAACGAAAAATTATTATTATTTTCGTAGCTAACAAAGAACCTGAGGCATCGGCATCGAAAAAAAAGGAGAAAGTTATCGAGGACTAAAACGGGAGATTTACAGTTTGTATTACTATAATTCAAATTACTTTTTATTAAATGTTTTATATAAATTTTATATTTAATAAATGAGTATAAGGCAAGTATTAATATTTGAGTTGAATGGTAATTGGATTGGATGGTGAATGTGTATGTATAATTGAATTGTATATTGATTTGAATGTGAAATTGAAATTGAATAGTGATATTAAATTTGGTATGAAAGTGAAAATTTAATTGAGATTTGGAATACCCTATTAACTAGTCGGGCTAAGTCGGGCTTTTTCGATTAGGCACTTTATGTGTCGTATTTCAGGCACTTCGTGTGTCATTTCAGGCACTTATGTGTGGTATACTGATCAGGTACTATGTACCGTTTTAGGCACAATGTGCCGTATTGGTGTGCTTGGGTTGGAATCCGTATATCCGTCAAAGTCTAGGTTTGTTAATAGGATGAATAACCGAAATAGGAAAATTTTAAATGAATTTGATTGATTGTACTATTGAAAATGTGAGAAAGTTGAATTGTGTTTGTTAGAGATTGACCCGATTAAGCAAGGAACAAGTAAAAATAGCAAAAGAAATTGAAAAATTGAACACACAAATTTAACGTGGAAAAAATCCTCCAAAGAGGATAAAAAATACGGGCAAAGATAATTTTACTATAATGGTAAAAGAAATGAAGAGTACAAAAAGATGGAGATAAAAACTAAACCCCGAAAACAAAAAGCCATCAAAACGTAAACACAAAATTCTCTAAATGTGTTATGAGTTCTAATATCTAATGGGTGTATTTCCTAAGATTGTAAAAAAGCCTATTTATAGGCTAAATTCATATGTCAAATAATAATAAAATAATCTAAACTAATCAGTGTTTGATTGAAACAAATAAACAGAGTTTAACTAGAAGATTATTTCTTAAATTTGACTGAAATAGGAGTCAAATTTAACAAATCTCCACCTTGACTCATATTTCTACAACGCCATCTTTGCCAAAGCTCACCACGAGCCTTTCTTGAACTATGCAGGGAATTAACTGAGTCAAATCTGTACTTAGAAACTGGAAGACTTCTAGCCTTCAACTTGTACACTGCCAAATCAAAACTAACCCGGGTCTGATTTTCACAAACACAGTGCCCTAACTTTTCAAAACCTACATCCAAAAGAGGATCTCTCTTAAACAAAATGGTCATACATTTTTCCCTCCTATGACCGAGTTGCCTCCACTCCAAACGAGTTGACTTGGACTCTGTAACGAATGAGGGACGTCCGATTTCACCAGTCACTGTAGAACCTTCTAGAATATAAAGAATGTCAGTTCTTTTACCTTTTAGCAAAACGAGAGCTCAACGAGATACTTTAATGCCGCTCGACTCGATATTGATTCTGCATCCTTTCAAGTTTAAAATACCCAAGGAGATGAGATTCTTTCGTAAATCAGGTACATACCTGACATCTGAGAGTGTCCTTATCATCCCATCGTATATCCTAATTTTAACAGTACCAATACTTATTACCTTACTAGATGAATCGTTTTCCATACGCACAACTCCACCTTCAACCGAACTGTATGTTGAAAACCATTCTCTATTGGGACACATGTGGAAAGAACATCCCGAATCTAGGATCCACTCGGACATGATGAGCTTGGAGTTATCGCTCGTTGACACTAACAAGAAATCATCACCGCTTTCCTTGGCCAAATTAGCACCAACTACATTTTCCTCGTTATTCTCAGCAGCTCTTTTATTTCGCAGTTTATAACAATCTGCTTTGACGTAACCTAACTTTTTACAATAGCAATACCTTTTGTTTCGTTTCTTTGATGCTATCAAAATGGAAGCTTGCCTAACTGTCTTGCTATCCAAATGAAGCTCATTGTCGAGTTTGTCTCTACTCAACAAATGACCCTTCACATCTTCGAACGAGGGTTTGTCTCTGCCATAAATTAGGGTCTCCCTGAAAGACTTGTATAAAGGGGGTAAAAAGCACAATAATAGCATAGCTTGATCTTTATCATCAATATGAACCACAACATTCTTTAAATCATTTAAAAGAGTAATAAATTGACTGATGTGATCTCTAAGAAGCTCACATTCGTTCATGCAAAACGTAAATACACGTTGTTTCAACACTAAACGGTTAGCTAGAGACTTAGTTGCATAAAGAGTTTCTAACCTTTTCCACAATGCAGATGAGGTCTTCTCTATCAATACCTCCTGCAATACCGTATAAGCGAGGCACAACTGGATTGCAGACAAAGCCTTTTTGTCAAGCTCTTCCCATTTTATTTTATTTAGATTCTCAGGCTTTTTCCTGGTAACAACCTTTTTCAAACCAGATTGAACTAGAATTGCCATCATCCGAACTTGCCACAAATTGAAATTTGTCTCACCATCGAACTTCTCAATTTCTAACCTTGTTGCTGCCATATCTGAATGGGCTGATTTATGAAAATTGAATTAGCTTTGATACCACTTGTTAGAGATTGACCCGATTAAATAAGGAACAAGTAAAAATAGCAAAAGAAATGGAGAAATTGAACACACAAATTTAACATGGAAAAACTCCTCCAAAGAGGATAAAAAACCACGGGTAAAGATAATTTTACTATAATGGAAAAAGAAACGAAGAGTACAAAAAGATGGAGATAAAAACTAAACCCCGAAAACGCGAAAACAAAGAACCCTCAAAACGTAAACACAAAATTCTCTAAATGTGTTATGAGTTCTAATATCTAATGGGTGTATTTTCTAAGGTTGTAAAAGAGCTTGTGTATAGGCTAAATTCATATGTCAAATAATAATAAAATAATCTAAACTAATCAGTGTTTGATTGAAACAAATAAACAGAGTTTAACTAGAAGATTATTTCTCAAATTCAACTGAAATAAGAGTCATACTTAACAGTATTGAAATTGAGATTGGAAATGAAAGGCATGAACTTAATGTTCATGTAGTGATTGAAATTGAGACATATGATATGTGAATGAAATTGAAGAATAGCTAAAAAAATTATATTGTTATTGTTAATTAATGAAAGTTTAAGAATGAATTGATATTTGAAAAATTGGATAGTTATATGCTTGATAATTATATTCCATTATTATTATTATTATTATTATTTGAATTATGGTAATACCATTGAGTACTCAGCGTATGGTTGTTTCCGTGCGTAGGTCAGTAGAAATCAAAGGTCCCAGTTCAGCATCCAGATCAATCCCGATTCAAAGACAATTTGGTGATGTAATCTTCCTTTTGGTAAAAGTGGCATGTACTTAGGTATTATATAAATTATGTACTTAAGTCTTGTAACTTTGGTTGTAAAATGATGTCTAATATGGATTATAAGTATGAAATAAAATAATATGACATATTTGGTAAAATATGGCATGAAACTAAAATGGAAATGAATGAAATTATTAGTTCAATTAAAAGTTATTTATGAATAATTAAGTAGATAAATTGTTAAATTAATGTTGTAGGCATAACTAGGCATGTTTGAGTATAGAGATGTATAGGTTGTTATATTGGTTGGAAATTGGTTGTGGTTTTAAATTGCAGGGAATGTTAGATAATTATAAAGGGGTTATATTGAGTTTTTTTTTTAAAATTCGGAGTACTCGAACAAGTCCTGATTCATTTCTAAAACGTAATTTGGGCCTCAAAGGTCCATGAAAGGGACTAAAACATTAATTTATAATATGTATGTTGTTTATTTGTGAATTTAATCGTAAATTATTTGATATATTCGGTAATGCCTCATAACTCTATTCCGGCGACAATATGGGGTTAAGGGGTGTTACACAACCCATTGACTATGTTGTCAAATTATAGGAGTAGAAAGTTTGCAAACTACTAAGATTAATTTATGGACTTAAGCAGGCGTCCTGCTCATGAAATAAAATATTTGATCAAACGATCAAGACTTTTGGATTTGAGCAAAGAGTTGATGAACCTTGTGTTTATAAGCGTATAAAAGATAAAAAGGTGGTATTCCTCATTTTGTATGTCGATGATATTCTACTTATCGAAAATGATGTAGGAGAATTCTCATCAGTTAAATTGTGGTTAGCTCAACAGTTTAGCATGAAGGGCTTGGGTGAAGCTAGTTATATTATTGGAATTTGAAACCTCAGGTATTGAAATAATAAAACTATAGCTCTATCTCAAGTTTCATACATTAATAAGGTACTGGAATATTTTGCAATGATCGATGCAAAGCCAGACGTTTAGCAGACTGCATTAGGTTTTTAACTTCTTTAAATGATTGTCCTAATACTGCGGAAGAAAGAGAACATATGAGTAAGGTTCCATGTGCTTCAACAGTTGGAAGCCTTATGTATGCGATGCTTTGCACATATCCAAATATCTATTTTATAGTAGAAATGGTTAGTCGATATCAAGTGAATCCAAATATTAAGCATTGGCAAGTTGTAAAGAATATATTAAGGTATCTTAAAAGAACCAGGGATTATATGCTTGTGTATTCTGGGGAGAACCTTACTCCTGTTCGATACACAGACTCAGACTTTCAAGCCTGTAAAGATTCGAGGAAATCAATGTTGGAAAATGTATTCATTCAAGGTCGAGGAGCCATAGTATGGAGAAGTGTAAAATAAACTTACATTGCTAACTCTACTATGGAGGCTGAGTATATGGTTGCTTCTAAGGTAACGAAAGAAGCAATATGACTTCAAAAGTTCTTAACCGAACTTGAAGTTTTTCCTAGTATGGAAAAACTATTACATTGTATTGTGATAACAGTGCTAAAATAGCTAATACCAAGGAAATGAGAAGTTACAAGAAGACGAAACACATTGATCGAAAGTATCACTTGACACGAGAGGCAGTAGCCGAAGGAATTGTAGATGTAATGAAAGTAGCTTCTGAAAATAACCTTGCGAATCCATTTACTAAGACTATTGTAACTAGGTGTTTTAACAAACATGTTAAGAATATGGGAATGCGAAACATGACACATTTACTTCACTAGGACAAGTGGGAGATTGTTGGGAAATGTGTCTATATTGTAGTAAACATGTAATTGTTTTCTATTTATTTGAACAATGAATAAGTAAATAAAGTTAATTTCACATTTTACTATTATGTATTTTATATTTATGTCTTTTATATTTTGCATGCATAGCAAAATTGTAACAAGAAAATATTAGCTCATTGATTGTCTAAAGTTCAAACTGAAGATAAATAGCATTGTAAAGAACATTTACATTGCGAGAAAGACAACTTACTTCAGTAGATAATCTAAATGAGTCCGTAATCCCGCAAAAGAATCAAAGTGAACATTTGATTCAAATACTGAGAAGGATTATTTTGTCATTTACAATTCCAATTGGGGAGATGGCTAGCCTTGGCTATCAGAGTAGTTGACTCCGCGAGTAGAGACATAGATGTATTCATTGGTAGAATTATACATTGGATTGGATTCCAGATGAATTAATTCTGAAATCATTTGTGATTAATCCACTTGTGACATTTATAGTGTGATTTACCTAAATCCTGAGTTAATCACTGACCATGCGTATGCAACTCATGTGCTTTGATATAAGTGGAGGCTTATACTCTAAAGATGATCGAGCCCACAGCTGGTATGTTGGGTACATGACTTGTGTATGGCATGGCTTTACTAGCAACAATGGAATTCATAACACAATAAAAGAGTTAATGATATTCTCTCATTGGCATTATGTGCATTGATAAATATAGAACGTGGCCATGGGTTCCTCATTCTCAAACGAGTAATTTATCACAATCATTTGTTGGCAGTCATCTTATTAATAATTAAGAAGACAAAATAATGACAATGGGATAAAATGAACGAATTTTCCTCAAATAAATCAATGATATCATATGAAGGTAACACAAACATGACGAGGTCGTTGGACAAAGCATTTGTATGAATTACTTTCGTAAAGTGTATACAATAAGTAGTTTTCAATCATGGTACTTCTTGTGGACTGACTCCATGATTAAATAATTGCGAATAATTGAAACGATGCTTCTGGACATAATTGCAATCACTAGAGCCTAATTTTATATGTCTGATTGGTCCCTCCGCTAGCTCAACAAAAGCTCGATTGGACTGCATTTGAATGAGAAGAAAATTCTACAACTTTAGAAATAATTTAATTGAATCGATTTATTCAATTTGGAATTAAATTAGGTGGTCATAAGAATTGTTAAATTAGAGAATTTGATTAAAAATTTTTCTTGAAAAATTAATTTCAAAAATCTAAGTGATTTTTGGAAAAATTAATTTTGATAAAGTAAAATTAAATTAATCAAATCAATTAAAATTAATATGATTTTTTAAGTTAATTTTCAAGTTAGACAATTGGCCCAATGAGTAATTGAACTTGAAAATTGGACTCGGGATCGTAAATTAGGCCCGGGAGCCCAAAATCGAGACCAAGACCCAAATATTAGTCGAACCAGGCCTGATACATGAAATCGGGCCGATGGTCCAACCGGTGGCTAGACTGGATCAGTCAGGTCGTCATTGACCCAGACCGAATCGGTAGCAGTCGAACCAGCTCGGGGTGCGGTAAGGGTGTCACACCTGCACCACCGGACATGGGGTGCTGGTGACTGTGACGGCGGTGTCTTGATGGCCGGCGGCGGTTGGTCATCGGTGGTTGAGCAGTGAAAGAGTTACACTTCTACTGGGACTCTACCAGAGAATTTGATTTCAAATTAATTATTCTAAAAATAATATTATTTTAATAGTTTAATTTAATACTTATCTTAGTTGTATTTTATTAATTTAATATTAAAGTGATTATCTTAATATTAAATTTAATTTAATGTTTATCTTATAGATAAACATTCATAAATATTATATTAATTCAATAGAGTGATTCAGTTTAATCATAGTTGAACTCTATAACCTCTCCCTATATAAATAGAGCCTTAGGTCATTATTTAAAAACACTTGAATTCAAGAGAAAGTTGTAGAGAGAAAATTCTCTGAAGAGATTATACCAGAAAATATCTAGATTTATTTTCCTGATTTATAACTTGACCCAAAAGTTTAGAGAAATTGAAAAATTACCCCACTGGTAATTTTTGCGAAAAAGTTTTTTATTCGTAGCGAGCCCATACTCGGCAAACGTGAACTTGAGGATAGCGGAGAAGACTACTCGGTCGAAGTGCTTATCCTAGACGAATCGAAAAGGTACAATTTTGATTAAGTGTTTATTACTTTATATATCACAACCAAGATCTTGTTTTAGAAAAATTTTTAAAACTCTAGTTTTTCCTTAAATTTATTTTCCGCTACGTTTTGCAAACTCATTTTTCCAATACGTAGATCTGACGATTTTTCACCTAATTCTTTTTTGAATTTCTGGCAACTCTATGTTCTAGTTAAAAGTCAGTTGCACTGTGTTCTCCGATAAAAAAACCACGCCGTTCTCGGTGTCATAAACCTAATTGTCATAATAAATAATAGCACTAATTCCTCCACTCATTTTTAACCAAATTATCTGTCGAGAGAAGTTCAAAACAAAAACATTATGAAAAAATGTAATGCTTCAAATAAATATTAACATGAAAACTCAATACTTATGCTTACTTTTTTTACAAATAGTATCGTTGCTCCAACTTATACCTTCCCTGCAAACTGCTAATTTTCTGAACTTCTTCAATTTCTATTGCTCCAACTTATGCCACCAGAAACTGAAATATGGGTGATTTATAGCCCAAGAGATAACATCTTACTTGTTTCTGTAAAAATTTCTCGGATAGTAGGGTTTGAAATTTGTAGAGAAAAAATTCTCCAAGGACGCACTGTTAGCAGCAATGTAGAAAAGAGCGTCCAACTAAGCGTTTTTTCTCTATAAACCTCAACCCCCACTATTCGGGGCATTTTTCAAAAACGTTTTAGATATCTCAAGAATCTCGAGATATTTTTTCAGGATCCATCTAATCAAAATTATTTTTTTAGAACTCATCTCATCAAAATTATTTTTTTAGAATCCCTAAACCCTAAACCATAATTTATGAATAATAAAACCCTAAAAATAAAACCCTAAACCCTAAACAAACCCACAACCCTAATAATAAAAACCAAAGTCCTAATAATAATCATTTTTCTTAAAACCTTGAAACATTAATTAGTAAAAACTTAAAACTTAAATAAAACACAAAACCCTAATTTAATTAACACCAAAACCTAATTTAATAAACCCTAAACCCTAATTAAACAATTAAACCTCTAAAAACATAGGGAAAAATGTGTTGACTTGGACGTGTTTTTCTTTAGCGTGCTGATCTAAACGCGTTTTACTTGTCTGAGGTGAAAAAAGCACTGAGCTGGACGCGCTTTTTTATTTTCCCTTGAAAACGGCACGAGTTGGGCATGTTTTTGTATTTTCGGCCCATTTCTGTATTTTTCAACAAAAGTGGCCCATTTCCATAAAATTTTCTATAAATGAGCATTTTCTAGTAAATCACCCTGTGTTTATTATTAAACTAAAAATTTTAAATTGAAAAAGAAGAAAATCTAATTTTCAAAATTTATAAATATATAAATTAAATTTTAAAATTAATCAAAATTGAGAAGCTAGCTGCATACTTTAAATATATACTATTGGTAACTAATAAAAAAATCTATATATTGACGTAGTTCAATTGAATCCTTTCTTCCCCACAATGATTACGACAGTTGTAACGATTCATTGAGCAACGAAAACCAAGGTGGGGAGGTAGGTGATCCAGTTTTGACATTCCACTAAGTATTAATATGTAGAAATACATTTATTTTAAATTTGTAGTATGTGTAAATGTATATGACTATAATATATGTTTATATATGTTTTAAATAAAAAAATTCAAAAGATAAATACTATAATACTTATCAATATTAATTAATATATGTTTGGAAAAAAATATAATTAAAATAAAATATTACTAAGCAGAATATCTTCAAATATGACTTACGAGATTTAATTTGAAGTAAATTTGAATATATTCCACACATGATTGTATATATGATGACATGGAATATTAAAATATTAAAACCCTGCATGTTACTAACACAATTAAATAATCATTTTTTGTTCTTCCGAGTACTTAGAAAGTATACAATATATATTTTTTGAGTACCGAATCAAGTTACAAATTAAGAGAGGGATTATATCAATAAAATCCAAACCTTAGTCATTGAAATGCTAACAAAAAACATTAATCACTATTCTCTTATTGTATTAATATATGTAAGAAAATATAATATCGGATGTAGTATTAATATGTCAGTAACAATGATAATACAATACAATGCAGTAGCAATAACACAACTGAATACTTGTAATCGGGGCAAAGTTGAAAATTAGAAGAAGAATTTTGTTGAAGCATGTATGAACAGTTTTCTTAAGACAGATTCGACCTCTCATCGGTGCTTTGAGTAACGTTGGACATCTATCTCCCAGGATACAACAACAAACGATCACAGTAGTAGCACAACAACAGTGATCAATCGAACACAATCTTGTCTTTCTCTATCACCAGGAGAAATGAATTTAGAAGGAATTTTTGATATTGATGGTTTTTTATGATATGTTTTTGAAATCTCCTAACTTGGCTTTATATAGAGGAGAAGAAATGAATGAAGAGATTTAGACAGATTTATAAAGAATTCTATTGAAAAATTAATAGATATAAGTGAATAGTGACAATGAGTGAAAAAATGCAATATTAAACCAAGAGATACAATTGTTTAATTTGAGCATCAATTTATCATTCATCACTCAACAATTATTTTCCAACAATCTCCCACATGAATGAAATTGATGGATCAACGAGACTCAAAGACTAAAAAAGGTGATAGGTTCTACGTTTGATATTTACATAGGATAGGTAGGCATCAACCCTTGAACCTTCCATTGTGAAAGTATATTTACTTTACTAGTTGACCAGTAGACCCGATGTCCTTGAACTATTCTGTTGTTTATGTAAACGATGATATTCCTCACGTAAATACCTCCCTGACAAGATTTTTGGTTCTCATGGGTATGTTCATATGGCCGTGAACATCCTCTTCGCTCTACAAGAGCTTAGAGAACTATACCCAATAGTCTCCTTGAAGTGACCCCACTTTACTCTCACAGAGGTGACTTATGTTGTTCGTTTCACCGAAACAGACAACTGTCATTAAAAGCATTGCTTAACCTTTTCCATATTTTAATCATTGTTTTCATCATAGGAATAGACTCGGGATAAAAACCCCCACAGTGACCTCACAAAGTCTATGCAAATAGGTTGTCCCATTGAACTTAGATCTTGAGATCTTTAGTCAACTAGGTTGGGTTTCCTTCACATAGCACCTTAAATATTCATGGGTTTTAGTCACATTCCTTTTGATGTTTTATCAACTTGATCTCGGTTTAACCCTTTGGTTAGCGAATCCACAATGTTATCTTTTGATCTTACAAAATCAATAGAGATAACTCCAATTGAGATCAATTGTCTACCGGTATGGCATCGACGACGCATATGTCTTGACTTACTACTATACATTACATTTTGTGCTCTACCAATTATTTTTAGGTTATCACAACATATGCATATTGTGGGCACAGGCTTTAGCTATTTAGGAATATCCTCTAAAAAGTTTCGTAGCCACTCTGCCTCTTCTCCAGATTTGTCTAGGGCTACAAACTTAGATTCCATTATAGATCTGGTTATAATCGTTTGTCTTGAAGATTTCCATGACACAGCTCCTCCTTCCAATGTGAAAATATAACCACTTGTGCCTTTGGTATCTTGAATATCAGATATCCAACTAGCATCAGAGAATCCTTCTAACACAGTAGGATCTCTGGAATAATGTAATCCATAGTTTTAAGTATATTTGAGATATCTCAGTACCCTCACAATCGCTTTCTAGTGGTTCTCCCTTGGAATGCTTGTGAATCTACATAAACTGCTTATAGTGAAAGCAATATCAGGTCTAGTGCAACTCATAATGTACATTAGACTGCCTATGACTCTTGCATATTCCACTTGGTCAACACTTTCACCTTTGTTTTTGGACATATGTTGACTTATATCTATCGGAGTTCTGGATACACCAAAGTCATCATTGCCAAATTTCTCAAGAATCTTGTCTACGTAGTGTGATTGAATCAATATGAGACATTCAGATAACCTTTTGATTTGGATGCCCAAAATCATGTCAGCAAGTTCTATATCTTTCATTTCAAATCTTGAATTCAACAAGTTTTTGGTACGTTTTACCATTTCATTGTTACTTCCAACAATGAGTATGTCAGCAACATATAAACATAGAATTACATATCCATCAATAGTGGTTTTGACATACACACATTTGTTACACTCATTAACTTTAAATCTATTTGATATCATGACACTGTTAAACTTTTCATGCCACTGGTTTGGTGCTTGCTTAAGTCCATACAAAGACTTCACAAATCTACAGACTTTTCTTTCTTGCTCTAGAGCTACATGACCCTCAGGTTGTTTCATGTAAATCTCCTTATCAAGTTTTCCATTTAGAAAAGTTGTCTTAACTTCCATTTAATGAACTCTTAGATTTCGCAAAGCGACAATAGCAAGTATCATCCTTATAGAAGTTATGCTAGATACAGGAGAAAATGTATCAAAGTAATCAATGCCTTCCTTTTGTCTATAACCTTTTATAACCAATCTGGCCTTGTACTTATATATTGTTCCATCTTCTTTCATTTTTTTTTTGAAAATCCATTTAGAATTTAGTGGTTTAATTCCCTAAGGTAGATCCACTAATTCCTATATATGATTTCTCATCATGGAATCTATTTCACTCTTGATAGCATCTTTCCAAAAAATGCTTTTAGATGAGCATATAGCTTCATTATAAGTTTGAGGTTCAGTCTCTAGCATATAGGTTAGAAAATATGATCCAAAGAACTTTTCCACTATTGCCCTTTTACTTCTTCTTGGCTTTACCTCAACTTCAACTTCTTGTTGAAAGTCTTGACTATCAATAGTCTCTGAAGTTCGTTATTTTGAACTTGACCCATCTTCTCTAGTCTTACAAGGGAACATATTGTCAAAGAATGAGGCGTTTTTATATTCCAATATCATATTCTTGTGAATTTCAGGATTCTTTGATGCATGTACAAGAAATCGAAATGCATTGTTATGGGGTGCATAACCAATGAAAATACAATCTACCGTTTTAAGACCTATTTTCGTTTGCTTCGGCAAAGGAATCATTACCTTTGCAGGACACCCCTACACTTTCAAGTAGTTGTAGGAAGGTTTCCTGCCCTTCCATAATTCGTATGGTGTCTTTTTTTTTTCTTGCGTGGCACTTTATTTAAAAGGTAATTTGTTAATAAAATAGCTTCCTCCCACATGTTTTGTGTCAACCCATAACTTCCTAGAAATGCGTTCATCATTTCCTTTAGGGTTCAATTTTTATGCTCTATTACTCCATTAGATTGAGGAGAGTATGGTGGTGTCACTTCATGAATAATACCATGTTGTGCACAAAATTTACCAAATGGTTCAACATATTCACCACCACGATCACTTCTCACCTTCTTAATTATTTTATTAAGTTGGGTTTCAACTTTCTACTTATAGAGAATAAATTTCTCTATAGCTTCATCTTCGCGTTTAAGCAAATAGACATAGCAAAATTTTGTGCTATCATCAATAAAGGTAGTAAAATATTTATTCCCTCCTTTAGTTTGAATAAACTTTAAATTACAAATATCACTATGTATTCGATCAAGTGATTCAGTATTTCTTTCAACATATTGAAATAAAGACCTTGTTAGTTTTGCCTCAACATACGTTTCACATTTATGATTATAATTAATGTGAAACGAAAGAATGTGCTCTAAGTTAATTAATCTACGTAAAGTATTAGAATTAACATGTCTGAGTCCACCATGCCGTAAATCAAATGACTTAAGCATATAAACAGAAGAAGAAACATCATTCTTATTTACAGTATTAGCTTTTACATAGATAACATTGAGTTTCCACATATCATTTAATACATATCCATTTCCCACAAATGTTCCCCCTTTTGAAAAAATTAACTTTTGGGATTCAACTACCATCCTAAAGTCACGCATACTTAGGAGGGTCCCAGAGACAAGATTCTTGCGTATGTCAGACACACACAACACATTTTGAAGTTTCAACTCTTTGCCAGAAGTCAACTTCAAAATCATAGTGCCTTTGCCCTTGATCTTAGAAGTTGCAGTGTTGCCCATATAAAGTTTCTCCCCTTTCTCACAAGGAACCAACTCAACAAAGGAGTCATTATCACAGCAAATATGACATGTGGCACTAGTATCAAGCCACCATTCTCTTGGATTTGAATTAACCAAGTTGACTTCAAAAATCATAGTTGTACAAGCTCATTTTGCTCGGGCCCAAAAACCCACCTAAACCTACCCAAACCCAACCAAATTAACCTAAACCCGAGCCCAATTACATCAGGCCCAAAGTCTTAGCCCCAATAGTCAAACTAGGGTTTCAATTTTCTGAAACCCTAGCCTACGCTGCAGCCATCGACCCCAACTGCCACCACCTACTCCGCCGCTCCTCTGCCCACTTGCGCCTGCAACGAAATGACAAGCAAAAGATAAGATAAAAAAATCATGTAAAAATGGCTTTAAAGCCAAGTATCATCTCTGTAAATGGGGTTCGGCCCATTTCTTGGAAAAATTAACAAGCAATAAAATTTTAAAGGTGATTTCGCTATTTTGTTTAAGTTATTATTATCATTATTATTTTCTTTCTTTCTTTTTTCCTTTTTTTTATTTTGAAACATAAAAAAAGAGAGAAGCTTTTTACCTTTTTTGCCGTCGCCAGAGCGCTCAGGAGGCCGAGGAGGGGCACCGGGGAGAAGCAGGGATTTTCTTTAGCTTTCGGCCGCCGTATACAGCCAGCACGGTGTCGAACGGCCGGCTCCTCTTGTCGGATTCTGGGCTAAGAGAGAGGGGAAAGAGTATTTTTTTTGTTTTTTTTATAATGGTTGAGGAATGAAGTTTAAAAAAAATTCACTTAAATAGGCCCCCAATACGACGCCGTTTTGGGCAGGCCTCTCAGATGCCAAAACGACATCGTTTTGGCCTAACCCGATCCAGCCGACCCGACCTGTTAGCAAGATCCGCGTGTTTTTGTGGAAGGGTCTATTTGCGCATTCAGCCCTTCCATTTTTTAATCATTTTGCAATCAAGTTTCTTTTAGTTTTTAATTTGGCCTTAGAATTTCTTTCAGATTTCAATCCAATTCACCTTGAAGCTATGCATTTTAGAGGGACGAGATTATTGCCCATTTGGTCCCTCCTTGTTATTCACGCATTCAATGTGGTCCTTCCCCTTTAATTTATTTGCTATTTGACCCCAAATGTTATTTTTTTAATTCAATTTAGCCCTCTACTTATATTTTGATCATTTTATTATTAAAAAATAATAATAAATTACGTTATTATTATTAGTATTATTATTAATATTATTGTTATTATCATTATATTTTCATTTATATTTACTTGTAAATTTTAAATATATGTATCTTAAATACTTTTTTTTGTTGCTTCAAATTTTGTTATATGTATATACATACATACATTTATATATATATGTACATATTTTAATTTTTATAAATATACATATGTATACATATACTTATATATTTTTATATTTTATAACTTATATACATATCTATATATCTATATATCTATATACATTTTTAAATTTTTATGAATATATAAATACATGCTTATATGTTTTTATTATATCCTATGATTCATATATATATATATATGTACACATATACATACATATTTTTAATTTATATCTATACACATACATATCTCTTTACATTTTAGTTGTATTCATTTTCTTTATTGTTATTTACATATTCATTATTATTTTGAAAGAATGTTCTAATTCTATTCGCTTATTTATTTGCAATTATATGATTGATTTATCTTTTACATTTATTTATTTCATTTTTTATGATTGTCCATATTTTTCATACTCGTATTATCGAATTCATTATTGTTTTGTTACAAGTACTAATGTCGTGTTTTATTCCTACTATTTTGTGATTTTATTCGATGCATAAATTATGATTTTTGAATCAATAGCATTCCGTATGTTTAGATTCAAGAAGGTCGTACCCTAACTTATAGGGTTTCAATTTTTCACGATGAATCTAAATACACAAGTCTTTTTTTCAAACCTAAGCTTTAAACGATCTCAGAAATTAAGAAAAGATCAAGTCCTAACTTACTGGACCTGATCCCTTTCTTTTAAAATCCGAGATAGCTAAATATCTTTTAAATAAGCAAATTTTTTTAGCATCCATTCGTGTATCGAGAATTCGAGACATTGTGTCCTAACTTACTGGATATGATTCTTTTTCTCGATTAACATGAAATTTGCCTATTTTCCCAAAAGCATTTCAACATTTTAATACAAGGATCGTATTTTTAAAATTCATCAAAGTTCTCAATTTTCGACATCAAGACATTAGCTAATCAACTAGGTACCAATTTTTGGGCGTTACGAGGGTGCTAATCCTTCCTCGTACGTAACCGACTCTCAAACCCGTTTTCTGAATTTTGTGGACCAAAATCATTGTTTTAATAAAATCAAATCGTTTATTAAAAACAACCACTTTTCAAGGTGATCCGATCACACCTTATCAAAAAGGATTGGTGGCGACTGCCATTTTCGTTTTCGTTTTCACAATCCAAGTCGACCCCGTTTTATCAAAAAAATGGTGTCAACAACAGTGGAAAGATCAAGATCAAATACTTCCTTAGAAATATTTTCCACAACGTTGGCTTCATTTGTTCTAACCCTCTTTGGAAGCTACAATCGGACGACTTGTGTCCTATCTTATTGCAATTAAAACATTTTCCTTGAAATTTTGGCTTCTTGAAGACACCGCCTTTTGGTCCTAGTTGAGACCCAGTCTGAGAATGTTTTCTTTTCTTGGAGTCCTTCTTGACTTCCACTACGTTTGCCTTGGCAAAGTTAGGATTGGTTGCTTTGTTTAGCCTTTTAGCCGCACCTCGATTGCCTTCTTCAATTCGAAGTCTGACAATCAGATCTTCCACTGTCATTTCCTTTCTCTTATGCTTAAGATAGTTCTTGAAGTCATTCCAAGCAGGGGGAAGTTTTCCAATAATGGCTGCCACCTGAAAGGATTCACTTATATTCATCCCTTCTACGAGAATACCATGAATGATCAGTTGGAATTCCTGCACTTGATTTACAACAAATTTAGAATCAACCATTACAAAGTTTAAGAACTTGGCAACTAAGAATTTCTTAGCACCAGCATCTTTAGTTTTGTATTTATGATCCAATGATTCTCATAATTCCTTAGCTGTTTTCTTGATACTGTATACTTCATAAAGTTCATCGGATAAACTGTTTAAAATGTAGTTACGACATAGGAAACCAGAGTTGTTCCATGCTTCGGCAATGTTGAAGGTGGTAATAGTATCTTCCTCATCCTCTCTAAAAATAGGAGGATCATCCTTCAAAAATTTTTTCATATTCAACATGATCAAGTAGAACAACATTTTTTGTTATCATGTTTTAAAATTCTCTCCAGTGAATTTCGGGGGCTTTTCATTCTGATTCATAGTCACAAGTAACGTTTGGCTCGCAACCTGAGCCTGAGTAGCGGCAATCGCCTCAGCTTTTGAATTGGATGAGTTGTTTGACGTATGAGACATTTTTCTATATTCAGATTGAAGAACCAGAATCTGTAAATAAATTAAAATCCGAAACATAGGTATAAACCAATCTTAAATAAGTTACGATGGTAATCTGTACACCTTAGGTTAAAATTACAACAAATGATTTGTCTTAAGATTGTAAATAATTTTTTTTTCATTCATTGTCTCTATTATCTTATATCTATTAATTTTTTGACAATATATATTATTACTTCGATTCCATATAAAATAAATAAAGATTAGATATATAGATAGATTTTATACATGTAAAAGTATCTGAGAAGCCCTTGTATTTAGGGGTGTATTATATTTCGATCATTTTATCGAAAAATAGGTAAATTAATTTTTATACATTTCGAAACGTGAAAAATAATTCCTCCATTAAATTTTATCTATTAAATGATGATGTGGAACATTAAATCAATGCTAAAAATTATTTTTTATGGCTAAACTATAAAAATGGTCATCCAACTATTTTTTTGTTCTATTTTGATCATCTAACTATTAATTCTTTTAACTTAGTCACTGTATTTTTCGAAATTAAATATTTTAGTCACTCTTAGTTGATGTGGACTTTTTTATTGGCTTAGTAACAAAATTAGCCCTCTAATGTTTACGCATTCTATCAATTTGATCCTAAATATAAAAAAATTTAACAAATTTAGCTCTTAATGTTTACAAAATTTGTCATTTTAGTTATAACTCTAAAAAATTTCAATAAATGTAATCCTCAACATTTACAAAATCTATCAATTTAGTCCTAACTCTAAAAATTAAAAAAATACATATATATTTTTAAAAAATGTAAAATCGATACAATGACCATGAATTGTGAGCAGATTCAAGCTTTTAGCCCGACTTTGCCCAAAGTCCACCGGTAGAATCTTCTTCCCAAAGTTTATCTTGTTTCGAATATTGTTTTACTTCAAAGGGTGATTTTGAAATTTTTATGGTATTTTATTCACAAGAGCCGATATAAGAAGTGTGTGTACCAAAGCTGGAATGTACGCTATTCAGTCTCGAAGAAAAATGGTGAAAGCAAAAGATTTCCTTGATGCAGTGAACAAAGTCATAAAAAGATATAAAAAAAACATGGTTTACAATTAAACCCAGAAATTGGTGAGAACATTTTTATTTGTAGTTCCCAAACTCCTATAACACATGCATTTGATTCTATCACAATATATATTCACCGTTTTTAAAATTGTTTTTGAGTTGTTTAAATGGGAATTGAATATATTTTTTATTTTTAGAGTTAGGACTAAATTGATAGATTTTTGTAAATATTGAAGGCTAAATTTATTGAATTTTTAGAATTAGAACCAAAACGACAAATTTTGTAAACATTGAAGGTTAAATTTGTTGAATTTTTATATTTAGGATTAAATTGATAGAATGTGTAAATATTAAAGGGATAATTTTATTACCAGACCAATAAATAAAACCCACATCAGTTCAGAGTAATTAAAATATTTAATTTCGAAAAGTTTAATGACTAAACTGAAAAAATTAATAGTTGGATGATCAAAATAAAACGAAAGGAACTATTTTTATAGTTTACTTATAAAAAAAATAATGTTCAGAATAGATTTAAGGTTGTATGTAATTATTTAAGAATAAAATATAATGGATGGGCTAATACACATTTTAAAAAGTTTAAAGACTAATTTATCTATTTTTTAATGGAGGGTCGAAATGCAATCCACCCTAAATACAGAGACTTCTCCGATACTTTTACCATATTACATATAATAAATTAATAAACGTTACGGTTGGCGGCCAAAATACCAAAAAAGCTAATTTTTTTAAATTTACCGAAATGGGCCCAATATTTTATTATTTACCAGAATGGGCCATTTTCCCTTTAAATTGTGTCCACGTCAGTGCGATGTCAGGGGATATGTCAGCAAATCGCATCCACGTCAGCGCGATTTGCTGACATGGGAACAAAGCGCGGCCTTGAAAGCGCGATTTGTGTCCATGTCAGCAAAGCGCGCTGACGTGGACGCAATTTCGCGGTGTTTCCCACGTTAGGTTTTTTAGGGTTTCTCGAAGTTTTAGGGCTTCGGAAAGAAATTAATTAATTAATTAAAATTAAATTACGTGGACGCGAAGAATTTGTGAAATCGCGCCCTCCTAGACGCGCTTTTGCTACAGTTGGTCCTGGAAGAAATAATTTCGAATTAACGTTTCTGAGCAAATAGTATAAAATCGCTTCTACTAGGATGCTTTATGAGAAGAATTTGTTAAATCGTGCCCACGTGGACGCGCTTTTCCTACAGTAGGTCCTGAAAAAATTATTTCGAGTTGACGTTTCTGAGCAAATAGTATAAAAAACGCTTTAAGCAGGATGCTATTTGAGAAGAATTTCTGAAATCGTGCCCTCGTGGACGCGCTTTTGCTACAGTTGGTCTTGAAAGAACTAATTTCGAGTTGACGTTTCTGAGCAAATAGTATAAAATCGCTTCTACCAGGATGCTTTATGAGAAGAATTTGTGAAATCGCGCTCACATGGACACGCTTTTGCTACAGTAGCATGTTTGGGCTGAGGCTATAAATGAGGCAAAAAAATATTCTCAGAATGCATAAGTAACAACAGAAACAATTTAGAGAGACTAAGAAGGTTAGAGTTTCAAATATGAGTGAATGTATTAGTACTGTTATTTACTACGATTGTGAGGTTTGCCACACTGAGAATGGTGTTGTTTTTTTGTCGAAGAATACGGTGCGACTGGTTTTTAACCAGAACATAGATTTGACAGAACTTCGTAAAAGAATTAGGCGTAAAATTTTCGAAACGACGCCAATGAAAGTTCTGTCTATCACGTATCGATTTTGTTCTTCTGTTGATCCGATAACATATGACTCGTTCGACATAAAAGGTGCTCGTAGCTTGGAGGCAATGATGCAGTAAGGTAGTTCAAGAAATTAACAAGGCCAAGGTGAGGGCAAACGCCATGCACACAGTGTGTCACGATTGAGACAATTTATGGTTTCGCGTGACAGAATTTGACAGACTGCACCAAGGTGTTGTTGGCGGGCAGTATCGTGTACACTTGCGAAATAGGACTTGTGACTGTGGGATGTTTGATGCACTTCGTTATCCATGCGCTCATGTTATTGTAGCTTGTCAGAATCTCCATCTGGATCTGATGAGCTATGTGGACGAAGTGTACAAATTAGAAAACATGTACAACGTCTGGAGACACATTTTCTCACCGGTCCCAGATGAACGTAAGTGGCCGTACGTATCTCTTGCTCCTTTTAAGTTGTTATTGGATAGAGAATTGCGTCATAAACCAAAGGGTCGACCTTGCTCGACTAGAATACGTAACAATATGGATATCCGAGAAATAGCTAGTCAATAGAAGTTGTGCGGATGGTGTAGGAATCCAGGCCATACAAGCCGATCATGCCCTAATCGGAATAGTTGAATGTAATTGTAAATAAATTATATTTTTTCAATTATTTATTGATAATTGTATTAATTGTTAGTAACAGTCAAAACATTTTTTCAAATCTAACATTATGTGAATGTAAAAATATTAACTGATAATTGTATTAATGGTTAGTAGAATTCTCAAATAATATCAAAATATTCAAAATATTCAAAATATTTGTACAAATTAATTAAGCTCATGTTATTACATCAAATAATATCAAAATAAATCAAAAAAAATTCTATTTTATTACATCAAATAAACTTCTATTTTATTACATCAAATAATATCAAAATAACTCAAAAAAATTCTATTTAATTACATAAAATAATATCAAAATATTCAAAATATTTGTACAAATAAATTTAAATACGACAATCAATGTCTATGCCCGGGGGATTCAGTGCCACATGGCGGCCGTCGACGGTTACGCGCTGGATTCCTCATTTGTCTAGCTTCCGGCGGCGGTTGTTGTTCCTCCGACGGGGATTCTGGTTCTTCCGGTACGGCATCTGGTTGTCGGACTTGGGACGATGATCCACCTTCAAAGAGTAGTGTATGTGGAAGTGTTTGCATCACGAACGGTGACGGTGTTTGAAACCCATACGTTGGTGGGGATTGGTAAAAAGGAGAGCTCCCCGACAGCCCCTCTTGCGATCCCTCGTGGCCGCTGGCCTATACATCGGCGGTCCACTCGGCATAACAGGAAATGGAGCTGAACCGGGCATTTTGCTCTAACCTGCCATAGGACTCGAAAAAGGATACATATAAGGGTTATGATACATATAAGGGCTAGGAAACACATCTGGCATCATCTGAAAAGGCGGTTGCGTGGGTATCATCGGTTGAACTGCTGCGTCGGGTGACTGTGTCGGTGATCTCGTTGGGCCTGGTAAATGATGGAAATATCAATTTTATTTAATACTTACATGTGCTTCCGACTGTTGGTCTAATAGAATCCGTATATCTTCAAATTTCGTAGGTAATCGAGCATGACTTGCCGGATGGTTCCACCTAATTAAATAAACTTTTAGCTTACTTTTATTTTTAAATATCTACATAATAATTGTAAACTCTAAAATAAAATTTACCTCGTTATGAGTGGGAATGTATATGGGTGGTCTACTCGAGGACGTAGAAATGGAAAGCGAAACTGTGCCCATGACTGCAGTAGTGACAGGCAGCCTCCGATTTTTGCTCTCCTCGGTCGCATCGCCCCGCACATCTCCCAATATAATGTGGCCAAGACGGCAGGCCCTCAACTCAATTCACCGGCTACTCTAAAATCAACGAGTTTCAGCAGCTATCTTAGATGTACGCGGGTCCGTGACAAGTCTGACATCAGATAACCTCCAATTAACTAAAGAAAGTATGCCCGAGCATATCAGATTCTTTCTATTTCGGTTGAATCTTCATCCAGATTCGGGAATGTGTCTCGCAACCAGCCCATCTCGATCTTACCTCCGTCCATTTTCTTCGGAATAGCGCCCAGAAGCTTGTAGCACACCGCTGGCCAATTGCTAGATTGGGCAGACCCCGTGACTGGGTACCCGTCCACTGACAATCCCAATTGCAGGCTGACATCTTCTAAAGTAACAGTGCACTCTCCACATGGAAGATGGAATGTGTGTGTCTCGGGTCTCCACCTCTCGATCAACGCATTGATTAGTTTCGAGTCCACCTTGCATTCTCGACCTACCATCGCCACATGCCAAAAACCCGCTTCCCGCAGGTAGTTCTCTACCAACGGTGATCAAGGAGCATGCATATTCCGGATATTGCATTCCAATACCCGATCTACAGACTTTTATAACAAATAATAAATTAATAATTATCTAAAAATGCATAAATAAAAATTCTTAAATAATATTTAAAAATTATATTTAATGCTTACCATTTTCATTTGTTCCACCGATATGTGATGATTATTAAGACGAGTCAATTCTCCGGCCATTGCTGAAATCATACAAAATTTTACGGTATAAAAAAATTTTAAAAAAATAATTTGTTTAAAAATTATTTAAAAATGAGAATTTAAGAGAAAATTAAGAAGAACTTGAGAGCAAATTGAAATTAAATATGGATTTGAGAGAAATTTTGAAGGAAATTGAGAGGAAATTTGAGAGAGGATTAGTTTGTGAAAAAAATAAAGGGGTGGGGGTATTTATAGTTTTTTTTTACCATTGGGAGGGGGCAACGGTCAAAATTTTGACCGTTGCACTGTTCACGCGCGGGTCAGATCGCGGCCACGTTAGCGCGCTTTACTGACATTGACACAAATCGCACTCCAGAGGACGCGATTTGTTGCCATGTCAGCAAAGCGCGCTGATGTGGCCGCGATTTCCTGGAACGTCTCCTGACATCGCGCTGACGTGAATGCAATTTCGGGGAAAAGAGCCCATTTCGATAAATAATAAAATACTGTGCCCATTTCGATAAATTAAAAAAAAGGCTTTTTTTTGATAAATTACCCATGGTTGGCCACCTTACATTTCCCTCAAATAACATTTTTTTATGACAATAATATTTTTATTTTTCATTTTGCCGTTTATTATCTTTGAAAGTAACTACGAATATTTGCTCTTTTTTTTTTGAAAGAATTTGCTTTTAAGTTATTTTATATAATATTTTATAATATCATTATATTTAATATACATGTTAATTTATTTACTATTTTTAAATTTAGAGTAAAAATATTACTATATTCATACAATTTAAAAATATTCTTTTTTGCCAAAATTTTTAAATATCTAATAAAATTAAATAAGTAAAAATGAAATAATGATGGCTTAATGGAAAAAATGTAAAAGAAATTAATAAGATGGGAATGGGGAACTAGAGCTAGAACGTGTCACAAGCTCATAGGCTTTTACATCTGAAGTGTAGGCCAGTGGGTCCCTTTATTTTTCCATCATAATTATTATATGCATGGACGCCACGTGGATAGCAATGGGAGGTTCCCACACTGGGTCATATCTGAATAACGCGTAGATGATTACCATCATGTATGTTCAACAGCAAAAGAGAACAAAGAACGAACGGCTTAAAGATGAAGGAAATAAAAATAATATTTTTGAGAAAGGTTAAAAATTTTTTAGGTTTGAATTTCGGAGAATTATGATATTAAGGTTTGAATTTATTTTCTAAATTAATCGCTAAATCGTATTAAGATATGAATTTATGTTATAGGCCATATAAAGAGCCCGTGACTAAAGCACACTTTGATTTAGAGACTTAAGAACCATCTACTTAAATCCTGGTTAAATTATAAATTGTTTAGTAAATCGTATTTTTATCAGGAAAATTATCGTAAATCTTGAAAGAATTCTCTATTATAGATGGGAACTAATCTCAACTATTGATGTAATTCGGTCTATACCATTAGATCTAATGGACCTCAACTATAAATATAACCTTCTCCTTCATTTGTATTCATTCTATTATTGAGTTAAAAGAATACTTTTGAGAGTATTCACTTAAACACTTAGTGTGCTATTCTTTTCTTGCGACTTTTCTATTTGAATTAAAGTCTCTTTGTCTTATTGAGTTGCTTTCACTTTATTTTTGGTCCGTCAGATAATTTTCGAAAATATTCTCACTTTTTGAGATTTAGACTAACTTAGATAAATTTAAAATAAAGAAATTGCCTAAGGCCGTGCAGTTTGCCAGAATTAAGTTCTAACTCCGTGACATTAGACAATTGTTCCAATATTGGAGTTTGATTTTTCCCCCTAAGTTAATTCTTAAACCTAGCAATTGTTCCAGTATTGGGACCTAAGCTTTAGGATTTTCCAAGAAATATCAATGACTAACTTAAACAAAATTAAATTCATGTCCCAATGTGACAATAATTATTGATTTTAAGAATTAACTTGGAAAAAAATAAGTTTAAACCTTATATGAAAGTGATTGCCTTTAACCTGAATAAATTTACCATATTATTAACTTTGAAAAGTTTAAGACACTTGTTATTATTATTGTTTTTATATTGGTTTACTTCTTTTAAATAAATTTACTAATTAAGTGGTGTTTATGAAAAATTTTATAAGTGAAATGGTAAAGCATCTTGTAATTTTAAACCGAGATGTAAGCAATGGCGGAGTCTAGTAGAGGTCCAGGCGTTCATGACCCTCCAAAGTTTAAAATTTTTGTAATTTAACTTTTTGTAGATATATTATGGCCCTCCCAAAATTATAAATAACCCCTTAAGGTTTTAGATTTTTTCAATTTCCCCCTTTGTATATATAATATAGCCCTCTCAAAAATAGAGTGTTTATATGTTTAAATCAATTGTTATGTTGGAATATTGATTCTTTTGAATCGATTCTTTATACGTTTAAATCGATTATTATGTTGGAATATTGCTTCTTTTGAATCGATTGTTTATACGTTTAAATCGATTATTATGTTGGAATATTGCTTCTTTTGAATCGATTGTTTATATGTTTAAATCGATTATTATGTTGGAATATTGCTTCTTTTGAATCAATTGTTTATACGTTTAAATCGATTGTTATGTAGCACATATAATTTTAGCTTGACCCCCCAAAATTAACATCTTGACTCTGCCACTAGATTTAAGTTTAAATTTTGGAAATAATATTGTTAAGAGATATAACTATAAATCTCGAAAATAAACCTCGAAAATAAACCGTAAAAAATATAAAAATATAAAAATATAAAAGAAAACATTTTAAAACTTAATTTATATAATAGTTTATTTTTAAATTGTTGTAAAACATTTTTGTAAAATGCTTTTAAAAAGAAAAAAAAGTTGGTTTTTAATTTGATATTCTTACATTTATATCTGGAAATCCATGCAAAAAAAAGTAAAAAGCGTTACTGCCTCCACGTACACACAGGGAAAGCCATCTTCGTCACCTTCACGTCTTCAAACGGTTTCAAAACAGAAAAAGACCAAAATGTTTGCCATTAGTTATTACACTAGTCAGTTTAACTCATTAATCAGGTTTTAATTGAGATAATTAAAAAATTCATATTTTTATAAAGCTAGTTATTTTATGTTTAAGTTTTATATATTAAATTAATAAAAACTTATGTATAACAAAGTTTTACTTTATTTTTGGTTTAAGATTGTAAAAAATTCTCAAATTAAAGAAAAAAAAAGTAATTTAGCCTCAGCTCTTTTTGTTTTTTACTCAATTGGGTACTTGAATTGTCAAGATATATATATCAAAAAGGCCCTTTGACCGTTAACTTTAATAGTTGGTCGTTAAAGTTATCTGCCCTAAATTTTTTCAGTTAAAGTCACTCGTGTCACAACCACAGTACAGCGTAACATGTGACAAAAAATTATAAAAAATAAAAATCAATAAAAGTTATAAAAATTATTAAATTTTAATAAAAATATAATTTAAAATGAAAAAAATTATAAAAATTATAAAAAATTGTAAAATTTTATAAAAAATTTATAAAATGCATCAAAAAGACCCTTTAACCATTAACTTTAACTGTTGACCGTTAAAGTTAACGGCCATATTTTTTCAGTTAAGGCTATCACGTGTCGCAACACGTGTCATGTGACGAAAAATGATAAAAAAATCAATAAAAGTTATAAAAAATTATAAAATGTTTCTTTTGGTACGATAATTCTTTATAAATTTTTTACGAATTTTATATTTCTTTATATTTTTTATAATTTTCATACGACTTTATAATATTTTATAATTTTTCCCTATATTTCTACATTTTTTTTATGATTTTTATAAAATTTTAATTTTTTTTATAATTTCTTACGATTTTTATAATTTTTATAACTTTAATTTATTTTTATTTTTTATCATTCTTTTGCGACATGTCACGTCGTGGTTATAACAATCGATGACTTTAATTGAAAATATTAGCGGTGTTTAACTTTAACGGTCAACTGTTAAAGTTAACGGTCAAATGACCTTTTTGATTTTGACAGTTTAAGTATCCAATTAAGTGCAAAAAAAATGTAGGGACTTAATTGCATTTTTTGAAAAAGTTTAAGAACCTTTTTGATGCATTTTAAAAATTCAAGTACCCAATTGAGTGAAAAAAAAGAATAGGAACTTAATTATTTTTTTTAATTTAAGAACTATTTACATGCCTTTATTTTTCATAAATTTTTAATAAATATCTTTTTAAACTAAGTTTTTTTATCCTAATTGTGGGTATGTCATGATCACCCACGATTGTAGGTTAGAAATACCATGTAAAAATATATGTATAAAAATTTTACATTAAAATAAAGTCAAAAGCTAAAAATTTAAAATTCATATGCTCTAACGTTATTATTTTACTTAAAAATAAAAAGAGAAAAATATATTTGTACTTAGAGGTAATAATGAGTCAGGTCGGGTCATAATAGAATTTTAAACTCATTTTCAGGCCTAAGATTGATCTAATAAAAAAAATAAGCTTAAAATTTTGTCCAAGCCCGATACAAATAAAAAATGCTAAAACTCAATACTGACCCACCCATATTAATTTTTTATATTATTATTTTTATATAAAAATAAATTTAAAAAAATATAATACATCAAATATATTGGAAAAATTAAAATAAATGTTTCCCAACAAATTAAAAATAAATTAAAAAATATTTATACTTAAATGACACTAAGATAAATGCAACTTAGCAAGCAAATATATTTAAAATAGTAGTAAAATTAACAATAAAATAAGAGTTATACAATATTTAAACAATAACAACAAAATAATAACAATATAATAGCGAAACCACACCAAAACTGTCGAAACCATTTTTTTGAAAAACAAAATTTTTAGGTCGTCGACTTCAAAAAAAAATGAAAATTTTGGAGTCGTCACCAATCTTTTATTGAGGTGTGATTGGATCACCTAAAATGATTTTAGTCTACGAATTTTAAAAAAATGGGTCCGGGAGTCAGTTACGTACGAGGAAGGATTAGCACTCTCGTACCGCCCAAAATTGGTACCTAATTAATTAGTGTCTTAAGGTCGAAAATTTTAAAAATATAATCTTTAAAAACTTAAAATGTTACGTATTAAGACCATTATCGTTTCAGAGAAAGAAAATACCACACCCAATGCGTTAGGGCACGGCATTCTAATTTTTCCCAAAATGAATTAAGCCAAAATACTCGTGTTAAAAAAAATTTAAAAGAATATCCATTGATTCAAGATTTAAGAAATCGCGGCCCAATACGTTAGGGCACAATTTCTTTAAAATCCCAAACTCGGAATATTTCCTTTATTATTTTTTTTAGAAAAAAATCTTCATTTCGAGAAATCAATATGTCACATCCAATACGTTAGGACACAACGTGTTGAATTCCCAACAATGAACTCTTATTTTTGATTAAGAGAATATCCATTTATTCAAGATTTAAGAAATCGCAGCCCAATACGTTAGGGCACAATTCCTTTAAAATCCCAAACTTGGAATATTTCCTTTATTATTTTTAGGAAAAATCTTCATTTCGAGAAATCAATGCGTCACATCCAATACGTTAGGACACAACGTGTTAAATTCCCAATAATGAACTCTTATTTTTGATTAAAGAAGAATACTTGAATGTCAGATTTAACGAAGAAAATTGGAACCCAATACGTTAGGGCTCAATCTTCTTGAAAATCCTAAATACAAGCATTATCTCCATTGAAAAAAAAAATTGATTTTAAAAAATTGAGTAAAAAAATGTAATGTTATGCGACTTTAAATATATAATGCAATAGTAAATATCACAATAGCATAGAAATAATACAAATATATAAACAAATAAATACAATAATGGCATGCAAAATATCAAATAAATGGGCAAGATAATAATAAAAAATATGCAAACATAAATTGATAAGCGAATAATTAAAATAAATAACAAAAGGTGCATACAAGTACACATAAAAATATATAGGTTTGAAATAAATAATATCAAAGATAATTAAATTAATAAAACAAGAATATATATACAAGTATACAAAAAAATAATTTCAAAAAAAATAAATACGTGCCCCTTTTTAAAAAAAACGTATATATAATAATAATTACATATAAGAATTATAAGATAAGATAAAAACAACTGCATTATTAAAAAATATTGATTTTTTAAAGAAAATATGAAAAAGGGACTAAATTGGATTCTAAATAAAAAATAGGGTAAATCCGCAAATAAATAAAGTCTGGAGGATTAAATTGAACGCGCGAATTACATAGAGGGGCTGGAAGGGGAATTTTCCCTTCTCCTCTAAAACGGCGCCGTTCAACTGGATTAAATTAGAATTTAAAATAAATTAAAGGTCAAATTTAAAATAATAAAAAAACCTAATTAGAAATATATTAAAAGGCGGAGGGGCTAAAGATGAAATTTTCCCCTCCAAATAAAACGCGCGGATCCTGGATTCGGATCGGGTCGACGCGCGGATCCCACCCCCCATTCAAACGGCGCTGTTTTGATTGGCGTATTTAAGCCAAATTTTAATAAAAAATTTCATTTTTATTCTTTAAAAAAAAATTAAAAAAATCTCTCAAATTCTCCCTTCTCCTCCAGGCACCGGTCCCCTAGTCCGACCATCGGCCGGTCACCAGCCACCGCGTCGGCCACCGATCTCCGGCGCCAGCACCGCCGTATATGGTGACCGGAAAAGGAAAAATTCCCTATTCGTCCCTCCCAACCTATCCAGGTACAGATCGGGGCTCAAATCCTTTGGAAACCGACAAAAAAAACAGAAAGAAGTTAGAAGCCTTTCGACTTCCGACCGTCTGTCCTCGGAGACGAACCTCAGCCTTCCAGCGGCGCGACAGACCCTAATGTTGGTGCGTTTCTCTCCTTTATTTTATTTTGTAAAAGTATATAAACAAACAATAATAAATAAATAAATAAATAACAGAATAAAAAAAACAACCTTAGATTTCGTTGTTTCTCTCTGTCTGTGTAGTAAAAAATAGTGCTTTTTTATTAATTTCGAAATCCGGCCCCCATTACAGTATGCTCAATGGCCTCTTATAGCCGTATGAAACAAATCTAAAAAGGAAAGAAATCTGTTCTTGATTTGATTTACAAATATTGTTGATTCCCTTTCCATTTTCGTTTTTTCTTGCTATGCAGGTAAATCCATGGGGATTCGGCCAAGATTGGAGTTGCGGCGCTGTTGAGGATTAGAAACCCTAGGGTTTCTGGCGATTTTGGGCCACCGTACATTTAGTTTATTTCGGTTTGGGCCTTGTGGCCCGTTTGTAATTGGACTGTTTATTTGGGCCTTTTTACCCTGGCCAAAATCGGGTATTATAAAAACAGTAGCAAAAAGCAATAGTTTTTTTTTTGTAAATTCGAGCTGACCCAGGACAAAAAAGGTTTACCTGAGGTCAGACTCATTTAGAAAACGGACATTGAGTTTTTGTCCAAGCCCATTTTTCGAATTTATATTTTTCTCAAATCCTCTTAGTTTTTGGGCAGACCTTTGAGCCCGACCCATGATCAGATTTATGTGTACTAATATTTGCTTCTTTGTAGAGATTAGAGATTTCAAAATTATATTGATATCCGGTTAATTTATAACAAAAATTCAATTTAAAACTATAATTAATATTAACAATATATATTGAAAGTAAGTTAAAAATATAAAATCCTGGATCGTCAGCGTGACGCCGCGTGAACGCAATGGGAACAAATAGTCCACAAAAAAGAAATCAATAATAATATTTAAAAAGTGAAAAGAAATAAAAAAGAGATAAAAGAGTTTACGCGTAGACAGATAGAGACGGAGAGAGAGAGAGAGAGAGAGAGAGAGACTGTTGTGTTGGTAAGCGAAAAAGAATGAGAGGAATTTAAGGGCAAATATATATATATTTGTGTAAAGCCTCGATTTTTTTCTAATTTAGTTTAATTAATTTAATATAATTATTGAATACTATGTTTTTGAAAAACCTATAGTTTTCATTTTCTTGAATCTGAAGGAATAATAAAAAGGCTCCACTTTGACACCTAAGCTCTTTACAAATCTATCGATCTTTCTCCTGTTTTTTTCTTAATTTTTTAAAATTTTATTTTTTGGTTGAGGTTTCTTCAGGGTTTCTTCTTCTCTATGGTTCACACTTGTTGTGTTCACACCATATCCACATAAATCTTTCCTGGTTTTTTTTTGTCTCTATCTTTTTCTTTCTTTTTTCCTTTTCTGGATCAGCAATCTTTTGTTGGGTGCAAAAGAAAAAAAAACTTAATAATTTCAGGGGATTTGTCTGGTTTTGCGTTTAATAGTTGTTTATGGAGGGACATCATCGCCATCATCATCATCATCAGCAGCAACATCTGCAGCAACAACAACAGCCTGTAAGTGTCAACGTTGAAGCTGATAGGTTTCCTCAATGGAGTGTTCAAGAGACAAAGGATTTTTTAATGATCAGAGCAGAGCTGGATCAAAGTTTCATGGAGACCAAAAGGAACAAGCTGCTTTGGGAAGTTATCTCCACCAGGATGAGGGAAAAAGGTTATAATCGAAGCGCTGAACAGTGCAAGTGCAAGTGGAAAAACCTCTTTACTCGTTACAAGGTACCAAATATTCGATTTACTATTCAACCCTTTTTCTTTTTATTTCCCTGTTTTTGTTTTTAGCTTGAATGAAAAAGTAAAACCCTATTCAGGGATGTGGAACGGTTGACGCAGAAACTGTGCGGCAACAGTTCCCGTTTTACGACGAGTTGCAGGCTATATTCACGGCGAGGATGCAAAGTGTTCTATGTTCGGAAAGTGAAGGCGGAGGAGCTACCGGGTCAAAAAAAAAGGCAGCACAGGCGCAGCTATCTTCCGACGAGGAAGACGATACGGAGGAAAACGAGTACAGCTTTAGGAAGAAGAAGAAAGGGAAAACTGGTGGTGGGAGTAGTAGTAAGAGCGGCAGCATTAATATAAAGGAAATGTTAGAGGACTTCATGAGACAACAGTTGCAGATGGAAATGCAATGGAGGGAAGCTTTGGAGTCGAGAGAAAACGAGAGGCGGATGAAGGAAATGGAGTGGAGGCAAACCATGGAAGTCCTTGAAAACGAGAGGATAATGATGGAGAGAAGGTGGAGGGAAAGGGAAGAACAAAGGAGAATAAGGGAAGAAGCTAGGGCTGAGAAGAGAGATGCTCTCATTACTGCACTTTTAAACAAGCTTAGAAGAGAAGATCAAATGTAGTGCAACTCCCAAAGATTCACTCGAGTCTCCCCAGCAGTCTCATTTTATGGATGACCTGTAAGTATTGTGTATTGAAATACTAATTACTAACGATTCAGGTCACTTGTTTAATTTTCATGTTTTTCTGGGAAGAGGAAGCTTTTCTTTTTTATAGATATTTTTAATTAGTTTCTTCTTCATTTGGCATTCTTTTTTTTATCATTATTAAGAGGCGACCATGAACAAAAAAGGCTCCAAGGTCTAGATATATGTTGGTGGTAGTTGAAGAAATTAAAACAATTAATCTACAGCAATCGATCCACAAACGATAGTGTTTCCAGGTAATGCTTATCAAAGTGAATATTCTATCTATATATGGAACAAATATACATAGATTTGTAGTGGACACTGTTGAAAATGCTCCATTATTCTTGTTAATGCCTCTCAACTTCTTCAAAGTGTGGCACCTTTCACTTACATATATATCTGCATGTCTACATTCATACATATATATATACATGCACATTCATGAACGCATGTGTGGGAGCTTCAGCAGCTAGATTTTCATTTTTCTTACAATAAGAATTTGTTTCATGGGTTTCCATCAACCCTAAAGTTGTTTGAAGGATATTAGTACTTTTTGAATTACATTAATATCGACCTTAGGGATGTCAAAACATGTGGTTGACTTTCTTGGATTAGATGCCTGGTGCCTTGTGCATTTTCTGATGTATTACATATATATAGATATACACATATGAACCATACTCTCTAGATTGTATTCCCACTACACAAACTAAAAGATGTCATTGAAAAAGATGAAAGGCTCCTATCTTAATGGAGAGTAGGTGGAGATGGAATGAGTCTTACTCATTAAATAAAGTTTTAAATTCAATTTTTGTGAAAAAAAAGAAAGTTGAGACACCTTTGCTTCTGTTTAAGAATTTGATGTTTCAGTTCTGAATTTAATTGAAATTTAGTATAGTTATCAGATATCGAATAGTCTTGATTTTTAACACGAATGATTTTTATATACCAGTATTACCTAGCTAGCTCAACTTAGAAGCTATATTTCATTTAATTAATGGCACATATAATAATTAATAATATATCATTTATGTGGATTAGTCATCAGCCCCAATATCTTTTTATGTTCATACTTGTTCATATTTGTCACTATGAGAATAATTCAATACCTTTCTTACTGTTCTATTTATTTCTGTGAACCTAAATTTAAGTTTTATTTTGTTTATATGTGTATATATATAGATATGGATTAAGCATATCCCTTAACTATATTATCCATATAGATTTGGATGATTCTTAAATCTAACCAACTCAATCAAGGAAAAAAAACCTTGGAGTTTAATTTCTTTATCTCCTTTCATTTCACATGGTATTTTATGCATTTGGGATTAATACTATATATATATATAGACATGATGATATTAGGAATCTTGTACAATAATTAACTTTATGAGAGATTTCACTTTCAAGGAGTTAAAAATATCTGGTGTTAGTGGTAAGATGATAACAAAAGGATCATGTGGGGGTATGTTATGTGCATCCTAGCTATCTAATTAAGCACCTTCAAACAAGAAACAAAGGACTCAAGATTGATGTCCATGCATACTCAAAATATGAAAAGATATATATAAATAAAAAAGTTTTCTGTTGCTATATCTGAAAAGTGAACTTTGTGAATAATGTTTCATATGTTTGTGACAAGTAGGGTCTCTCATAGATTTCTTACTTTTACTCCCTTTTTCACTAACCTTTTCTTTTACTTTATATGATTCATGGGTAATCGATAATATTAACAACTTGTTATAATTGGGTTCCCCTCCATTTTTCCCATAATATTTTTTTTCATTTTGTGCGAGAGAAATTAAATATCAAGTGGTTTTGCCATTGATTGGTGTGTGTAGATGAGGTTGCAGGGTGGCACTAGTTTTTGTCCCTTACCTGCATGGCTTTTTTCATCATCAACTGGCAGAGGAAGATGGGTTTGGTTTTGTTTCAAGTAATTCTACTGTTTGCCTTGACTATGTAATCTGATTTCATTTTTTCACTTACGGTCAAATCATTGGTAGCTGCTGGTTTACATATTTGTATGTCTTCTGTTTCATAAACGGGTAAAAGTATAGTGACAGCCTGGATTACATTTCAAAAAAAGGTAAATTAGTTTTTTTAATTAGGTCAAAGAGTAAATTGATTTTTTTGTTAAAAATTTTATTCATTTTTACTATTAAAAACTAATTTTTATATATCAACATGAGATATACGTGGCAGCCACATATTATTGTTTGATTCTTCCGTATAAATAGATAAAATATTTAACAAAAAGAATTAATTTACTTTTTGATCTAATATACAAATACCCAAAGAATAAAATGCAATTTAACCTCTACTATACATTTTCATTACAACGTATAACGTTATAAACCGTGTTTATGGAATTCACCGACATGTCTAAAATATTTATTGATTTGAACAAAAAGGAAAAATAGAATCTAATTTTTAAAAAGGAAAAAAAATGCATGAAATAACAGTACGTCTCGCTTTTTATTTCTTTTTCTTGGAAATTCGCTAAAGGTATTTGGTGGATGATTTTTAAATATACATCATATACTTTTCCTTTACTTGAAGACGAAGGAGAAGACTGGTCCATCAAGATTTTGAGTATCATAACCAAAAAAATATTAATGCAAATTATATTATATCTTGATGATGGATGTTAATTTAAATTAAAATATGAAATTATTATTATGAATATATAAAATATTTGAAGTGGGTTTATAAATAAAAAGGGATGCAAGAGTACAGCTTTGACGTTAATATTGAACTGCCGACAAAAATTAATTCATATTGAATTTGATGATTATTCTTGGAATGTTTGCATGTGAAGAAGTCAAAGACAGCTAAATCTGTTCAGTTTTGACATTAAAATTTTCAATTACCCATGTGGCCAAGCATCCCATGCAACTACACTTTTCTCCTTCATTTTACTTTTATAAAATGGTAGAAAACTAATTTCATATCCTAAGCGGTCTATCCTACTAAAGTTTCTTAAATTAATTATTGGGTTAAAATAATAATTTGTGACCATATTAATAGTGGATATTGAATTTTTTATTAATATTTATCATTATATTTTGAAAATATGCTTAAATTTGTTGCACAATTTTTATATAATTGAATTTTATCATTACGTTTTGAATTTTATTGATTTTTTCCTTTAATTTTGTTTTCTAATTAAATTTTACCACTTAATATTGATGATTAAAATTTAACAAAAATTATTAATTCAAATATTTTATTTTAATAGTTAACAATAAGTTAATTTACAAACTATTAAAAATCAATAAATTAAAACTTATTTTTTATTTAATAAAAAACCTGAAGTAAAAGAGATTAACTTTACTTTTTTTATATATAACTTCTTTTATTAATTGTTGATATTATATTAATTTATCATTTTTAAGTATTAAATTAAAATATTATTTTTTATTAATTTTATCTTCAAATTATTTTAAATTAAAATTGAATAGTAAAGTTCAATCAAAAATCAAATTTTAGTGACAAAATTTAACCAAACAAAAGTGACAAAATTCTAAATAAAGTTAAAAATATTATAGTAAATTTACTTTTAGCCCAAAATTACAATAATAAATATTAATAAAAATAAGTAAAATGGCAAATTTCAACTTTTAACTAAATTATAGTGGCAAATTTCTACTATTCTTTGTTCATGTGCTCAACTAGGAGTGAGCAAAATTCGGTTCGAAAGAATAATTTTTTTTAAATTTCGAATTAATCGAATCGAGTTATTTGATTTTTTTAGTCAACTTGAATAAGTAATTCATATTTCAAGATCGAGCCGAGTTAAATTTTATAATTTGAATAATTCTAATAACATATTGGTGTAAATACCCCTTTGGTCCTTGTCAATTTTGAAAATGATCAAATTGTTCTCTTTCTCAACAAAAAATACAAAAAAAAAAGAATTCAAAATCTTTATAAAAATTTAAAGTTTATTGTCACACCCGGAAATATTAAAGGTTTGGCATAATTGAAATTCTAAGTACTTAATTAAATTTTTTTTTGTTTAAGCGGGTTCTAGTGTAATTATGTGAACTTTACGGATTGGTTGGGTAAATAATTAGATTTTTAAATTTAGTTCCGTCAAATTAGAACTAAGAATCTTTGTTAGTGGAAAACATCATGATTAAGGGTATTAATAAGACTGATTGTCTTGGGATTAAGGGAAGCGATGGTGGAAAGACTATATTATAAATGAAGGATTCTTCGTGTTGATATTCATTTTTCTGTCGTTCTTCTATCTTCTTCTTCTCTAGTTTATTTTGTAAGTTAAGAAAATAAAGAAACGAGTTGTATTAAAGGAAGAATCTGAGGTGTTAGCATAAATACTTAATTGCTTAGTAATCTGCTAACCGAGAAAGAGGAGGTCCAAATGATAAAGGGAAGGCTAAGTAGGTGTCAACCCAGGTATTTTTTTTGTTGAGTTTCTATACTCAAACTTTCTATGGTTGTTTTACATAAATGTATATCAGAACTGTAGTTTCATGTTGTTGTTGTCTTCATGTTTTGCTAATGATGAGTTGCATTATCGTGGATGATTTATATAAGTATTGTTTTACAGTTGCATGTCTGATTATACTTTACAGATCACTGTTTTACAAACTTTCACTGGAAAATAATTATTGATGAAGTTATCATTTTCATGGTCCACATGATGTTATGGTTGGTAAGATATGTTGTGTTTTCGATAAAATGATCAGTTGAATGTTTGCTATATGCCTGTCTAAATTATGAATGATATGTGGAGTAAGGAGGGTGGTTTTGGCGGTTGAAAGATGAAGAAATATCACGTTGTGCACTCTTTGCCACATGTTATCTGGTTTTGTGGAGGTTCAGGCGAATAGTACGGAGAGTGTATTTGCACAATTTTTTACTTTGCAGAGGTTCGGATGGTTTGTGCGGAGATATATGCGTTTATGAATGTGATAATCCAATATGGGTTCTATGTATGTATGTGACTCTGCGGAGTCTAAGGCTGTGAGCCTCTTATGTGTAAGCAAGTCCATGATCATTGCATATGAAAGTTTTGAAAGATATGAAAATCCGCCAAATTTATTCGATAAGTTTATGTTAAAGATAAATGTGAGATTACGCCAGATAAAGACCGCTACAAAGTCTACTTATATGAATTCGCTATGATTGTGAAGTTTTTCTATGAATCTGCATGTTTAAATCTGTTTTATCTTTGAAGTTCTTCTATGAATTCTGTTGGAAATTATAGATTGCAAATTAATTATTCATGAGCACTATTCAAATTAAAAGTCATGATTTATCATCTTACAAATTTAATTATTCATAAGCACTATTTAAATTAAAAGTGATGATTTATCATCCAATGGATACATTTCCATGGGACATGTTTCTCCCAAGAAATATGTCCAATATGAAAGATTGTGGCTCTTCAAAATTGTATTCATTGAGTGTATATAAATAGAGGCATTATGGTGCTCACAAATCACACAATTACAATTAATCCCATTTTCAGAAACTAGAGTAAGAGTTAGAGAATTCCTCGATTTTTCTAATTAAAGAAAATTCAAAGCTTCGTTATATCCCGGGAGGACCTTTATCTTAACCCTCTAGCAACTTTGTATAGGGGAAAATAGTTCTCTTTGGAAAGCGTTATCCGTGCCTTGAAGTCTACTATTTATTTACATATAAGTCTTTGATTCCGTCGTCTCCACTCAAATATCTAACAATCAAAGAGAACTATTTTGGAGATGGCGACGCAGGCTACTACCGCAATCAAAGTGATGAACTAAGAGTTTGTGAAACTTGATCGATTTGATGGTTCAAACTTTAATCATTGGAAGGATAAGATGTTGTTCCTTCTTACTGTTTTAAATATGGCGTTCGTTCTGGATCCATACCTACAACCCGTAGAGGATCCAACTCCCAATGCAAACTCCGAAGAAATTACGAAAGTGGCTGAACTAAAGAAGAAGCGTGAAGAAGACAATTTCACATGTTGAAGACACATGTTCAATACATTGTTTGATCGATTGTATGATCTTGACATGTCGATGCAATCTCTGATGGAAATATGGAAAGCTCTTGAAGAGAAATACAACACCGAGTGACAAGGTACTAATAAATTTTTAATGATGAAGTATTTCAAATTCAAAATGCTCGATAGTATCCTGATCATGGATCAAGTCCATAAATTACAAGTCCTTGTAAGCAGGCTTTGTGACTTGAAAGTTATTATTCTGAAATTGTCACAAGTTGGGGCTATTATCTCGAAGTTGCCTTCATCTTGGAACAATTATCGGAAGAAACTTCTGTTTATGGTAGAGGACTTCACTGTAGATAAAATACTTAGGCATTTACGTATTGAAGAGAATATCAACCAATGATCTCAAGTGATCAAACCAAAAGAAATCTTTGTGATAATAAGAATACAGAGCCAAGGAAAAGTCAAAGAGTGAGAAAAGTAAAGGACTTTGGTCCTAATTTCATTTTCTTGCAATCTCTAGCATTCATTGTTGACGAAATAGAGAATCCGTAATTATGAAGATCCCCATACTGTTTAATGTGGATGGCGATCCACAATTCTATGGTGAAGCCATGACTTTTAGAGATGCAGCATTTTGGAAAGAGGTGATCAATGATGAAATGTATTCAATATTATCGAATAATACTTGGATTCTAGTTGATCTTCCTTAAGGATCGAAGCCTATTAAGTGTAAATGGGTGTTTAAAAGAAAGAATACTCTAACAGGGCGTTTTCCAACCTTTAAGGCTATGTTGGTGGCTAAAGGATTTATGTAAAAAAAAGGCCTAAATTATTTTGACACTTATGCACCAGTGGCTAGGATGACCTCCATTCGAATTGTTATAGCACTTGCATCTATCCATAAGTTACATGTACATCAAATGGATGTTAAGATGACTTTTTTGAATCGTGATCTCGAAGAGGAAGTCTAGGAATGAACATAAGGTGTGTAAGTTGATCAAGTCATTATATGGTTTAAAATAATCGCCTAAACAATGACATAAGAAATTTGACTCGGTTATCTTGTCATATGGTTTTTTACATAATGGTGCGGATAAATGTATTTACACTAAATTAACCGATAAATATGGTGTAATTATTTGTCTCTATGTAGACGATTTGTTAATTTTTAATACAAACATGGAAGGTATTCGTGAGACCAAAGAGTCTCTAGCCTTGAAATTTAAAATGAAGAATCTCAACGAGGTAAATACAATTCTAGGTAAAAAAGTGAAAAAACATGAAAAGGGCTTTACCCTAAGTCAATCTCACTACATTGAGAAAGTATTGGAAAAGTTTAAACACTTGAATATCAAGGATTCAAACACTCCATATGACTCAAAGTTTAAGTTAAGTGAGAACAATGGCAGGGCTATAGCGCAACTTGAGTAAGCTAGCACACCATTGAAAAGGGCTAGACCCGATATTGCATTTGTTGTATGCAAATTGGCGAGATTTACAAATTTTCTTAGTACTGATCATTGGAAAGAAATTTGTAGGATTTTTGGCTATCTTATGAAAACAAAAAATTCAGGATTATTCTATAGGGATTATCCCGTAATTTTAGAAGATTACTCAGATGCAAGTTGGATTACAAGTCTAAGTGACAATAAGTCCACATTGGGATGGATTTTTACAATCGGAGGTGGAGCCATTAATTGGGCCTCTAAGAAACAAACTTGCATCTGACATTCAACTATGGAGGCTGAATTTATAGCCTTAGCGGCTACTGGTAAGGAAGCGGAATGGCTAAGAGATCTCTTGCTAGATATAAAGTTGTGGCCACAATGTAGGTTCGCCATTTTCGTATATTATGATAGTAAATCTACCATGTCTCGAGCGGACAATAAGGTGTACAATGGAAAGTCTAGACATATAAGTTTGAGACATGAGTATGTGAGACAATTGATTAAGGACGGTGTGATACAATTGATTAAGGACGGTGTGATAACTGTTACCTATGTTAAGTCAATTGACAATTTAGCGGATTCATTGACAAAAGGTTTGTCAAGGGATTTGGTTAAGAGTACCACCACTAAGATGGGACTAAAATAATTTTAATCACGTCATTGATAATGGAAACCCTACCTTGTTTTAGCCAAAAGTTAGTTTCAAGGTTCAAAAGGTAATAACAAGTTATTGAATGACAACGTACACTAAGAATCAAAATTTAGTGTTTATATTTTAGGAGGATGAGTTTTACTTTTAATGGATGGACATTAATTTTCATGAAATTCACTTATATGAACATGAAATGGTGCCGCTTCAATGAGATTTTCTTTATGGTTTTCTCTCATACATGTTCATGAAATAGGATGAGCACATAGTCATAATGGTGCTAAAGCTAATTAAACTCTTACCATAATACTTTACGATTATGTGTGAAAATTTTTCGGTATTGAATTTAAGAGTGATGGTTCAAGCGACTAGCCACCATTCACTTTGTTGATACTCTGAGGGTTTGCACTAAAGGAAGGTTCAATATGCGGAAACCCTTTTTTTATGCATAACCGTTGTGTACTTATTTTTTGGAATTAGCAATCTAGTGGGGGATAGTTGTTGGATATTTGAGTGGAGACGATAGAATCAGAGACTTATATGAAAATAAACAATAGACTTCGAGGTGCGGATGAAATTTTCTAAAGTGAACTATTTGCCCCCACACAAAGTTTCTAGAGGGTTAAGACAAACGTCCTACTAGAATACAACGAAGTTTTGAATTTCCTTTGATTAGCAAAATCAAGAAATTCTCTAACTCTTACTCTAGTTTCTGAAAATAGGATTGACTGTCATTGTGTGATTTGTGAGCATCATAATGCCTCTATTTATATGCACTCAATGAATACAATTTTGAATAGCCACAACCCTTCATATTGGACATGCTTCTTAGGAGAAACATGTCCCATGGAAATGTATCCATTAGATGATAAATCATCACTTTTAATTTGAATAGTGCTTATGAATAATTAAATTTGTAAGATGATAAATCATCACTTTTAATTTGAATAATGCTCATGAATAATTAATTTGCAATCTATAATTTCCAACAAATTCTCACGAATGGACTACTATATTCTTGAATCTTTTTATATGAGTACGCATATTTGAGTTCGCCATATTATGAATCTTATTCTATGAATACGCATGTATGAGCTACTATATCCGTGAATCTTCTTCTGAGTTCATGTGTATAAGTCCGCATATAAGAGTCCACATTTAGAATCCATATTAAAAAGTCCACAGGATTGTTTGCCAATTTAATCCGAAACGACTCTCTCCTTTCGGTGGGTTATATTAAGATTTTATGCAACAAGTTTGTACGAAGAGACTATACACCTCACAATCTTTCACTGAGGAAGCTTCTATGTATATAATATTGCGCCACTATGTAGTTTATGCTCAAATACAAACTATGGAAAAATGATCTCACAAGTTTAAGCTAAGCAAGAATCTTGGTGAATCCTAAGAATTGAAGTAAATTATTATAGAGCTCACTAAGTTCCTCATGAACTTACTATGTTTTCTTTCTTCATTTAAGATAATACCAAACTGTAGTTCAAGAAGAATTAAGGAACTAAGCCAGAACCTCCAAGCCTTGTGTGAGCATGGCATTCTTATTTTTGTAACATGTGTAAATACTGGGGGTATCCCGTGGTTTTAATCTCTGTTTTATGCTTGTATTAGAAATCTTCAAATCAAGTTCAAATTTTAATTAGACTCTTGTAAATTGTTGGATATATTATTATAAGAGATGAATTTTATTAAAAAATCGTTTCACATATATGCTTTAACAGTAAAACCATGTGGAATTGTTAATTATTAAATTAATAATACTTATTTTATTCATGTCGATCATGCACATTAAGGTTGGCATAAATTTAAAAAAATTCACTACCAAAAATTGAGGCAATAGTGAAACAAAATCAGTCACAGATGCACTAAATTGATCATTTTTTACTCTTTGTGACGGATTTAGTAACGAGATTTTCTGTCGTTGATACCTCTTCATTAATAAGGTTGTCACATGGATGACAAATCCTGTCACTAAATTTGTGATGGAATTTCGATTAGAATTTGTTTATATATTCCATCACTAAATTTGTTAAACTGGACACATACACATAATCATATTTTGTCACTAATTCTTTTTCTATCACTAATTCCGTCACTAAATTCTGCTTTTAAATTTTGTCACAGTTACTTTGTCTTGATTTTTATCTCATATACCTTAGTTCCACAACATTTCTTAATGAATAATCTAAGCTAGAGAAACTAAAATACAGATTAACAAATATTTTTAAATAAGATATAAAAATAAAATCAAATATCAAGTAAGATACAATAATAATATGTTTAAATAAAAAGTAGAGAAAAATACCAAAAAATCCAATTTTTTTAAAATTTACCGAAATGGGCCCAGTATTTTATTATTTACCGAAATAGGCCCTTTTCCCCGAAATCGCGTCCACGTCAGTGCGATGTCAGGATACGTGCCAGGAAATTGCGGCCACGTCAGAGCGCTTTGCTGACATGGCAACAAACCGCGCCCTCTGAAGCGTGATTTGTGTCTACGTCAGCAAAGCACGCTGACGTGGACGCGATTTCCTGGCATGTACCCTGACATCGTGCTGACGTGGACGCGATTTCACCGTGTCTCCCACGTTAGGGTTTTTAGGGTTTTTGGAGAAAAAAGTAAACGAATAAGGGATTAGGGTTAAGGGTTTCATAATTAAATTAATTAAAATTTATTCAAAATTGGATTACGTTTCGTGGTTATGGGTTTTTAAGATAAAATCAAAGGAGGATGATTTATCAGAAAGATTTTTGAAGTCGCGCCCACGTGTACGCGCTTTTGCTAAAGTAGGTCCTGGAAAAATAATTTCGACTTGACGTTTCTGAGCAAATAGTTTAAAAAACGCTTCAAGCAGGATGTTTTGTGAGAAGAATTTGTGAAATCGCGCCCTCGTGGACGCGCTTTTACTACAGTTGGTCCTGGAAGAAATAATTTCGAGTTGACGTTTTTGAGCAAATAGTTTAAAAAGCGCTTCAAGCAGGGTGCTTTATAAGAAGAATTTGTGAAGTCGCGCCTATGTGGACGCGCTTTTGCTACATTAGGTCCTAAAAAAGTAATTTTAAGTTTACGTTTCTGAGTAAATAGTATAAAATAACACTGCAAGCAACATGCTATTTGATAAGAATTTGTGAAATCGCGCCCTCGTGGACGCGCTTTTGCTACAGTTGGTCTTGGAAAAATAATTTTGACTTGACGTTTCTGAACAAATAGTATAAAATCGCTTTTAGCAGGATACTTTATGAGAAGAATTTGTGAAATCGCGCCCACGTAGACGCGTTTTTGCTACAGTAACATGTTTGGGCTGAGGCTATAAATGAGGCAAAAAATGTTCTGAGATTGCATAAGTTACAGCAGAAACAATTTAGAGAGGCTAAGAAAGTTAGAGTTTCAAATATGAGTGAACGTATTAGTGCTGTTATTTACTATGATGGTGAGGTTTGCCACACCGAGAATGGTGTTATTTTTTTGTCGGAGAATACGGTGCGACTGGTTTTGAACCGGAACATAGATTTGACAGAACTTCGTAAAAGAATTAGGCATAAAATTTTCGGAACGACACCAATTAAAGTTCTGTCTATTACGTATCGATTCTGTTCCTTTGTTGATTCGGTGACATATGACTCGGTCGACATAAAAGGTACTCGTAGCGTGGAGGCAATGGTGTAGACTCATCTTGCTAGTGGAGCACCTTATATTGAGTTATATGTACAATTTACATCGCCAAATGATGTACTTGCGACCGATGTTCGAGATGTATACACGACCCCTGGCCGACATTCGGTTAGCGGGTTAGAAAATACGGAACAACGCATGTTTGGTAGCGGTGTTGAATGCACATCCCCCGCAAGACACTCTGTCGGTGGATGAGACATGTACGTCGGTGGCTCGATGTTTGATGCTGAAAATACGTACTGGGGAACGAGATCAAGTTCTAGTGATTGGCAATCTACATCCAATTGGGGACGTTATGAAATGCCCAAAAGAAGGGATGATGTACTACCTATGACGTCAACCTGTGAGGGGACCTCATACGCTGCAGATAATTGTAGGTTAGAAGATGACCCCGATGTGGATCCACCTCGAGAGCCCGGGCCTGATGGTGTAGAAGTTGGCTTATTTTCTGAATCGGAGCCTATTTCAACAGAACCTGAAGATGCTTAAAGGAGTTTAGATGAAGAACAAAATCCACGATTCAGAGCATACTCACCTCCAGCCCACATGCATAATGTCGATATGTCTGCAGATGATGCGTTAGAGTTTCCAGATCTACCACACCGGTTGCATGATCGTACAAGTTCAGGGCTAGATTCGGGTAAATTTGAAGTTGGTAATCAGTTTACCGACAATGATAGTTTTATTGGTCCTTTGAAACAACATAGCATTAAAAATGGCATTAACTACCACGTCTTTAAATCCAAATTTAATAAGTTTGAGGCGAAGTGTGCGGTGCAAGATGGCACATACTCATGGAAAATATACGCTTCGTTAAGGAAAATGACAGGGTTGTGGGAGATTAAAAAGTACAAAGGTCCACATACATGTGTTGCAGGTACAATATTGACGGTATCTGAATAATAATTTTATTATGTAATATTGCATTATTTAATGTACTCCGTTTATAGGTGTTTCACATGATCATCCGAAGATGGATTCAACTATGTTAGCTATCTTGATATTGCCCACGGTAAAAGCAGATTCCAAGACTTTAGTGCCGGAGTTAATTGCCAATATCCGTAGCCAAATGGGGTACACGCCCTCTTACCCTAAGGCTTGGGTAGCTAAGCAAAAGGCATTAGAGAAGATGCATAGTGGGTGAGACGCCTCATATAATGAAATATGACAGTGGTGTTAAGTACTAGAGAGATACGTCCCAGGTGCCATCAAAAACCTTGAAACGAAATATGCGTATTACAACGGCCGATTGCTACGTGGATGCCAAGTGTTCAAACACCTGTTTTGGACTTTTAAGCAATGCCGAGACATATTTCCATACTGTAAGCCATTGGTACAAATTAACGGTACATTTATGTTTGGTAGGTATACACATCGGCTATTGCTTGCAGTGGCACAGGATGGCAGTGGGAGAATTCTTCCAATTACATTTGCAATAACACCGGGAGAGTCATCTGATGACTGAGATTTCTTTCTCTCTAGGTTAAGGAGGCATGTGTGCCCCCAACCTGATATCTGTGTTATTTCAGACCGGGGCGCCGATATACTAGCTGCGTTTGATCGACAGGGAAGCTTATGGTAGCGCACACACCATCGATATTGCCTAAGACACGTTGCTTTCAACTACTACAGGTAATATCCATCTAAGAGCGAACGACGACAAGTGACCAATATGGGTATTTAGTCTATATCTGTGTTATTTCGTTTCTCAATTTGAATTAATTTTATTGGTAGAAGTGGCATGTAATATTCGCTATGAACCTATATTGGCAGGGTATGAAATAAATAAAGACCGTTTTCACGAGATGTTGGCAACTTTACGTTCAATTAACCGGAGAAGGGGCGGACTATCTTTGTAACATACGTTTCGAATAGTGGGCACAAGCATACGACGGCGGCCTATGATATGGCCATATGACGTCAAACCTGGTTGAATGCATAAATTTTGTTCTTAAAGGAACGCGTCATCTACCGATAACATCGGTTGTACGAGAAACATATTTTCGTTTGGCGGCGCTATTTCCAAAGGGAGCAGCTAGTTATGCAGGCCAGATGCAGGGAAGACTTGTATGGTGCAGTAAGGTAGTTCAAGAAATTAACAAGGCTAAGGCGCGGGCAAACACCATGCACACAGTGTGTCATGATCGAGACAACTTATAATTTCGCGTGACAGAGTTTGACAGACTGCACCAAGGTATTGTTAGCGGGAAATATCGTGTACACTTGCGAAATAGGACTTGCGACTGTAGGATGTTTGATGCACTTCGTTATCAATGCGCTCATGTTATTACAGCTTGTCAAAATCTCCGTCTGGATCCGATGAGTTATGTGGATGAAGTGCACAAATTAGAAAACATGTACAACATCTGAAGACACATTTTTCCACCGGTCCTAGATGAACGTAAGTGGCCACCATTTATCTCTTGCTCCTTTTAAACTGTTACCAGATAGAGAATTTCGTTGTAAACCAAAGGGTCGACCTTGCTCGACTAGAATACGTAATAATATGGATATCCGAGAAACAGCCAGTCAACATAAGTTATGCGGATGGTGTAGGAATCCAGGCCATACAAGTCATCATGCCCTAATCGCAATAGTTGAATGTAATTTTAAAAAAAATATTTTTTTTAATTATTAACTGATAATTGTATTAATTGTTAGTAAAATTATCCAATTATATCAAATTATTAATTGTTAGTACCAGTCAAAACATTTTTCCAAATATAACATTATGTGAATATAAAATTATTAACTGATAATTGTATTAATGTTAGTAAAATTATCAAATTATATTTAAGTTAAGGGTTAGGGTTTTTAAGTTAAGGGTTTAGGGTTTTAAAGTTAAGAGTATAGGGTTTTAAAGTTAATGGTTTAGGGTTTAGGGGTTTTAATTTAAGAGTTAGGGTTTTTAAGTTAACGATTTAGGGTTTTTAAGTTAAGGGTTTAGGGTTTTAAAGTTATGGTTTAGGGTTTTTAGGTTAAGGGTTAGTGTTTTTAGGTTAAGGGTTTAGAGTTTTTAATTTAATGGTTAGGGTTTTTAAGTTAAGGGTTTAGGGTTTTTAAGTTAAAGGTCTAGGGTTCTAAAATTAAGGTTTAGGGTTTTCAGGTTAAGGGTTAGGGTGTTTAGGTTAAGTGTTTAAAGTTTTTAATTTAAGGATTGGGGTTTTTAAGTTAAGGGTTTAGGGTTTTTAAGTTAAGGGTCTAAGGTTTTAAAGTTAAGGTTTTGGGTTTTTAGGTTAAGGGTTAGGATTTTTAGGTTAAGAGTTTAGGGTTTTTACTTTAGGGCTAGGGTTTTTAAGTTAAGGGTTCAAGGTTTTAAGTTAAGGGTTTAGGGTTTTAAAGTTAAGGTTTAGGGTTTTAGGTTAAGTGTTAGGGTTTTTAGGTTAAGGGTTAAGGGTTTTTAATTTAAGGGCTAGAGTTTTTAAGTTAAGGGTTTAAGGTTTTTAGGTTAAGGGTCTAGGGTTTTAACGTTAAGGTTTAGGGTTTTCAGGTTAAGGGTTAGGGTTTTAAAGTTAATGGTTAGGGTTTTTCGGTTAAGAATTTAGGGTTAGGGTTTTTAGGTTAAGGGTTTAGTGTTTTAAAGTTAAGGGTTAATGTTTTTAGGTTAAGGGGTTAAGGGTTTTAAGTTAAGGGTGAGGATTAGGGTTTTTAGGTTAAGGGTTTAAGGTTTGTGAATTAAATTATGTATTTAATTATAAATTATAAATTTATAAATTTTTAATAAATTAAGGGTTTAGGGTTTTTAAGTAATAACTCAAAAAAATTTCTATTTTATTATATCAAAAAATATCAAAATATTTGTAGAAATAAATTTAAATACAAAATCAATGTCTGTGCCTGCGGGATTTAGTGCCACATAGCAGCCGTCGACGGTTACGCGCTGGATTCCTCCTTTGTCCAGCTTCTGGCGGCGGTTGTGGTTCTTCCGGCGGGGATTCTGGTTCTTCCAGTAGGGCATCTGGTTGTCAGAGTTGGGACGATGAGCCACCTTGATAGAATTGTGAATGTAAAGGTGTTTGCATCACCAACGGAGACGGTGTTTGAAACCCATACGGTGGTGGGGATTGGTAAAAAGAAGAGCTCCACGACGGCCCCTCTTGCGATCCCTCTTGCGTCGCTGGGCTATACATCGGCGGTCCACTCGGCGTAACAGGAAATGGAGCTGAACCGGGCCATTTGCTCCAACTTGCCATAGGACTCGAAAAAGGAAGCATATAAGGGTGAGGATACATAAAAGGGCCAAGAAGCGCACCTGTCATCATCTGAAAAGGTGGTTCCGTGGGTATCATCGGTTGAACTACTGGGTCGGGTGACTGTGTCGGTGCTCTCGTTGGGCCGGGTGAATGTCTAGGCGTCGTTGAGGGACCAGCGTCGTCGTCTTTTCGTCTTGGATTTAAAGGACCACGTATTTCCCTTTGGACATGTAATTGCCGCTGCCTCACCTCTAGCGATAGTAAATATGGCTTGCCATGGATCCTAAACCATGACATTTATTCCGGCACGCACGCTAACTCCGGAACGATGATCGGTTCCATACTAGGTATATAGTCATACCGATCTTCCCACATTTGGATGTACTCGGATCAGAATCTCAGCCAATCCGTATTCAATTGCCGAAGGTCGATTTTGTGGTGATCGTCAAACACCTCAGTTTCCACGAGAATCGGTTGTCTACATCCAAATTGCCGTAACACCTTGTCTGACTGGTGCATTTCCATGGTCGCGTAGTTGATCAACGCGACTTTCGCGTGCCAAGTGTTTGGATTTTGTAAGAACTCTTCCGAAATTACTGCCCGAATTGCCGGATCCTCGTATGGTGTCCATTGAAACTATATGAACATGATAAAAATATTAGTTATATACATAATACTAAATACTAAATACTAAATACTAAATACTAAATACTAAATACTAAATACTAAATACTAAATACTAAATACCAATCGACTAGCGGATGATGGAAATATCAATTTTATTTAATACTTACATGTGCTTCCGACTGTTGGTCTAATAGAAGCCGTATATCTTCAAGAGAGGTAGGTAATCGAGCATAACTTGCCAGATGGTTCCACCTAATTAAATAAAATTTTAGCATACTTTTATTTTTAAAAATCTACATAATAATTGTAAAATCTAATATAAAATTTACCTCGTTATCAGTAGGAATGTATATGGGTGGTCCACTTGAGGACGTAGAAATGGAAAGTGAAACCGTGCCCATGACTGCAGTAGGGACAAGAAACCTCCGATTTTTTCTTTCCTCGGTCGCGTCGCCCCACACATCTCCTTTTATAACGTTGTCGAGACGGCAGACCCCCAAATCAATTCACCAGATGCTCTAAAATCAACGAGTTTCAGCAGCCATCTTAGATGTACGCGGCTCCGTGACAAGTCGGGCATCAGATAACCTCCAATTAACTGAAGAATGTATGCCCGAGCATATCGGATTCTGTCTATTTTGGTTGAATCTTCATTCAGATCCGGGAATGTGTCTCGTAACCAGCCCATCTCGATCTTACCTCCCTCCATTTTCTCCGGAATAGCGCCCAAAAGCTCGTAGCACACTGCAAGCCAATCGCTAGATTGGGCAGACCCGGTGACTGGGTACCCCTCCACCGGCAATCCCAATTGCAGACTGACATCTTCCAAAGTGATAGTGCACTCTCCACATGGAAGATAGAATGTGTGCATCTCGGGTCTCCTCCTCTCAATCAACGCACTAATTAGTTTCGGGGTCCACCTTGCATCCTCGGCCTACCGTCGCCACGTGCCAAAAACCCGCTTCCCGCAGGTAGTTCTCTACCAACGGTGATGGAGGAGCATGCATATTTCGGATATTGCATTCCAATATCCAATCTACAGACTTTTATAACAAATAACAAATTAATAATTATCTAAAAATGCATAAATAAAAAATTCTTAAATAATATTTAAAAATTAAATTTAACGCTTACCATTTTCATTTGTTCCACTGATATGTGATGCTTATCAAGACGAGTCAAATCTCCGGCCATTGCTGAAATCGTACAAATTTTTACGGTTTAAAAAAATTTTTAAAAAATAAAAAATTTTAAAATTATTTAAAAATAGGGATTTAAGAGAAATTTAAGAGGAACTTTAGAGCAAATTGAAAATAAATATGGATTTGAGAGAAATTTTGAAGGAAATTGAGAGGAAATTGAGAGGAAATTCAGAAGAAATTGAGAGGAAATTTGAGAGAGTATTAGTTTATGAAAAAAAAGGGGTGGGGTATTTATAGTTTTTTTTTGTCCGTTGGGGGGGCAACGATCAATTTTTTGACCATTGCACTGTTCACGCACGGGGCAAATCTCGACCACGTCAGCGCGCTTTGCTGACGTGGACACAAATCGCGTCCTCTGAAGCGCGATTTGTTGCCATGTCAGCAAAGCGGGCTGATGTGGCCGCGATTTGCTGGCACGTACCCTGACATCGCGCTGACGTGGACTCGATTTCGGAGAAAAGGGCCCATTCCGGTAAATAATAAAATACCAGGTCCATTTCGGTAAATTTTTAAAAAATTAGGCTTTTTTTAGTAAATTACCCTAAAAAGTACATTACAACATTTATGGACATGCAAAAATAAATACTAAATCCCAAGAGTTTCAACTTTCTAATTCATGTTCTGCACATTCAAATAAAAAGCATATATTATATTATTATAGATGTGCGTTAATTAGGAAATAATATAAATTTTAAAGATTAAAATGCATCTCTAAATTAAAGATGATCAGATGGAGAAAAGGTTGCACATCAAACATACTAAACAAATAAAAAAGTATACGTTGATTCAAAAACAATCCTTCATATAAGGTTTATAACATAAGTTTTGCACTGAAACATACTTGATCACTTTTAACAAGAATTGGAAACAAAGCTAGATGTTTTAATATGCTTACTACTTCTTTTATTAGTTTTTGATTAATGATTAATCAAAGATGCTAAATTTAATCAATTAATTGAAAGATATGGCTATGGCTTTTTTTCAATAGGCAACTTCTTAACTAAATATATAACGCTTGATTCGGTTGAAAAGATATCAATTTCATAGATTACATGAAAAGAGAGCAGATTAGATATCACTTGTAATCATTTGAAAAATATATAAGCTATGAAACATTTTAATGCTGCTTAAAAAAACTAAGGTTAAAAAATGTCAATGAAACTAAACTCTGATGTTCAAGAATTAGCTCATGAATTCAAAGTTGGAATAATAATGTATTTTCATATCAAAACCATTTCTCTTTTTCTTTTTGTGTTCATCTAAACATCTTAAACTTTCGGGACTTACAAATGATTCATCAAAAGCTCCAATCAAACAACTTGATAATCTTTCCAAAATATTATATTATATATAAAACATACATACAAAATTAATTAACGCTACCCCTACTACCTATCGAACACAAAATTTTATGCAGAAAAAAAACCTTAGTATCTAACCTTTGAAGCCAAGAGTACACAAACAAAGAACCCAAAGAGTTTGCAACATTTAGATTTTGGAGCAAGAAGAGCCCAATAAAAAACATTTCTCAACAAAGAAAGAAACAATAAAGAGATAGGAAATTACAAGCGACCCTCATAGTCCCACAAAAGATCTGTATTTTGTAGAGGGTTCTTTGGTGTAGAGAGGAAGCGATGCAAACAAGTGAATGGGATATAGAAGAAAAAAATAGCGAGAAAGATTGGAACAAATCCGGTAATATTGAGAGCAGTTGTAGGTGGTGGTTGGTAAAGTGGAGAAACAAAAAGTTGGCTGACGATCAAGCTCAACAAAGAAACAAGTAGAAAGAATTTCAAAGAGAATGCTTTGAGAGTCCAAAGTGCCAAAATTCCTTTCACCAATTGTGAAAGCTTTTATTTATGGTGTCTCAAAAATGAGAGTGACAAAATTGATAATTAATGGAAATAATGAAATTAATATTTTTCAGTTTCAAATGTATTAATGGTTCTTTTTATTATTAAAGGATTTTGTTGATGATGCTGATGATAAGTAGCAAACAAGAGTTCAATATGTTTCTAAAAAAAGGGAAAACCACTTAGTGTTACAAGAAAATGATAAGAGGAAACATCTTAACTACCTTCATATATGATCCATCAAGCCAAGTTTTCTGGAACATCCCAATAGTAAAGACAACCCAAGAACCTTGTCATATTTTGAGGTTATTCCACTTTTACTTTGGTGAAGCAATACCTTGTGAAACATCTACCGCAAAACATCTCTTAGAATGTAAGGCGATGGATGCTCTTGAATAAGAGTTGTTACTGAATAAGATTTATTCTGACTTGTTCCAAACGCGAGTTGTTCTCAACATAGTTGGTCTAAGAAAAAGTTCTATGGTGATGCTTTTTTTTTTGATAAAGCTTATTCTGAATAATGGCTCTTCCAAAAAGAAAAAACACAATTACTCTAAATACAAGTTGTTCTAAACAATGATTGTTCTAAACATAACTATTCCCGGAACACTATTGTTCTAAAAAAGAGTTGTTTCAAACTTTAATTGTTATTACAAATTGTTCTAAACAATGATTGTTCTAAATATAACTATTCTCGAAACACTATTATTCTAAATAAGATTTGTTTTGAACTTTAGTTGTTATAACTAAAGTCCTGTTCTAAACATATCTATTCTAGATATAACTATTCTCGAACAACAATTGTGTTGAACAACAACTATTTTAAACAAGAGTTATTGCTCCGGAAGAGATATTAAATGAAATGACAATACTAATTATTTGACACTTGATAATCCATTTTTTGAAATATAATATTATTTTCCTCAGAAAAAAATTAAAATGTTTATAGTCAAAACTGAGTATTTAAAAATTAACATAAAAACAAGATGATTCTTTGCCTCCAGTCCACCTTTGGAAGTGATGGAGGTGACTATAAGGAGCTGCACTTCGATTATAAAACTAGTTAGACTTAATCCTCAAGACAAATGGTTTTTTTTTTGAGTGATAACCCAGTTGGAGCATTTATTAAAAAAGAAAAGTAAACTGACAGTAATAGTTGTAAAAACCAATAAACAAAGCCAACAACAAGTTAAAAGAAAACCAACAAAAACCAAAAGCTTGCAGCCTAGAAAATGAAATTGACCCCCTAATAGTCAAATAGAGGCACGAAACCTCAGGATATTTCCAAGAAACAAGAGCGAGTCCAACAACAAACTTCTGGAAAAATCAATTAAGATCCCCTCCCCTAAACCTCCATCTCTGATTTCTATTTTAGCAGTGACCATACAACCTTGAACCAAATAACATCCCAACCTTCTTTCTTCTCCTGCGAAAATCTCCTTTCACCTTTACAGACCACAAAAACCAAGAAGAACGAATTTTGTTCAACCAGGATCCCTCTCGTTCCCCTTCCCACCAGCTGCATGGGCACCCTAATGATCTAGATCCAACGCCTCCACTAAATAGCTCTGGACATAAACACCTAGGTTCATACTTTCTCCCCTCTTCAACCCTTTCCTAGCTAGGATATGAGCCATACTATTAGCTTCTCGGGAACATAGGCAAAACGACAATATTTGAACATCCTCGCCTCCGATTTGATATCTTGAGTATACTCCCCTATAACCGAGCCATCAACAAAACTTAGATTCACTTTCTTTATCACCGAGAGCGAATTACCTTTCACCACAATGTCCCTAATCCCTAGATTTATCCCCAATCTAATTGATTGAGGCATACAAGAGTTTCAGTAGCGAAAACCGACGATATGTGTTCATTGACTATTGCTTTAAAACCAATTACCCGAATTCTACCGTCTCTAACAATTATCCCTCAACAAGACTTTAAGGACTGTACTTGAAACACCGCATCAAAATTTACCTTAAAGAAAGGCTCCTCCGATGGCCTCCAATGTTCATGCCCAACTCTCGGTACATGTAACTTCTTTTCAATTCCATCAAGCTCTTGTAAATAAGATGGTATCTTAGTAAAAATGTTTTGTGGTGAGGAAAATGATTTGTCATAAACCCATTTGTTCTTTTCAAACCAGAGAAACCATAACATACATGCAACCAATCGACAGGCATTGTAACACCTCGACCCTTGTCCGTTGCCGGATTAGAGTTACGAGGCATTACCGATCAAAATCCAACTCAAATTTTTTTTTTTTAAATCAACCACGAAATTTTATTCCATATATATATATTATCACATAACCAAATAAAATCAAACATGCATCTTTAATCAAGTTTCATATACTAACCATGTTTCAACAATTCATCCATATCATTATCATTTACCTAATCAAAATTTAATATCATAAATCAAACATTTATCCAAGCATTTATTTCATTTCAATGTACTAACTATACTACATATTACAAATTTGGACAGCACTTATACACAAAATATAACAGCATGTATATACAAAATTTGACAGCATTGATTCACCAAAATTGGGCAGCATACATATACAAATTTGGACAGCACTTATACACAAAATATAACAGCATGTATGTACAAAATTTGACAGCATTGCTTCACCAAAATTGGGCAGCATACATACACAAATTTGGACAGCACTTATACACAAAATTTAACAGCATGTATATACAAAATTGGACAGCATTGATTCACCAAAATTGGGCAGCATACATATACAAATTTGGACAGCACTTATACACAATATATAACAGCATGTATATACAAAATTGGACAACATTTATTCACCCAAAATTAGGCAGCATACATACACAAATTTGGACAGCATTTATACACAAAATTTAACAGCATGTACATACAAAATTGGACAGCATTGATTCACCAAAATTGGGCAGCATACATATACAAAATTGGACAGCACTTATACACAAAATATAACAGCATGTATATACAAAATTTGACAGCATTTATTCACCCAAAATTAGGCAGCATACATAAACAAATTTGGACAGCATTTATACACAAAATTTAACAGCATGTATATACAAATTTGACAGCATTGATTTATCAAAATTGGGCAGCATACCTATAACAATTGGGCAGCATTTAAGCATAACAATTACATGAACATATACCACAATTTAGACCATTAAAGCATATGCATTAATACCGAATTCAAACCAAAAGAGATAAGCCATTTTCGCATGGCTTTTAGAAACATATACACATTGGTTCCAAAATCAATATTTTAATTATGCTATACATGCCATATATTTGAGAACGATTTAGCAAAATACCAAAAGAAAATGTCGATAGTGTGACGAGCTTAGCTGACGATCCCCGAACACGTAGCGAACACCAAAATCTATACATCAAAACAATTATCAAACACATTGTAAGCTAATTTAGCTTAGTAAGTTATAAGCAAATAAACTCTACTATTTAACTCGATATCTCAAATAATATTCAACCAATTCATACTACTAAATCATCTTACCTTTAGCTTACCATATCATACGATAATTATTCACTTATTACTATGATTTAACTAAAATCAATATAATTACACAACCATAAACATTTCTTCAAATTTAAACACAAGACCAAATATATTATGCATTTCCTCATCATGTAATATAAAGATTCATATTATATATATATATGATTCCAAATATAATCACCAATAGATTTAATACCTGCAAAGCTTAACCTTAATTACAACCATAATGGTTATTACTCAAAAATTCCAAGTGTTCACTCATTTTACTAATCAAGATTTCTCAATAAGACAAATACTCAATGCTAATAGTTATTCGAAAATATTTAATAAGCTCGCACACTTAGTGCTCAATAATCAAACTCGCACACTTAGTGCTTTACCATTAAACTCGCACACTTAGTGCTTTACCATTAAACTCGCACACTTAGTGCTCTACAATTAAACTCACGCACTTAGTGCTTTATAATTAAATTCACACACTTAGTGTCAAAAATCAACAACTCAATACATCTTATTTCAATAATTTTATCACTACATGTATATATATACCATTCAATTCAGCATAATTACATAGGTACTAAGCTGATTTTTAAAACGATACAATTAATATATATGCTTAATAACTTACCTCAAATGTCGTCGACTAATAGATCGGCTTCTCAACTACTTTCGATTTCCCCCGATCTAAATCTGATTTCTTTGTTTCTTGATCTAAACATATTCAAATAAATCTCATTTAATCATATTTTCATTTAATTTAGTCTAAGAACACATAAATGGGAAAATTACATTTTTGCCCTTAACATTTCACAATTTTCACAATTTGGTCCCTATTTCACAAAATAATTAAATTTTCATTGCACAATAGCTTGGCCGAATATGTACTAAGCTCATACAAGTCTATGCATGTCATTTATTTCACATTTTAGTCCCTCAAAATTTTATTTTCTCAATTTAGCCCCAATTACTCAAATTCACAAAAAATTCAAAGACAAAACATGTTTATCTAACACTTATATTTCATATTTCATCAACTAACATTATGAAACTCAAACATTCATCAATGGCACATTTCAAAATCATCAAAAATTCCCAAAATTAAGACATGGGTTTTGAAGTATTTAAAACAGCGATATCAAAAACGTAAAAATTATCAAAAATCGAAACAAAAACATACCTTAATCAAAGTCTTCAATGGCCGAATATTTCAAAGCTTCAAACCTAATTTTCTTTTCTAGTTTCGGTGTCATAAAAAATGAAGAACATGGCTTATTTTTTTAATGTTTTATGATATAATAACTTAATATTATACTATTATTATTTTAACTTTTACATTTAATATATAAAACTATATATATTAACAATCATGCCGTCCACTATCCTTTAAAATGGGCTAATTGCCCTTTAAGAACCTCATATTTAAAAGCCACTATCAATTAAACACTTCACACTTTAATAAGCAAATTTCACATTTTATGCAATTAGATACTTTTATCAAATTAAACACATAAACAACAAAATTAATTCACGAAACTTTCACACATTTAAATTCACACATCATAAACACACAAAATAATATTAAAATATTTTTCAGACTCGGATTTGTGGTCCCGAAACCACTATTCTGTTTAGGGTCAAAACCGGGTTGTTACAGGTATGATTCGATAAAAGCTAGATTCACTAATCAACCCGTCTTGGGGTAAAAACTTCTTTCACTTACGTTTTCTTCCAATTAACTCTTGTACATAGGAAATGAGATTTTTTTTGTCTAATTTATTGCGAATTTATACGCTGCTTTCTTTCACTCATATACAACTATCTAATTTAGTTTATCAACTCAACTTATTTTCTAGAACAAAAAGAATAGGTAAAATAAAAATTTCTATTTCAATGAATCGTATGTAGAGATATCGATAAAACACAGAATTAATGGTATTTCATAACTAATTGAGCTGGTATTGAACATGTACTGCAACTAGTCTTGCAAAGATAAATCACATATCTCACTGTCCCATTTTATATCCAGCAGGCCCTATCCCTCAGCTACAAATAGACAATCATGAATGCCATGTTCCAAATTCTCTACACCCCTAACGCACTAGGTGCAAACCATAGATCCAACTAGCCTTTTGTTGTATAAATTGTAAAAATTAGGGATTAGATTATTGAAAATACGCCATACTGTAAATTTAATCTTTTCTCGAAAGTTAACCTTCCAAATCTTCTTATAGAAAAGATTGTAGCCATTATTGTTAACAGTGGCATTAGTCATTTGAAGACCTTGTAATACTAGCCTGTAGCCACTCCTAATAGTATATTCACTTAAAGGTTCTTCCCCCCAAACAACCATGTCAGACTATGGGTTTAAAGCAAGCAAAATACACAGAATTTTGCCCACCACCTCAGAGTAAAAACAACTGGTAATTTTACCCATATCCCATTTTCTTTCATGTTCTAAAATCATATAAGACACTGTAGTGAATGACACATTATCCCCTAAATACTGAATTTTTGGTTCTACTAATCCAGGAACCTAAACATCATCCCAAATACTGATTCTGGTGCTTGTTCCCTTTTTCCAACCCATTCCTTCATTAAGTAACCTTTCATAAACCACATGCTCTTCCAAGTATAGGAAGGGTAAGTTCCTAAATTTGCATCCAAAAAATAAATATTAAGATAATATTTAGCTTTAAGAGGCCTTACTAATAACGAGCTCTGATCCTTAATCAAGCGCCACCCTTGTTTGGCAAGAGGGGCACTATTAAATTTACCAAGACTTCGAAAACCCATACCTCTATTTTCTTTCAATTCGCACAGCTTCGACCATTCACACCAATGTATCCCCCGTTTCCCCCTAATTTTTTGCCACCATAATTGACTAATAATACGTTCTAAATCCAAGCACAACGAAGCTGGAAATAGAAAATAAGACATCGTAAAAGTGGGAATGGCCTTTTGTACACTCTTTATAAATATTTCCTTTCCCCCTTGGACAACAACAACACACACTAGCTATTAATGTGCCTCTTTAAATGATCCTTCAGCCCTTGGAAAGCTCTTTTCTTACTTCTCTCCACCATATTTGGTAAGCCTAGATATTGCTCAGGGTCGAAAGACATAATAACCCCAAACAATCTGATATACTTTTCCTCTCCTATTCCTCAACATTCGAACTAAAATAAACTAAAGTTCTATTATAGTTCACACATTGCCCCGACGAATCCTCATACTCTTTAATAATTTGCTTTAGAGCCAAAGTCCTCTCTATCGTAGCACCTCTAAATAAAATACATTCATCAACAAATAAAAGATGGGAGACCTCCGGACCACTCTTATAAATTCTTGCACCCTTAACCAATCCATCTTGGCTTGCTATGCGCTTTAAAGAAGACAACCCTTCGCTACATATTGAGAACAAATACAAGCTGAGTGGATCCTCTTGTCGAAGCCCCTATCCAAGAGAAGAACTCCGCCCCACTTCTCTATTAAGAAGAAAAGAATATGAGACTGTACTCACACATTGAATAATAAAATCCAACCAAACTCTCGCAAAACCCATCTTCAACATCATCTTCTCTATAAACTCTCATTCCACCCTGTCATATGCCTTACTCATATCATGTTTAAGAGCAAGGTGCCCTTTCCTTCCAAGCCTTTTCCGCTTATACACCTCAAGAATTTCATACGCAAGGAGGGTATTATCTGTTATTAACCTTCAAGGAACAAAAACACTTTGTACTTTATCAACACAACAATTTAATACTTTTTGAAACTGGTTACCACTGTTTTGGAGAAAATCTTGTACAACACTGTACAAAGACTAATTGGACGAAAGTGCTTCATACAATTAGGGTTAGACATTTTTGGAATTAGAACTATATGAGTATCATTAATTTTTGCTAACGATGTACTTCCCTTGTGAAAATCAAGACAAAAAGACCCAACATCCTACCCAACTATATGCCAATAAGTCTGAAAAAATAATCTAGGATAACCATTAGGCCTCAAAGCTTTAGCAGGCACCATTGCTTTTATTGCTGCAAAGATCTCTTCCCTTTCATAGCAGGCCGTAAGACACCTATTCATATAATCCATAATGCATCCTTTCACCCCTATTAAAATATGATCAGAATTACACGTACCTTGTGAATGAATGTTAGAATTGTGTGACCCAAATTCTAAGAGATTGCTTGCAAGTCAAGTTAAACAAAAATATATTTTCTTTCTAGAAGATTTAGTATTTATTAGTATAATATATTTAGCATTTATTAGTATAGTTTATTTGACTTACTAACTTAGCCTATAAATAGACTCCTTTACAATCTTAGAAAAGAGACACCCATTAGATTAGAACTCATAACACATTCAGAGAATTTTGTGTTTACGTTTGAGGGTTCTTTGTTTTTCGGGTTTTCGGGGTTTAGTTTTTATCTCCATCTTTTGTACTCTTCATTCTTTTGCCATTATAGTAAAATTATCTTTGCCCGTGGTTTTTTATCCTCTTTTGAGGGGTTTTTCCACGTTAAATTTGTGTGTTCATCTTCTCAATTTCTTCTACTATTTTTACTTGTTCGTTGCTTATTCGGGACGATCCTAACAAGTGGTATCAGAGCTAGTTTAACTTTCATAGATCAGCCCGGTCAGAGATGGCAGCAACAAGGTTTGAAATTGAGAAGTTCGATGGTGAGACAAATTTCAATCTGTGGCAAGTTCGGATGATGGCAATTCTAGTTCAAAATGGCATGAAAAAGGTTGTTACAGGGAAAAAGCCTGAGAATCTAAATCAAACAGAATGGGAAGAGCTTGATGAAAAGGCCTTGTCTGCAATCCAGTTGTGCCTCGCGAATACAGTATTGCAGGAGGTATTGATGGAGAAGACCTCATTCGCCTTGTGGAAAAGGTTAGAAACTCTTTATGCGACTAAGTCTCTGGCTAACCGTTTAGTGTTGAAACAATGTCTATTTACGTTTCGCATGAACGAAGGTGAGCTTCTTAAAGATCACATCAGTCAATTCATTACTCTTTTAAATGATTTAAAGAACGTTGAGGTTCATATTGACGATGAAGATCAAGCTATGCTATTATTGTGCTCTTTACCCTCTTCATACAAGTCTTTCAGGGAGACCCTGATTTATGGCAGAGACAAACTCTCGTTCGAAGATGTGAAGGGTCATTTGTTGAGTAGAGACAAACTCGACAATGAGTTTGATTTGAATAGCAAAGCAGATAGACAAGCTTCCGTTTTGGTAGCATCAAAGAAACGAGACAAAAGGTGTCGCTATTGCAAAAAGTTAGGTCACGTCAAAGCAGATTGTTATAAACTGCGAAATAAAAGAGCTGCTGAGAGTAACGAGGAAGATGTAGCTGGTGCTAATTTGGTCGATGAAGGCGGTGATGATTTCTTGTTAGTGTCAACGAGCGATAACTCAAGCTTACGTCTGAGTGGATCCTAGATTCAGGATGTTCTTTCCACATGTGTCCCAATAGAGAATGGTTCTCCACATACAGTTCAGTTGAAGGTGGAGTTGTGCACATGGGAAACGATTCATCTAGTAAAATAATCGGTATTGGTACTGTTAAAATTAGGATACACGATGGGACGATTAGGACACTCTCAGATGTCAGGTATGTACCTGATTTACGAAAGAATCTCATCTCCTTGAGTATTTTAGACTTGAAAGGATGCAGAATCAACATCGAGTCGAGCGACATTAAAGTATCTCGTGGAGCTCTCGTTTTGTTAAAAGGTAAAAGAACCGGCAGTCTTTATATTCTGGAAGGTTCTACAGTGACCGGTGAAATCGGACGTCCCTCGTCCGTTACGGAGTCAAAGTCAACTCATTTGAAGCGGAGGCAACTTGGTCATAGGAGGGAAAAAGGTATGACTGTTTCGTTGAAGAGAGGTTCTCTTTTGGATGCAGGTTTTGAAAAGTTAGGGCACTGTATTCGTGAAAATCAGACCCGGGTTAGTTTTGATTTGGCAGTGCACAAGTCGAAGGCTAGAAGTCTTCCAGCTTCTAAGTATAGATTCGACTCAGTTAATTCCCTGCATAGTTCAAGATAGGCCCGTGGCGGGTTTTGGCAAAGATGACATTGAAAGAATTTGTGTCAAGGTGGAGATTGTTAGAATTGTGTGACCCAAATTCTAAGAGATTGCTTGCAAGTCAAGTTAAACAAAAATATATTTTCTTTCTAGAAGATTTAGTATTTATTAGTATAATATATTTAGCATTTATTAGTATAGTTTATTTGACTTACTAATTTAGCCTATAAATAGGCTCCTTTACAATCTTAGAAAAGAGACACCCATTAGATTAGAACTCATAACACATTCAGAGAATTTTGTGTTTACGTTTGAGGGTTCTTTGTTTTTCGGGTTTTCGGGGTTTAGTTTTTATCTCCATCTTTTGTCTCTTCATTCTTTTGCCATTATAGTAAAATTATCTTTGCCCGTGGTTTTTTATCCTCTTTTGAGGGGTTTTTCCACGTTAAATTTGTGTGTTCATCTTCTCAATTTCTTCTACTATTTTTACTTGTTCGTTGCTTATTCGGGACGATCCTAACAATGAATATCTCGATAAAGTACTCATTAGCAATGCTAGATATTTCACTACTGTCTTTACCGATTTGACCATCACCACTATCCAACCCTTTTACTTTATTAGTTCGATTTTTTTATGCAGCCCAATGAAAAAAGCTTGTGTTTTGATTTTCCTGCTTTAGCCAATTTACTCATGCCCTTTGTCCGAATACATCTCCTCATTTTCCAACTCTAAATTTAGTTCTATTTTACTCCCCTAAAGGTTCAAAATATTGTCCTCATCCCTATTCCCCTCGTTAAGTTTAGCAATTCTTCTACACAAATTCCTTATCCTCTTGTCCTTTTCCTTTCTTAACCAAGTAACCTATGTCTTCAAATCCAACCCCAACGAATCAAGACAGTAAGGAACAATCCCTTTACTGCTTTCCCAAAGCTGATGAACCTCTACCTCACAAGATTCCTCCAATGTCCAAGAAGCCTCACAACGAAATTAAGCCTCCCTAACCCGCCTCTCCTTTTTATCTATAATCATGAACAAAGGGCAGTGGTCAAAAAACAAATGTGATAGATGTTGCACAAAAAAATTGAGAATTTTTCCTACCAAGAAGAATTAGTAACCCCTTTATCCAACCTTTCTCTAATATTGTTATGTTCAAAATTGCCTCACTCCCAAGTAAACCAAGGTCATTCAAAACCTAGATCTTCCAATTTACAATCCGTTAGTACCCTTTGGAACTCCTCCATTCGCCCCTCATTACGGCTAACTCCCATTTTCTTTTCAAACAAACAGAGAATCCAATTGAAATTGCTACACATCATCCAAGGAAAACTATGATCTCTACCTAACCCACGTAAGAGACCCCATGAATTAGCTCGACTCTTCAAATCAGGGGAACTGTAGAACCCTATCATCCTCCACTTAACATCATCCTCAGACTCCTGAACTACCACATCAACATGATTTTTCGAGAAACTCCTTAAACTAACAACAACCTTAGGATGCCAACCCAGATTGAACGCACCCCTAGATCCTTTCTCTAGTACATCAATGCCATGCAAAATACCTCCATTCTTATGCACTTTCTCTGTAACACCCTAAACCATCTCTGTCTCTATATTAGAGTTGCAAAGTATTACGATAGTTAACGAATTCAATAACAATCTAATACAATTCAAAAATAAATTTAAATATCAAATATTCATAATCAATCATTATTCATAGCATATATACGAATACGTGCCTTAAATCGAGCTTACATAGCCCTAAAATTAGTTTGGAAATAAATAGGGACTAATTAGAAACAAAATAAAAAATTTGGGAAAAAAATGAAAACAGGGATCACACAGCCGTGTGGCTAGGCATTGTGATAGAGCCCAGATCGTGTGGCTTAAAGACATGGCTGTGTGGTCAAACCGTGTAACAACCTGAGTCCGTGTATCTTAAGGTCACGTGACCATGTTGCCAGGCCTTGTAACAACCTGAGGCTGTGTGAGCAATTTTGCACCAAAAATTAAATAGGCCGCATGGCCGTATGGTGTGTCTAAGTGTGACACACGATCATGTGGTAGCCTGTGCCCCAGGCTATGTACACCTAAATTAACTTTTAAAATAAGCCAATTCATCAATCATTTCTTAGGTACCAAGCCAAACCATTTCCAACCATTTTTGCAAATTCAAAACACATTCAAACATGCCTAAAACAGACCAAAACATATAACTTATGTGCCTAACAAATATGCCCTAATTGGCACCATAAGTCAAACACCAATCTAATTCACATTTAATAATCATAAGTTCTTACCATATAAACATGTCAAACATACCAATTCATCCATTTCATTCACATCCATTTTACCATACCTCAAACCACTTTCAAAACCAAACTTTCAAGAGCATGAATCACACCACTTATATATGCATGAGCATACCAAACTAAAAGTACCTATTAAGAAGAACATTTACCATATTTGCAAAACCAAACATAACACAACATAGTTATTCACACATGATCTTTAAACTCCTAGTACATTCCATTTATAACCAAACCAACATGATTAAACTTCTACCGAGTCAAAGAACGGATAGTGTGCACTCTGACTTGAACTTCCAACTAACCTTGACTTTCGATGACCTACAGAGAAAGAAATACAACAGACATAAGCAATGAATGCTTAGTAAGCTTGTATATTAACGTAAAATCAAACTTACTGAATAAGATTCAACTAAAAAATTCATGCATAAAATTTATTAAATAACTCATAAGCTCATTTGTTTCCTATGCACACCACAAACCTCACAAGGTTAGTGAGTTCACAAATATGAAATTTATAACCATATCATAACATAACATTTATAAATATCATATATAACTCAATCATCTCATTTTGTTTCAACATCTCACATTTTCATTTTAAGAATCCATGTCATAAATATATTTCCATATATCTATTTCATATAACTCCTTCATATATCTTTTTATACCTGATGAACCACAGTGAAATAACATTGGATACATGGGAAAATGCTCATGTGAGTTGTGACAGTAAATGCTGACACGAGCTATAACTGTAAATGCTCACACGAGCAGTGAAATGGGCCTACTCATACGAATTGTGGGTTAGGATGTTAAGCTACATAATGCTACTCACACAAGCTGTGGAGAATCCGTAATAAATGCAAGACCTCAACCGTTGCAGGACATCCAAGAGCAGCACCAAAAACTTTAATAACCCTAATGACATGTCATTTTTATCCTAGCACTCACAAGGTTCAAACGAGCCATGTTTCATATCCAAATCATATAATTATTTACACATTATTTTATCGCAAGTACTTATAGATGTAATTTCCCATTTTCAATTATAACCTTCAATTTAGCTAATATTATAATTTAATCCAAATCACTGATTGTCACATAACAATCACTTTAATCTATACATAACACAAATATTAATTAATATTTAACCCAAAATAGCAATTAATAATCGTAATAAATATACAAACTTATCTAGACAAAGACGGTTATGAATACGATGCCAACGACTATTCCGCTAACTTAGCTTTTCCACGGTTTGAGTCCGATTGATTTGTTTCTTGATCTAAATAATAATTTTCATTCAATTAATCTATTCAAATAATTTAAATAATCAAACTTATGCTTATAAGCCATTTTATTATCAATTTATAAAATTACCCCAACATTTTACCCTTTATGTAATTTAGTCCCTATACCCGAAACTTACAAATAATCACATTTAACCACAACCCATGCTAGCTGAATTTCTTAAGGTCTCTCTACAGCCCATATTTATCATGATTTCTTAAAAATTTCATGAATTTTTACCATTTAAATAATTTAGTCCTTTAACATTAAAATTACTAAAAACTACTTTACAAAATAGTCATATTTAGCTATTAAGCTTATAAAACTACCATGAAACTTTTAAAACTTCACAAAATCAACAATGACACATTTCAAAATATTTAACAGTTTTATGAATTAACTCCCGGATTAGTTAGATTAAGCTACAACGATTACAAAAATATAAAAATCATTTACGACAGATTAAAATTTCATACCATGCACTTGAATTTAGCCTAGCCGAATTCCAAGCTCCTTTAATGGTTTTTTTGCTCTTAAAATTTCGGTAATGGCCTAAGGAATATGATGACTTCTTTTTTACTTAATTTTGTTTAAGTTTTATTTATTTATTTACCTTTTTACCCTTCTAAAAATAATATAATATTTAACTAAACGATGACCATAATCGTCCACCATACTTTAAATAGGTTGAAATACATGCTTTTACAATCATTAAGCACATATAAATTAATAGCGATGAATTTTTACAGATTTTAAGATTTAAACTTTTTTACTCATTTAATTATTTAAACGTTAAAATTTTTTAATTAAATTTTAGTACAACCCTTTAATAATCATATAAATATTAAAAGATTGACTCATTAGTCGAACTTGTAGTATTGAAATCACAATTTTCGACACTACTAAAAATAGGTTGTTACATTCTCCATTCTGATCAAGTTAGTCTCCATAAAGAATAAAACTTAGGGGTTATGAAGTTTCAACATTTGCTAAAGCCTCTTATTAGCTCGTGGACTCCCCAATCCACGAACATTCTAACACATGATTTTCATTGTTGTTGGCCGACCTGCCCCTTGATGGTCACCGATAATTTAACCGATAATTTATTTTGGTAAGCTAAAGATCGCTAATTTATTTTGGTAAGCTAAAGATCGCTCACCGCCTTTCTCGTTAGAATCGTCAGAATCCGAAGTCTCAGAAACTTCATCAGAGAAAACAATTGTTCTTTGCCTTTTATTACCATCCATATTATCAATCGGGTTTTCCTCTAGATCATGAAGCATTGGATCCTACCCAGAACCTATAGAGGAACTCCCCTCCCTTCCAAATCCTTCCCTTGATCTACCTTCTATATTCATTCCCAACGCCCGAATTATATCACTCATTCCCTCAGACACGGGAAAACCCTTGGCAAACCTTCCACCATCTAATTCCAAAGAATCGTCAACCGAACCTACCACACTCCCTTCTCTTAACCACACACTCTCAACTATAACAGCTCGCCTTGCCGGAAGAGCCCATAATGAAATATCCCACCTCAGTTCCATTTCATTTTCATCTATTCTTAATCGGATCGGGCAAAAACTATTACCATGCCTCAAGAAACCACACAAAAAACAAAACGTAAGTTTTTCATACTGAAACCTTACATAAGTATGACTATAAGGGGATAATTAGATCTTCTTTCTTCTTTCCAATGGAGATCTAACATGGATTCTTACCCTAATGCGCATAAAATGTTTAAATCACCGAGTTACTTGCTTCAAGTCATACTCCTCAAACACCCCCAAAATTTCCCAACTGCTTTGCCACTATTTCAGAGTAAAAACCAAGGGGCAAATCTTGAACTTGAACCCAAAAAATAAGAATAAAACAAAATCACCAACAACGAGTCCTCCATATTCCGTAACCTATGAAACACCAAGAGATGATTATTACATGTGCAGGGCGCCCCTTTCATCAATGTTTCAATGTCCATCAGATGAAAAAACTGAAATAAAAATCGCCTCTCCACCATATTCAAAATCTCAATGCCCCCTAATGGATGCCAAAGATTCGCCAAAGTATTGCGCATCGCCTGAAATGGGATCACATTGACTATGAAGAAACAACCCACAAGACAAAAATCATACATTCTATTTTGGCCTTCAGAAACTCCCGCAACCTGCAGCACTTCCTCTTCCTCCTCAATGATACGCAGTCTTGCCATTCCATTCTCTATTGAAAGATTCACACACACACTCGACAGCCCCCACGGAAATCACACTAAAACAACAAAACAATTAAACACAAGATCCAATAGAGTCGAAAAAAAAACCCTAACAAAATGACAAGAAAAAAACTTAGAGACATACTACTTTAGAGCAGACAGAGATGTGCTATAAGGCAAACTTCTAGTTTTTTTTATTGTCTACTTTAGAGTAGACAGAGACACGTCATAAGACACATGGTTTAAGAACTTTGCAAATGAAAAAAAAAACAAAAGGGAAAAATCTTAGTCATAAAAACAAGGTTCAAAGAATGTCACTTACGAAAATTTATTAATGAACTAAAACTAAAAATAATTAGTCTTATTAGGTTTTTTAAAATAATCTAATTTAATTAATTAATTATGAAAATGATTCAAGCGAAAAATCTATATGACAATGAGTCAATTATCGGCTTTTTAGAAAAAGAAATTTTTTGGGTACCACTATTGTATTAGATGACACCCATATGTACTTTTTGTAATGCCCGTGAAAAATACGGGTATTCATGGTAGAGAAAAAAAAGACTTTTTTTAATGGGTGCCGACGACTTGGGAAATTTAAAAAAAAAAGTTAGTTGACGCTGGTATGTCAGGCGACATCGATAAACATTTTACAAAAATAATTTTTTTGGTGTCGCTGGTATATCAAGTGACTCCCACTAAAATTTTTAAAAAAGATCTTTTTTAGGTGCCACCGGCATGTCTGGTGGCACATGTGATATTAGAAAAAAAACATTGTAAAAAGAGTAGTTCGAAGCTATGGTCATTGTTTTAGAAGATTTTGAGCTGGCTATTTCGAGATATGAACCGTAGAAGTTAGCAAGGAGGAAATATCTTCTTTAGTGTCAAAATTGGCACGAAATGCCACCATAAATGGTGACATCGGTAGTTATTGAGTAGGGTTTTCAATTGAGAAAAAGAGGCAAAAGAAAAGAAATAAAAAAACAAAAAAAACAAGGTGAAAAGAAGAAACAAAGAAAGAAAAATAATAAAAAGGAAAGTTATGTGAATTTTAATGAGAATTAATTGAAAATTTGAATAAAACAATAGAAGAATTTAATTTCCATAACCCAAGTTGTAAAATTAGAGGGAAAAAAATATTCAATGGGGGATTAAATGGGAATGTTGAAGTTGGTGACAACTTTTTAAAAAATATATTTAAAGAAACACTACACCAGAATAGGCCTTTAGCGGCACTTTTAGCGGCGTTTGGAACAAAAGCGCCACAAAAAATCGAGCATTAGCGCTGATTTAGTCAAAGTGCCGCTAAACGTAGACCATCAGCGGCGATTTCCAAGAAGCGCCGCCAAAAATAGGAATTAGCGGCGTTTTATATAAAGCGCCACAAAAAACCTAAGACCAGCGATTTTTAAACCTTTAGCGGCGTTTTTATTTTAGTGCCACTAATTCTCCGATCTTTAGCGGTGTTTTTATCTGAGCGTCACTAATGTTCTAGCCTTTAGCGGCGTTTTTGTCTAAGCGCCGCTAATGCTCGTATCATTAGTGGCGTTATTGTCTGAGCGCCACTAATTCTCTGTTCTTTAGCGGCGTTTTTTTCTAAGCGCCGCTAAAGTTCGTGTTTTTAATGGCGTTTTTATCTGAGCGCCACTAATACTCTGGCCTTTAGCGGCGTTTTATATGTAAGCGCCGCTAATGCTACCTTTAGCGGCGTTTTTCCGAAGCGCCGCTAATAGTAACAAAAATCTTATAAGTTGAAATAATTAATATTTTGTTCTATTTATAATTAACAAATAATATTGATTAATACAAAAAGTTTTTATTAAATAGAAGTCGTATATATATATAACAGCTAACTATTTATTACTATTTTTCAATCACAGTTGATTTAAACTACTTTATGAGAGAAAATATATTAAATTATGAATAAAATAAAATATAATAAAACTTAAATTTTTGTATTGCAAAGAATAAATTAAAAATAGAATTAACTTTTATAAGAGTAATAAATTTTGATAGTACTGTTCGACTAAATAAATGAAAGGAATTATAAAACACCAATTTATACAAAATATATTTTAACAATTAATTATTGTTTAATCGATTTTGGCTATATTTTATGATTATATATATTAAATATTTATGGAATTTTTTTCATGGACGGTATTTTAAGGAGGACTGGGTATAGATTTAAGGTTTGGGATTTAAGGTTAATTTAGGGGTTGGAGGTTTAGGGGTTTAAGATTTAGGGTTTCAACGGTCATGTTAGGGTTTAATTTAGATTAATATTAGTTTTTTATTATTTTTTATGGTAAATATATATGTTCTTATATATTTGTAAAATATAGGTCCAGAATAAATTTAATATATTGAATATTAATATAATAGGTAGATCATCATGATGGATTTATGCATGTCTATTGATTGGTTAATTTGACACTTGTTAAATGATACAATATCTTGTATATTTAAAAACATTTAACCCTAACCATTTGATTTTTTTGATATATATGGCTATAGCAATAGCAAATGCAAAAAGATCGATACTTAAGTTCAAAAATGGTAAAACTTATATTTAGATCGATCCAAACGAAAATTTTTGTCATAAAGATAATTTGCTACCATATTTCAATGGTCAGGGGGTTTAGACGGTCATGATAGGGTTTCTTAATAAGAGGTTAATATTAGATTAATTAATTTTTACGGTAAATATATATATGTTCTTATATATTTGTAAAATAAATCCAGTTAGATGAAATTTAATATATTGAAGTTTAGTATATAGTTTATATTATAATTAATATATATATACAAAATAGCCTTTAGCGGCGTTTTAGTCAAAAACGCCACAAATATTACAATATACGGCGTCGTTCCGTGAATTAGGGAATCAGATTCTATTGTGGCATTTTATAGGGAAGCGCCGCTAATATTCTTGAAACTGTGTCAGAACGGTGTCGTTTCAGTTGAATGATGTACTCTATTAGTGGCGTTTTAAGGGAAAACGTCGCAAATATGTCTACAATTTTGTGAAAACGTCACTGTTTCTTTCTGTAATTGAAAATTTAGTGGCGTTTTTTCCCGTAGCGCCGCAAAAGGCATGCAATAGCGGCGTTTTTACCCAAACGCTGCAAATGTGACCTATAATTAATTTAAACGGCGCCGTTTCTTTAAAGGCCATTTAACCCGTGTCCTCATCCTTTACGAACTTATTATCGAAAAAAATGCATTTTCTATACCAAATTTTATAATAAAAAATTATTTTTTATTAACTTAGAGACAAAATTTGTTGTACCAAGTTTATTATAACAAATTTCATCCATTTGTTAAGAGGACATTCGAAGCTTCATACGAAAATTTGTCATAAAGATAATATTGCTTCCTTATTTCAACTTTATACAATATTTTTAACTATATATATAAGTTATTATATTTTAATAGATTTTCACTATATTTTTTTATTATTAAAGAATATTTAGGGAATATTTTGGTCGATGCATGGTATTCTAAGGAGTACGGGCCGGTATATATGAATTTAAGGTTTGGTATTTATGGTTTAGGGTTTAGGGGCTAGGTTATGCTTTAGGGGTTACAGACGTGAATTTAGGGGTAAGGATAGGGTTAATTAGGGTTTAGGGTTTAGAGAGGGTTACAGATGTTTTAGGGGTTTGGCCGGGGTTTAGGGTTTCTTAATAGGTTAATATTAGATTGATTAATTTTGGAGGTAAATATATATGTTCTTATATATTTGTAAAATATATATCCAGAATAAATTTAATATTAAGATAAGTTTTGAGTATAATAGGTAGGTGATCACTTTATGCATGTACGTAGCTACATAAATTGAATGGTTAATATGAAGATTACAAGGTTAATTTATAATTTGAGACTTGTTAAATGATACAATATAACTAATAATAGTTATAACTGACAAAACATTTAACCCAAATTAACGTCCATTTGATATATTTTTACATATATATGGATATATATGAATATATATGGATATATATATAGTTATTAATTATTTAATTTGTAAATATAGGACAAAAATAAAATTTGTATAAATAAATAAACAAATAAATAAGTTAGTAATTATTTATTTGTTAAATAAATTGGTAATTAATTATTTAAAAGTAAGACAAAAAGAAAATGAGAGTTTTAGCGACGTTTCTATATAAAAACGCCGCAAAAGGTATCCTTTACCGGCGTTTTAGTCAAAAATAACATTTAATAATAAATTTAATGAGAATTAAATGAGAATTTTAAAGTTGGTGATAAGTGATAATTTTTTAAAAGAAATATTTAATGAGTAATTTAAAATTGGAAACAAATTTTTAAGAGAAATATTTAAAGGAAAAAAATACTTAATAGGAATTAAATGAGAATATTGAAGTTGGTGACAATTTTTAAAAAAATATTTAAAGGAAATAAATATTTAATGAGAATTTTAATGGGAATTAAATGAAAATCTTAAATTTGGTGACCTTGTTGATTTTAAATGTGGGAATTTAATGGAAATTAAATGTTGATTTTAAAGTTGGTGATAACTTTTCAAAAAACATTTAAAGGAAAAAGTATTTAACTGGAATTTTAATATTTAAAAAATTATTTAAAGGGGACTCAAGGGGACTCAAGTAAATGAGGTTAGCATCAAAGAGGTGTGATGTGCCAAAGCGTAATCAGTTAAGCCATCAGCTACAGCTTAATGAAAGATGAGTTAAGACCCAAAAGTATATTAGGGCAAGGTAAGTGTGCCCATGTGTGTTATTTTATAGCTGCCGTGCATTTACATGGTAAATCACAAGGATTAAGATACGTGCTAAACATCTAACGAGATAAGAGAAAATATCTAGCTGACCAGGTAAGTGATAGAAATTGTGCTCTTACTTCCTCAGGAAGTATTCCTTGTCTATATAAGGATGTGCTGATGGGGAAATCCTTTCACCCTTTAGGATGAATCTGGAACGTGGGTTAAACTCTGGTTTTGTTAAGAAGTTTGCCTCTAGTCAAGGTAAGCCCCCCGATTCTACTTATTGAAAATACAAATCTGTAAGTATGCATGACGAAATGAAGCTATGTCTGGGTTAAAAGTGATGATAAAGGCTACCCAAATGAGCTCGAATGAAATGTTTCTGTCTGTTGAGGGAAAAATAGGCTGCGGTGCCTGGCTAGAAAAAGGATCTAAAGTTTAAGCTGCCTTTGAATCTAACACGTGAGTTTCTAAACTGACTCTTACTTCCATGTTTCCATGCTAAATCTTGTATGTTTTGAAAGGCTAATCTATGAAATAAACATTTAAGATATGCAAGTGTGATGTTTAAAAAGGATGTGTCTCTGTTATAAAGAAAAGTATGAAAACGATGAATGTGCAAGAAATCATGGCCTAAATGATAAGTCTCTGTTCTGTTAAGAAGTATGTACATACATAAACACGCCTAAAAGCACAATTCTATTTCAGCTTAAGTAAGTTTCTATCATGACTAAGTCTCTTCATAAGGAGTCAATGCATGAGTTACATAAGTTTGCATGTTGAGTTTGTTTACGTGTGCGGGTTCATTGGGACTATAAACACAAATTCTAATATGAAAGTCCATGGCCATAGCAAGAAGACCATATAGTATAAGACCTAGTCTGGGACTATGACATCATATAGGAAGTGAGAACCATATAGTGTAAGACCTAGTCATGGTGGCTATAGGATCATATGGGAATATGAAGACCACATAGTGTAAAATCTAGTCTTAGACTATTGCGTCATCTAGGAAAAAGATAAATGACGGTTGGGCGAGTCCCAGGTGATGAGGGGCAAACCTCATAGGGTTGAGTTTAGGCAAATCTCTATCGTCAAAAACATCATTTACCAAAATGTGTTAGCCTTTGTGGCTGTTCTCTGATAAGTGGAAGTCTCTGTGGTTGTTCTCTGTTATATGCAAGCCCTAGTGGTGGAATCTATTATATGTGAGCCGCAGTGGCAGAAATTTTTATATGCAGAAGCTTATATGGCTATCTGATGTTATGTGGATGTTCTTTTTGCTATCTATCTATTTGGAAGGCTTTTCGGCTATCCTGTGTAAGTTATATGGGCACCTTTGTGGCTATCTTGAGTAAGTTTTGTGGTGGCCTTTTCGGCTATCTTGTGTAATAGAGGGAATAATATGGTTATCTCCTTTGCGGCTATCTTGTGTAATAGAGGGAATAATATGGTTATCTCAAAGGAAGATCACACCTTTATGGTTATCTGGTTAACAAAATACCAACACGACTAAGTCGGGGTAAAAGACTCTTTGAAGGAAAGGTAAAAGTATGGTATTAGAAACCTGACAAGTGTCAAAAATGAGGTGATGATCAAGGGAAATGGTCACTACGGTGAAAGAGGCCAAAATGAAAAATGTGGTGAACATGAGAAGATTAAGGACTCGATATGGATAAGAGGATGGAGAAGTAATGAATGATGCATGTAGTATGCTACTAAGGAAGTTTTAGTTGATCACGTATGAATTGCACCAAACAAAATGGTAAAGTAAAGCACCTATCCAAGATTACGCAAAGTGTTTAGTATGCTAATGAAACAGGTAATAGAGATTCACTAAGTTTTCAAGAACCTACATCAGTTATTTCCTATTTCAGGTTGCAAAGAATCTCATACGGAGGGACGATGCCGAAGCTACACCAGAAGAGGGGCGGTTCGTGTTGATATGCATACAGAGGAGAAAAGATATATGGTGAAGCTATAATCTATGCCAAGAAGATAAAAAAGAACATGATACGTGAAAAGAAACAAGGATATGTATCAATGCCAAGTATATGAAATGCCTTATGGTGAAGTCTAGTCTGCGTATAACTTATAGTACTATGATCTTGTATTTGGTAAAAGCGAGGCGTAGTTTTATTTTATAAACATGAATGCATTGTATACAAAGATATTCTTAATAAAATACACGAGGTTATTCAGTATAAGAGTAAATGAAAGTATAAAATTTTTATTAAGCCATCATTGGAATAGTTACATAGGCCAATAGAAGGGTCTAGGTTACATTTGTTTAGGAAGTAACACACGAAACTTGTATTCGGTTGATTAGGTCGGGTGGAGGGTGTTACAAAAGCTATAAAAATAATTCCTAGGCTCCTATTTTCTCCTAATAGTATAAGCCCTAAGTCATAAGTAGATCCGTGTGGCTATGCGAACTGTGCGGGTAGCACTCTAATGATGTCTACACCATTATCAGCATCAACTTGCCTCCATCCATTGGGACTAGATTTAAGAGGCAGTGTTGAAACACATTTCTAACTGTTAGCACTTCCTCCAAATCTAGTAAACGACCCTTGCGAAGTCTATAATACTGTTACTAGTATCGACCCTTCAGTTGGAATGTAAAAGCCACCACTAAGCTTTAGACATAATCTCACGCTTCTTGAGACCCATACCCTTACTAGTATCGACCCTTCAGTTGGAATGTAAAAGCCACCACTAAGCTTGTACTTAACCCATATGTACTTGCAGTGGTTTAGGAGAAGGTTCAAAGACCAATTTGAAATGATTGATTCTACATCTTGGTGAGGAAAGAAATAAAATAAACCTACCGAACCCCCTCAATTGCATGGTTTTAGTATATACAAGTTCTGAAAAACGGTGATCAATGGCATTTCCTACCACCGACTACATTAAATGAAATATGTCATTGCGACCTACCACGAAAAGCTAGATAATTGTCCTATAGTTATCCTGTATCCATTGATAAGGTGGCAAAAGAAAGGGTGGAGTTGTAAATGGAAACTTGCCTCTATCATGTGCAATGAAAGTAAAAAAATATCGTCGGTGGTATCACTCAAGTGATTCAATCTTCGATGATTGAGAAGTCATAAAAAAATTTTGCTATTTGAATCCCCCAAGCAGCCAAAATGCGATTAATTTTTTCTTCCTTCATGGTACAAACATAAGCCTTTGCCTCTACCGGAGTACTCACTTTAGAATGTCGCGGAGGGATGTTGTAAATAACACGACTGCTTTCTCTAGTCCTAACCATTGTGTTTTAATAAACCCAAAAAAAATACAAGAGCGATGGAAATTTTAAACAAATTACCTATGAAATTGTTCTTATCAACAATGGCTTCTCCTCCAAAATCTCAGATTCCAACAAAGTAATTTTTAAGGCTTAGGTTGCTTCTTTTTAAAAGGTTTTTTGCACATTAACAATTCATGTATCTAAGAACAAGGGCATAATTAGCCGCATACAACTGTACAACTTCTTAACTCGTAGCGAAGTGTACATTACAAATTAAAATATAATGCGTATCTAATAATCTTCTCCTTCTATGACCTCTCATATCATAAAATCATACCATGTCACATTTATGAACAATAACCATACCATGAGATCGCACGATGTAGGTTCGCACCATCATATAGGTGAATGTACATCATATAATTCTATGAGACCGTAGAATGTAGGTTTACACCATTATAAAGGTGAACCCACATCGTATAAACACGTGTTAACCCTAGATTAGGGTACATGTCAACGTGCATTGTAACCTACCTACGATGTCACATTTATGAACAATAACCATACCATGTAAACACATAGTTTAACCCATCTGAAGGGGACACACTATAAAACACTCAATAGGCTCGAATCGACACGACAAGTTTTCGGGTTCGAACTTATTTTACCAGCTCTATGATGTATTGTCCTTATTTGTTTTAAAACCATGTGACAAAAATATTAATCATTTATATATAATTCTTTTTTTGAAAGGTTATTTATAATTTCAACCCATTGCAATAATTTCTTTTAATTTTAAAGTCATATTTAAAAAATAATTTAATTAATTATATTCATCACAAAATATTATTACTATTTATTATTTTAATATTTTCTAAAGAAATTTTTGTCACAAAGTGTTGTCGAGAAGTAAGATCAAAACTTTATGGTGATATTTGTGATGGGATATGATTGTTGTCACATTTTCATCACTAAATCTTGTCACACTGAATGGTTCTAGATGTTATTTTTGGTACTAGGTCGTTGCTAATCTGTCACTGGTAATCTATAATAGTAACGAAAAAAATTGCCACTGTTAAGACATTTTCTAGTAGTTTTTAACTATTCGTTTTTAGTAAATAAAAACTTTCAGCCATTAAATATATATTAATATGGACAATATTTTAGATCGATATGATAGAGATATTGGATCGATTAAAAAATTTACATACATGACAAGTTCAAATATCTTGATAAATTCAAAGGTTAGATTGTTAAAATATTAATCATATAAAAAATTATTAAAAAAATGTTAAACCACTTAAATTTTATACTAATGCAAGTGAATCCTTTATAATTGCACTAATGCATTTGATTTTTTTGAAAATTTGAAACGACAATTTTGTTCATATACTTTTGTAGAGTAATTTTCCTTTGTATCCCATTAGAGGGGACAATCGAATCTTTATATACATAGCTACTGTTTATAGAATTTATGCTCTTAACAGACTCTATGCATGCTAGACACGTATACTACTCTAGGCTACCTGTTGGACACTCCTTGGGCTCCTATGAATCGAGACCTGCGATCTCCCCTTGCGAACTCCTCCTTTTTGTGCGACCAACAGACTCTATGCATGCTGGACACGTGTGCTACTCTAGGATACGTACTGGACACACCTTGGGCTCCTATGAGCTGAGACCCTCAAGCTCCCCTTATTGGGCCTAAAGAGGGCTATAAAGTGGTGCTCTTTAGGGCTATCACTTCTCATTTACACAGCTTGCTGAATACCGAATGACCATTGGGACATGACATTATTTTTTCCACATGCATGGATGGATTGTGTCCATTCGTATCTGACTGTTGGTATTCCTCATTCATTTGAACCGTCAAAATGTGAGGGTGCGAAAATTGTTGAAAAATGGATTTTGGGAATCCTAAATTCATAACTCATCCTTTTTCTAAATAGGCTTGACTGAAACCTTCTCTGAGGTAAAATCTTCTGTCCTTTTCTTACTTTTATCTTTTTTTCTTTCCTTTTTATCAAAAACATGTCAAGAATGAAGATGCTGGTGGTCGATTGATTCCCAGTTTTTCATCATGAGAGCGTGCTTCGAAGAACCTTATAGCAGCCAATTTCTTTACTTGTACTACAAAAGAAGATGAAATGCGATGATTTTTGCATGCGCATAGTATCCAATCCCTAATTTTTCCTATGAGTTTTCCATCCTTGAGGGGCGATACTAGCGGTGGCAGCTTCTTGCTTCCTCTCCATGCTTTGGAAGCTGGGTTCTACTTACCCTTACACCCATTTCTCTACTATCTCCTTCAAGAATATCAGATCACTCTTGGCCAACTTTGTAGGTTCTTTTGGTGGATTGTGGTGTCTTACTTTACTGACTGTTGTTGACGTAAAGAAGCACCATAGCTGGCAGTGTTCTAAGGCTTATATCTACTAAAGGCTCAAAATTGAGAGAACTCATCAGGCTTTTACTATTTTTCCCCTCGCGATAAAGGCGATACTATAATCACGAAGTGATTTGTTAATCTTTGACTAAATTGAGGAAACTATATCAGGGTAAGAAGTAAGCTCGCAGACGGATTTAGCTATCCTATAGAGTGATTCGCACTGAGCAAGGATATGTGTTCATTTAAGCGAGATGTCAAGACAGATGGTGGTGAAGCCTAATTGTAAAGGCTTGGCGCTGGTAGTTCCCTGATCATTGAAAACCTTATAACCATGATGAATGTATTTCTATACTACTTGGAGAGCCTTAGCCCCAATGGATACAGGTAAGGTGACAATAGGGAAGTTACTGAAGCACTAGGTGTGATCTCTGAGAGACAGTCAAGGCTCCACATAGCCTATGGTGCTGACGATGACTTGGGCCTAATCCTGACAGGACTTAAAGAGGAACTTGAGAATTTATTTTACAATTACTATAGGATGAAGCCTCATCCCTAGATTCTGGTGATCTCATCGAAGGTAGAAAGCGATGCCAATCTTAATTTAATAACTACCTCTTCTAATACTAGTATTTTTGGTGGTGCAAGCAGAGCTCGCAGTTCAGGAAATGACTCTGGGAAACTACTAGCATTTTGTAAGAAATTAACGAAGCTGTGGACCTGCGAGCTGCTTTGAGGGACCTACGCAAGAAGCACAAGAACGATGTGGGGTCTGTTAATGTGGTTATCAGCAGTAAGGAAGAGACAGACAATGGTAGGTTAGAGTTTCACCGCAAAATGAGGACAGATCATGCTGGGCCTTCTGCTGTGACGATCACTACTCCTTCCTGTTTCCCTCTCATCGAACCTACAGATTGTAGCTCACGAAAATTCTCCTATTGCAGTTTGTGGTGGTTCTCCTCTTTTGTATGTCTATCATTCCCCTCCACCTCCTATTGAGGAACCATCTGCTGAAAATGAGGGTGAGCTAGCTCCAAGTTGCAAAAATTTTAGCGCGAGGGACTTCTGAGGTATGGTTAAAAATTGGAAAGTCTTTGTGCCAAAATCTGCAAAAACTAAGGTCTGTGTTGGTGGATTATTTGGGAGTTCGTAGAAGTCTACACTATTAAAACTCAGTTCCTCTCTACAAGCTCTATTGGCTGAGGCCTCTGTGATCAGTTTGGGCCTTGATTCCAATGTTGTTGGGGAAGAGGCTAATCAGAAAGAGCTTGAAGCAAAATTTAAAAGCACTCACGAGTGAGACCAGTATATGATGAATGAAAATGAAGTGCTCTATAAACAAAATGAAGAGCTTACTGAGAGACAGGGGTTGAACAGATAAGAAATGACGAATAATCTGATGAGGTCGCAGCTGAAAGAGAAAGACGTAGGGCCCTGAATAATAAGTTAAAAGGAAGTGTTGAGGAGTATAAGGTTGCTGTGAGCTGAATCATTGTAGAGCATGAGGCTGCAACGGTGAGCTTAAAGTTAAAACGGGAAAAAACCTTTGAAAAATTTAAAAATGAGTCTCTAGAAATGTTAGATGGTCTCACTGCTGAGCTTAAGTCTAATATTTTTCTGCATGGTCATGTTGCTACTGGGTCTTTTAATGTTTGCAAAGTTGACCTTGATGCTCTCTACGAGGTAGATATACGCCAACTTGGTTTTGATGTTTTGTTCCCTTCGAGAGCTACTTGGGATGAGTTCGTGTAACGCTAGGGTTTGTGCAAGTGTACATAGTCGTTATCAAGTAATAAGTAAGTATCGAGTTATCGTGTCCACAGGGATTGTATTTGTGCTAAGTCACTTAATTTGTAAAATTATATTAACTATTTGATAAATAAAAACACAATATAGTTGAGAAGTGGTGATTAAAATATATTAAACTAAATGCAATTATCCCTAATGCAAATTATCCTAAGTATGCAAAATATATGAATGAAATAGATTTTGGTAAAATTAAACACAATTTGCAACAATTATAACATAAATAAACTAGGATAATTACTTTAATTAAACTCAATTTATTATCAACATGCTTAATAACATTCGAAAAAACATTTCATGGCAACTGGATTTTTCATGAGTTTGGAAACCACATTAGGTCCTTTCAGAATCCTTTACTTAGTAAATACGCATTTTACTGATCCTTATTTACTAAGGGTTTCTTAGCATTCGTTTGAGGTAACAGGGACGTGTTAGGTTTGAAACAATTTAATCACACAAATCTAAAAACTATGCAGATAACAGAGCTTGGTTAGAGTTGTTATGCAATCTACAATTCAATCGGGTTAGGATCTAAATTGAGCATTTACATTTCAATTATGTGTCAATTAGTCGTCGTCTGGTTAGGATCGCTCAGCTAATTCAGGTACATTTCAATCACGTATGAATGAAATACATACTTGATTTTAATTGAAAACATGATCGATTGAGGCACAAACATTATAAGCATGAATCAAATAAATATTATTAAATCAAAATAATCATCCTAGCTTAAATAAAATTAAGCTATCATTGTTGTAAACAAGAACAAAGAACACATAGCAAACATCTTTAAATTAAATTTAAAGAAAAGAAAGATTAAACCCAATTCAGAATGGCTGTCACCCTAGACTCTGACTGACGAGGCTCATTTGCTTCTTTGCGTTGCTCATTTGCTGATGGGTCTCCAAGGTGGCTGACCAAGGGTTCTTTAAGAGGCTTAATTGCTAAAATCCTTATGCAAGGATGATGAATGGGAAAGATAGCTAAAAGAGTTGAGAGAATGATGAATGAGTGAGAGATGATGGGATGAGGGATGATTGAAAAAGTGAGAAATAAACTCTTATCTATAGGTGAGGCAAGGGAGCTAGTTTGCTAAAAATAGGAGTGTTCATCCTTTGAAGCTTTCTCCAAGAGTGGCCGGCCATGAATTTAGGAAATGTGGCTGATTTTTCTTTGGTTTTTGGTCAATTTGAGTGCCACAACAACTCAGGACTAAGACTCGACCATTAGCAAATCTTCGAGAAAATCTCTAATTTCTTTAACTCTTCAAGGACTTTGTATAATTAAACCAAAAAATAGTTTATGACATCCATATGCAGCCGAAAATTGGGTTGACTTGGTCTCCAATTTGGACGGTTTTTTAAATAGAAGAAAACTCTCAGACCTGTCCAAAAATAGTAGATAGTTTAGAGGATCAAATAATATAATTTAACCACTTTAATTAATCAATTTAATTAATTAATTAACACCTAATTTATTAATTAATTATTAAAAATGAATTATTAAATATTTTATATTTTATTATTTAATTTAATCATGCATGACCCACTTTATAGCTTAAAAATATAATATGCTCAAATTAATATAAAATAAGCCATTTTATGCATGAAAACTATATAATAAAGTATAAAATCACATTTTAATAATTTTTATGTCCTAATTTCATATTTTCGTATATTTTATTAATTTATTAAACAATTATTTGGTTTTAACAATAAATTTAAATAAAAAGGTGATGAATTATATAGGAAAAATCCTATATATTTTTCAGTTTACAATTCGCGTCCAAGTGGAAGAACTCAAAGGATTTTTACCTTGATGAAGGTCCCTCTAAGCCCATCGCCGTGCCTACCAATGACAATACCACTGTTGGCCCTATTGAAAATGTTGAAGTTGAGGAGAGGGAAGCTGAGATCACCAAGAATCTTGGGTTGGAAGAGAATACCCCTTAATTTTTTGTCAACATGTATTACTCTTTTATGACTTGGATAAGAAAATTTTAAAGTTTGAAGTATTTGAAATTTACTTATTGATATTATGGCATTCTACTTTATTGCGAACCCGAGTAAATTCTTAATTCAATCAAACTTTAGCCTTAAGCATGTTTTGATCTTAAAGAAATATTAAGCCTAGTCGAATCTTGAACTTAAGCATATTTGGTACTTGAGTAAATTCTGAACTCAGGTAAATTTTGAATTGTCTTCTCCAAAATCCGCCAGCAATTTAGGGTGATTTGAGTCACCAACTTGATTAGAGCTACAAACTCAACTATTCGAGCTCATGGAATATCAGCTGAGAGCGTATGCTTGCGCTAACTATTTTTGGAAGTTACGGTATTAAACCTATGAGCCTTAAGATATTCAGCTGAGAGCGTAGGCTCGCGCTAATTTTTTTTGGAGGCTACGGTATTAAACTTGTGAGCCTTAAAATATTCAGCTGAGAGAGTCGGCTCGCGCTAACTATTTTGGAGGTTGCGGGGTTGAGCTCTTAAGCCTTAAGATATTTAGATAGAAGCGTAGGCTCGCGCTAACTATTTTGGAGGCTACGGTATTGAATCTACGAGCCTTAAGATATTTTTCTGAGAGCGTAGGCTCGCGCTAACTATTTTGGAGGCTGCAGTATTGAACCTACGAGCCTTAAGATATTTCCAAGTACAAGTGTTTATATAGAAAGTACTTTTATTCAAAAAATGAAAATTTACACATAATACTTTTTGAGGTGGTGAGCATTCTATGTTCGTGGTAGAATTGTTCCCTCCATCCTTGCTAGTTTGTATGCTCTGTAACCAATCTTTTGTATGACCTTTAATGACCCTTTCCAATTTGGATCCATTTTTCCTTACTGCGAATCTAAAAAACTAACCTTAGTATTTCTTAAGACAAGATCACCTACTTGGAATTGCTTTTTTTTTTTACCTTGGAGTTGTAATATCGAGTTACTTGTTGAGCACGCGTTGCATTTTTTTACTTCTGCTACTTTCCTAAATTCATCAATCAAATCAAGATTAAGCCTGGTGGCTTCCTGATTGGCTTCTTCATTAAAATATTGGGTTTTGTGCGATCTCATACCAATCTTAGCGGGGATTACAGCCTATGCGCCATAAAAAAGGGAAAAAGGTGTTTCTCCTATTGCAGTGTGGGGTGTAGTTCACAGAGCCCACAAGATTCCAAGTGGCTCTTTCAACCTATCACCCTTGGCCTCACCAACTTTCTTTTTTAGGGCCGTTAAAATTTTCTTATTCATCGCTTCTACTTACCCATTCATTTGTGGTTTTTTTAAGTGAACTTTGAGCCAAAGCTATTTCGAGGTTAGTACAGAAGTTTTTAAATTTTCCCTAAAATTGTGTACCATTGTCTGTAATGATCAAAAGAGGTACCCCAAATCTGCAAACAATTGACTTCCAGAGGAAAGATTCCATCTGCCTTTCTGTGATGGTTGCTAAAGCTTCAGCTCCAACCCATTTGGTGAAGTAATTCACAGCTACCACTATAAACTTCTTCTGTGTCGTTGCTATTGAAAACAAAACAAGGATATATATTCCCCAGGTTGTGAATGGCCAGGGCTTGTCATAACCTGGAGAGGCTCCGCAGGTTGTCGTTGTACCTTGGTATACCTCTAGCAAGAGTCACATGTGTAAACCAACTGATGTGCATCCTTTTGAACTGCAAGCCAGTAATACCCTTGTCTGAAGATTTTCTGGGCAAGTAGCCAGCCTCCCAAATGATCACCTTAAATACGCTCACGAATTTCCCACATCACATACCCAACCTCAGGTGGTGACAGACATCGCAACAACAGATGCGAGAAACTCTTTCTATATAGTGCACCTTCTAAGAAGGTATACCTAGCAATTGTAGGACAAAATAAATCATTTTAATTTATCATGTAATTGAATGACTTAATCAACTATGTACACAGTGTACATATATCTAACTCACTTGTCAAGAATTTTTAGATATTTGCAGTGTACATAAATGACATACCTCGCAATTTGCTTAATAGTTTTGCGAGCTCCTTTTTGTCTATATTTTCTTGTATGCCCTGGAGTGTGCGAACTATAGGAGTCACCCTAGTCTCCTCCTAATCTATGCACATCACTTGTGGCATATCATAGCTCAGGGTATCCTTATACTCAATCAAGGTTTTCCTCTTTTCTCAATGACAACAAAGGATGCTAACTTGGATAGAGCATCTCCATGTGTGTTGTCACTTCTTGGGAGTTGCTTAATCTGGACCTTACTAAATCCTACGAGCAATTGGGCTGCAATTGTGTGATATCTTTTCAGCACTGCTCTTCTACATCATACTCACCGTTCATTTTCTTAGCCACCAACTGTGAATCTGTATGGATGATCAGATTCTTTACCCCAATTGACTTGCTACTGCAATCTCGATATCAAGGCTTCATACTCTGTAGTGTTTTTTGATGTTTGAAACCCAAAAGGTAGTCCATACTGCCACTCATCGCCACTGGGATAAATTAGGAGTACACCTTCTCCTGATCCTGTTTTAGCTACGGAGCCATAAACATAAACTAGCTAGCTTTCCAAACTATTAGTTGCATATACACCCTTTTGAGGTGGGCTGATTACTATGTTGCGCACAACAAGTGAAAAAAATCTTAGGGCACGTTTGCTTCGCTGTATTAGATTAGAGGTGTATTGGATTAGAGGTGTAAAGGAATAGAGGTGTAATAGCAAATCAACTGTTTAGTTGAATGTAATGGAATAGAGGAGTAATAGTAATCTTGTGTTTGGTTGAATGGAATAGAGATGTAATAGCATAATGGAAAAAACTAAAATGACTAGAATACCCTTAACATAAATTTATTTTGGTAAATGATTATTGTTATTGTTATTTAAATTTTAATAAGATTATTATTATCAATAATAAATAATTTAATCATATTTAAACATAATTATTATTAAATATATTATAATTAAAATATATAATTTAATAAAATTCTTAATAATCAATATTCTTATATGAATTTACTAAAATCATAATATATGATACTATAAAATATAATTTGAAATAATTAATATTAAATATATTTTAATTAAAATATATGATTTATTAAAATTTAAAATAATTATACTTAATAAATTTTCTTATATGAATTTGTATAATTTAAAATAATTATTATTAAATATAATTTAATAATAATATATAATTTCATAAAATTCTTGATAATAAATTTTCTTATATGAATTTATATAATTTAAAATAATTAATATTAAATATAATTTAATAATGATATATAATTTCATAAAATTCTTGATAATAAATTTTCTTATATGAATTTATATAATTTAAAATAATTAATATTAAATATAATTTAATAATGATATATAATTTATACATTTAACCAGTGCCAAGCATTATGACCTTTAAGCAATGTTGAACTTGATCACCCAAATTTTCACAAATACTGCTAATTACTTAATTCAAACTGCATTGTACAAAATGCCGGTCAGATCATTTCAACCTTCCAGCTACCAACTAATATGTTTTCCAATTTTCTAGCCCACCCAAACTTTACAAAATGCTAGATAGCATATTAGTCACAATCATATTCACATCACTAACTATATCCGAAAATGAATGACCCTGGGAAAAATTACAAATATTACATGGATTTCATTCAATCAATGTTGATGTAGAAGCATCCTTGCCCTCTGTTGAAGTTGAGTCAATGACCTAATACAAGTGCCCTCATCGCATGTCTTTAAGCGTGTAAGGCTGATTAGTTCCCGAATAAAAACTACATGACTACTTTGCATTGGCAACTTGTCTTCAGATCCCTTGCTTCAGTGTTTCCCGTATACGGCCTCAAATTCTCTAGACTTACTGGCAGCTATTCGTAGTACTGAGTCAGGAAGCCCTGAAATGATTACCAGTCAAGTGACATTCATCATAGCAGATGCTAAAATTTTGCAATTCAGTCGATTCTCTATAAACAAAGATGTAGATAAATACAACAAAATACATCTACATCTTTTTGTCTTAAAGGTTCTTAATAACAGAAGGTATTGATTAATGCAGATTTCAATAATCTGAGAATATGAACTAAATTCAAGGAAAAATCAACACTAAAATAGCAATGAGCCCTGCATTTTACAAATTTTCACTAAACAAATTGGCAGATAAGACTTCAAACTGATGCTGTACAACTCAAAATATCTCATTCACTCTCTCTGCACCTAATATAATTTGCCAATTATAAATGCTATAAACTTCAGTTTAAAAAATATATTATCCAACAGAAAGCAGACACACCTTGGAATTGTTCCTATAGTCCACAGCTAAACGGTGGTAGTGTGTTGAAAACATCCCTCGGCATTGCACCTAATATAACTCATATTTCAAATTAACTCATATTTCAAATTACAGCAAAAGGGTCAACAAAGAACTTAATTTGGAAGGTTTCAGAAAGATGAGTGAAATTTCTGCTTGGACTGATGGAAAAAGTTGTACCAACTTACAAAATGGAGGACCTAATGCACATGTTTAAGGAACTGCTACAAAGATTTGATCGTCAGTCAACTAAGTCCGTCCATGCCAAAGCCCATAATTCAAATATCAGTTAAAAGAAATGAAACAAATGACACTCACACTTCTCCAATATCAGATTGACAAGTAGATCAGACAACTAGAAGAACAATAAATAATTGAAATGGCCAAAGAATCCTACTTTCAGTACCCACTGCCATTTTATTGGGCTTGAATTGGTAACACAAACACACACAATCAAGAAATTAAATGTAGATGAAATCTAACCTTGAATAACATTGTTATCTTGGTCAATTTTTTCCAATGCAGGAATGCAAAATGCTGCAGTTTTCCCAGTTCCATTTTTGGCTCTAGCAAGAATATCACTTCCAGTTAAAGCAATGAGAATACTCTCTTCCTGAATAGTAGATGGTCTTTCAAAGCCCTTCTCATATATTCCCATAAGAAGTTCACGTTTCAGAAAGTAGTCTTCAAATTCATTTCATTTGGTAGCAGTCACATGCTGGCACAAATTTAATAGGCAGATCAGGGATTTAAATTGCGGTCGCGGTCGCGTTTTCGGTCGCATTGCGTTTATCGCGGTTGCGGACATAACGGATGCTATTGCGGTCATTGCAGGTATCGCGGTCATGAATTTTACATTACTTATTGTGTATTGCGGGTATAGCGGGTTTCGGCAGTAGCGGTTTCGGACGGTGCCGCTACCGCTATATAACGGCCGCTATTTCGGTAACGGACCGCTATTTAAATCCCTGAGGCAGATCAGTACATAAGCGTCAAAATTAAAATTTTAAAAAATATCCAAATACCAACAAAAGCACTGCCATGCCCTGTGTGAAATTTATATCAGAGAAACAAGATGGAGTGCTATCGAGGATAAAGAAATGCAATTGCAAGCCTAAAAATGGCCCTTTGTTCAGAAGGCCTCAACATCAAGGAACTAGTATCAGTGTCCTTAAGTTATAATCTTTGGAAACTGTCCATTCAAAATCATATACCCAATAGGAAATTAATGAGTAATTCACCTGCATTGCCTAAATAACATAAGCCAGAAATTTTTCCTTCGAGAATTTTCATAGTTTAACGAAGGTATGGCAATTATATATAGCGAAATAAACAAAACCAATGCTACAATTTCTTTAACCTTAACTGGTAAAAGCAGAAACTTCAAGGAATTTTTAAAACGATAGGTAAGCTATGCAATATTATTAAAAAGGTTGTATTAACTTCAATATCTACTCGATTAATATCATTAACAAAAATACCTCCGTTTTGTAGCGTGTATCTGATGGTGGCATCTTTAGCCTTGCCTTCCAATCTTATGAACTGAAAGATGAAAAAGAATGTAAAACCGTGCACAATTCAATATGAAATACATAAAAGAAAATTCAATAAAAAATCAATAACTGTAAACAATGTACAAGAAATTTAATTTGTGAAAAAAAATATAATTATGAACATTCAATACGTAACATGTACAAGAAAATTAAATAAAAATTAATCACAAATGCAATTAAAAAGAAGGAAGGAGAAGAAACAAAAATGAACCTTGAGTCGACGGCTTCAGATTGTACGGTCTTCTCCACCTCATCAGCGACAGTGGAGTCATTTCTGCTGGGCAATTGGTTTTGTCTGAGCCACTGCTGTTGATGTTGTTGCTATTGCAGATGATGATGATGATGTTGTCGTTGTTGAAAATGATGATGATTCTGCACCAAATTTCTCTGCGCATGCTGCGGTTGCTCCGGCCTCTATTGAAAGCTAGGGTTCGCGTTCGTTTCGCGGCCACGGCTGAGCACCGATGGATACCTCCCTCTATTATTCATAGCACGGCCCTAAACTCCCAAAAAAAAACAAATTCTAAAACCTAGGAAAAAAACAGAAATCTATATATACAACCACAAAAAAGGAAGTTAAAGAGTGGAGTTTCTTCCAATGGGTTAACACTGTAAATAGTGGCAAAATCGAGGGTCGTCCTACGAAACAACGCTGCCAGGGTTGGTTAGATGAAGAAAAAAATCGGTTAGATGGAAAATTTGAAATGAAAATGGTGGGTGCTGCTGCGCAGATCTATTGAGAAAATAATAATACAAAAAAATATATATAACAGGGAGAAGGAGAAACAGCGAGGAGAGTGGAGAAGAAAGGTAGAAGGAAGAAACAAAAGACTTTGGGTAAGACAGAAGCGTCAATCGGGAGGCTAAAACAGGGAAGAAAATTGAATCAGGACCTAAACTGAGCAGAAGGGATGTATTACAAATCGGTGGATTTCACCGATTAAGTAAGTAACGTATTACACCCGTAATAGCATTACCATGAACCAAACAATAGAATAAAGGGGGCTTAAGTGGGGCCCACTATAGCCAATACACCCAACCAAACATGCTGTTAGTATAAAGCACAAAACTCATCATGTGTCATCATAGAAATAATAGATTAAATTGTTGGTGTTCACCAATGTTCATATGAAGCTATAAATAACATACACGTTAAACTTTATAAAATATTCATTATCCAATATATCAAATTGCAAACTACATTACCTATTGTGTCAACAATTTTCTCAAAAGAACATTCCACCATGTCGTAGGGCGAACTCTACTCCGAATTTAGTGAACTCAATACTCCATTTTGTTACCCTTCCTGAGGTATTAGCCTTGGTTAATACTTCCTTCATAGGTTGATTAGTCATGAAAATAACCAGATGGGCCTGGATGTACGGACGCAACTTGCAACCTGTAATAATCAAAGCAAAGATACACTTTTTTTTTGAGTACCTCAATTCACTATTCTAGGGTACCTTGCTAATGTAATATACTGGAAATTGGTGAATACCCTCTGATCCTACTAACACTGTTGCGATTGTCTCCTTCAAGGTAGCCATATATAGATTAAGGGGTTCTCCCACTCGTGGTGATTTTAGAAGTGAATGGGGGTAACATACAACTTTAGTTCTTCAAAAGCTGCCTAGCACTTTTCAGTCCACAAAAAAGAGGTTCTCAAAGCCTTGAAGAAAGGAAGGCATTTGTCTGCCATTTTAGAACTAAACCTGTTAAGTGCCACGACTCTACTTGTGAGGCACAGGATATCTTTTATAGTCCGCAGAGGGGGCATTTCCTAGATCGCACAGATCTTGTCCAGGTTTGCCTCTATTCCCCTCTCTGAAATAATGAAGCCCAAGAATTTGCCAGCTTGCACACCGAATGCACACTTCTCAGTATTCAGCCTCATATTGTACGCCCTCAAAACTACAAATGTTTTGGACAAGTTTCGTGCGTGCTCCTCTATAGATCCAATTTTTTACCAACATGTCATCTACATAGACCTGAAGTCCATGCCCTGTCTAATTTTTGAAAATTCTATTCACTAATCTCTAATAGGTCGCTCTAGCATTTTTGAGGCCAAAAGTCATAACCCTATAGCAGAAAAGTCCTTCTTCAGTGGTGAAAACTGTCTTTTCCTGGTCACCCTAATCCAATAGAATCTGGTTATAACCCGAAAAACCGTCCATGAAGTTTATGAACCTGTGATTTTCAGAGGCATCAACTAAACAATCAATCAAAGGTAGAGGAAAATTGTCCTTAGGGCACGCTTTGTTGAGCTTGGTAAAATCAATACATATTCTCGATTTGCCATTCACTTTCTTCACCATGACCATATTTGGGACCCACTATGGATACTTAACCTCTTTGATAAAGCCTACAAACAACAGTTTAGTTACCTCTTGCCTCAGTACTTCTACCACCTGAGGAGCAAACTTCCACTTCTTCTGCTTAACTAATTTTTCCTCTAGAAACACATTCAATTTGTGGAGAATCACTTGAGGGTCCACCCCTGGCATATTTGTCGCTAACCAAGCAAAAAACATCTGAATTCTCCTTCAAACACTAAATCAACATGTTCTTTTCTTTTGTCATCAACACTGATGAGATTTTTACAATTTTTCCTTGTTGTCACAAAATAGCTGCAAAGTCTCAGTATACTCTGTAACTTTGAGTTTCTTATTTCTCTCTTCATCCCTTAAATCCAGGCTGCCCAAATCCAAGACTTGACTTGCTAACTATGTCCCATGTGAACTTTGTCCCATAATTACAGGCTCCCAAGCTTGTTTAACAGATAATATGTGACACTGCCTTATAGTTTGCTGATTTGATCGCAAGAACCCAACCCCCGTTCTCGTTGGGAACTTGACCTTCATACAGAACGTTGCTACTACCATCTTTTCCATCATCATTATTAGTCGTCCAAAGATAGCATTGTAAGCCATAGGATGGTGTACAACAAAGAACTGGACATACTGCGTAGTTGTGTGCTCGCCATCCTTCAAGGTGACTAGTAAAGTGATCGAGTCCTTCACCTCAACAGGATGGTTTACAAAACCATACAACGGGCTGGCTCTGGGTAATGTTTGCTTCTTCAGCCCCATTTTCTGATATGCTTTCCAAGATAACACATCCACTACACTCCCATTGTCTACCAGTATCCGTTTAACATTGAACCTTACAATTGTCGCAAAAATAACCATTAGATCATTACCCTCTTCGTCATAGACCAACTCATCATCATCATTACCAAATTCAACACTCTATCTACCCTGTCGACACGATCTCTTAGGGGCACTAATAGACATCACACTTCTTATATGCACCTTTCTCTTTGCATTAAAGCCTACCCACTCTTTATTTGTAGCTACAATCATATGGATGGTACCTTTAACCTTCTTTTTACCCTTATGATCACCACGCGAACTCTGGCACTGCTAGAAAATACCCTGATCATCAAACTCGGCGAGCTTGTTGTTTCTCACTGCTTCTTCAATAGCATCTTTTAGAGTGAAATAGTGTTCAGTCTTGTGTCCAACATTATTATGGAGGGCACATCTGTCTCTCGAATTGGATCTCCTCATATTGTGTCTCATTGGAGATGGCTTGGGCAGAATACCAAGACCCTTTACCTTGTTCAGAATGTAAGTATGAGTAGTATTCAAAGGAGTGTAAACTCCAAGCCTGCCCTGAGCAATGTATTCTTGGTATGCTTTGGTTGAGACCTCTAGGGAGCCCTAGGAGAATCACATTGTGTCTAATTTCTCTGTTTCCTATCACCTCTTGCTCGCAATGACTGGCTAGGAGGGTCTTGCCTACTGCGAGCTCCCTCATGATTTCTAAACAGTTTGTTTTCCCTTTGAAAGGTGCCACACAATTCCCTTTTAATTTCCTCTGCCTTTACGAACTTGTGGGCTCGCTCGTACAGATTTGACAATCTCTATGACTTGTTAACAGTAAAGGAGTACTGTACATGGTTATTTTGCACCCCCATGATGAAAGCATCGATTGCCCACTGATCCTCCAAGTTCTTAGTGTTCAAAGTCACCATATGAAATCGCTTCATATAATCCTAGAGAGACTCTCCCTCCCTCTGTTTCACTGACATCAATCCCATAGGCATGATCATGATTACCTTGTGGGCCCTGAATCTTCCCAAGAACATCTGGCTCAACTGAGAAAAACTCTAAACTGAGCCTTAGGGAAACGACAAGTATCAGTCCTTTGCATTCTCTTTAAGCGTTGTGGAAAAATTTTCCACTTTGCTGAATTCGATGCTCCCAGCACATTCATATAATTGTTATATTGCATCAATTGGGATCGACGGTCCCTGCTCCCTTCAAACATGTCTTTTGGGACTTTAAAATCACGTGATAAGTTCATCGCTGCTACCTTAGGGGCCAACAGATTGTTAGAGCAAAAAAGTCAATCCATGTCTTGAGTCTCAAAGTGTAATGCCCTCACGTCCCATCGCAACTCGTCCATCTCATTTCTCCATTATCTTACATGCATGCCCGGAGCTTTGTCCTATACATTCACATTGTCATGAAAATCAAAAGTTTCAGATTTTACCTTCCATCTTAACTCCTCATTCTGTTTCAATAACTCCTGCTGAAAAGTTTGCTACTGCTCGAACCGTCCCTTTTACGTAGCCATTTGATTTTTCATAAACTTCATTTGCTCCTAGAGAGCAAGGAACTGCTGTGATGATGCTTTCTGGTTGGAAGGGAGTGGCAACGCATGGCCAGTTGATATGTTTAAGTCCAATGGAACGAAAACTCCCTGATAAGTCGCATTTCCAAAGTTCTCCAGTAGATTGGCAAACCAACCGACAAACAAATATGCTTCATTAGGTTGACAGCCAGAACCTGAGGCTTCAGCCTATTCCCACGAAAGACTGAAGGGGAAATTCTCATTTGGGTGAGCCATCTTCACTTCTGGTAACTTTTCTCAAACTTGAAAGAAATCTGTTGGTCGGAAGTTTGTCCACTCTCACCGCACCAATTGTTGAGTAATTTTTGTTGTGTCCCATTAGAGGGGACAATCAAATCTTTATATACACAACTATTGTTCATAGAATTGAAGCTTTTAACAGACTCTATGCATTTTGGACACGTGTACTACTTCGGGCTGCCTCTTGGACACTCCTTGGGCTCTTACAAGCCGAGACCCTTGAGCTCCCCTTGCGAACTCCTCATGGCTTATGCAAGCTAGGTCTACAATGTTCCCTTGCAGACACCCTTTGCGAGCTTCATACTGTAAGGCTAGCATGTATCCACATTTGTGGGCCCTATTCGGGTCCCAGGTAGGCGACCCGGACCCTATTTGGTTTTTAGGTCGCTGATTATAAATGCTTAACACTTTTGTATCAAAATTGTCACGGATAAATTGCCTATAAACCCTCCAACTTATTTTCTTTTTCACTTTTCTTCTATATTTTCTTGTTGAAATGAATTGTATTATTTTGTGCGTAGGTAAAGTCGCTTGTGTACTTAGCAGTTTCTAATCCCGTTGTAGTTTGATGCTATTTTGATTAGTAATTTACAAATTATACTATTTTAGTAATTCTTTTATTTTAAATAAAAAAGGAATATAACAATCACATCAAAGGGAGAAGAAAAATGATGTAAAGAGGGGAAAAGAACACAAAGCAAAGCAAAAGTAGGATTCTACACAAAATCACAATTATTCTGAGTAAATTTCAATACCGCAAGCAAAGCAAATAGATTCCACAACCTTTTTTCTTCCATCCTTATATATGCATTTTCATTCCATCATTTTAGATTTTAAATTAATTTTCAAATTTTAATATAATTTCAAATTTCAGAATCCCATGTGTTGGCCTGATAGTTATGGTGTTTATCACTTCAAATGTGACTTGGGTTCAAGTTGTCTTAGTTAAGTTACTGCTAAGCCTTTACCTCTTCTTATAATTTAGCAAAAAAATATTTTTTATATTAATTAAATCTATTTAAAATATTTTTCAAATTAGACTTAAATGTACATGTTTTAGAAAAGCAACTTTCTAAATTTTGATGATATGATTTATTTTCTTATTAAACATAAAATTCAACTTCTTCGTAATATATGTACATAAAATTTATAAATTGATCCGTAATTTATACATACCCCATAATAAATCCAAATCGATACTTAATACCCAAATTAACAAAGATTAATGAAATATTTAATTAAAACATATTAAAAATTGAACCAATTTAAGATTTAAAAATAATTTCGAGACTTTCGTATTAGTCATGTAAAACAAACCAAACAATATAATGAACAATTTTTTAAAATTAAAATTTAATTCATTTGGATTTGAGTAACTATTTGATTAATTGTTTTTGCCAAAGTCGGTGACCCTACAAATCCAGGACGATGAATTGGGATTTGAGATTGATTTGATGATTTATGGGGTCATAATATTGTGGTGGGTCCAAAATCTTTGGGATTAATTAGTGGGAAATAAATTAATTCAATTAGTTAATTGATTGGAAGAAAAATTCTTTCTAAAAGAGAAAGAAAACTGGAAGGAACTAACTATTGGGCTGACGTTTGTTACCCTTTTTCCTTCCATGAATTGGTTAAAAAAATTGGACTAATATTCCCCCATTTCATTAAATACTTTTGAAAAGCTATTTAATAATCAAATTTATGTGTAATTGTTTATAATTATACAGCATAGAATGTTTGGATAACTATTATAATTGGTAGGTTCAATTGAATTAAGTGTAATTGAAGTAATTATGTGGGTAATTACACTCAAATACAATTACCTCATGGCTTTTCAAACACTCATACATGATTTTACTTTTAAAAATTTATTTTTGTACAAGTTTAAGTTATGAAAAATATATTATAAGTATGAACCCATATGAGTATTTGAGATAGTTAAGACCAAAAATTTCTAAAGTTATATTATAAATCTTAAAACTATATATTATAAAAGATAACTTATGCGTACTTTATAAAGTTATAACAAAAAATTGTATTGTTTAAATCCTAAAAAAATTCTAAAGTTGTGGTCAAAAGGTATATTATAAAAAATAATTTGTGTTATAAAAGTGTTGTAATATACTTATCTATAAAAAAAATTATGGAAAAAATATGAAGATAATTTATTTACGTGTCCATACCATATATTATAAAAATAATAACATATAGAAAATATGTTATAATTTTTTTCCATAATTTATTTATAAAAAAATAAATTTCTAAATTTATGACAAAAATTTATATTATTTAAACAGTGTAGTGAAAGTTATTGGACACTTTACAAAATATTTTTGATAAATGTTATATATTATAAATTTTATATTATTTAAACCAAATTTACATGTTATAAAACGGTTATAACTTAGCATAATTGTTTCTCCAAATTGAGATTATATAAGTTTTTATAATCAAAATTATAGACCCTAAGTAAGTTTTATCATTGTTAGAGGCAGAGTTATAAATTTAATGATGTTGAAACATATCCTAAATAAGTTTTATCACTTTTAGAGGCAAAGTTATAAATTTTATAGTAAGGATCAAATTTTAATGATAATTTTTTTGGAAAAAAACTTAAATTTTATCATTATTAATTATAATTTTACAAAATTTAAAGCCTTAATAAATAATTTGTTACTCGATTTTGACAATATTTTTTGAAATGTGGTACTTGTGTTATTTTTTGGTTCAAGCTAGTACTTGTATTTGACAAAAGTTACATATTTTGATGCCCAAAGGTAATGGTGTTAACTTTTTAGTGTTCAATTTGGATCTTAAGGTTGATTTGGAGAAAGTTAATTGCTAATATTGTTATGTTCGAATTTTTCATGATTTTGTTAATAGAATAAATTTAGTGTTAGTTGTTAATTTGTTTAATTTGGCATTTAATTTTTCAAATACAATACAATTGATGTGATTTAATTCGAGTCTTAAGGTTGATTTGATGACTATTAAGTGATAATATTATTAGCTAATTATAAATTTTCATCAAATTAACTCTAAAACCTGAATTAAACACTAACAAGTTAACACTATTACCTTCATGTACCAAAATGTATAACTTTTGTTAAATATAAGTACCATATAGGACTAAAAAATATTAAAAGTACCAGTTTAGAATAAGATGTCAAACTCAGGTACCAAAGTAAGTACTAAGCCAATTTTAAAAGCTTAAAAGGTAATTTTCTCAAACTAAGAGGACTTGGCCCCTTGGTGCCACTCCATGTCTGTAACAGCTCACTTTTCAGTGGTGCCGGAAAACTAAGAGTGAGTATTCGATCAAATCGAAAGGAAAATTTTTGAGTTATTCGAGTTTTCAAATCCTATTTCATCATCCTCACTTGATTTGAAATTTTTACGAATCGAGTCGAGTGAGATGGAATTCAAATCAAATCGAATATATTTGTTCGAGTTAAATTAAAAAAATGACTTTGGTGTTGTTTATTTTTATGTAATTTTTAAAAATATATATTTTTCTTTAAAGTTTTTAAATATGATCATACAACAAAAAATTGAAGTAAACAATTGAACAAATAAAAACAACACAACATCAGTTCAAGTAAACAACAATAATAACAATAACAACAACACAACAAGATTATAATAAATAAACATAAGCAAAAGTCCAAGTAAACAACAACAACAACTCAACAAGATTATAATAATGAAAACATCAACAAAAGTTCAAAATACAGCAAAAACCTACACGACTACACCAGTTCAAACAACAAAACAAAAAATAAAAACAACACAGCACAACAAAAGTCCAATAAACTAGCAACAATAACACAACAAATTAATAACAATAACACATTAGTTCAAAAACCGTTATAGAATAACTTAAGCTTCTTATTTTGCTTTAAACACCATTGATAAACTTGAAACATCTAGTAAAAGTATTGAATGAGTTAGTTAAATGATAAAAAAATGTTTACAAAAATAAATTAAATAAAGATTTAAATTTATAAACTAATATTAAGTATATTACCTTCTTGAGCTTCGGGTATTTTGGATAAGTCTAGCAAATTTAAAAACAAAAGTATTAATTAAATTATGAGAATGCTTACTAATATAAATAACACACAAGGTTATTTTATGAATCAAAATTAATATATTACCATCTTCCATGGTTTAAAATTCATCAACTTAAGCTTCAAGATTGATGGCATCATTAGATTTCCGAAGCCAATCTTATGTGCAAACCAAAGCCTCAACCATGAGAGAATTTAGAGAACTTCTAAAACTATCAAGAACACGTCCACCCATGCTAAATGCACTTTCCAAGGCAACTGTTGAGATAGGAATAACAAGAATATCTCAAGTCATTTGTTTAAGAATAGGGAATCTAAGACTATTCATTTTCCACCACAATAATAAATCAAATAAACTTGAATTGTCTACTTCTTCCTCCTCACCCCAATACCTACCCAAATCAGATTTACTTTCTATTCCAACTTTTTTTTCTTTTCTTAAGGTATTTTTGTTTGGCCAAGCCCATTTGCATTTCCAAATTGATCTATTTCTATTGAATTGAAAAGATTTTTTAAAGAACTAGATTTACCTTCAAAAAACTGAATTCTCTCGGCATTAGAAGAATACACATTAAACAAGCACTGCAATTCTTTATTAATCATTTTCATAATGTCATTAGCAACATTAGGAAAAAGCAAGTTGACCTCAAAGTCCAAAAAGTTCATTTTACATCGCAAATCAAAGATAACCGTCAAGTAAACTAGCATGTTTCCTTCACCTCGATACTTATCATACTTATCCCTCATTTTTGGAAGTCATAGAAATTATGTCTAAATCTCCACAATATTGCCACCCATTAAAAAGACGATGCACATCCGTCAATACTTTAAAAAGTGAACGAGAGGTAACATGTAAAGAATCGAACACCTTCAGTGTAAGATGATAAAAAAGCTCTAACATGTTTATAACTCTTCGAACAATTTCCCAATCATCAAATGGAGGAACTCCATCTCTAGCAATGAGGTCAAGAAAAATTTTATGATCATCACATACAGATTATTCAAATGCAAGCTCATATTTTTCTGCCACCTTTAATATAATATAAGCTGAGTTCCCTCTAGTAGCCACATCTAAACACAATTGAGCCTTACTATCTATCATTTCTTCTTTGGCCCATTGGTTAAATTTTGTCAACCTTGATGGTGATGCTCTTATATACCTCACAACACCTCTAACTCGATCTACATACACAGAAGCATCCTTAATACCGTATTGCACAATGAGATTAATAATGTGTGCAACACATCTCATATGCATAAATTTCCATTTGCAACAGAAGCATTTTGATGATTCAATTCCTTTCTCAACTATTCAATGACAACACTATTGGCGGATGCATTATCAACCATAATAGTGAAGACCCTCTCAATTCCCCAATCTTGAATACATTTTTCAAGGGGTTGACCTATGCTTTCACCTCTATGAGCAAATACATTTTTCAAGGGGTTGACCTATGCTTTCACCTCTCAATTCCTTTTTTGCAACCTCCACTCATCATCCACCCAATGTGCTGTTAAAATCATGTAATAAATTCTCTGCAATGAAGTCCAAGTGTTTGTCATCAAACAAACTCTACTTATATCTTTTTTTCCAAAATAATTCTTCATTACACTCTTCATGGAGTTAAATAAATCTAGACAAACCCTTCTAATTGTCTAACAAGATGGAATACTATACCGTGGGTATGTCATAGAAAGAAAGTATTTGATACTCTCTCCTTCCATAATTTTAAAAGGCAATTCATCCACAATTATCATATGAACCAATACCTTTCTAGCAACATCTTTATCAGACACCCAAGTTGATAAATTTGTTGTTTCTTGACTAGTCTTCACAAATTTTAATTTCGATTGCTTCTAGTTAGAAGTATTACCTCGAGATCTTTTTACACATGTTTTCAAATGACTATTAAAATTCATTGTAGAACCCGAAGTTGATTCCATGGTGTAAATAACTTCACAAGCATTGCACCTTGCTCTCTTCTCCCCCTCTTCATTTACATATTTGGTGAAATGGCTCCAACAAGTTGCCCTTGGAGTAATCTTTCTTCAAACATTTCCCTTGGTTGTTGTTTGATCATCTCTACTTGGCAAAGAATTTTGTGAACTTTGAGTTGAACCATCTCACTTTAGATCACTTATCTACACGTTAAAAAGAACAAATTAACTAAAGAAACAATGAATCTATTATCTATGTATTAGATAGACAAAAAGCAAGTAATCCATTCATGCAAACAGAATTAAAGCAAATAAAAAGGGATAAAAAGCTTACAGAGAAAATAATTAGTGGATGCAAAAGTATACTGACTTTCGTTTGATATCACCAATTATTAAATATCACCAATTGATATCACCCACTATCTATTTTAGTATCTGATTTAAAGTTCTAAATTGAGTTTGATGTCACCAATTATTAAATATAATAATTATATTATAAGAATAATAATGTTCAAAATTGTCTTTCACTTCATCCTCTTTAGATGAAATGTCTAATGTTTTACTTGGGAACTGTCATTTCATCCCTAAGAAGAAGCAATGTTTTTGCCACAAACTTCTTTGATGGTTTTCTTAATAACTTTTTCTTCTTGGATTCATCATTATAGGATATTGATGCAGAGATTGTTGAAGTAATGCCGATTCTAGAATCTAAAGATGGTGGAACCTATATACGTACACAACTAAGTCATCATAAGTTCTTGAGTTAACAATTTGATTTTTAATTAAAAAATGATAAGTATATTTCGTGAATTTAATTAAATATTTAAAATCTAATATATATTTAACTTATTTCATTAAAAATAAATGAAGTAAAAGGAAAACAGAATTCAATTAATGTATTTGTGCCAAAATATTTTAAAAAGGAAAAAAAAGACAAGTCAAAATATAATGGTTATTATTTGATACAATGCTTGTGAGTTGTGATGCTACCTACCGTCTTACACCATGCTACTTATAGAGAACATCTAATAGAATAAAAGCTCACACAAAACCCACACATTGCATCTTGAAGGTTTACTATTTTGAGTTTTAAAAAGGGTCAATTGTTGTGAACTAATGTGCTTTTGTTATGGGCTTGGTATTTTTGTTATATTTTGGTAGATCCAAGACTGGTGAAGGATCCCTCATGTGCAGCTTTAAATAGTTGAAAATTTTCACTCACCCTGCCTGCATATTTCAATTTAATATTTGCACTCTACAACTTTTATTTCATTTCTATGCTCACATTTTCTACCAAATTAATGGCAACAATGATAGCTAAATATAGATATATAATTAACAATTATTATATATATTATTAGTTTTTATGGAAAAAAGTGAAACTTGAAAGATGCAGAAAAGTCAAGGCTAAGATTGAAGTGAATGGAGCGACTTCTACTAGAAGGAACACCAGTTTCGGAGCGATTGGAGACTGAAGATGGTGAGGAATTTGCCTAACCTAAGAAAGCTCAATGAATTGATGAAGAGGAAAAATTGAGGCAGGGATTTTGATTTTAGGCGGTTGAATGAAGAAAAAGAAGAAGAAGAAGAATGGAGGGTTTAATTAAGGGTTTTTTTTAAGAAGAAGAGAAGAATTGATTTGAGGGTTAATTTAAGGTTTTTTTTAAGAAGAATAAACTTGACATTTGGGAATCAGGAGTTTCAGGTTTGAAATGAAGAAGAAGAATAGACAATGGAGCCTGGACTTTGGGGAAAAAATGGTAGGGCTGGTCGGGCTTTAGGAAATTGGGAAAATGATAGACAGGCTTTGGGGGGGAAATACGGTAAAGTAAAAGGGTTTGGGCTTTGAGAGGAAATGGGGTAAAGTAAAAAGATTTGGGTCTAGGGAAAAGAAATTTAAAATTCAAAATGCTATAGTTTGTATTCGGCTTATTCAAATTATTCAAATTCAAAAATTCAACTCAACTCAAACTCAAAATTTGAAAAAAAATTCGAGTTGATTCAATTAACTCGATTTGAATAATTTGACATTCGAAATTTTTTCGAATGTTTCGAGTTAAATCGAATTTTGCTCACTCTTACCGAAAATAGTGTCTTTTGAATCTCCTTTTTCGATAATTGAATTCGTAAATATTATTATTCAATATTTATGAGGTTAGTATGAAGTTCAATTAGAGTGTGGTCCTTTAGTTTTGTAATTTGATAATTATTTAAGGTACAAGTGTAAATACCCTAAAGTCAGTGGTGTCCGAGAGTAAAGTATCGGGACCTCGTTTCCATAAATCGAGCCCGTAAATATTTTTATTAAATGTTTACGGAGTTGTTATATAGGTGAATTGAATTTTGGATAGGTAATTTTGCTGAATTAGTGATTAATTATGGTACAATGACTAAATTGTAAAGGTAATAAAAATTATTCGCTGTTGATTTTTATTAGTTAAAAGGCTTAGATAGTAAATTAACAAAGGTTTAAAGTGGAAATTCACCACTTTTGAAAGGTAGTGGACGGTTGGATTGATTTCCTTTATTAAAATAGTAAATATTTAATAAAAATAAAAATAAAAATATGATATACATAAAAAAATAGTTATCATGCATTTTATTTCTTTCATCTTCAACTGAAAACACAAAGAAACTTGAGAAACCATTGTTTTACTTCAAGCTTGTTCGATCATCTTACATGATCGAGACTTAAACCAATCGGAAGATAATTGCAAAAAAGAGAAAATTACGAATTAGTCCTATATACCTTATCGATTACTATTTTTTCTAGAAATGATAAATTGACTGATAAATTAAATATGATGAATTGTAATTTAAAATATTTAATGAATTGATAGTTGTTTATGACTAATCGAATCATATTCATATGAATTTAATTTATTAAAAAGATAGAGGATTAAATTGAAAATATTGTAACTTGGTGAAATTTTGAAATTGGCTTGGAATTCAGAGGAATCATGTTATTCTATGTATGAAATGATATCTTGATTGATGAATTGATGATATTAAGATTGATAGAATGAGAATCGAATTTATAATGAAATTGGATATTTGTTTAGCACTTTTATGCTCTCTAATTAACACTTTTGTGCTCTCTGTTGCACTTTGGTGCCTCTGTTCAGCTATACGGTGCTTTCTAGTGTGGTGCAGTTACTTGTATATTCGAATTGGTTTACTAGAGTTCATTAGACTAAGTGGTTAATGTAATTTATGAATCGATAACGAAATGGTATGAATTTGTTTACTGAATTTCAACGGGTAATACGAATGGCACAGAATGAGTAATCGAATTAACATGTGAAATAAAAATGTTCAAATAAAGTATAGACGAGAGTATTGATATATAAGTATGATTATTTTATGTTTGGTTATTGTGAAATTGAGATGATTATATGAGCAATATGCTTTAATATGTTTACAAGTTGTACCTTATATGGTTAAATATGTACTAAGGCTCACCTTGACGTTGTGGTCATTATTATACCAAGTACTTAGTTGATATACTTATTTTCATATCAAGGTAAGTTTACCGTTTTTGTACCTATGAACTTACTAAGCATTCGAAATGTTTACCTAGTTATTTTTCTTTCTCTGTAGTTTGGTTTTTTGCGGAACCTATCGATCGGATCACTACGGAGCTCACACTACCCAACTGTCTTTTTGGTAGACTTTTGAACAATTTTAATCTCGATTATGTGGCATGTATATAGGAGTCTTATAAAATTTAGTTTTGGAACATTTGTATATTTATGCATATATATGAGAAGTGCATAGTAATGTTTATTTTGTTGAGTTAGTATGTTTGGTAAGAATGTGACTTATTATTATGATATGATCTTGATATAAGGTTTAAGCATCGTATGTGCATTGTGTATGGCTTGTTAAATGGAAAATTGTGTGGTAATGTGATGGCATGGAATAGGTTGAGTTTTATAAGTTGTTTGATATGCAAAGGTGCAAGGTTAAGGCATAATGCATTTGTTGATTTTAGAAAGGATTAAATAAATGTTTTGGCATGGTTTATATAGGCTAAGTTGTGCATTTTTGCACCTATATGATTGATGATTTAGGTGGCCAAGTGATATGGTAACAAAAGTCCTAATTTGCACAAAAAAAACAAGGTCTAGATCGTGACATCGTGAAAAGCTCGTCGTGATGAGTTTGGGACTTCAAGCCACTGCACAACGAGGAACCTTATCGTTGCAACATGGTCAAGTTAGTCTGTTACGATGTCGTTCTAAACTTTTTAGATCTTTGCAGTTTGGTCTTTGTTTGATCCCGTGTCAACTTTAGAGTTTATGTAAGCTCGAATAAGACTCGAGAAAGGTTTTAAATTGTATTGAATGATTGAAATGATGTAATTTAATGGTTTTCATTTTTAATTGTTCGTTAAATGTCTCTAATTTTTCTATTTTTTACTGTAGCATTTTGTAGCTTTGACCTAGCGGTTGAATCCGGCGAGGGGTGTTACATTTAGTGGTATTAGACGAATTAGTTGATTCAAGGATTGAACGTTGTGCATGTTGAGTTTAGAAAATACATGCCACAATAACTTGTGATAGTTTGAAGCTTTCTAATCCAATTTGACTATGTTTTTCATATAGATATACAATGTCAACCAAATCAAATCTTGCCATATCAGGTGATGTAAACAATAATGTCCCTGCTTCTGAACAAAAAATTGCTTGTGGTATGCCCATTCCACTAAGGCTGAGGATTCAAGCAAGATATGTCTTCTTACAATTGGTAAACCAATGGGTTACTGAATACTTTGAAGCCACCCCTTCAACTCCACAATCCCAAATGCAACTTCCAAACCCAATCGTGTCTCCTGTGGCACCTCTTCGCCCTCAAAGTCCAAACACGGTAAATGTTCATTGGCCCCCAATCGAAAAATTTCAAAAATTTGAGATTGAAGAATTTATGACAAAAAGGAAGAGATACATAATGAGAAAAAACAAGGGTTCAAGATCAGAGATTCTAGAAAAACACAGTATAGCAAGGTCAGTTCTGATGCCTCCACCTAAAAAGACGAGAGATCTCCAAAGTCATTTTTCCACTTCTTCAAGTGTCCTGAGGAATGACATGTTGAGAGGTAATACTTCGCGATTCCAAGCTACGTCTGTGATTGGTGGGGGGAATATTCGCACTGTAGACAGAACTACAAACATTGTGGGAGAAACCATAAAGGTGAGTGCAGGTTTGAGAGAAGGGCTTGTTTTAAATGCGGATTCAAAGATGATTTTAAAAGATATTTCCCAAGAAAAAATATCTAAATAGAGTCACCAAAGACCTCAAACTATGATAGTTGCCAGTACAGTAAAAGTTTAGAATATGAATAAACCAGTCTGTGAGCACTATAATAAAATTCATTTTGAAACCTGTAGACAGATAATAGGAGCATGTTTCAAGTGTGGCTCCACTAAGAAATTTTATGCAAGATTGTTTGGGGAAGCCAGATGTTATTAGTGATCACCTACAAAACAGGTGACGACTTTACTGAGGGGTAAAATTCTGGGATCTGGCAATAATGTTGGAGCTAACCATGAGGGAATCGAGGATACAGTTGTAAGATTTGAAGCTAGTGTGCCAGCCAGAGCTTATGCGATACAAATAAGAGAGAAGGCTACAGTCCCTAACGTGACTATTGGTACATTTTCTTTTCTCCATATCATTATATATGCTCTGATTGACTCTGGGTTAATTCATTCATATATTTACACTGTATTAGCAATTAAAATAAATATGCCAATAGATTTGACTAAATTTGATATTAAACTGTCAAACCCGATAAGTGAATGTGTCTTTGTTAGTAAAATATATAAAAGTTTTCCATTGAGAATTTGGGGTCGTGATTTTCCTACCAGTCTAATGTTATTGCCATTAATGAGTTTGATGTTATTCTCGATAAAGATTGGTTAACTTTGCATGATGTCGTTGTCAATTGTATATAGAAATGAGTTGTACTGAGATGCCAAAATGGTGATTTGATCAATGTTAAGGCGAATAGACCTGATTATTCTACCAATATCATATCAGCGATATTTGCTCAAGAATTGATCAAAAAGGGTTGTAAAACATATCTAATTTACATCTTAAGACACCTGAATGTTGGGAGCAATGATAGAACAAGTTCCAACAGTTAATAAATTCACTGATATATTTCTTGAAGAATTGGCAAGTTTACCACCTAAGAGAGAGGTTGAATTTGTTATTAAAATAGCATTGGGAATTGCTCCAGTACCTATTGCACTGTATAGAATGACACCGACAAAATTGAAAGGATTGAAGGCACTGCTGCAAGAATTGTTAATTAAGGATTTATATGACCGAGTATATCACTTTGTGGTATTTCAGTGTTGTTTGTGTAAAAGAAGAGAAAATCCAAAAATTGTGCATTAACTCACGACGGTTAAATTGAGTGACGATAAGAACAAGTATTTGTTACTCTGTATTGAAAACTTGTTTGATTAGCATAAAGGAACGACCTTGTTTTCTAATATTGGTCTTCAATTGGATTATTGTTAGTCAGATTTAACGAACTGGATGCATTAAAAATTACTTTTTGAACCTGTTACGGACTCTACGGGTTTTTGGTAAAGTCATTAGGGATTGTTAACGGTCAGCCGTTTTATTGGACCGTGTGAACATATATTTTCAACCATACTGGGATTGGCTTATAGTTGTGTTGTTTGATGATATTCTAAAATTTCTTGAGAAATATAAAATGAACATGACCAGTATTTGAGAATAATACTACAGACCTTGCGAGAGAAACAATTGTACTGGTGAGAAGTATGAAAAGAAAATTTTTTGGATATGTGAAAAAATGTATGATACGTCAGCAAGCAAGTTGAGCATCAAGTTCCATCAAGGTAGTTATAATTTGTAATGATTTAGAAATGAAATGGCAACGAACTACTAAGTGTTTCATATCAGATTTACCGTTGTTTCCAAAAAAGAAAGATGCAGTTATAGTTAACAGTTGGATCAAGTTAGCACACACTCTTTCTACCTAAACCACCTACTCACTTGAGAAGTTAACAGACCTTTAATATAGTGTTTCTTCATCAGACTAATGGACAATTAGAACGAATGATTTAGATATTAAAGGATATCGACTAGCACTGCCATCAGAACTTGAAAAAGATTAATGATGTTTTCAATGTATTGGTGCTACGTCATTTTCGTTTTGATCACTCCCACATGATTTGCCTAGATGAAATAGAATTGTAGCCCGATTTTACTGATAGTGAAGAACTGGTGAAAATTTTAGCTCAAGAAGTGAAAGAACTACAGAATAAACGAATACCATTGGTGAAAGTGTTGTGGTATCGACACAATATTGAAGAATTTACGTGGGAAATGAATAATTAATGAAATCACAATACTCAAACCTTTTCTCAGGTAAAAAAAATTCGAGGACGAAATTTCCTAACGGGAGAAAGTTGTAACAACCCGCTTTTTAATGGTTTCGAAACCCTATTTTCTAATAATTGATTTTTTAAATATTAAATAATAATATTTACGAGGTTATTATGAAGTTTAATTAGAGTGTGGTCCTTTAATTTTTTTTAATTTGATAGTTACTTAAGGTACAAGTATAAAGACCCTAAAATCAATAATGTCTGAAAGTGAGGTATCAAGACCTTGTTGTCATAAATCGAGCTCATAAATATTTTTATTAAATGTATACAAAGTTTTTATGTAGGTGAGTTTAATCTTGGATAGGTAATTTTGCCAAATTAGTGACTAATTGTGGTACAAGGACTAAATCGTAAAGGTCGTAAATTTTAATCGCTATAGAATTTGATTAGTTGAAAGTCTTAGATGGTAAACTAACCAAATTTTAAAGTGGATATTAACCACTTTTGAAAGGTAGTGGACGGTCAGATTGATTTCCTTTATTAAAATAGTAAAACTTTAATAATAATAATATGATATACATAAAAAAAATTATCATCCATTTTATTTCTTTCATCTTCAACCGGAAATAAAAAAGAAAACTTGAGAAACCATTATTTTACTTCAAAAATTTTTTATCCTCTTGCATGATCGATATATAAACTAATCGGAGGATAATCGCAAAAAATAAAAAATTGTGAATTAGTCCCTGACACCTTATCGATTGTTATTTTTGTCAAAAATGATAAATTGAATATTATGAATTGAAATTTAAGATATTTGATAAATTGATTGTTGATTGTTGATTATGACTGATCAAATCGTACTAGTATGAATTTGATTTATTAAAGAGATAAATGACTAAAATTGAAAATAGTGTAACTTAGTGAAATTGGCTTGAAATTGAGACAAATCATGCTATGCTATGTACGAAATGATATGTTGATTTATGAATTGATGATATTGAGATCGATAGAATGAGAATCGAGTTTATAATGAAATTAGATTTCTGTTTGCACTTTTGTGCTCTCTGTTAGCATTTTTGTGCCTTTGTTCAGCACTGCGATGCTTTCTGATGTGGTACAGTTACCTGTGTATCCAAATTGGTTTACTAGAGTTCATTAGACTAAATGATTAATGTAAATTATGAATCGATAACGAATTGGTATGAATTTGTTTACTGAATTTTAACAAGTAATACGAATAGCACGGAATGAGTAATCAAATTAACCTGTGAAATAGTAATGTTCAAATAAGTTAGAGACGAGAGTATTGATATATAAGTATGATTACTTGATGTTTGATTATTGTGGAATTGAGATGATTATATGAGCAATGTGCTTTAATATATTTACAAATTGTACCGTATATGGTTAAATATGTACTAAGGTTCACCTTGATATTGTGATTGTTATGTTAAGTAAATTATACCAAGTACTTAGTTGATCTATTTATTTGCATATCAAGGTAAGTTTACCGTTTTTGTACCTATGAATTTCTAGGAATTCGAAATGCTTACCTTGTTTTTTTTTTCCTTCTCTGTAGTTTGTTTGTTTGTGGAACTTGTTGGTCGGATCACTACAGAGCTCACACTACCCAAATGTCTTTTTGGTAGACTTTTGAGCACTTTTAATCTCGGTTATGTGGCATGTATATAGGAGTATTATAAACTTTAGTTTTGGAACATTTGTATGTATATGTATATATATATGAGAAATGCATAGTAATGTTTATTTTGTTGAGTTAGTACATTTGGTAAGAATGTTGATGCGGAACCCCGGATCTAGACACAAGAGAAACACAAATTAGAAATAAAAATGAGAATAAATAAAATTAGTTAAATAATAATAATAAAAGGATAGATTTGCCCTATGGAACCCTTGGTTAACTTGCAACCAAAAACGCCAATGATTGAGCGGCTCCCTACGAAACCCCTAAAAGAAGAACCTCTAGAAACACCGATTAACGGGAAAGAAATTTGAATATTTGTAACTCCGAAATACCCTCAAAAGTAACAAACTTCAAACTAAATAGTAAGAGAAGAATCACTCTACTCTCAAAAATTTGCCTCACACAAATTTGGAAGAAAACAAATACTCTCTTTTTTATATATCCTTCCCAATGTGTAGAAAGCAAGCCTATTTATAGGCAAATTACAAGAGTAATTGAATCCTAATAAAACTCTTTTCATCGGTTTCATCGATTCTCTTTTTTTTTTGAAGTTTGTGTTTATTCTCCTCTTACTTTTAAAAAAACAGAAAAAAAGCAAAAAGCGCAAAAAAAAGAAGCAAAAAGCACAAAAAAAAGTTGCCTACCTTTCATACATAGGTTTCTTCTTTTCCTATTATTGTTATTATTTTTATTTTTATTTTTCCCAAAATTGAATTTTTTTTCCTTCTTCTTTTCTTGACTCAAGTATAATTAAAGCTTCAATTTTTGAAAATCTTAAAACACCAAACATTTTCGATTTTTTTTTTAATTTGGGTAGAGTTTTCTTAAGTTTTCTTCTTATTAAAGCTTTTCTTTGACTCTAGAGTTAGGGATCGTTGCAGGTCTACGTTTTTTTTCTCTTATGCTTTCTAACACTTTATTTCTTCTTGTGTTAGCAGATATTAAAGGCACGCACAATTCCTTCATCCGTGTAGCCTCCATTACAAATTGCCTCGTCAAGTTTATTGGCCTCTTAGAGCAATTAGGGTCTTCATTGTTTCTTTGAAGTTTGCACCTCCGTTATTTGATTTTGATTAGTAACCCTCTCCAAACATAGTTACAAGTTTTGAATCATTCAGAGAGTTATTATTTTGAGAGCTAACAAGTGAGGTTATTATTATTTTTTCTTTCTTGTTCCTGTTTGTTTAATCTTTCACAGATACAATGCCGCTCACTAGATCCCAAACTAGTAAAAATGAAGAGGATAAGCAAAAAAGAGAGAACGATCCTTTGGTCGAGTTGTTACAAAAAGAGATGAAAAAGTTGCAAACTCAATTCGAACATCGCATGACCCAGATGTTACAAGAGCAAAGGGTGTATCTTGATGCAAAACTTACAACTCAAGAGAGATACATTGCCGATAATTACAAGAAGTTGAACAAAGCCTTTATAAGCCGATCAAATTCGCGCGATCGAACTTTTAAACGAAGGGAGGACCATGTTTTTGATGATGACTTTGATTCCGAGTATGTACCTAGAGAAAGGTTGAAACGAAACAAAGACATCCCCAAACCAAAATTTCCTTCTTTCTCAGGGAAGAATGATGCTGATGCTTACCTTGATTGGGAGGAAAAGATGGAAGCAGTTTTGCTTGTTACAACTACTCTGATGAGAAAAAGGTAACACACGTTGTCGCTGAGTTCATTGATTATGCACTAACATGGTGGAATCAATTATGTAAAAGCAGGATTCTTTATAGAGAGCAACCTGTTACTACTTGGGTTGAAATGAAGCGCATCTTACGAAAACGGTTTGTTCCACCATTCTATTATCGAGAACTCCATCAAAGACTCCAACATCTTGTTCAAGGAGATAAATCTATGGATGACTACTACAAAGAGATGGAGACTATTCAGATTAGAGCTAATCTTGTTGAAGAGGCCGAGGTGACTATGGCTAGATTCCTTGCCGACCTAAAGCCTGATATTGCAAATCGAGTTGAGTTACAACACTACATGGATGTTGAAGAGATGCTTCAAATCGCACTCACCATTGAAAAGCAATTACGAAAGAAAGGGACAACGAGGGGTGCTAGTTCAGTTTCTAATCCTGCTTGGAGAGAAAATTGGCAAAAACAAGATGATAGATTATGGAATGGGAGAGATGCACGGTTCAAGCCAAATGAGCCTAGAACTTACTCCAAAGATAGAGGTATGCCTAATTCATTTAAAGGTTCTAGTTCTACTAATCGAGCTCCATCTTCTTCTTCTACTTCTCCTAGTACCATTAAGCAGCCAAAAGATATTACTTGTTTCAAATGCCAAGGAAGGGGTCACTATGCTCGAGAATTCTCTAATAAAAAGTCATTGGTGATTCGAGAAGATGGCGAGGTTGATTTTGAGTCTGATAATGAAGGTGAGATGCCTCCTTTGGAAGATGCTGATGATGTGCATACTCATGATGAGTATGAAGAATACTTGGAGTATGGTAAGAAAGCACTTGTTGCTCGAAGGGCTTTAAATGTCCAGTTTAAAGAGGAAGGGCGCGAACAAAGAGATAACGTTTTCCACACGAGATGTTTGATTGGTGGACAACCTAGTTCATTGGTCATCGATAGTGGAAGTTGCACCAATATGGTGAGTTCTTCCCTTGTTGAGAAACTTGGCCTACCTTGTGTGAAGCATCCAAGGCCATACCGCTTGCAATGGCTGAATGATAGTGGGGAGGTAAAAGTATCTAAACAATGCTTAGTTTCATTTTCCATTGGTAGATACTTTGATAAAGTTTTGTGTGATGTTGTTCCAATGCAAGCTGGGCACATATTACTTGGACGGCCATGGCAGTTTGATCGACGAGTAAATCATGATGGTTTCCTTAACCAATATACCTTTGTGTTCCTCGGAAAGAAGTTTACTTTGGCTCCACTTCCTCCTCAGGAAGTCTACAATGATCAACTCAAACTTGCTAGTGAGATGGATAAGGGAAGTGAGGTAAAATCATTAAAAAAGGCTGAGAGTAAAGAGGCCCTTAATGTTAAAAGCCAACTTAAAGGCCCAACATTGGTAAGTGATTGCACACACAAGTCACGAGATGAGAGAGTAAGTTTATTCGCTAGGTTTCGAGATATCAAATTTGCTCTTTGTGCAAAACAAACATTTGTAATTATTAGGTTTAGAGAAAACTTTGTTTTGACTAACCCTAATACACATTTGCCTAGTTGTTTTGTTGATCTTTTGCAGGATTTTGAGGATGTATTTCCTTCTGAAATGCCTAAGGGATTACCTCCTTTACGAGGGATTGAACATCAAATTGACTTTGTGCCTGGTTCGAGTATTCCGAATAGACCAGTCTATCGAAGCAATCCTGAAGAAACTAAGGAGTTGCAAAGGCAAGTTGAAGATCTCTTAGAGAAAGGGTTGATTCGTGAGAGTCTAAGCCCTTGTGCGATCCCTGTACTTCTCGTCCCAAAAAAAGATGGTTCTTGGAGAATGTGTGTTGATTGTCGTGCTGTCAACAAGATTACAGTAAAGTATCGATATCCAATTCCTTGATTAGATGATATATTGGATGAGCTTAATGGTGCATGCATTTTCTCTAAAATTGCTTAAAAAGTGGTTACTATCAAATAAGAATGAAACAAGGTGATGAATGGAAAATTGCTTTTAAGACTAAGTATGGCCTGTATGAGTGGTTAGTCATGCCATTTGGCTTAACTAATGCTCCTAGCACATTCATGAGATTAATGAACCACATACTTAGACCTTTTTTAGGAAAATTTGTCGTTGTGTATTTTGATGACATACTGATTTATAGCAAAACTTTGAATGATCATGTTGGGCATGTTAAATTAGTATTGGATGTGTTAAGGCATGAACGACTCTTTGCTAATCTTGAAAAATGCACCTTTTGTATGGATAAGCTTGTTTTTTTGGGTTTTGTGATAAGTTCTACAGGAATCCATGTGGATGAAGAGAAGGTAAAGGCAATTAAAGAATGGCCTATCCCTAAAACTGTTTCTGAGGTAAGGTCTTTCCTTGGGTTAGCTGGTTTCTACCACAGGTTTGTTCGTAACTTTTCCACAATTGCTTCGCCTTTGACTGCACTTATTAAAAAGGATGTATCTTTTCATTGGACAGATAAGCAAGAATTAGCATTTAATGAACTTAAAGATAAATTGTGTAATGCTCCTATTCTTGTTTTACCTAATTTTGAAAAGACCTTTGAGATTGAATGTGATGCTTCTGGTGTAGGTATAGGTTCCGTCCTCATGCAAGATAGTAAACCACTAGCCTACTTTAGTGAGAAACTTGGTGGAGCACATTTGAACTATTTGACCTATGATAAAGAGTTGTATGCCTTGGTAAGGGCACTAGAAGTTTGGCAACATTACCTTTTACCAAAGGAGTTTGTGATTCACACTGACCATGAATCACTTAAGCACTTAAAAGGACAAGGTAAGTTGAACAAGCGACATGCGAGGTGGGTTGAATTCATTGAATCTTTTCCTTATGTTATAAGGTATAAGAAAGGTAAAGATAATATTGTGGCTGATGCTCTATCAAGGAGGTACACTTTACTTAGTACTTTGCATACTAAGTTATTAGGTTTTGAGTATCTCAAAGATTTATATGCCACTGATTCTGATTTTACAAGCATTTATGACGCATGTGAACATGGTGCATTTCACAATTTTTATAAGCATGATGGCATCTTTTTCGAAATAATAGACTATGCTTACCAAAGTGTTCAATGCGAGAATTGTTGGTTCGAGAGGCTCATAGTGGTGGTCTTATGGGTCATTTTGGAGTCAGTAAGACTTATGATGTTTTACATGAGCATTTTTATTGGCCTAACATGCGAAAACTTGTTGAGAAAATTTGCTCTACTTGCATTACTTGTAAACAAGCTAAATCCACTGTGATGCCTCATGGTCTATATACTCCTCTTCCTGTTCCTAGTTCACCTTGGACTGACATTTCAATGAATTTTGTAATAGGTTTACCAAGGATAAAGCTTGGACGAGATAGCATCTTTGTGGTTGTGGATCGATTTTCTAAAATGGCTCATTTCATTCCATGCCATAAGACTGATGATGCAACCCATGTTGCCGATCTATTTTTTCGTGAAGTTGTGAGATTACATGAAATCCCAAGGACTATCGTTTCCGATAGAGATGCAAAATTTCTTAGTCACTTTTGGAAGGTGTTATGGGGTAAGTTAGGTACTAAACTACTTTACTCTACTACATGCCACCCTCAAACTGATGGTCAAACCGAGGTGGTAAATCGAGTTTTGGGATCTTTGCTTAGAGCCATAATAGGTAAGAATGTTAAATCTTGGGAAGAATGGATACCCTATGTTGAGTTTGCTTATAATCATTCTGTTCATTCTTCCACAGGTTTTACTCCTTTTGAGATTGTATATGGCTTTAATCCACTTACTGTTTTAGATTTGTTTCCTTTACCTTTGAATGAGATTGCTAATTTAGATGGTGAAAGGAAAGCTGATTTAGTGAAAGAGATACATGAGAAGGCTCGTAAAGCCATTGAGAAAAAGAATGAGTCCAATGCACATCGAGCTAATAAAGGGCGAAAGCAAGTCTTGTTTGAACCTGGAGATTGGGTATGGGTGCATATGAGGAAGGAACGATTTCCTTCTAAGAGAAAGAGTAAACTTGATGCACGAGGAGATGGACCATTCCAAGTACTCGAGAAAATAAATGACAATGCTTATCGCATCGATCTTCCTGGTGAGTATAGTGTTAGTGCTACTTTCAATGTTTCTGATCTTTCTCCTTTTGAATTTGATGTAGGTTCAGATTCGAAGACGAATCTTCTTGAAGAGGGGGAGAATGATACAAGTCAAAGAGGTGACACTCAAGGGGTTGTTTTTCCTTGTGGTCCAATCACTCGAAGCAAGGCACGACAATTAAAATCAAAGATGAATGCTTTTGTCCAAGACTTTGTAATTGGCGTTTTTGGTTGCAAGTTAGCCAAGGGTTCCATAGGGCAAATCTATCCTTTTATTATTATTATTATTTAACTAATTTTATTTATTCTCGTTTTTATTTCTAATTTGTATTTCTCTTGTGTCTAGATCCGGGGTTCCGCATCAAATGTGGCTTATTATTATGATATGATCTTGATATAAGGTTGATGCATGGTATGTGCATTGTGTATGCCTTGTTGAATGGAAAATTGTGTGATAATGTGATGGCATAGAATAGGTTGATTTTTATAAGTTGTTTGATATGCAGAGGTTTATGATTAAGGCATAATGCATTTGTTGATTTTAGAAATGATTAAATGAATGCTTTGGCATGTGTTTTGGCTTGGTTTATACAAGTTAAGTTGTGCATTTTTGCACCTATATGATTGATGGTTTAGGTGGCCAAGTGATTTGGTATCAAAAGGCCTAATTTGCACCAAAAATAGGGTCCACGTCTTGATGTCGTGTAGAGATCGTCGCGATGAGTTTGGAACTTTAGGCCACTGCGCGACGAGGAACCTTGTCGTCGCAACGAGGCCAAGTTAGTTTGTCACATTGTCACGACGTCTTTTTAAACTTTTGAAATCTTTGCAGTTTGGTTTTTGCTTGATCCCATGTCAACTTTAGAGCTTACGTAAGCATGAATAAGACTCAAGAAATGTTTTAAATTGTATTGAATGATTGAAATGATGTATTTAATGGTTTTCATTTTGAATTGTTCGCTAAATGTCTGTAATTGTTCCAAATTGGTTTAAGTCAAGTGAGGGATTGAGTCTGAATTTTGTTGGTATTGTTGTCATGACAATTACAACGATGTGTTTCAAGCTTGTTTAAGTATGTATTCTTCTTCTTTTTCTTTTTGAGTTTTCATTATATTTCAATTTAAGAGTTTGGGGATTATAAGTAGTTGAAGAATTGTATAATTTTTTGTTAGGAAATGATTTTTTTTTTTAAATTTTAAGGGTATTTTGTAAAACAAAATATATCAGTGTTATTTTTCATTTACCAAGAATCAATCAGAACAAAAATAAAGAAAAAAAATTGAATTCTATAATTGAATTAATTAATTAGACAAGTAATTTTTTTTCTAGAAAAGTCAAAGTTGATTTATAAATATGTTATATATGAAACTTTTCTAGCTAAATTAACCATAAAAGAAATAAAATAAAACCAAAACAAGTTAGCTAAATAATGTTAAATTTAACACTCAATGATTATATTTTTATCAATTATATTTTTATTTTTTAAGATAAATTGGACCATTAGTTTCAAAAAGAGTCAAAACGTTTTTTTTAACACAAAAATTGATTAAAACATTACATTTTAATAATATTGGCATGACAACTCGCATAGAAATCCACGTTTACTTCATGTTAATATGATATTATTTGCCTTATATCACACTAACAAACAATATAAAATTAACAAAAATAGTTAAAATAAAAAAAAAAATTAAAAAAATGTAAAAATTCCATAAAAATTAGCATGGAGCACATGTAGGCTGTAATGTTTAAAAATTTAATGTTTTAGTCAACATTTTCGTTCAAAATAACAATTCAACTCTTTTTGAAAGGTCGATAGTCAAATTTGATTCTTTTCAAGAAGTTGAGGGCCAAATTTAGCTTAAAAAAGAATAAAAGTCAAATTGACAAAATATGTAAATGTTAAGGGCTAAATTTGACATCATACCTTTAGTATTAACTTCACTTCTAATTAGAGGTGTTCATGGCCATCATCGATACGATCCATTGTTCAATAAAAAAAAAGTATATAAAAATCTTTTTATATTTAATTAAAAAATATATATATAAACACCTATTCTGTAATTGACATATATATATGGAGTGACCCGTGGGTTTACGAGGATGGAGCATGATATTTATTTTAAAGGTCAATATATATTGAATTTTTATAAAATTTGAAAGTTAAAAATTAAAAATTCTCATACTTTTTCGATTGAAAATTTTCTATTTAATTATTAACATCATTAATATATTTATTTTCTATCTCATAACTTAGTCAAATAAATTTTAATGAGAAATACTGATGAATTTAATGATCTGTTAGAAGATTTCAAAATATAACTTTCAAGTATATAAGAACTACATCTTAAAATTTATCAATGTACAAGGACTGAAGAGGAATTTAGCCAATTTTCTCCGCGGGAACTCAACTAAAGTCTAAAAGCTTTTAAAACTAGAAGGAGAGATGGTCCATGACTAGTTATATATTCTGCCATTAATTACACAAAGAAAAAAGGTGTAAAATTCTGAGTTCCGATTTCAAAGGTGAAGAAAGAAACAAAAGACTCATTCTCTTTCACGTCACCATCTTTAATTATACACCCACTTGTCCCTCTCAAGGTACGTAGGTACGGTCATTCTCTCTAACTCCTTTGTCATTTGTCAAACTATTTATTTTCTTTGCTTTCGTTACGCATTTTTCTTTTCTTCTGTTTTGAAATCTTTTGATTCTTTATCAAGAAAGTCGTAAAAGAAAACCCGACATTTTAGTACTTTTTAGGGTTCTTTGGGTAGTCATCTTCAGGCTTTAATTATATATTGTTTTGGTTGCTGAGAAACCAAAGGAAATTAATGAACTACTTAGAAAACTTTATGTTTTGCTTTTGACTTTCAATACATAATGAAGTGAAAAATGTTCCTCAAGGGTGTCCGAAAGTCGCATTTGGTAGTTGTTACAGATATTCAACCTGTTGAAACAACAACAAAAAGAAAGTTGTTTCATGGTGTTGGGTTTTATGTCGTGACTCCAACAACTGTTCTTTATGAATTAAGTTTTCTTGGAGCTATACAGAAAATAGGACAAAAGTACATTGGTGTCATGCATTTTGGTGGGCAAGAAAATGATGGGAAAAGCAGAGAATTGGTTAGAATTGTAATCTAGTCAACTGTGGTCTATCATATTCCTGATAGTTTTTAACTGTGTGCTGAGCTTACCAGTTGAAGTTTGGAATGTTGCAAAAGTGGGGGCTATGTATGAACTAGGACTAGGACTTGGACTGGATGAGTTGGAGCACGCGTAAAACCCTGCAGTTCCTATGTATGAACATGTTGAGGGAATTGCATTGGACCAGAACAAGCCACAGATAGAGAAACGAAACAATATGCAAAGCCGGAGAAAGATAATCAGTGACTTGAAAATGAAGGATGTCAAACCTGATTCATCAAATGGACTCGTCATTGGGACCTTCAATGAGCCGGAGCACGCAAAAAACCCTGCAGTTCCTATGTATTAGAATATACCCATACCCCATACCTTGCCCATACCTTTCCCATACCTACCCATACTTTGGAAAGGTCAAAGTTATGGGCACCAAATATTTTATTTAGTGTTGGGCATGGGAAAATAGCAATTTTTGGTCCCTAAGTGAATAGTGACTTTGCAAGGTGGCCCTTGAATCTCAACTATAAATAGGCCAACCATTGCTCATTCTCATCATCCCACATTTGCCATTCTCTACTTAAGGCAATTGTTCTCTCTCCCTATTTGTAAAGTTTCACTTGTATTTTTGGAGTGAAATATATTTGGTAGTGCCCGAGGACGTAGGCAAGATTTGCCGAACCTCGTTAAAATTCTGGTGTTCTTTACTATTTATTGTTCATATTTTGTGAATTTGATTGTAGTGATTTATTGTGCTATTAAATTACGATAGAGGGATATTCTGGCTAGGAAAGACTTGGTACTTAAGTGATCCTCGTGATCCACCTCTCTTTCCTGGGAATTGAACTTAGTGTGATTTTTAGTACAATAATTTTACTCTTTCACACGCTTCCGCGCAACAATTGGTATCAGAGCCAGATTCGTACTTGGAGAATACGACCGTTTACGGTACTATTCACGTATACGGCACTATTCACGTATACGGTACTGTTCACGTATACAGTAGTTGGGATTGAGAAGAAAAATGGCAGCAGCATCGTCATCAGCAAGGACTACTGTGACAAATGCAAAATTTGAAGTAGAGAAATTTGACGGTACCAATAATTTTGGTATGTGGCAATGTGAGATCCTGGATGTCTTATGTCAGCAAGAGCTAGATATAGCCCTTGAAGAAAAACCTGACAAGATGGATGACAAGGAGTGGGCCAAGATCAATAGACAGGCGTGTGGTACAATCCGCCTATGTTTGGCCAAAGAGCAGAAGTACTCTGTCATGAGGGAGACATCAGCGAAGAAGTTATGGGATACACTGGAAGAAAAGTTTCTAACGAAAAGTCTTGAAAATAGGCTTTATATGAAAAAGAAACTTTATCGATTCACGTATGCACCCGGTATGTCGATGAATGACCATGTGAACTCATTCAATAAAATTTTAGCAGACTTGCTAAATTTGGATGAGAAATTTGAAGATGAAGACAAGGCATTATTATTGTTGAATTCCCTTCCTGATGAATATGATCATCTTACCACCACATTGCTTCATGGGAAGGACACGATCACATTTGATGCAGTCTGTAGTGCGTTGTATAGATCTGAGACTCGAAAGAAAGATAAAAGAGATCACAGAGATACAACCGCAGAAGTCTTAACAGTAAGAGGTCGTTCACACAGCAGCAAACCTGGTAGAAGGGGTAAGTCCAAAGGGAGACCCGCCAAAGATGAATGTGCCTTTTGTCGTGAGAAAGGGCATTGGAAAAAGAATTGTCCTAAGTTACAAAAGGGCAAGTCTATTTCTAATGCATGTGTAGCGGAGCATGATGAGGAGTCAGACTTTAGCTTGGTTGGCATGGCAATGGCATGTCAAACGGATGAGTGGATATTGGATTCGGGATGTACTTACCATATGTGTCCTAATAAGGACTGGTTTTCTAGTCTTGAAGAACTAGAAGGTGGAGTTGTTTTTATGGGCAATGATAGTGCCTGTAAGACAATGGGTGTAGGTACAATCAAATTGAAGAACCATGACGGCTCAATCCAAGTTCTGACAGATGTTCGCTATGTACCCAGCTTGAAGAAAAATCTCATCTCATTAGGGGCCCTAGAATCTAAAGGGTTCACAATCACTTTGAGAGATGGATTACTAAAGGTAGTAGCTGGGGTATTGACGGTGATGAAAGGCACTAGAAGAAATAACTTGTACTATTTAAATGGAAGTACAGTTATTGGATCAACATCAACAGCTTCTGCGAAAGATGCAGATTCAGAGGCTACCAGGTTATGGCATAGGCGATTGGGACATGCTGGTGAAAAAGCTTTGCAGACTTTGGCGAAGCAAGGCTTGTTGAAAGGTGCAAATTCTTGCAAAATGGAATTCTGTGAACATTGTGTTCTGGGCAAGCAGAAGAGGGTAAAATTTGGTCCAGCAATTCAGAATACGAAAGGAATTCTGGACTACGTTCACAGTGATGTGTGGGGACCTACCAAAGTGGCTTTTTGGGAGGTATGCACTATTTTGTCACTTTTCTTGATGATTATTCAAGAAAAGTATGGGTGTATCTAATGAAAAGGAAAAATGAAGTTTTGGATGCATTTCTGAAGTGGAAGAAGATGGTGGAGACTCAGACAGGTCGAAAGGTCAAACGACTTCGATCAGATAATGGTACTGAGTACAAAAATGATCCATTTCTACAAGTATGTCAAGATGAGGGCATTGTGCGACACTTCACTGTTCGAGATACACCACAGCAGAATGGGGTGGCAGAACGCATGAATCGGACTATACTGGAGAAAGTTCGATGTATGTTGTCCAATGCTGGATTGGGCAAGGAATTTTGGGCTGAGGCAGTTACATATGCGTGCCATCTAATTAACCGATTGCCATCAGCTGCAATAAATGGAAAAACTCCGATGGAGATGTGGACTGGTAAACCTGCTACTGATTATGATTCTTTACATGTTTTTGGTTCCACTGCATATTATCATGTAAAAGAATCTAAGTTAGACCCAAGAGCAAAGAAAGCATTATTCATGGGTATAACTGGTGGTGTAAAAGGATACCGTCTCTGGTGTCCTGATACAAGGAAGATTGTTTTCAGTAGAGATGTAACTTTTGATGAATCAACCATGATGAAGAACGAGGATTCACAAAAGGATGACAAAACCAGTAGTACTTTGCAGCAGGTGGAGTTTGAAAAGGTTAATGATGATCCAGCTAATATTGAAAGAACAAATGATGAAGAAGTTTCGACCCAAGAACTTCTACAGCAACAAGATTCAATTGCATATAGGAGGCCAAGAAGAGAGATTCGTAAGCCTGCTCGCTTTGACGATATGGTGGCCTATGCACTTCCAATTGCAGATGATGATGTTCCTTCCACTTACACAGAAGCAATAAGTAACTCTGATGGTGTAAAGTGGAAGCAAGCTATGAATGAAGAAATGCAGTCTCTTCATAAAAATAGGACTTGGGAGTTGGTGAGACTGCCCAAGGGAAAGAAGGCAATTGGATGCAAATGGGTATATGCAAAGAAGGAAGGATTTCCTGGTAAAAATGAAATTCGATACAAGGCTAGATTGGTAGCAAAGGGTTACGCTCAGAAAGAAGGAATAGACTACAATGAAGTGTTTTCTCCAGTTGTGAAGCATTCGTCTATTCAGATTTTGCTAGCCTTGGTTGCGCAATATGATCTTGAACTAGTTCAGCTTGATGTGAAGACCGCGTTTTTACACGGTGATTTGGAAGAGGAAATCTATATGACTCAGCCAGATGGATTCAAGGTTGCTGGAAAAGAAAATTGGATTTGCAAACTGACAAAGTCGCTTTATGGATTGAAGCAATCTCCGAGGCAGTGGTACAAGCGATTTGATCAGTTCATGAAAGGGCAAAGGTACACAAGAAGTAAATTTGATCATTGCGTGTATTTTCAGAAGCTACAAGAAGGAACTTTCATATACTTGCTCTTATATGTTGATGATATGCTAATAGCATCTAAGAGCAAAGTTGAGATTGAAAGATTGAAGACTCAACTCAATCTCGAGTTTGAGATGAAAGATCTAGGAGAAGCTAAAAAGATTCTCGGCATGGAAATATGTAGAGATAGAGCTCATGGCAGAGTTAGCTTGTCTCAGAAGCAGTATTTGAAGAAAGTACTACAGCAGTTTGGTATGAACGAGCAGACCAAACCTGTAAGTACCCCGTTGGCTTCTCATTTCAAGCTTTCTGCACAACTATCTCCTTCGACGAATACGGAACAAGAATACATGTTGCAAGTTCCGTATTCTAATGCAGTGGGTAGCTTGATGTATGCAATGGTGTGTACAAGACCCGACATTTCACAGGCAGTTAGTATAGTGAGCAGGTATATGCATAATCCTGGAAAAGGACATTGGCAAGCTGTGAAATGGATTCTACGGTATATTCAGAAGACCGTGGATGTTGGATTACTGTTCAAGCAGGATAATACACTTGGTAAAGGTGTTATTGGGTACGTTGATTCTGACTATGCCGGTGATTTGGACAAGCGAAGATCAACCACCGGTTATGTGTTTACACTTGCTGGAGGACCAATAAGTTGGAAGTCTACACTACAGTCTACAGTTGCATTGTCAACCACAGAAGCCGAGTACATGGCTGTAACAGAGGCTGTAAAGGAGGCTGTTTGGTTACAAGGTATGGCTAAAACCTTGGGGTTGGTTCAGGAGCATATTAACGTGTATTGTGATAGTCAAAGTGCTATTCATTTAGCAAAGAATCAAGTCTATCATGCACGTACAAAACATATCGACGTACGATTCCATTTTGTGCGGGAAATTATTGAAGAGGGGAAAATTTGTCTTCAGAAGATCAAGACTGCAGATAATCCCGCAGATATGATGACCAAGGTGGTAACAGCAACCAAGTTCGAACATTGTTTGAACTTGATTAATATCCTGCAAGTTTAACAGTTGAAGAAGGCACTATCAAGTATTGTTGTCAAAAGCAGAAAGAATTGTGTGAAGATAAGATTATCCTAATCAAATCTTCAAGGTGGAGATTATTAGAATATACCCATACCCCATACCTTGCCCATACCTTTCCCATACCTACCCATACTTTGGAAAGGTCAAAGTTATGGGCACCAAATATTTATTTAGTGTTGGGCATGGGAAAATAGCAATTTTTGGTCCCTAAGTGAATAGTGACTTTGCAAGGTGGCCCTTGAATCTCAACTATAAATAGGCCAACCATTGCTCATTCTCATCATCCCACATTTGCCATTCTCTACTTAAGGCAATTGTTCTCTCTCCCTATTTGTAAAGTTTCACTTGTATTTTTGGAGTGAAATATATTTGGTAGTGCCCGAGGACGTAGGCAAGATTTGCCGAACCTCGTTAAAATTCTGGTGTTCTTTACTATTTATTGTTCATATTTTGTGAATTTGATTGTAGTGATTTATTGTGCTATTAAATTACGATAGAGGGATATTCTGGCTAGGAAAGACTTGGTACTTAAGTGATCCTCGTGATCCACCTCTCTTTCCTGGGAATTGAACTTAGTGTGATTTTTTAGTACAATAATTTTACTCTTTCACACGCTTCCGCGCAACACTATGTATGAACATGCTGAGGGAGATGCATGGGAACAGAACCAGTCACAGATAGAGAAACAAAACGATAACCGAAGCTCGGGAGAGACGATCAGTGACATCAAAATGAAGAATGTCAAACCTGATTCATCAACAAGACTAAAGATTAAATTTCCGAACTTCAAAGAGGAGGAGCCTGCGAAAAATCCTCCAGTTCCTATGTATGAACCTGCCGAGGGAGAGACTATCAGAGACTTAAAAATGAAGGATGTCAAACCTGATTCATCAAGTGGACAAACAATTAGACTTGTAACCAAGAACTTCGAAGAGTCTGAGCATGGGAAAAATAGTCTGGTTCGTAAGAAAAAAGGCCATTGCTCCAGAGATGTCACTGTGCAAAAACTCGCTGAGGGAGATGCAGAAGACAATGGTCAAGACTTGATAATGAAATTGACTGAATTCAAAATGAATGATGTCAAATCTAAGCATGGGAAAAATCGTGGAGTTCGTACAGAAAGACATACTACTCAGGTGAACTTCGCAAAACTAGAAACTAATACTTTGAGAAGATATATAAGGTACTTCAAAATCAAGGGAATCCGGCCTGGTTCATCAAGGGTAAAAATTATCAATGATGTGCAGCAGCACTTTGCCTCACGACCACCACTCGATGAGCAACAAGTGATGACTAATTTCATCGATGCAGTGAGGAAAAATAAGGGTAAAACCTAAAGATTGAGGGGGTTTTGGATGCTCAGACAGAGACAGAGGTGTTATATAGCTAATGCATAGCTAGATTTTGACACCATTTTATTAGTACACAGAAGCAATATTTTTTCGATCATTCTCTTAGTTCCGATTTCAATCATACCAAAAACTATAATGGTCAATGAAGATGTATTCATGTCAAATTCAAGTACAAGGAAGGGTGGAAAATATCCATTCTCTGCCTAAAGCTGAAATATAAAACTATAAATAGCATTCCCCCCCCCCCCCTAAACTATAGTTTACAATTTCTGAACATGTAAAATATCATTCCTATATATCCTTTGCTTACTTGACACTAACTCCATGCTGCAATTTGCTAGCAGAGAGAACCGCACCAGTAATCAAATTCGGCCAACTCCTTCGAATTTTATTTTTCAAGGTTTACCTGTAGATTTGAAGGATAAAAACTCTGGGTTTTGCTCAAAGTACCCACCAAGTTTGTTTTTTGTTTCCAAACATTCCATGTGTGGAATCCCACAAGTTCATCAGCTACTTGGTGCAACATTAAATCAAGTATTTGCTCCTCAAGCTTCACACAGATTTCTTCATAGTCTTCAAACGTGAAAAGTTTCTTCGTTATCCAATTTGAGAATTTTATATCTTCATCTGTCATTTTGCTAGGTCTATCCACCAACTCCATGAAACACGCAGTCTCCTCGTTTTTCGTCGACTCAAAATCATTGACATAGAGGACAGAAACTGGGCTTAAACTTGAACTTGAACCCTCCGAGTTACTGTCAGTATACTCAACTTTCTTAACTGCACATTGGTTTTTTTTCTTCGTCTTAACAGAGACTTCCTCCAATGGAGTTTTTGCCTTTGAATTTACACCAATGCAGCCACTGGACTTCAAAGATTGTTTACTAGAAACTCTCCTTGGCTCGTTTTTAAGCTTAGATATCTTCTTGTTTTTCTTCTTGGAACATACTTTCTCTCTAACATTCACATTTTGCTTAACATTCTTACCACTTGATCCATTTACTCTTTGGGATTTCCATTTCCTTGGCTCAGACATTGTTTCTTGATTGTGCTGCAACAGCTGCGGACTTTGCGGTAGCTCCTGAAACGACGTCGACGTTTTCACTCGACGATGAGTGGCTTTTGTTAAATCAAAATCCGGCATATAATCCATGAAATTGACTGACTTGCTCCGAGGAACTGAAATTGGAGTTTTGGCTCTACAAACCCAGTTGCTGTCAGGCAATGTGTCCAGCCCCATTAGCCTAGCCACTATCCCAGGACCACTTTCAGATGCTTGGACTTGAGCCTTAGCCATGATATCAACGGCGTTTAACTCTATAATGGGGTCTGATGGATGTGTTTGAGGACTCCCCGAACAAAAAAGCCGGCGGAAAACGGCGGAGAAACACCCAGAACTTGAATTTTTTGTGTTCCTCATGGCTTACTAGCACCAAAAAAATAATGAATAGCTGAAATGTAGTGAAGTTAGTGAGAATCACAAATTTGCTTCCGTGATTGTGAGATGATGATTATGACAATGATGAATAATGGCTCAAAATATAGTCAGCAAAAACAAGGGGGACGACGGCTTCGATTTTGACTCGTACGAATGAGTTTTTTAAACTTGGATTAATTACTCCAAACATCCTCAATTTATAGTCTAATTTTTAAATTGATCCTATAACTTCAAAAAATTTTAATTGAATTATCAAAATATCAATATCATATAATAAGATATTTCCATCTATTTAACCTTCAATTTGAACATTAGATACTAGCTCGGATTTTACATTTTTGATTTGACATATTAAAAAAGAATTGAATGTGTCCTTAATATTTAAGAGAGATATTTCTTTTTTCTTTCATTTTATCATATATTAGATCTAAATGATCTAATGTGAAGGCATGTGCTTAAAATTTGATCATGTGTTTTAAATATATTCTATGTGAAATTTGGACTAGATTTAACATTTAAGTTGACAAAGAGGGTAATGGAAGTACAATATATTTGAAATTTGAGGATTAATTTAGAATTTAGAGTATATTTTGGGTATGTCTTGTGGTATTAACCCTAAATAGTTTTGTAATTTGATTCATATGCCAGGTAGAAAGGTCGGTCTATAATCTATACACCCAAAGACTAAAGCTAGGTTTGGTCGTCGGGTTCACATTAGAAAACGAGAAAAGCACTAGACCTACGCGCAATTAAGTGGCGTACAGAATGTAGGAGCATTAAGACGAAAAGCGTCAGCCGTGCTTAGACTACGCGCCATGATTGGAGAGTAAGAGGAATAAATAAATAGTGTTGCAGTGTTTGGGCAGCCGAAGTTGTGGACTTTTGATTTTGGAGCAGAGGATGGAGGTGTTGACCTTGGTAGCGCGTATTCACAATCACCGACTTCGGTCGCTGCTGCTGCTGATGGGGACGCCTTCTCCGAAATTTCTTTCTGCTTATAGTTCTTTTGAGTTGATGGCTTGACTTCAATTTTTTAATTTGTTTACTAAGACTTGGTTGGTTTTTTTTAAAATATAAAATATTTATTTTTTCATCATCCAAATAAAAAATAGAACTTGTGTGGACTAAATTATTATTTTTTATCTTAAACGCTTAATGCATAATTTAGTACTTAAGTTTAATGTTCTTTTTAATATGGTATTTATATTATTTTTTAGTGTTTAATATGGACTTTAGAGTTAATTTGATTAAAATTTTATAATTAGTTAATTTTAATAATTAATTTTTATCAAATCAACCCTAAAATCGAAATTAAATTACATCCATCGGATTATATTTGACAAATTAAACGTAAAATTAAACAATTCATAATTAACACTAAAATTATTTTAATAAAAATCATAAAAAATTCAAATCTAATAATATTAGAAATCGACTTTCATTAAATCAACTCAAAAACTTGAATTAAACACTAAAAAGTTAACATTGATACCTTTGGGTACCAAAATATTTATGTTTTGTCAAATATAGGTATCATATTGGACCAAAAAATAACACATGTACCACATTAGAAAAAAAATGTCAAATTCGAATATCAAATAATATATTAAGCCTATTTCAAAAACCTTTTCGAATATTTTTCAATTTTTTTTTGATTTTTTGTCTAGCACAAACTCACACAATTTCCACTCTAAAATGAGTTTTTAAGGTTAATGTAATTTTTAACCCTTAATCTTAATAAGTCCACTTTGATATTTTGGTTTGGACTATTCTAATTGTAACACCTCTCGCCTAACTCAACTGTTGGGTTCAAGTTATGGGATGCGATATCCGTTGTCGGAGCAACTACAGTCAGATACACCGTAAATATAACATACAAACATACAATCATGTCATAAACGCATTCACATTATGATATACAATTAAATCCGAGCCTTGATCGAACTTACAAAAACTCTTTATCATCCCGGGAATAAATAAATTGAAAATTTTTAAAATATATCGAGATGGTATCGCGATATCTAAAGCCCAATATGACAATACCGAAAATAGTATCACATATAAACAAGGTAAGTTGAATTTATAATTGTATCACGTAGTAATTCAAACATATAATATTCTAGTTCACTTATAATCAACATTACAATGTCATTCACAAAATCAATCAACACTTAATCAATTCAATATCATATTCATATCATTTTCCAAATCAAATCGATTGATTTGTCACGTTCTCTTATCAATCCTCTAGACTTGTATATCCAGTTTGCATAATCTTTTGTATACTATCTCAATTCATATATTATAACTCTTCTTTTAAGCATTATTTCACAACATCAAATCAATTGATATACCATTATCAACTTTACATTTTATATCTCTATTAACTTGACTCGGATTTGAATGAATACACGGATTCAACCAACACACCAATTTGGCACTTAGTGCCTCATCGAACAATTCTGAAGTAAATAGTTTGCACTCAATGCTCATCGGTATAACCAAAGTAAAAGTTGCGCCTAGTACTCATCGACACATAGTCGAAGTAACCCGTACTCTGTCTATCCTATGACATGACAACTATATTTGACTCTACCTAAACAGTTAATAGGTTAACCAATAATCTAATTTCATTATTTGTTTGATTATCGTTCTATCAATTTCAATATCATCATTTCATCAGTGAAAATATCATTTCAAAGATAGCGTGTCATGATTCATCTCAATTTCAAGAAAACTTCACAATTTCACCTAGTTATATTATTTTCAATTTTATTCAATTTAATCCTCTATCTCAATAATCAATCAAATTCATACCAATATGATTCGGCCAGTCATAAGCAAATATCAATTTTTTAAATATCTCATATTGCAATTCATCCTATTCAATTTATTAGTCAATTTATTCTTTCTTTACGATTTAGTCCATTTCTCACCTTTTATACCAAATTGCAAACAATTCAAATTACTATCAAACATACAAAAATTCATAATTAAAATATATAACAATTTAAATACAATAATACCTTATGAACTTACCTGAAGAAAAATCAACAATTAAGTTGGAACTTCAATTACTATTCAACAATATTGTCTTTTCCCCGATTATTTCCGATTTGGTCCAATTTCTAATCTATACAATTATTCAATTCAATTTATCAATTTTAAACATTTTATAAAATCTTATTAAAAGTATGAATTAGTTCAACTTTTATTTTTTGAATTCCCCTAAATTTTTACATTTTATTTAATTTAGTCCCTAAAATCGAATTTGCAATATCTTTCAAATTTGAGCTTCGATTTCAGAACTGATCTCAGTTACATCCTTTTAAGACTATCTACTATCAATAATTATAGAAATTTTACACAAATTTTGAAATTTATACACTTTAATCTCTATGCTCAAAAGCTAGCAATTAAATCTTATAAACTAGTCATTTTTCACTTCTAAGCTTAAAATCTAACCATTGAACACCAATTTCATAAAGAACTCATCAATGGAAACTTTTAGAAACATTAGCAGTTTTGCAAGTTAGTACATGGGCTAGCTAAATCAAGTTCCCACCTTCTCAAAAACATAAAAATTACAAGAAAATGAATAAATTGAACTCATTAATCTTTAGCCGAAAGATTGAAGCTTTGAACCTTAACTTTCTTCTTTTTGCTTCGGTTGAAGAAGATGAAGAAGAGGAATGTTTTGTTTTATCATATTTTGTATTTTGTACTTATATTAATAATTAATTTATTTAATTAAAACTTAATTAAGCTACCTTAAGCATAATTAGTTGTTTGGCTATTATTTAATGGTCTATTCACTCATTTGGTCCTTCAATTAATTAAAAATATAAGGTGATAAACTTTTACAATTTTTACAATTTAGTCCTTATTCTTTAATTAATTATCTATTTGACAAAATTTAAGAGACCAAACTTTAATAAACTTTAATACTAACCTCGTAAATATTAAATAATAATATTTATGGACTCGAAAATAAAAAATGAGGTTTTGAAACCATCATTTTCGATACCACTGAAAAACAGATTGTTAAATTGATACCTAAACATGGGATTGTTAAAAAAAATAATTTGCCATCCTCAACCAATAAGATGCCTCCAAGTGTAAAGAAAAACTAATATAATTTTTTTTCATTTTCATATGCGAAAATATTAAAGGAAACGAGAAAAATATTTTCCTCTAATATTTGAAAAAGAACAAGAACTCTTTTTTTTTTAATTAGTCGAACCATGGCAAGAAAAAGAGGGAATCGATCAAGAAGTATTAGGAGAACGCACATTTTTTTTTAACTCGATGTTATACCATGTAGATGTTGTGGCGTAGCCTTTGTTCCCATTAGCACAATGTTTTCCTTGCATTTCTAAGGAAAATAAAATGGCTTTAATTATTCGGATTTCATTAGAGGAATGTTATGGAACGAACTAGAAAAGGAGAAATTGACAGAGAATAAAGGGAAAAAAGAGAGAAATCCGAGAGAATAAGAAGGAAGAAGAAGGGAATTGAGAAGAAAATAGAGAAACAAAGAAAACAAAATAGTTGAATTTGGGACAATCCAACCTATGGTTACATGGTGGTCCTTCCCACTATCCTGTTGGAAAATTGGGTTTGAAAAACATAGCGAAAAATAAGTTTAAGGGAAAAACAAGAGTTTTAAATCCTTTTTTCCAAAAAAACAAGAACTTGGTTGTGATATCTAAAGTAATAAAAACTTGATCGAAATTGTACCTTTTCAATTCGTCTAGGGTGAACGCTTAATCGAGTAGTCTTCTCTGCTATTCTCAAGCTTATGTCTGTCGAGTGTGGGCTCGTTTCGAATTAGAAAATTTTTCACAAAATTACCTATGGGGTAATTTCACAATTTCTCTAAACTTTTACGTCAAGTTGATATCTCTAGAAACTTTCTAAAATAATTTCAGAGAATTTTCTCCCTTCAACTTTCTCTTGAATTCAAGTGTATGAAAAATAATGACCTATAGTTGCCTTTATATGGAGAGAATTTAGAGAATTCAATTATAATTAAACTTAATCACTTTAATATTAAATTAATATAATACTTATCAAGATAAATATTAAATTTAATTTAATATCAAATCTATTAAATTAATGGAATATTTATCTACAAGATAAATATTAACTTAAATTTAACATTAAGATAATCACTTTAATATTAAATTAATAAAATACTATGAAGATAAGTATTAAATTATATTAAACATTAAATATATTAAAATAATATTATTTTTGGAATAGTTAATTTAAAATCAAATTATCTGGTAGAGTCCTATTAGGAGTATGATTCCTCCACCGCTCAACCACTAAAGGACCACCCACTGGCCATTGGAATGTCATTGTCACTGCCATTGGCACCATTCTCCGGTCACTGAAATGTCGTCATCACCGTCGGCATTGTTGTGTCTGGTGGTGCCAATGCAGGTGCAACACCCTCACAGCATCCCAAGCTGATTCAGTTGTTACCGGTTCGGTCCGAGCCAATGACGGCTCGACCAGTCTGGTCCTACCACTAATTAGACCGTCGACTCGGTTTCACATACCAGGCCCAGTTCGACCAATTTTTGGGTCTCGTTCTCGGTTTTGGGTTCTCGGACCCAATTTTCAATCTTAGGTCCAATTTTCAAATTCAATTACCCATTGGGTCAATTGTCTAACTTAAAACTTAATTTCTAAAAATATCATATTAATTTTAATTAATTTTTTAATTTAATTTTATTTGATCAAAATTAAATTTTCTAAAAAATAACTAAGATTTTCCAAATTAATTTTTCAAGAAAATTCTTTAATCAAAATTTCTAATTGAACAATTCTCATGACTGCCTAATTTAATTCCATATCGAATAAATCGACTCAATTAAATTATTTACAAAGTCGTAGAATTTTCTACAATTAGACTCGAGTAATTGCAATTATATCTAGAAGCATCATTTTGATAATTCACAATTTACTTAATTATGGAGTCAACCCACAAGAAGTACCATGATTAAAAACTCATTATTTTATACTCTTTACGAAAGCAATTCATCCAATTGTTTTGTCTAATGACTTTGTCATGTGTGTGTTACCCTCATATGATATTCTTGATTCCTTTGAGCTAAATCCGTTTGCTCAATACAATCCTATTTTATCTCATTATCACCATTGTGTCTTCTTAAAGATTAATATGATCACTGTCAACAAATGGCCTTGATAAATTTCTTGTTCGAGGACAAGCAACCCATGGCCACATTCCATATTTATCAATCCACACAATGTCAATGAGAGGATATCATTAACTCTTTAATCGAGCTATGAATTCCATTGTTGCTAATGAAACCATGCCATACACAAGTCATGTACCCAACATACGTCCTATGAGCTTGACCATCTTTAGAGCATAATGTTTCACTTATATCAAAGCACATGAGTTATATATGCAAGGTTAGTAACTAACTCAGGATTTAGGTAAATCACACCATGAATGTCACAATTGAATTAATTCACAAACGGATTCAGAATTAATTCAACTTGGGTCTAGTCATATGTATCATTCTTTCAATGAGGACATCTATGTCTCTACCTGTGGAGTCAACTACTCCGATAGCAAAGACTAGTCATCTCCCTAATTGGAATTGTAGACGACATGACAATCCTTCTAAGTATTTGAACCAAACGCTCACTTTGATTTATTTTAAGGGATTACAGACTCGTTTAGATTATCTACTAAAGTAAATTGTCTTTCTCGCAATATAAATGTTCTTCAGTGTCATTTATCATCAGTTTGAACTTAGACAATCAATGATCTAATATTTGTTTGTCACAATTTTGTTATGTATGCAAAACATGAAAGACAAAAACACAAAAGATATAACAGTGAAATGTGAAATTAAATTTATTTATTTATTCATCGTTCAAATATAAAGAAAACAATTACATATTTACTACAATATGTGCACATTTCTCAACATGATCACCATGAATAGGAGAGCCAACAGTTCCTATTTCTCCAACCAAAGATGACAGATGGGGCTCTTGTAGAGGGAACTTGGGTGGAGGACTCTCAAAATGCCTTTGCCTCGATCTTGAGATGTATCAGCAACCCTAAGGTTCAATGTCAAGTGGCCTAAATACTACTCAAAGAGACTTTGTAGTTCAAATTTAATTTCTCTACGCACATCCTCACGTAACTCCTTCATGCATCCTTCCCATTTGGTATCCAATAGAGACACAACCGCATGCAACTAAGCCATCTCTTGTTGGAGTTGGCTAACATCCTTTTAAAGCCTGGTAGTAATCCCATCATCGACCATGAGAATCGACTGAAGCTCTGATACCTTTGTTTTGGAACGAACTAGAAAAGCAGAAACTAACAAAGAAGAAAGGTAAAAAAGAGAGAAATCCAATAGAAAAAGAAGGAAGAAGAAAAAGAAGAAGGGAAATGAAAAGAAAACAGAGAAGCAAAGAAAATAGAATAGCAGAAGGAGAATTGATAAGAAGACAAGCTGATTAACCAAATATTCAATGAATATGTCATGCATACACTGCCTTCCTTATGTAGCTGGAAAGAAAACTAACCGCTAATTAGTTACTACAGCTGTAAGTATAGGTTGTCAAAACTCATCAATTTAGACTTGGTGCAAAATGCACCGTATAACTAATCTAAGTGCACTGTTCACCTTGCTCCTATCCCATTTCGTTGCTAACCACCTTTATTAGTAAACAATTTCTCTCGTAACAAGGAAGTAAAGCATGCGCTCATTAGTATGACCCATTCGCACTGTGCTCATGATAATCAACTTGTGGTTCCTAATGCAGAAAGTTTAGAGCGGTGGTTGATGCAGCTTTGGGAGCCCATTCGCACTGTCCGCAACTATATCTTTATTGCACAGTTGATAAGGTCATTCCCTATAAATCAATTGAGTGTTGTATCGAGGAGATGAGCAAGAAAGGGATAAAGGTATCGTCCTTCAACTTTGGCACGTCTCCTCATGTCGACCACTACCGGAATTTCCCTAACTTGTGCTCATCAGAGCTTCATACTTTCTTGAAAGAATGTTTCCCTCTTTCTAAACAAAAATGAACCCTCCAATTCCTTCAATCACTTTGTTGCTGTTGTTGTATGCGGATACTCCTTTGGAAATAAACCTTTTCCTGGGCATGAAATTGTACTTTTTATCAAGCTGATGCTAAGAGATCACTACCGAACACTAATAAATTGCGCGTCTTGCATGCTAAAGCTTCAAAAAGATCTCTTATTTTGAATGTATTTGGTTCTTTGAACTTCATTGCTGTTTTAGACCTCTACTCGATCTATTGAATATAAAGAAATAGAAACGATTTTGAGAATGGGTTAGGGAAAAGCATTGATAACTCAAATTTTAATTTAATCTCAGAGTCCAGTTTCTTTGTGATATTTTTTCCTCATTTTCTCAATAATACCAATGTGAAGAAAAAATGTAAAATTAATACATCAAGCCTTCAACAAGTTACCTTTATATGCTTGGTATAGAGAGTTTGGGGCATCTGATTGATCATGTGGTTATGTCTGGCCAGTGGGATAGTGGTTTCAAGGTGGAATAAAACAATGCATTGTTGATGGAGACGTTACAGAAGGGGAATGGTGATTCCCATGTCTTAGCTGAGATCCATCAGCTTCGAAACCTCTGCAGTAGGAAATGAAAGTTAACTTCGCGTCATGTGAAACGTGAGGTGAACAGATGTGCTGACAGTATTGCAAGGATAGGGAGAAATCTTGATGCGAGTATGGTGATTTTTAGCCAACCGCCTCTGGGTGGTTCAATGTCTGATACAGGATAATATAGGGAGTCAAGAACAGATGGTGATAGTCTGTTTATTTTATATAAAAAGAAGAATTCAATAACAAAGTCTGACAATGACGATGTTACACTTTATATTTAGAAAAACAATATGGTTATAATCATTTTATTTATTATTATCTTTTAATCTAAAAGTTTTTACTGTTTTCCAAATTTCACAATTTAATCATAACTTCCTTTAATAATAGAATACCACTACTAAATAAAATAAAAAATTTAGAGGTTAATATAATTTCCAGTTACTGAACTTGTCAAGTAAATATATTTTAGTATTTGCATTTTTTGTTTATTTTAATATTGAACTTGATAACTCAATTCATTTTGATCCTTAAACTCGACAAATGTAAATAGATTGATGAAATGAGAGTAACACTCATCATTTAAATATTTTCTTTTATAATTTTTAAGTGATAACATGACTTAAAACGTTCACACTAAAAAATCACACTTAATAAATTATATATCATAATAATGATTGAAGTTGACACAATTTGATATAATGGTAGTAGAGGAAAATGACTACTAACGACGATAATTTATTGGTACCACAAATGATAAGGATTGTTGATAATGGATCCATTACCAAAGCTATAAAGCAACAAAACTGTAGTTTCACAAAACTGAATATAGGTAAACATGATGTGATTCTCCATCACAAAATTGACAAAACTATTACGCCGGCACTTCCATTCTTGTCCACACACTTAAACAAGCACCAACTTATAACTCCTTTCTTCCATTTTTAGAAGAAAGCGATAAATTTTCATTTTCTTTTTGTTGGTTTAAGCAATTGCGATTTCTCGTTCAAAGAATAAAACTTTACATCTTTCCTTCACTAGTAGAATGCCAATACACTAAATATATATGTGCCTAACTTTTTCCCCGTAGAAAAAGGTCAAAAAAAAAAAATGAAACTCCAATTGTCTTCTACCATGGCAATGAAAGCTCATTGCACAGGTCTCTTATGGTTAAGCTAGCAAGTCTGAAGCCAAGAGCTTGAATTCCAGCCATTGTTGTGGGGCTGAGCTATTTTATGAAGCATTCTTTTTGAGTTCTGGGTCAGTTTGGTAGTAAACAACATCCCCAGTGTCACTAACATAGTGATCTTTCTTCAAGCTTCTCATCAAACTTCCGATGAGGTGGAAAGGTAAAGGCCCTGATTGTTCCGGCTCTCGATAGTATTTTCCGAGAACTGGCCTCGCTGCCTCAGTCTATGACACAACATTATACCAACATAACAATTAGAAAACCAATGAAATAAGACAACATCAAAGTGGAAAAAAAAAAGAGATACGTAAAGGTACTAACCGCCTCTACTAAATGGTAATGTGGGATTTGTGGAAACAAATGGTGTATGACATGGGTTCCAATATCATGGTGGATGTTGTTGATCCATCCATAGTCACGGTCAAGTGTTGTAAGACCTCCCCTTAAGTAACTCCATTCCTATCCATATTTATTATTTTATTTGTAAGTTTCCATATGAATTTCAACATAGGCGCCTTAGCATATTAAATTAGACCAACAAATTTCATATACCTTCCCACGGTACCAAGGAAGCTTCTCTTCATGACCATGGTGATGCAAGTATGTAACCCCATCCAGCCACATCACGAAAATCTAAACATCAAACCAAAGACGAGTCAAATCATATTTTCTACTTCCCGATATCGTTTCCTTGAAAGAAGAAACTTGAAACCTACCCAATATGGAATGCCATATAGCTTAAGCAACTGCATAGGACCCATTGTGAAACCCAAGCCAACAAGAATAGCAGCCATGGCTGTCCAAGATAGAGTGGAAGTAATCACATCTTTTCTTTCAGTCGGGACAAACAAATCACTGCTGGGGTCGAAGTGCGAACCACTCTTTCCTGGACTTCTGTTCCACTGCAATTTAAAGTGAAATCAACCATTAATTTCTCAACATATAGGAATCATCAAAAATTTAATAACAACGAAAACACTTACAAGGTAGAAAGGGAATGCAAGCATGGGAAAAGGCAATATGAACCGCAATGTTCGTGTTAGAGTATCTAAACTCCTGTATATCTTCTCAGACAACTGCAATTGAATTGACAAAAGTGTTTACAATTTAGACCAAAGGCCATGATTCATCATTCTCAATATAAGGGAAAAGAAAGAAGATGAGAGAAATTAACTCACCGGGTGCCATGATTCATCATTCTCAACATGACCATGGTTTTGATGGTGAGTCCTGTGGCTAATTCTCCTGTAAAGTTCAATCATAATGGAAATGAATTCAATTTAAACTTTTCATATACAAATGGGGAAGAGATGAACCTTTCAAAAAATACTAGGCATACCATCCATGGTAAGGCACAAGAATGGAAGAATGCAAGAGATGCCCCACTACACTGTTTAACTTGGGATCGTTTGAAAAGCTACCATGGCCGCTGCACAATGAAATGAAACAAAATCCATGAAACATATTAAGACAGTCAGATCTAATAACAGAGGAGGTTGCAACTCGCAAATGCAATTCAAAAAAAAAAAAAAGTTTACCAGTCATGACCAAGAACAAAAAGAGCCCAAAACATGGTTCCTTGTGCAGCCCAGTAAAGAGGCCAAACAATCCAGTTGTTAACATAGACCGCAGCAGCCGCAAGGCCTAACACCACAGCGACATCCCTCACCACGTAGCTCATAGATTTCCATGGATCCTTCACCCAACAATGCTTCGGTATGGCCGCTCTTATATCAGCCAGCTTAAACGGCGGAGGCGCCCCAGGGTCGAACCCTGCCTCTTGTTCTTGTTCCTCAAATCCATTAATACCATGGTTTCTCTCTTTCCTTCCCTCATCTTCTTCAACGGATGCAACTCTAAATGGGGCACTCACGTTTAGACCCCAGTTCCTGGATTTGATTGGATTTAACGTTTTTAGACCTGGGAAATTCTTGTTTTTGGTTAAAAATCTGGATTTTGAAGAACTCGTCGAGATAACACCAGCGGCGGGTCTATCGTAGATACAAGGAAGAGGCTTTAAACCAGATATAACGAAACCCGCCATTGAAGACTCTGATAAAAAGAAAAACTCAACCACCGGTTTGCTTTCAGAAAAGAATAAAATAAAGGGAAAAAATATGTAAGTACAAGTAAAAATCTTTGGTTACACGACAACGTCAAAGATCCTGCCTTTTTAATGCTGTTCCTCCTCACAGAATAACAGAAAATAAAAAGGGGTGAGATAGAAGGATGCTATAGTGAGAAAGAAAGAGAGATGGGCAAACACTGAGAGGATCGCGGCTAAACGAAGAAGGGAGGAGGGGGATTTTATATTTAAGGTTGCCGGGCTGCGGAGAGGCTGTTCAGAGTCAGAGACATTTTTTTTTTCAATATATAATGGGAGGTATGTATGGAATAAAGTTACCGAGTACTCTCAACTCGATTTCCAGTCCCTGTCATTGGAGCGTGTATTTCACTTTTTCAAGGGATAAGGCAGCCGCTATTACTGGCGCAACCGGTAGGGCGGGCGTTTTCTTCTCCTTCCAATCTCACTTCCCCCTTTTTTTTCTTTTAAATATTTTATTATTTGATTTTAAATTCAATTTTAAATCATTTTTTATACTATAAATATTTTTATTCATAATTATTCTTCAATTTTTACATAAAAATATATTTAAATATGTTTAAATTCATCTACTTTCAATTATTATAATAGTCAATCCAATCAATAAAATTAAGACTCAATCTATTTGAAATATTTTCTTTTATCTTATTTTGAATCTTTTGATCTAAAAAATTTTATGTGATATTTTATTTTATATTAAAATTTACCAAAATCAAATTAAATGCGTTTATTATAAACTTAAAATATTGTAATCTCATGATGTATTTATTATGTGAGTGAAATAAAATAATGTAATATAAATTTTTAAAAAAATTAATAAAAGCAATGATAATATTAAAGAATTTTTTTTAAGGTAAAAATATTATTGAGTTTTTTTTAACAATTTTATTATAGATTCTACTTATAACTTTTCTTTTTGACACAATATCTAAAATTATATATAATTCTTGCACAATCCATAAACAAGAGGGTAATGCGCTCCATTTTTATAATAACATTTTGTTTTTGGTTATATCTCAATTATTTTAGATGTTATTTGACATTTTAATTTATATTTTTTTATTTTGCATTTTAGTCCTTCATTTTTTTTAACATTTCACGAAGTCAATTTTTAAACCAAAAAAAACTTTAATATTGTAAATGATAATACAATGTTGATAGAAATAAATAGATTGAAAATTTTCTCCATTTTAAGTGGTAAGGAATTACTTATCTACTTAATTTATTAAAAAAATATTTATTTACTTATCATTTTTTATTTTTTATATAAAATTAAACCATTAATATTGATTTAACTTTTCAATGTATTGTAAAAGAACTTAAAGTAATAGCCAATTAACTTAATCAAAAGCATAGATAATAACAGGGATTTAAATTGCGATCGCAGTCGCGTTTTCGGTCGCATTGCGTTTATCGCGGTTGCGGACATAACGGATGCTATTGTGGTCATTGCGGGTATCGCGGTCGTGAATTTTACACTACTTATTGTGTATTGCGGGTATAGCGGGTTTCAGCAGTAGCGGTTTAAGACGATGCCGCTACCGCTATATAACGGCCGCTATTTCAGTAATGGACCGCTATTTAAATCCCTGGATAATAATATAAATATACGGTAGAAATTATAGTTAAAACCTAAAAAAAATAGAAAGAAAATCTTAATAAATATATTGACAGAAATTTGAGAATTTTAATGAAAAACCCAACATATCCAACTGAAAACTCGATTTTTATTTTTTTATAATATAAAATCCAAGAGTTGTAAGATTTGATATTTCCAAAGGTAGGCGGTTGTAGCAGTGGATTTCCTGCTCCCTTCATCAGTTATTCATGGACGGAGGGTTTTCAACACGAGCTTCTTAAGGTCGGTTCCCCGAAAACAAAATGATGAAAAACCCACGGACTGGGAACTCCCTCCCACGTGATGAAATTTATGATTCATTGAATCGTTGATTAATTTAATCTCCAACTCAAACTCGAAGTAATCGCTCATGAAACACGCTGACAATCACTTCTTCTTTTTCCTCTCTAATGAATACTTTTAAAATGTCAAAGTATTAACTTTTTTAATTTAATTTTTAATGTTTGTATATTTTATTAAATCTACTTTTATTTAAATTTGAATATTAAATTTTAAAAAATGAGTCAACCTATGTGACATTTCACGTAACTCTATGTCTTGTGAATAAATAATTTAAATGGTCTATCATTAGAACTACATGTTTAACAATTTAACTATTTAATCAATATTTTATTAGAATTTTTTTAATATAACTCTTCTTTAAAATATTAAGACTAAGTTAACATATAAAGATTAAGAACTAAATTTCCAATTATACCTTCTTTTTCCTTGCTCCTCAAAACTAAAACTCTATAACAAATTAGCCAACCGACCAAGTCGGCAAGGAATACATGGACCATGCGAAACACGACAAGGGAATTAATTATTAATTAAATAATTTCTATTGTGAGACCAAACAAAATAACCTAAATTCAACAAAGATAAAGGCAGGGTCTGGTCATTCCTTAGAATAGAAAATCAATACTTTTACCAATAACATGGATGGTTTTTGACTGTTTCAAAGTAAGGATTTTACAAACTCTATACTTAATCAACATCAACTCTTTACATTCGATATTTAAACATGCATATTGCATGGAAAACAAAATCTATGATTTTCAACCCAATAATTTCTTTTCAATAATGGATTTTTTTTTAAAGGAGCTGAAATGTTGACTTTATGCTACTTTACATCAGAATACAAACAACTCTCAAGACACTAGTGTAAGTTGAAGCTTCAACTCGCTATTTCACCAACCAACTCATATGATTCCAAATTTTTTACTGTGAACAATAATGGCGCCATCATGAGCTCGGAAGTGATCAACTACTATGGAGTATGAAGAAATGATCTCAAGATATAATTCCCCATTTGTGTCCAGTTATATTTGCCACCACTTTCGATTTTCCATTGCCTTCACCAGTTCATCTGCCAATGACGCAAAGTTTTCTGCCCCGCTTTGCAGCTCTTCGGTGCGTCTGTTGATTCTCTGATACAATCATAAGCAACCACAGAGAAGCAGGTTACACTTAGAGATAAGGCAGGATCTGTTATATTGACAACTTTTAAATTTTATTTACTGCAGTAAAATGTTCATCGAATGGCATTAACTAGTTCTTCTGGTTCTAGGAACTATTTACAGTTTTGTACCCTTTCATCTCATTAACTAAGAATAACAAAAGAGAAAGCAGTTTAAATTTAAATTATAATTAGATTTTATTCATCCAACAAATGTCAACTTCGTTTTATGGGAAATCCTTTTTTACCTCCAGCTTTTCCCGTCTTTCTACCAGTTTATTTCTCGCATGCGCTGCTGCTGAAGAGGCGTCCTGCAATATCAGACAATGGAGTCTGCTTAGAGAGCAGTTACTGATAAAAGGTGAACCAGTAAAAGCAAAAATGTATCTAGATCTGTTACCCCAGCTTTTCTATATTTTGCAATAATTTCTTGAGCTGTTCTAACCCTGGGTGTTGAATCATCTGCTGCACCTAGCAGTTTTTCCCTGTCTGTTTCTTTTCCTGCAAGGGAAAGTGAATATTCACCAATTTGTTTTAGAAGTTTAGGAGCAAAGAAAAGCAAGTACGATTGTGAAGTTTACCTCCTTTCGTTTGAACAGCTTCATGAGATAAGGAGCTAGTTACAGGTGGAGTGTCATCTATTTCGATGTCATCTGGTGCCACAAGAAAAATGTGTTGTCAGAGGAAACCAATAATTAAGAAAGGGTGTAGATGTAACTATGGACCAAACCTATGTCAAGCTCCATCTCTTCATGCTTATTAACATTCTGGCTTGTGTCTATGAATGGGGTCTTTGAAAATTTGCTCTCCAAATGAGTAAAATTGGATTCAGGCATTGCAGATGTATTCACTTTTCCTCCTTTAAAGCCTTTGACTATACCACCAAGAATCCCTGGTGCCATACCCTGCAGTAATATGGTAAAACGATAAGCAGTTTTGTTTTGTCAGAAATTAGACCTAGAAGAGATTTCTATGGACCTGTTTCTTCTTCTGGTTTGAAGAGAAACTTAAGGCAGCATCGGCAGCTGCCGCAAGAACCCTATCGTGGAGACAAGGCAGAGATTCCGGAATCCTAGAAACAATACAAAAAGTTCTCAGAATCATTTTCTTCATTAAATTTAAAATTGTCGCTAAAGAATTGGTTAATTTAGTGATGGCAGTACCTGAAATCATTTGCACCAGCCAAGAGAGAGATGAATGCCATTTCACATCCGCTCGTCTATTTATACCAAACATCAGGCATATATCAGATGAGTTATTGAGAATACAAATATACTGACCAAACAAAGGGTTTTTCAGTATTACAGGTAATTTTGGTTCTGTCAGCACAGAATAATCGCAGATGTTAATGCATGTTCTTAAATCTATATTTAATGTGTCATGATACACACTGCTAAACAATGAAACGGCATTCCAAAGAGAAAGAAGAGAATGTACCAGTGCAACTTGAGCATTATCAGAAGTCATCAACTTATCCATATTTGCCTTGTAGTTCCACCTTAGTATTGACTTTATGGAGCTTTCTTTAACCAATTCCAAGTCTGGCAAGGATCTGCATGGAGATAGGTAGTAGCATTCAGTCATTTGATAAACATGGGAATCAGATGATATGACATAGAAATCACTACCCTAGTTAAGGAAAAAAGAAAAAAGAAATAATATCAGCATTTTTTACCTGATCTCCATATCCCCTGTTTGAAACAGCAATAGAAGTCCACAAACTCTTCCATCTTTCTTAAAAGTGGTGGTCCAACAGCAAGGTCTCGTATGGTTTACTTTATGAATTGTTTTATCCTTGCCCTATAGAAAGTAAATCTCTTTAGCGTACAAATGGAGGCACAACAATGTTCAGAAGAAAAACATAGTAAAGGCAATAAAGGCACCTGAATCACAGACTTCATCGAGTACAAGCGCAAGGAATTTTCACAACAAAGCAACAAAAGTGTATCAAGTGAGTGTTCCAGAGAGGATGCAGCTTCTGAAGAGGAGGGATGCTCAGTCCCAGTTGAAGAAGCATCAAGCTCAGCCTCAATCTTGGCAGTGGTATCCTTGTTGGATTCCTCAGACCGCTTCTCACAGTTTAATATGGATAATGGAAAACTGTTCTCTGGAGTTTGAAATATTATTAGAATTCTATTGTTCATTAATACTAAATGCAAAAAGAAGTGTTAACTATAACTATAAGCATCTAGCTCTATTACGGTACTTGCCTATAATGTACATGGAGAGTGCAGTTTCTTCTTTTTTCAAGTGCCATGGATGAGGGTGTATCATCTCACCATTAGCACCGTTAATAGAGATTATTTTTGCATCCTTGGTTAATATAAATATTATTTCCTCTTCAGGTTTGATTGCAACATCTGTTTCTGAATGCTCAGGGCTTTTGACATGACTATGAACATTTTTAAACTCTAACCAAGACAATGAAATGATCGGAGATGATGAACTAGATACACAGTCGGTGAGAAACAAAATTGATGGTAAACTCACATCAAGCATCGCAACCTGTGGTGGAAGAATAAAGAAAGATGAGTCCTGAAATATAAAGCTAAAAAACCAGCAAATCAACAATGACCTAGCTTAGACAAATGAAGAGGATGTGTCAAACAAAGAGAAGACAGATGAAATTTACACGACCAAATTCAAATCCAACGGTAAGCTTGGCTCCACAATTCCCAAAATGCAGGGCTTGAACTGGTGATTTAAGAAGGGAAAATACAGCTTTACACTGAGGTCCTTTTCCTTGCGTAAAACTCTGAACTGTAGGGCAAGTTGAACGATATTAATCTGAGAAAATAAAGGCTTCAACAAAAGCATCACTGAGTGAAAGCTTACCTTCACATCTGGTCTCCGTGACATAGTGAAAGCTTGTTTTATCAGACCTGCCAAGGTAATAAATGCTTACCTATACAAGACCAAATGTTAAAAAACATATACATAAAAGTATCAGCTTAATGCATAACCTTGAAATATTAAAAGCTAAAGAGAAAATGTAAAGAAAAAGTACTAACCACACCGCATTCATTTCCAACAGCCAAATTCAAAGTGTGCCAACAGAAGTTCAGAGTTGTAACTGGAACACTAGAACGAGCCATGTTTGTGCCTTGCACCTGACATTCAATAGAAATTATTTGATGCAAACAAAGTTGCATTGAAAGGACAGTATTCTGAAACTCACTTCTCCTTCAAGAACAAAGAGAAGAGTCAGTATAGGATATGAAGCATCCCAGATCCGGACCGAACCATCCTGGTAACCTGCTATGTACAATTTGTCAATACTGTTATCCTTAGAGACAGCTAGTTGAGTGGGTACACCGCCAGTCAAGGGCCACTTTATGCCAGCAGCAGGGGTTGGTGTTGAGCAAAGTTTCGTTATTGATGCAAGCTGATGCAACAGGGGGAAAACATTAGGCAAGAAAAACTTAAGGGAACACAACGACATCGAATAATCAACATATTTATGGCAAAACACAATACCTCTGAAAGACATTTTAATGAGATTCCACCAGCAGGTAGGGCGCTGAACTTTCCAACAGTCATTGATGGGTCAGCTGTAGGTATAAACATGGGAAATTCTACTGGATGGGCAAATTGTTTCCTCTCTTTCTCAGATAGCAAGGTAGACAAGTTTGTACCATCATAAAGATGCAGTTGTCCAGGGTTTGTCAACACAAAGAGATCAGCTTTGTGATTTCCCCCTGTTGCCCCAGCAGTCGGCAATAAAGTCATGTCAGCGAAAGAGCCAGTCAATGTAAGGTCCACACGACCAATACATCTAACAGTCTCCATCCCAGATGACCATTCAAGACTCAAAACCTGTACCAGCCACATTAAGCTCTAAATTTATACAATCTTCATTTTGCAATAAAGTTCCTAATTGACTTAATACAAATCAAGGCTTACCAAAGTTAGATTTTCCATCATCCAAAAGCAAGATTAAAATTAATTTGACATGACAACTTCAAGTAATGACTATTGTTATTGTGATAAAAATAGGAATTCCTAATTAAATGTATTCACTAGAAATTGTAGCCTTTAAAATGAATAAAACATATTAATGGATGAGTATTCTTTTAAATCTACTAAAATGCCAGTGAGAACTTTTACCCCCTTTGGGAACATATAGTCTATGCATTCAGAATTAGTAAACTTCATTACATCAGACATTTTATTATATAAATTCTAGAATAGAAAATGTCAAATTGCAATCAAATGTGTTACGTACCGTCAGAACTTCTTCAGATCCTATCTCATCACCACCATAGATAAAAAGTTTGCCATTATAATCATTGCGTGATGTATTATTTGAGGACCATTGTAAGACAATGACAGGAAGTTTCCTCTCAGCGGATGACAATTGCAGCTTAACAACATTTTTGTTTTGTCCATTTCTTTCACCTTTAGAAGAGGTAATACTTGTATTCCAAAACAAGATATCCCCATCTACGTATCCCACTGCGAGAATGGATCCATCAGAAGATGCCCAACAAATAGCACTTATTTCCTTTTCTTGGAGATGATGCTCAAATGTATCATCTTGAACATCTGAATCCACTGCATCCTTTAATTGAAGATCCTTTCCACCTCCAATAAAGGGAATTTGAGATTTAGAAACATCCCAAAGAATTATCAAACCATTTGCATATGCAATTATGACCCTGAAAAAGAATATAATTCAAAATATTAAAGTAAAAAGACGATGCTAAAGCAATCTGGATTTCTTTTTTCTTATTGCATATGGTAATTAGGTTCTAACTTAAGACGGTTGTTTCATCCTAGTAAGGCTGCAGGCACATCGAGATACTGATGGAATGAAAGACTAGATACAATACCTTAATATAAAATATGTTATTTTATGGTAATGCATCAAATCATCCTAGTTTGTTTCACCATATAGCCTACATGTAAAAGTAACGGTGACGGTTCAAATTCAAGCATTCAGGATTAATTGACTAGTTATTAAGTTGAGCCTTAAGTCTTTATTTTATCAATTCCAAAGGTCGAGCTAATATTAGCAATTGCACCCACCTATCTCCAGAAGAATGGGGTTGAGGAAGAATCCCAACAATAGGTTGGTCATCAGGAAATGAAAATCCAGCTGCTTCTGTAAGACAGTGTAAAACAGTCCGTTAAAGGAATAGAGAACCCAAAAGCTTTAAATAGTATATATAGGATTTCAGACTCCTCTTCATGAATTAAATTCATCATGCTGCAGTTACATATTTTGTAGAGACTAAAAAAACTGTACATAATCAGACTGGACAACAAGAATGATACATAGGAAATCCAAGTAACATAGGCCTAAAACTTCCTAAGGAGAAACATGAAAAATCATTTAGTTATTTTAATCAGTGGAGATTATTAATTGACCATTAGAAAGGAAAGAAGAAACTACCACTTAAAGAATTTGCTGTTATATTATAGGGTAAGTGCGAAAGTTTTCCATCTTCACCATCATACTTAACCACTGATAGTATACCATACTCATCTCCAATGTACCTGTGAGATAAGATAGAGAAATAATGCGGTAAGCATAGCCACATACCACTTCCATAACTACCAAATTTGCAGCTGATTTTATAAATATAGAAGATCATTATTTTGCAAACTATTATACATGAAATGTGAGCCACCAATGAGACAGAAGGCAGTAATGTTGGACTCCCACTGTAAGCAGCATGCTAGATGCCTGGTCTCCAGATTCCAGACCTGCAAAAAATTGGGAAGTTTTTAACATACTGGCAAGATCCCTTGCGACACAATCGCAGCACATTTTATAACAAATAAATACCTGAATATCATTGTCATTTGAGATACCAATCAAAAAACCCTGGTTTTGTATGAACTGCCATGAAAATACTGAAGTTTAGTTCACAGCTATATGTGTAAGTTACAATCTTAACATAGTTTTCATAGATGAACAATAAAAAATTTATCTCAATAGAGAAAGACTTCAACTTGGAGTTGCTCAAGGTAATGTTTGGGAATTAGGATTTCAAAAATAGTATAAATTGAGCAGTAAACTATTTAAAAATGTAACATTCATGATCATTTCTCAAATCCATGATTTTGCTAGAAGCCTATTTAGTAATGAATTTGAAATCCGTAAAATATTTTTGGATTTGACAAATCCATGTTTTTATACTTTTCTAATATATATTAGATTGAATCTTAACTAATTTGTCCATAATATATGCATTTCATTCTTACCATTTTGCATTATAATTGAAATCCAAATCCAAATTTTCAAATCCAAGTTCACTAGAGTTTACTAAGGATTAAAGAAATAACAAAATTGCCAGCAAGCCTTGAGATAAAAATTTGCGCTGAAATCATGCACACCTCTAAATATTTGTAAGGCAATTGCTTCGGAGATATGAGAAGTCCCTCAATTCCATCACCCCCAATAACTTTAATCCGTCCATCTCTATAATAAATGGAACCAAAAATACATATTAAGAAAGCAAGTAATGAAACACCACACTAGGACCAAAAAGAAAATTGTAGATGAAGCAATCTAATGGTCAACATTCAAAACATTCTTATCTAAGACATTTTTGGATTGATAGCAAAGAAAAAAAAGAAATCGAGTTGATAATGTTTACTAGTTAAAGCTTAAAAATTGAAACTCACAAAGTCCCGATAGCCAAGAGGCGCTGAATAGGATCAAAAGCAAGAATTGATGCAGTAGATGGGATCCCATAGTGGATAGCAACTCGCAAATCCAAATCTTCTGATTTCAAATCCCCACGCTGCACATTTTGCTGAAACCAACAAGCTCCAATCAGATGTTTTACTAACAAAGAAAAGAAAGGGGAAGAATCTGAAATTTCTAAAACTAAAAGCAAGGAATTTCATTTTTGGTACCTGGGAATGATGAACCGTTTTCTGAAGCAGGCGTTTAGCGAACATGGTAAAACCAGATTAAGATGAAAGCAAATCGGAGGAATTTTTCTATTTTATTTTCAAAGTTTCGGGGGATGTTTGGTTTGGATCAAAGACCTTTTTTTTCTTGCTTTGCTTAGTTTCAGTGATTAACCCAATGCAAAAAAGTTAAAATTTGAGACTTTGTCAAGCAGGAGTCCAGAAAGAATATAGCTTGTTTTATCAAAACAAGTAAAAAAAAAAAAAGAAGCTTGCGTTTTGAACTTCATGTTATGACTTTGTTGGACAGCTGTCGGGATATGATTTGTGAGCCATGTGATTGCAGGAAACTTCAAATAAATTCGTCGCATGATATATGAAGTATGAACAAACGCCCATTTGGCGACTTTCTGATTTTGGATTCGTTGACTGTTAGTTTGTCATAGGCTTAAAGTAGATGTAGAAGTCGTGAATTTATATCTGCCAGCAGATATCAAAATGGGGATGTAGCTCAGATGGTAGAGCGCTCGCTTAGCATGCGAGAGGTACGGGGATCGATACCCCGCATTTCCATCATGCCTTCTTTTTTCCCCTGTCGACCTCTCTGTTCGTGGCTGTAACTATAAAACAGCAGAACAAGAGTGCTGTGAAAGGAGAGGTTGGACGTAAAAGGACAAGTTTCACAGCTTCTTTTCAAATGATTGAGTGTTGTTCAACATATTTTCCGACGAACCCAGAGAATGGAAACATCACTATTTGCTATCTCTTCCGGTCCACTCATTAGCTGTTCTATCCGTTGTCACTGTCATTTGTTCTTCTGTTTTATTTAAAACCTCTATATCATTTGTTCTTCCGTCTTATTTAAAACCCCACTAAATAAGCTAGGGATTTTTTTATAATTAGTTTTATATGTTATGCATTAAAAACAATTTTTTTTTAAAAAGTAAAAGAAGAAAAATAAGCTAGAAATTTTTTCGTTTTCAAATTTCACTTATAATGAGTTTTATTTATAAACTCTTTAGATTCAATGAAGTATAAGTAAATAAGTCTTTTTAATTATTTCATTAAAACATCTAACTTACTCTCATGTTTATAAATGAACTAGAGAATTTTATCTCATCACTTTAATGAGAGTTTAAGAGGACTATAGACATCTATTATTAATACAACACTCCCCCTTGGATGTCTATAAAAGAAAATATGTGTCTCATTAAAACTTTTATTAGGAAAAATTCTATGAGATAAGAACTTACTTAAGGAAGTGCAGAATCTCTCATTGTATGTTGCCTCGTTAAATAACCCAATGGGACAACACTTTGGTTAAAGGAAAATAGTGCAACATATTTTGGACTCTCCTAATGATGATGACACTTAACATCTTTGAGGCGACGCATTCCAATTCTATATACTAGCCTTCACATATTGTGGTTGGTAATGTCTTGGTAAACAGATCTGCTAAATTATCACAGGAACGAATTTGTTAAACTTCAATATCATCTTTCTTCTCAATATCATGAGTGAAGAATAATTTTGGTGAAATATGTTTTATTTTATTTCCTAATGTATATTTTTTTAATTGAGGTATACACGTATTATCTTCGTATAAAATGGTTGGTGCCTTTTCCTCTAGAGATAAATTATACATCTTCTGGATTTGTTGAGTTATTAGCCTTAGCCAAACACACTCTATACTAGTCTCATGCATTGCAATTATCTCTCAATGATTTGAAGAGGCAGGGGCTAATGTTTATTTTGTTAAACGCCATGATATGGTTGTACCTTCACATGTAAATATATCAACCTTTATGAAGATCCAATAAATATCAAACATTTGCATAGCCAACTAATTGAGAATTTAAATGATTTGAATAAAATAACTTCAAATTAGTTGTTCCTTTAAGATGTCTAAATAAATGCTTAATTCCATTCCAATATCTTTGTGTTGGAGAAGAGTTGAATCTTGCTAATAAACTTTCAACAAATGTTATATCAGGTAGTGTGTTGTTTGCTAAATACATTAATGCCCAATGCGACACTAAGATATGGTATTTCAGGATTGTAACACCCCATACCCGACCCGATCGTTGGGTCCGAGCTACAGGATGTCACATCCGTGTCGTAGCAACTATGATCGATTATACACAAAACAATAATTTAGACATGCAAATATGTATATTACATGTTTATAATATGATACATAATCATTTTCAGGTCTCATATGAGCATACGAAAGCTTATTTGCTATCCCAAGATTGAATTAAGACCAAACTAAAAAGTTTTCAAAAAAATTTTAGGCTGGAGTCGTGAATTCAGGGTTTCGATGTCGCGACCTCCAAAACAGTAGGTTGGTTCCACCCTTAGGGACTAAAATGTAAAGTTTACAAACTTCACTGAGTTAGCGTCGCGACTTCAAACAGGGGGTATCACAACAATAAAGGCTTGTGTTGCAACATCCATAGGGTGGTGTCGCGACTCTATAGGCAAAATACAACAATCCCAATCCCTTTTGGTTCCAACCTAACATATAGCAAAATATAGTTGGTCTTAAGACCCAAAATGACAATTCAACACAATTAACAAGTTCGATATACAACTCAAAATCAATAATACCTTTTTCATACATGAACCATTATCATTTTCATTCACCCACTACACAATTACTCAAAGTTGACCATTTTTTACTTAGAACTAGCTCAATCCTAGGTACATGCCATTTATCAAAATGTAAAGAGTTATACTAACTTAGTTGAGTCGATAGCTGCAATTTAGATGCTAAATTCACCTTTCGAGACTTTGAGAATCACCTATACTTACGCATAGAGTAGACAAACCGTATGCTGAGTGATAAAGCTCAATGATACTTTCATTATTCAAGACAATACAACATTAACATTATGATTACAATGAATTCAAGCCCAATGTCTAACCAATTTACATTCTATCATGCCAAGAATTTCCATTATCATATTATATATGTATATACATATGGCAAGTTGTAAATCAATTCATTCAACATTTGCAATAGAATTGACCAAATCATACCATTTATGTAACACCCCAAACTTGGCCCAGACGTTATGGCCAAATCTAGGGATGTCACATGATAGGGTGTTTGAAACCGTGTCATCGCGTTAAAACCATTTCCATTGAATTCCTTATCTTAATATCTTATTAGTTCAAAAATTGTGTTACTCATTTAATCGATAGTTTCAAAACATTATTCGTTTGTGGAAGCTTTTAAAATAGATTAAACAATTGTGCGTTTAGGAAAAACATTTGTTTATTTTGAAAACCGAGGTTTCCTACTACTAGCAGTTGTAATCCATAAGGTAAAGATAATTAAAACCCAAAACCAAAGTCTGAAAGTCCAATTACAACCCAAAAAATTAGCCAATAAAAATAGAATAGAAATAAAACCAATTATCGTAAATATGGGTTAAAAACCATGAAAGTCCAAAACCATGCTCACCGCTGAGCCCTCCGCCGCACCGATCCGTCTAGATCTGGGGATTACTTGTGCACATTTAAATAAAATGGGTGAGTTTACGAAAACTCAATGTGTAATCCCACAGAAAACAAACAATAGCAAACCACAGTGCACAGTTAAAGCAGTCCTAGGCCTAAGCCCTTTTTCAGTATCAGTAACAGTTTGGGCCTTAGCCCATCATAGTATCAGTAGCAGTCATGTAGTATTCAGTAACAAAGTCCTACCCAACCAGCCTCTACACACCATCTCCGTCCAACCCTACACTCCATGTGAGGATCATATCAACCCACCCATCCCTACACTCTAGGTAGTACCGAATGCGGCACAAAATAGTAATTTACAGCTGAGCTGCCAGTATGTTAGGCTTAAAAGCCTTTCAGTACACTTCCTCCAAATATAATTAACCCAACCCCATGCAATGCAACATAAAATTCATGACATGCTATCTCAAGATATCAGTACATATAACTAGCTTAGTATACAAGCATACTATCATCGTGCTCAACACATATATAAATCAAACAGTCAGTTCGTACAATTAGGGGTCTAAGTGATGCTCACCGACCCTACAGTAGGTTCACAGTCGACTTGCGTGACCCATGCAACCTTAGCAATCAATTCAGTGAAAATGGGCTCACACGCCTATGTGGCCCACTCAGCTCAAATTGGCCTTGGCTGTGTGCTCCATTTTTAATGTAAGCCTTGCTAGCTAAATATTCAAATATGTTTTCACTATTTACTTATACGTTCCTTCAAAGCTGTCTACTTGAGTCGTTGTTACTAATTTATTTATATCTTGAGCTACAGAATTCCAAATTAAGGTCCGCTTGATGTTTTTGAAACTAGACTCAAATAAATTTCTACCATAAAATTTTTAGAATATTTGGTTCAGCCAATAAGTACAGTAAAATCTTCAATCTTACCCCTGTTCTGCTGTCTGACAGTTTCGACCTTTCTTTGCTAAAAATTAATTATCTCTTAGTAAAAAATTTGAATGATGTTACCATTTATTTCTATTAAAAATAGACTCATTAATAATTTAAACATGTAAATTTTAACCCCTAATTATTTTTCTCCAATTTTTGATAATTTTCCAAAGGCAAAATAGGGGAACCAAAATTCATTCTGACCTTGTCTCACAAAAATTATTATATCTCACGATTTACAATTCCATTACTTACATTGTTTCTTCTATTAGAAACTAGACTCAATAAGCTTTAATGCTATATTTTGTTCATCCTCTAATTCGATTTCCACAATTTATGGTGATTTTTCAAAGTTAGCCTACTGCTACTGTCCAAACAGTAAGGAATTTCAGCTTTTCGCCGAATCCCATTTTCTACGTTTCGGGTACACACCTGGTTTTGTTTGATGCTAAAACAGTCCCCGAGCACTCCAAAGCCTATAATTGAACAAATAACACTTATTTAATCTCATATAAGGTGATCCCAAATCGAACTCGTATCGGGATTTTAACCTATAAGCGACTAAACCTTACTTTCAACCGATAAATAGTAATTCCCAGACAAACTAAGACTCCAATTGGTGATTACGAGCCCTTGAATCCTCCCCTAATTGGAATAAACAAAACACTTCAGAAAAAAGTTAACAAACGGAGAGAAATCACTTATCTAAAACTTACCGAACGATCATAGACAAACGTGGAGCGGCATGAGGCAGAGTGGGAAAAGAAAAATCAAGAAGATGAAGGGTGAAAGAGAGCAGAAATTTGACAACAATGAAGAGAAAAATGGCAAGAGGGTGGAGGGATTTTGGGGAAAGTAAAAAAAGGAAAAAAAAAAAGATGACCAGAATATTTGATAACCACCCCAATCCCTTATTTCTCTCCATCAAACTCCCCACTAAATCCACTACTCAAATTTTTAGTCCATCTTAAACTCTCCTGGATGCACGAGCAAAAATAATGCCCACGCCAAGATTCGAACACAGGACCTCTTTCACACCAACACTCCACTTATCCACCAAACCAGCAAGCCCATTCTGTTAATTATTTGCAAACTTTTACTTAAAAGCCTACTGACCAAAGATCATAAAAATACCCAAATTTGCCCAAGTCCTTGCTTGAACTTGGGACCTCCCAAACACACCCAGAACACATAACCACTAAAGTAGACAAATATTTTGTGCCACACATTCAGAATACCTAAAATTAAAATTTTGGGGCATTTCAATTCTACCCCCTAAAGAAAATTTTGTCCTCAAAATTTACCTGATCAGAACAGATGAGGACAGTGCTGACACATCGCATCCTCAGGCTATGATTACGCCATAAAACCTTTACCAGTGGAATGGATTTCCTTCTTAGAACCTTAATGTCACGATCTAGAATCTGAACCGACTATTCCTCAAAGGTCAAATCTGGCCTAACCTCGATCTCTTCAATAGGGACAATATGAGTAGGATCAGAGCGGTAGCGCCTCAACATGTCCTCCAGTAGCTGAATCACCTTCTTAGACTAACCATCGGTCTGAGGATGGAATGCAGTACTGAAGTCCAACCTTAAACTCATAGCCTCATGTAACTTCCTCTAAAATCGATACACGAAACAAGGATCCCTATCAGAGGTGATCGAAATCGATACTCTATGCAGTCTCACTATCTCAAAAATATAAAGCTTCGCCAGCTTCTGTAGAGAATAATCAGTACGAACCAGTATGAAGTGGGCAGACTTGGTCAATCGATCCACGATGACCCATATTAAATCCTTCTTAGTGGGTGTTAGAGGTAACTCATTAACGAAATCCATAGTTACGCGCTCCCATTTCCAAAGAGGAATCTTAACTGGCTACAGCAAACCCGAAGGTAACTGATGCTCAGCCTTAACCTGCTGGCAAGTCAGACATCTTCCTACAAAACCAGTAACCTCACGTTTCAACCCTGACCACCAATATAACTCACGGAGGTTTCGATATATCTTATTTTCGCCAGGATGCATAACATAAGTGCTACTATGCGCCTCTCTCAGTATGGCCTGTCTCAAATCAGTATCATTCGGAACACAGATTCTCCCACGGAAATAGAGTACCCCATCATTGTTCAGTCCAAAATCTGTAGTACTACCACCCTCAATCTTTCAGAATCGAAAACCCAATGACTCATCCTCCAACTGTTTGCCTTTAATCTGTTTAATCCATGACGGCTTAACCTGAAGCTCGGCTAATAAGCTATCATTATCAAATAAACTTAGGTGAGCCAATATCGCCCTCAAATTAGTCATAGCCCTATAGCTCAGTGCATTAGCCACCACATTGGCCTTACCAGGGGGTACTCGATGGTGCAGTCATAGTCTTTAAGAAGCTCAGTCCATCTGCGCTGCCTAAGATTAAGTTCCTTCTGAGTGAGGAGATACTTGAGGCTCTTATGATCAGTGTAGATAATACACTTCTCACCATACAAATAATGCCTCCAGATTTTTAGTGCGAATACCACAACGGCCAACTCCAAGTCATGTATCGAATAATTCGCCTCATGGGTCTTAAGCTGACGAGACGCATAGGCTACCACCTTACCATCCTGCATCAACACAAATCCCAAACTGACATGTGATGCATCACTATAAACAGTAAACTCCCTTCCAGACTCCGACTATATCAAAATAAGGGCCTCAGTCAGTACAGTCTTGAGCTTCTCAAAGCTTTTTTGCTGCACATCAGTCCAGTTAAACAGCACACCCTTACGTAGCAGCTTAGTCAAAGGAGCTGCAATCAATGAAAAACCCTCTACAAATCATCGATAATATCCTACCAGTCCCAGAAAACTGCGGATCTCAGACACGTTCCTAGGCTATTTTCACTCCAACACAGCCTCAATCTTTCGAGGATCAACTTGAATCCCCTTAGCTGAAACTACATGACCAAGAAATGTCTCCTTACGCAACCAGAACTTGCACTTACTAAATTTAGCATAGAGTTGTTTTTCCCTCAAAGTCTGAGGAATTACTCGAAGGTGCTCATCATGCTTATCCTCAGTCCTCGAGTAAACCAGTATATCATCGATGAATACCACCACAAACTGGTCCAGATAAGACTGGAACACTCGATTCATTAAATCCATGAAAGCTGCCGGTGTATTAGTCAATCTGAATGGTATCACTAGAAACTCGTAGTGACCATAACGAGTCCTAAATGTCATCTTATGAACATCAGTCTCCTTAACCCTTAATTAATGATATCCAGATCAGAGGTCAATCTTGGAGAAAAACAAAGCTCCTTGAAACTGGTCAAATAGATCATCTATCCTCGGTAGAGGGTACTTGTTCTTATTGGTCATCTTGTTTAGTTGTCGATAGTCGATGCACATCCGCATGAGTCCATCCTTCTTCTTTACAAGCAGTACCGGTGCTCCCCACGGAGACATGCTAGAGCGGATGAACCCAAAATCCAATAACTTCTAAATCTGAGCCTTAAGCTTCGTAAGCTCCTTCGGTGCCATTCGGTAGAGGGAGATAGACACTGGAGCTGTACTAAGAAGGAGCTCTATCCCAAACTCCACTTCATGATTCAGAGGTAAACCTAGTAGCTCCTCAGGAAAGATGTTCGGAACATCCTTTACCGTTTTAATATCCTTAACTATAGAGTCCCCAGAATCCGAAACACTTACATAGGCCAAGAATGCCTCACATCCCTTACAAACCAACTTCTTCGCTTCCATTGCAGAGATCACATTAGATAAGTAGTTTCGATATTCTCTAATCATGACTTCCTCCATATCCTTCTCGGCGATTATCGCCTTCTCGACCAGGGCAGAAAGATCTCACTCCCTCTACGGGGCTATCAAAACTCTTAAATTATCTCTGAGACCATCCTCAAAGCAGACACATCGCTCATACTCAGATGTCACCATACCTCGCGCATAGCGGCTCAGTCTCAGAAACTCGACCTCATAATTGGTTGATCGATCCCCCTGTGTAAGATTCAGAAACTCCCTCCTATGTGCATCTGCATAACTAGCTCTGACATATTTCCCCTAGAAGGTGGTCTTAAAGAACTCCTAGGTTAGACGTTCGGGCTAAGTGCCCTTCTTAATGGTCAGCCACCACTGATAAGCCTCGTCCCACAGTAGTAGTGAGACTGCACCCTTTAATTTCTACCTAGGGGTGTAATCTAGATCATTCATGATCCTCTCCGTGGCCTCAATCTAGTACTCAGCCACATTAGAGGCGACCCTAGTGACACCCTTGAAGAGGTCAGCTCCATTGGAGCAGAGTCGTTCCGTAATCGACCTTCGGTCCCTAAATCCAGTATTGGGCCTAGTGACCCTCTCCAAAATCCTTAGCATAGCCAAATCAAACTTGTATTGAAGTTTTAACCCATACGCGACCAAACCTTACCTTCAATCGATGAACAGTAATTCCCATACAAACTAAGACTCCGATTGGTGATTACGAGCCCTTGAATCCTCCCCTAATTGGTATAAACAAAATACTTTAGAAGAAAGTTAACAAACAGAGATAAATCACTTATCTAAAACTTTCCAAATAATCATAGACAAATGTGGAGCGACACGAGGCAGAGCGGGAAAAGAAAAATTAAGAAGATAAAGGGTGAAAGAGAGCAGAAATTCGGTAGCAATGAAGAGAAAAATGACAAGATGGTGGAGGGATTTTGGGGAAAGTAAAAAAAAAAGAAAAAAAGATGAACATAATATTTGATAACCACCTCAATCCCTTATTTCTCTCCACTAAACTCCCCACTAAATCCACTACTCAGATTTTTAGTCCATCTCAAACTCTCCTGGATGCACGAGCAAAAATAATGCCCACGCCAAGATTCGATCCTTTACACCAACACTTCACTTATCCACCAGACCAGCAGGCCTATTCTGTTACTTATTTGCCAACTTTTACTTAAAAGCCTACTAACCAAAGATAGGACTTATTCATAAAAATACCAAAACTTGCCTAAGTCTTGGCTTGAACTTGGAACCTCTCAAACACACCCAGAACACATCACTAGTAAAGTAGACATATATTTTGTGTCACACATTCACAATACCCAAAATTAAAATTTTGGGGCGTTACAATTTATCAAGTGATAATCTATATGTCATTTAAAACATTCAATACCATTCATGTATCAAACATGTATACCTTTAAAAATAAGCTATCTAATTTCCATGTTCAATCGATGCCATTTAAATATTCAATTTACCGTTTGAATCTCTTTATGAAGTCTGTTGATTCATTTGTACTCAATTCGGCCCCTAGGGATTGATTCTAATCGGATCGTATAATTTTTTTATATTTTCTTTATCTATATACATATATGCACACATATAACTCCATATCATCAAATCATTTCAATTCAATATCATTTGTCAAGATTACATTTTATAATCCCTGTTAACCTAACTGAGACTTGGACAAATACACAGATCATCTAACCAACAGACAAATCTGGCAGCAAAGTGCATTATTGGATAAATTGAAGGGAAACTAGGATACATAGTGCATACTGGCGCATGAAGCTCATCCTAGTGCATGAAGCACATCCTAGCACACGAAGTGAATATTGGCATAAAAAGTGCATGAACCCATACACAATATAATCCTATAGCATGCCAACTTTATTCGACTCAGCCCAAATAGTTAAGAGGGTACCAATAATCTAGTTTTTCATTATATCATTCAATTAATGTATAATCTCAAATTCAATTTCATAATCTTATTTCAATTCATCATCAATACAAAATTATCTCATATCATATAGCATATTTAAATTCATTTTTCATATCACATATTATATTCCAACTAAATCATGCTACTATCTCGATATTCAGTACCAATCATAGAAAATCAATTCATACAATCATTATTTACTCACATTGATACTCAATCACGCATTATAATAAGAATATGCAATAAATAGATTGATCTTGAATCATAAAAGCACAAACTAAAATCTCGCGTCACTTGTCGATGACTTTCGCTTTTTCTTTCCCTCTCGACGGCTCGTGTAATGATCCAAAAGTTAGTGGTGTCAAAAACAACAGTTTTTGAACCCCATTTTTGACAAATAAGTCCATAAATATTATTATTTAATATTTGAGAGGTTAATATAAGGTTTTATTAAATTTTAGTTCTTTAATTTTTTCAATTGGATAGTTAATTAAGGTATAAGGACTAAATCATAAAAGTCGTAAAAGTTAATTGCTATGGATTTTTAATTAATTGAGGGACCAATTGAGAAATTAGACCCTTGCTAGATTGTTAAATGATGGTGGGGATGGGTTGTGAACAACCTAAAAGTGTTAATTAAGCTTAATATTAATTAAGCATAGATTAATTAAGTTAATCTTAATTAATAACTAATTAAAATATATAAACAAAAGTTAAAAGGAAAACATGAACCATTTCTTTATCTTTTTCATTTTTGGCCGTAAGAAACGAAGAAAGAAACGTTCCAAGGGTTTCAAGCTTTCGACTACTAATTGGTTAGTGCAATTAAGTCTTTTTCTTGTAATTTTTATGTTTTTGAGGTCTTGAGAGCTTGATTTAGCTAGCTCGTGTACCAATTTGTAATACAGTTTAAGTTTTCAAAATTTTTCATTGTTGAATACTTGATGAAATTGGTGATAATTTGTTAGATTTTAAGCTTAGAAGTGAAAAATGACTAAGTTTTAAAGTTAAAATTGTTAGTTTTGAACATAGGGACTAAAGTGTAAATATATTGAAATTGGTATAAAATATTTTGTAATTATGAACAATAGAGGGTTTTAGAAGGATGAAATTGAGATAGGTTTCAAAATCAAAGCTCAGATTTGAAAGTTATAGCAATTTTGGTTCTAGGGACTAAATTGAATAAAATGTAAAACTTTAGAGATCATTCAAAAAATTAAATTAAATTAAATCGTCATATGAATCAAAAAATGTTATAAAGCATTTGGAATTGATAATGGAAACTAATTATTACTATAGATCGAGATTTGAGTCCACATGAGGATAATCGAGGAAAATACAAAATTACGGAATAGTCCTCGATGCTTTGTTTGATGTTTTTTTTATCAAGTAAGCTCATATGGAACTGACTATGTTAGTTATTGTTATATTTGTAATGTTTTATTTTGCTTGTTATTTGAGTTGATGTGAATATAATGATATTCAACATTGGAAAGACTAAATTGTAAAGTATTGTATATGTGAAAATTATAAACATATATGAAGTACCTAATGGATACAAAATTTTTTATGATGGGATGGTATGTACATGATTATGCTACAATAATTTAAATGTTACAAATAAAATATTAATTCTCGTGTGAACTTAGTAAACGATCAGGATACGGTTGACATGTCAATAGGGTTATTTGCGCACTTGTACGGGTTCAACACTTCAGTTCTCTCTAATTAACACTATTGTGTCCTCTGTTATGACTTAACCACTCTCTATTCAGTACTTTGATGCTCTTAGGTGTGGTTTAGTACCTGTGTATCTGAGTTTATTTACTAGAGTTCATTGAGCTAAATGGTTAATACAAATTGAGAAATGATATTGAAATAACATGAGCTTGATAAGCATTCGGTTAGATGTTGGATTGATTATGAGAATGACATTGGAATGTTGATTTATAGTGAAATGAAACATTACATGTTGATTTATCAGATGGTACATTTATATGAGAACTCACCTTGTGAAATTGTATTACCATGTTTAGGTCTAATTGTCAAGTTGAGTAATTTATTGTGTATAAGTGTCAAGTGAGGTAAGTTAATGATTTATGCCTATGAACTTACTAAGCATTCAAAATGCTTACCTAGTTGTTTTCCCCCTTTTCTATAGATTGTTGGTTTGTAGAACTCGTCGATTGGATCACCTCAAAGCTCACACTATCCAACTATCGACTCGGTAGACTTTTACTCATTTTAAGCTTGGTTATTGACCGCTTCCAGACGTACTAACGTCCACAGTGTAAATACTACTACAAAATATATGGAATTTGAGGCAGTGTCCGCAAGTATACGAGTCAGGTTGTAATATAATTTGTTTACAACGAAACACTTTATAAGTATTTTGGGGATCGTACCTAAGGTAGGCTAGTACTAAATTAATTCTAACCTAAACACCAATAAATCTAATTAGTACTTTCAATAAACTATATTATGAATAAATATAAATAAACATTTTTTAGGGTTTTTAGAGTAATACTAATAACAAAATAACATAAAAGGATAAAATTCAAAAGATAAAAAAGTAGAATAAATCAAATCTTATTATGGGTGATTAGCTCGCTTCTGCAATTCCAACCAACTGTTGTTTTAGGTTCCTCGTCAATCAACTAGTTGATACCCTAGCAGGATCTTCCAATCTTCCACTACCATAACGATTCAGTAATGACTATTTATCTTCCGACCTCACAGTCTAAACTGGCTTGGGTTGAAGGTGTTAACGGATGGGCCATAACAATTTTAGGTTAATTCCCACCTTGATGACGTCTCACGGTTGTCAGGCATAGGGTTTGTTTCACGTTCTTCCTTTCTGAAACAGCTGATCTGTTGAGTAACCCTACAAAATAGTTAATAGATCATACCTCCACTCGCTAATCCCCCATAGAAGGATTAGTTGCTCATAGCTTTCATAAGCAATATGGAATAGATGTAAGAATTAATCATAATGAATGAATTAAAGTAAAAAGTTTAAGAAAGCCTGATTGATATTGATAATGAATGCGAATCCAAAGAACTTGATCTCCTTCACAATTCAGATCTCTTGAAATAAAACAAAAACAAATAAACTAAATTCTAGAAAATCTTAGAAAGTAAGAAAATAAAACTAAATCTAAAGAAAGAATCTAAACTAATGGAATTGTGTCTATAACATGTGCCAAAGGAGCTTATTTATAGCCTTCAGGTGGCCGTCGTCCTTAACCCTAGGTCAATTAACATCCCCAAGCTTTAAGTTCACTACTTCGTGTTTATTTTCGGTCCCAGAGTCGATTTCGCAACACACCAGGACCAGTGTTGCGACATAGTAGTTAGTGTACTCCTCCTAGGATATCTTCAAGGGTATGTCGCAACACTACTTGTCTGTGCTGTGACATCAAACGCAGTTTTATGATTTCTCCATTCCACTCCCTTTGTTGTGACAACGAATCCTCCGTGTTGCGACATAGTGATCAGTATTGGTTTAGCATGCCTTCTAATGGTCTCCTGCACACTCACAAAGTGCGTTAGCTCACCCTTAGCCTCATTCGTCCCTTAAGGTCAATAAAAGAGTCAAATTGCACAATTTATTGAATTTAACAAAACTTACTAAAACATAATTAAATTCTAATGATAATGCTTAATTTCAAGCTTCTAAAGTGCAAAAACTAGTTTAAACTACTACACCAAACTATGGTAGATCAATTATGTGACATGTACATAGGTGTTATATCTATATGAGTTTACTTTGGATGAATAGTTTTTTTTAACTTGGTTAATGTTTGAACCATGAAGTGTTAATACTCAAATGTAAGAATTTATGTTTAGTAACTTGTTCATATTTTGTGTGGCAATTTGGTAGCATAAATAAGCATTGATATGGCATTGTAAAAGGTTTGTTTGAAAGGTTTTAAAGACTTGTGATGTAGGTTGAATTAGATTAAGTTGTTTAGTTTGAATTGGTGCCAAATTGTGGAATAATGGATTGAGTGATGTATAAATGGTTAACTGTATATTTTGGGATAAGTTATTGGTTAATCTTGTGCATGTGCAAGTGTGAAAATATTCACCAAAAGAGTATAAAGATGGTTGGTTAAAGTAGGCACCAAAAGGTCTATTTTGTGCCAAAAATAGAGTCCACATCGTGACGTCAAACGATGGTCGTCGCAACGAGATTTGGATTTTTGACCATCTCATGTCAAGGAACCCCATCATCACAATGAGACGCAGACAGTCACATCGTGACGAGAAACTCCTCACGTCACGACGTTATTTCGAAATTTTAAAAATGCTTCAGTTTGGTCTTTATGCGATTCCGGGTTAATTCTAGAGCATACGTATTGATGGTGTAATGATGGTACAATGAATTTATGATATGTAATAATGGTGTTTGTGTCACACCCCTAAAATCGACGGATCTGAAAAGATGAGTAAGGTAGGTATGTAGACTGTTGGGCACGCTGTGGTAACATAATCTACCATCATGTTGGCTTGATGGAAAGTTAGAGTATTGGTGCATACTAGAGTTAAAGCATCCATCCGTTGGTGGTATTTAAGGAATTAATTGTAGGAAGTTTCCAAGAGAAGAAAGATTACGGCCAAGAAAGTGTGCGCCTTTGAAGGGGTATGCCCTAAAGTTTTTTTTTGAGCACTAAGAGCCTGTCAAGTGTATGGGGAATCTGTAGGAGTCTTAATTGTCTTTAAGATCACACTGAACGCTAGTTATCGCTAAGTTATGGTGTGCCCGATTTGCACGAGTGCTGTCCAATTGGATTTTTGTATCGGGTTTGGTTGGGAGTTGTTGGGATTCCTTAGCAACAGAAGCAAAGATCAAAATAAATAGCAAATTAGTAAGATGTGCGAGAGAATGCTTGTACACTAAAATAAGCCAACTAAACAAATCATCACAAGCAACATGAATAGCCGTTTCTCGGTAAGAGTCAATTAGATTGATTTGACCCTTCCCATGACTAGTCAACAATAAGGTAAACCTTCACTAGATTTTATCGTACCTACCATAGATTTGGTAGGGAAATCAGGGGGATCGAGAGTATATTTTTTGGAAGGGTACATTTCAGATGGTTTTTCTATCTGCTTAATATTTATGTTCTTCTTTATAACCTTAACATTATCTTCTTCTTCATTAAGATCGGACTAAGATCTCGTCTAATGAGTAGGTGATTCTACCTTTTGTTAAGTCTTACAACTTTGCACGTTACGATTATAGAAGAGAAGAGTGTTATAGGAAGGCTCTGCATGGGGGTCAAATGTAGTTGAAATGTTAGTAAAATGTCTGTAATGAGGATTATAATGGAAATCTTATGATCTTTTAAGTAGTTGCTACTGCTGGATTAGGAAAGACAATCGAAATAGAAACTCTAGATCAAAGTAAAGGTAGGTCTCTGGTGAGCCTCTGAACCTGACTCATGCATGTCATTTTATGTTGATTATGTTATGGTTGATGTTACTGTGAATGAAAATGTATTCTTGTATAGTGATGTAAACATGTGTACATGTGTTTTCTAAGAAGCATCTGCAAGTATGTAAATGAAAATTTATTTGTGATGCCTTCAGTAGGGTAGTTTTATTGCAAAACGAAGGACAAATCACGGCTTGACCTTGCGGGTAAGGCCCTGTGGCATCATTTGATAATATGCCAAGATGGCGAAATGACGTAAGACCATATAAGTGAGGCTCTATAACATCCATGGTGTTGGCCCATTGTGACAATAAACACGAAGGCTAGCATGGCAAAGATGTAGTCCGTCGGAACCTTAAACACGAGGTCTGTTGAAATTGTAAACTCGAGAATTCTCTAGAAAGTCTTTTTGGCATATCATTGGGAAAGCTTTTGTGGTATATCATTTGGAAAGCCTTTGTAGTAAATTTTCTGGGAAGCCTTTATGGCGTATCATTTGGAAAGCCTTTGTGGTGATTTCACTGGAAAGCCTCTGTGGCGTATCATTTAGAAAGCCTTTGTGGTGAACTCTCTAGAAAGATTTTTTGACGTATCATTTGGAAAGCCTTTGTGGCAAATTCTTTGGAAAGCCTTTATGAAGAATTATCTGGAAAGCCTTTATGGCGAATTATTTGAAAAACCCTTGTGGCGTATCATTTGGAAAGCCTTTGTGGTGAATTATTTGGAGAGCCCTTGTGGCGTATCATTTGGAAAGCCTTTATGGTGAATTATTTGGAAAGCCCTTGTGGTGTATCATTTAGAAAGCCTTTATGGTGAATTCTCTAGAAATTTGTTGCGGTGAGTTGTTATTCCAGCATTGTGGTAAGATCTGGGTATGCCTATGAGGCATTATCTAAAAGAGTTCTCGATAGTGAACCCATTTAATAATTCTATCATGGTGACTGCCATGACAAAGAAGTTGGGGTATTTGGAATATTAGCGGTACATTTTATTCGACCGTAGTTGCTTCGGCAAAGATTGTAGCATTCTGTAGCTCGAATCTGACGATCGGGTCAAGCGAGGGGTCTTACAATTAATGATAGCATTGTCTAGTTTAGTCGATTCTAGGATTGAATGTAGTGTGTACGATTCTAGAAATACATGCCACAATAACCTGTGATAGTGTGATGCCTTCTGATCCAATTTGACTCGTTTTTTTATAGATTTACAATGTCGACCGAATTAAATCGTGTCGTATCTGATGAGGTAGATAGTAATGTACCAACTTCTGACCAGAGAGCAATTCATAGTATTCCAATTTCGCAAACTTCTGGAAGTGGAGCGAAAACTGCCTTCTTCCAAATGATGAATCAATGGTTTTCACAATTCATAGGAGCTACTTCCTCAAGTCCGTAACCTCTACCCTGACCGTGCCTCTCACGAAACCCCTTTGTCCTCAAAACACAAATCCAGTAATTGTTCACCGACCTCCAACCGACAAAATCTAAAAACGTGAGGCCAAAGAATTTCGAAGTAAAACGGACAATGATCCAACTAAAGCTGAATATTGGCTGGAAAATACTCTGAGAGTGTTCAACGAAATGATATGTACATCGAAAGATAGTTTGAGATGTTAGGTATCATTATTAAAAGATGAAACATATAAGTGGTGGATAATGTTGATATCTGTTGTTCGGAGAGATTGGGTAAACTGAGAGTTTTTTCAGACTAAGTTTAGAAAGAAATATATCAGTCATTTGTACCTCGAGAAGAAAAAGAAAGAATTTATAGCATTGAAATAGAGTGATATAACTGTCGCTGAATATGAACATGAATTTGTTTGACTCAGCAAATATTCCCAAGATTTAGTATCCACTGAGGGGAGATATGTACCCGATTCTAGTGGGGTTCAAACAAAGACATGCAGCTGCTTATCGAGGCTTTAAAATTGAAAAAAAATGTTGTGTTGTCAGAAAGAGCTCAGAAAATGGAAGAGATATGTAACGTAAAGATTCTGGTAAACAAAATTCGACTAGATCATTTTAGACTCTTCCATTGAAGAAGTCTAGGGTTGTTCATAATCGTTTCACTTCTCCATCCAGGTTTTTGGAGAGGGACAGAACGAGATCGAGCAATTTAAGACACATTATTAAACCAACAACCAGTGTCAGCAGTGTTCGTAATGGGAATAAACCAATTTGTGATCGTTGTGGTAAAAACCATTTCGGTGAGTGTCGAGCGAAAATGAGAACTTGTTTTCGATGTGGTTCTATGGAACACTTCTTGAGAGATTGTCCAAAGAAATCTAATGTTATTGGGGATCAGACTACCAAGCCATGAGGCAACTCTACTGAAAGGAAGATGAATGACCGCTTGCGCCACCAGTGTGTAAACACTAGGGGCTCAGAATCAACACTAACTCAATCAAATAATAAAGTGGTATCTGCAAGTGTGACAGGTCAATTGTAATATTTAAAATATTCAATGAAACATCAAAGTATTCCAATGATCGAACCCACAAGAGTCGACGATTAAGTGATTCCAATTATAAACATGCAATTGAAGGATTATAGCCAACTAGTCATTAAATCTTACGACAGATCATAATTTGAAGTTGATTACACTAATTTGCTTTCTAACACTAAGGGGGACTAAATCGTAAAGTAATCAAAACTAAAAAATTATCAAATTAATAATAAACGATGGTTGGTTAACTTCCGTGTTGCTAGTTAATCTTCGAATTAGGGAACTAAATCACTTAAACTCCTAAAGTAGCTCAATTTTACCTTTCAGACTCAATTTTACCAAATTAGGCAAATTAGTTCGACTTATTTCTCGACCTCACCCAACTAACCCAGGACTATCAAATTGGTACCCGGTAAGATCTCCTCACGGTCTCACTTATCTTAATTTTCTATTAGGGGCTTCAATTCTAAGTTTTGAAGTTTATTTGATGTAGTCCAATTATTGCAATTTAGTCCCTGACCCAAAAATTAGCTACGCAACATTTCCATGAACCAACCTCCTATGATTTAGCTACTTATACTAATTTCTAAGTGACCAGCTGCACGCATGTGCATTAAAACAACAAATTTATATTATAATTTTTAAATCCCAGTTTTATTACAAGCGTACAGGTCAGTTGTAATATTTACAGTGATACAATAAAACATCAAAGTATTCTAAAGACTGAACCCAAAGGAAGAGGCGATTGAGTAATAACTAGCATACACAATAGAAGCTAAGTGTCTCTTAATACGATTTTATATTACGGCGATTCATAAAAGATGAGTTTGTAAGAAAATTAAATATTCTACTTAGGGACTAAATTGTAAGAAATGTAAACTAGAGGGACTATCTAATAAATGACTAATGGGGGTTGGTTGACTTCGATGCGGTTCACCAAACCTCAGACTAGGGACATAAATCGCGTAAATTACCAAGTGGCTCCATTCTATCTTACGATCTCAATTTTACCGACTTAGACGAATTAGGTTCAGTTTATCTTTCGATCTTGCCGGTTAATTCTCGACTAACAAACGAGTACACAAGAGGTTTACCTTCAGGTATCATTTTATCTTAATATTCCTTTAAGGGCGTCACTACTTAAGATCTTAGTTCTATTCAAATTAGTCAAATTTGTTACGATTTAGTTCTTTGTCTAAAGGTCTTAGTTTATCCACATCTCCATCAACCAACCTCCTTAAGGGTTTAGCTACACATACTCAAAGTTAAGAAAATAAACATAACAATGGAAAACAAAGCAACCATGAAATTAATGCTTGAGAAAAATATGAAAGTTGAGATTTTTATGCAATAAAACTTAAATAACATGAAATTAAAAGCAGTTAACCGCGAAATCTAGAGCAAGAAACATAAAAGGAACAAGCTTTAGCATAGTTAAAGTAAAATAAATTGAAATACATTAAACTAAGCTTAAAAAGTCTTGAATGCGAGGTACAGAGACTAGAAATGTAAATAAATCTTAGCTACAGTATAACTAACTTAATTAACATAAAGAACAACAATAACAAGAAGTAATGGCAGCAAGAAAGATAAATAAAAACATCAAAGATATGATTTTTGAAAGATGAAATATAATAAATTTAAATGATATTGAACTAAAGGATTAAAGTGCAATTACAGGAGAGTTTGAAGTGCTAAACAACTAAATAAATCCTAGTTACAGTGATAACTAACTTAACTAACTAATAAAATGCTAAGAAAAACCAGAGAAAAGCATAAACTAAAAACCTTAGAACTATGGAGAAGAAAACTACTCTAAAACCTAAGGTAAAAAGATAAAAGAAAACCTAAACTAAAAGCTCTCCTTTTTTCTCTAAACCAAAAGTGGCTTTTAACATTTGATTACAACCCAAATTTTGTACCCAAAATGCCCCTCATCGTCTATTTTTTATTGGTGTTGGAGTTGGACAAGGACTACCCCTACAGTAAATTTTTGCCTCCTCACAACAGGGGTACCCATGGTCTGGTATCGCGATATTAAAAGAGAGAGCCTTGAGATTTTAGGTATTATGATACCCAAGGTTAGTATCACGATACCACTGTAGATGGCCTCAATTCTTCTCGTTTCAACACTGTTAGGCATATCATGACTTCCATGCTTTGATATTAGGATACCCCTTCTAGGTGATGTTTTCGTTCACGTCTAGGCTGTAATAGCCCGATTTTTAGAAATGTTGAAAACAGTGGTACGAGATCACCAAATTCAGAAAATAAGCTCGTAAATTTTATTATTTAATAATTACGAGTCAAATATGATTTTTAAGAGATTTTTGAATTAGTAATTTGTGTTTTATAAAAATTTATTAAGTCAAGAAATAGAGGAAAAAAGGTATCGAGACCTCGATGTTACAAATTGAGCCATAAATATTTTTATAAATATTTACGGAGTGTCAATATGGTAGTGTTAAAGTTTCGTCAGAAAATTTTAACGTTTCGACAGTCAATTAATTAAAAAGGACTAAATTGTAAAGATGAAAAACTTGCTAAAGTGATTAAATAGCTTAAAAATTAAATAAGAAAGGACTAAAAGAGTAAATGGCCCAAATTAAGTGGCAGAGACGACATACCGTTAAAAAAATCGAAGATTTTTATGTATTTAAGGACAAAATTGGAATTATAATAAAGTTTATGTGGCCAAAATTTATTTTAACGATTTCAAGAGCATTTCTTCTTGAAATTTCGGTGGGAAACAGCCATGGAAGAGGGTTTAGATCTGGTCTTCCATATTTTAGCTTCAAGTAAGCATAATTCTTACTTTTTCCTTAAAATTTTTATATTTTTAGACTTTTACAATTAGGTCCAACCTAGTATTCTACTAGTTTCTCATTTTGTTGAAAGTTTCGGAAGATACCATTGATAATTTCATATGATTTTTGTTATTTGATGATGAAATTGATATGTTAATGGATGTTTAAATGTGTTCAATTAAAGAATTTTGGATGAAAACATGATTTGGGATTAAGTTGAAAAGTATTGAAATTGTGGAAAATTCTGAAATTTCATGGAATCCATGGGCTGTTATTGATATGTATGAGAATTATTAGGCTTGGATCAAGGATTAAATTGCAAGAATTTCATTTTCCGAGCCTAGCGACGAAATTGTCATGTGTTAAAAGTTTAGGGTCAAAATGGTAATCAATATATTGCACTAAAACAGTTTTGGGCAGCAGCAGTGTGCCAACTTTGAAAAATCACCAAAAATCATAGGAATAGAATTATAAGATTAGTAAAATATGAAATTAAATCTTATTGAGTCTAGTTTCTCATAGAAGAAACGTTGTAAGCAATGGAATTGTAAATGATGAGATATAATAAATTTTGTGAGACAGAGTCAGAATAATTTCGGAATCCCCTGTTCTAAATTTGGAAAATCATTAAAAATTGTACAAAATTAAGTATGGTTAAAATTTATATTTTTAGAATCCTGAACGAGTCTGTTTTCATGAGAAATAAACTAGAATACCATCCAAATTCTGTACAATGAGATAATCAATTTTTAGTGAAGAGAGGTTAGAACTGTCGAGCAGTGCAACAAGGGAAACTTTAAAGAATAAACTGTACTTATTGGCTAAGTCAGAAATTCTGAAATTTTTATGGTAAAAAGATATATGAATCTAGTTTTAGTAGAAATTAATGGATTTTAATTTGGAGCTCCATAGCTTCGGAATAAAATAATTTAGTGACTCTGACTCAGATGGGCAGCTTTAAATTTACATATAAGTGAGTAATGAAATTATGTATAATGTTAATAAGCGTGTTATATACATTAAGGATGTGGAATGGAGAGGAGGAGGAGGACAATAAAATACATGAATGAATTGTGTATAAATGGTTATATGCCCAATTATAATCGGTCAATGGTAAATTGAATGGTAAATATGTATTGGTATTGAAAGAATTATTGCGGTATTGAAAAGCAGTTGATCAAATGTTTAAGAAATTTAGTCATGGTAGATATATATGTATGTGTAGTAATTTTGATATCTGGATGTATTTTTGTTGTGGATTGATCATGATGATAAATGTTAGGTATATTTGGTCTATTAAGTGACGCAATTGAGAAGCATGATAGGTGGGTCATTCTATGATAGGTTGCACTGATTAATTCGGTTTATGTGATGGAAATGTCAAGTACGTTTGTCTTTGATGCGTGATGATTATTTAATGCCATGAGAATTTGTTTATTGGTGAAGTTTAAAATGTATCTATATTTTGTTATATAACTTGTTTTGTAATTTATTTGACAAATGATAAAAATTAAGTCAATTACTATGTGAGGTGAATTATGATTTGGGTAGCACATCTATATTCTGCAATAATAGATAAAATATATTTATGTCATGGGTGAATGGTTAAACACTTGGGCTAGTATAAGGTGTATATTTAGTAAGGTTAGTTGGTAATGAAGTAACATGTTTTGGTTTAACATCGAATAGAGAAAATTTGTACTATCTTTGTGGCTAATATTGATAGTTGTATGGGAGATGAATGGATAATGTATATGTGACACTTAGCTTATGAGATATTGAGTAATTGATATATTACAATAGTTAAATGGGAAAATGTGACGACATGAGAATATGTAATGATACGGATCAATTCAGGTACTCGTGATGAATTCAACAAGTAAGTGGAAATTTATAAATTCATACGACAAGGAAGTGAAAGATTGTGAGTGTTAAAAGTGTATGTGCTCTGGTAATACCTCGTACCCTATTCCGGCATCGAATACGGGTAAGGGGTGTTACACAGGCTGTTGGAAAACACAGTGGAAAATAAGTTTAAGGGAAAACCAAAGTTTTAATCTTTTTTTTCCAAAAAGAAGAACTTGATTGTTATATTTAAAGTAATAACCAGCTAATCAAACTTGATTGTGATATTTCCAAAATCAAATTATCTGATAGAGTCCAAGTAGGAGTGTGATTCCTCCACTCCTCAATCGTCGAAGGATCACCCGCCGACCATCGGACTGCCATCGTCTCAACCGCCGGCACCGTCACGCCTGGTGGTGCAAGCTTGACACCCTCATGGCACCTCGAGCCGATTCGACTGTTGTCGATTCGATTAACGGCTCGACCGGTTCGGTCCAACTACTAATTGGACCGCCAATCCAGTTTTACATACTATGCCTGATTTGACCAATTTTTGGGTCTTGATCTCGGTTTTAGATTCTCGAGCCCAATTTTCAAGTTCAATTACCTATTAGACCAATTATTTGACTTGAAATTAATTTCCAAAAATATCATATTAATTTTGATTAATTTGATTAATTTAATTTTACTTGATCAAAATTATTTTCCCAAAACTCACTTAGATTTTCCAAAATTAATTTATCAAAAAAAAAATCTTTAATCAAATTCTCTAGTTGAACAATTATCACAATCACGTAATTTAATTCCACATCGAATAAATTGACTCAATTAAATTATTTCCAAAGTCGTAGAATTTTCTTCTGATTCTAATATAGTCTAATCGAGCTTTTGTTGAGCTAGCGGAGGGACCAATCAGACATATACAATTTGGCTCTAGAAATTGTAATTATTTCTAGAAACATTATCATGATAATTCTCAAGTTACTTAATCATGGAGTTAGTCCATAAGAAGTATCATGACTGAAAAATCCTTATTGTATACTCTATATGAAAGCAATTCATCCAACTTCTTTGTCCAATGACCTCGTCATGTGTGTCTTACCCTCATATGATATCATTGATTCATTTGAGTTACATTCGTTCACTGAATACAATCTTATTTTATCTCATTATCACCATTGTGTCTTCTTATTGATTTATATGATCACTGCTAACAAATAACTGTGATAAATTGGTCGTTCGAGAACAAGCAATCAATGGCCACGTTCCATATTTATCAATCCACAAAATACCAATGAGAGGATATGGTTAACTCTTTAATTGAATTATGAATTTCATTGTTGCTAGTAAAACCATGTCGTACACAAGTCATGTACCCAGCATACCAGCTATGGGCTTGATCATCATTAGAACATAAGTCTCCATTTATATTAAAGAACATGAGGTACATACGCATGGTCAATGACTAACTCAGTATTTAGGTAAATCACACCATGAATGTCACTAATGAATTAATTCACAAACGAGTTCAAAATTAATTCATCTTGGGTCCAGTCCAATGTATCATTCTCCCAATGAATACATCTATGTCTCTACCCGTGGAGTCAACTTCTCCAATAGCCAAGACTAACCATCGCCCCAATTGGAATTATAGACGACATAATAATCCTTCTAAGTATTTGAATCAAATGGTCACTTTGATTCTTTTATGGGATTATGGACTTTTTTAGATTATCTACTGAAATAAGCTTTCTTTCTCGCACTGTAAACATTCTTACAGTGTCACTTATCATCATTTTGAAGTTAGAAAATCAATGAGCTAATATTTGTTTGTCACACTTTTGCTATATGTGCAAAATATGAAAGACAAAAACACAAAAAGATATAATAGTGAAATGTTAAATTAAATTTATTTATTTATTCATCGTTTAAATATATAGAAAATTATTACATGTTTACTACAATATGGGCACATTTTCCAACACGGGCCACATTTGACTCTCTTTAACCCCTAACCCGGCCTAGATGTCATTTTACCCTTTAGGGGTATTTCGGTCATTTTACCCTTTGAGGATATTTCAGTCATTTCACCTTTCAGAGGTATTTCAATCATTTTACCCTTTGAGGGTATTTTGGTCATTTACCCTTCGGGGTATTTCGGTCATTTTATCCTTCAAAGGTATTTCGGTCATTTTACCAATCAAGGGTATTTCGGTTATTTTACCCATTGAAGGTATTTCGGCCATTTCACCCATTGAGGGTATTTTGATCATTTTACCCATCGAGGGTATTTCGGTCATTTTACCCATCAAGGGTATTTCGGTTATTTACCCACGAATCGCACGTTGGGTGTACCACTCGAGCGATCGCACGCCCGTGCAGTTTCAAATGCCATGTTTATGGCTTTTCGGCTTTACGCCGATCTACGGTTGTAGTGGGGTGATTACACACCTGAATTCGACTGAAGAGCGCAAATCTCCACGTACACCAACCTAGATTCAACCAAAACGTCATTTCATTAACTACCAAGATTCGTTAATCAACCAAAGCCAAATGATGCTAAGGAAAAATCAGTAATCGATACCCCTCACAGGAAATCAACCGAACCGCACCCTTAGCTCCTTGGAGAAGCACCAACCAACTCTTGAACTCCACCTAACATAAAAGCCGCAAAACCCTTTACTTCCAACCCTTAGATCGCATTTCGCTTAACAATCCAATTAAACCCAATAATGAACATATATCCTTTCAAACCGCATCCCATACAATGAATAACAAACACTTACTCACCTACCAAACTGTTGACAGGGTAGAGTGTAACTTGAAACACAAGAAGGAGCAAACCAAAAAGGGGATCCGGAAACAATCAACATTCAACCACGAAAACAGAGAAGAACCAACGCTAATACTCCCTTTTATAAGAATCTATAGTGGAGAAGGTTCAAGAATTCGACAACACAGAGAAGGATGAGAAAGGAGATTCGGCAGAGGGGACTAAATAACTATTCGGTCAAAACAAAACAAGAAAAGAAAAGTAAAAGGGAAAAGCAGAAAAAAAAGAACAAACCCGAGAGGTACCCGAAGTTTTTAGCAAAATTCGGCACAAGTAAAATTTGAAAGAAAAAACTGACCAAGGCCGAAGCAAACGGAGAAAAAACAACAACCCCAAAATTGATTCCCTCAATGCCTAAAGACCAAATTCAGCATAAGCATACCCCCAAACGGCACAGCTCACCCTCACTCTCAAACTCCTTGATTTCCTCCTAAAATCTCTCCCCTTATCCCTCCTTGAATCACTCCACCAATTTCTCTTCAACTCACTCTATGACCAGTTCAAACTCTTTTTAGCAGTATTC